>NC_083858.1:11697500-12340833 GCF_029169275.1 Apis cerana | reverse complement strand
TTCTTCAGCTACTACTCCCAATCAAATTAATGAAAATAGAGTATCGCAGAATAACGAACAATCTTCAACAAATAATGCAGATGCTATTAGTCAACTCAGTACAGCTCCTCCTGGTACAGGTCCACCTCCCACACTTGGTGAAACACCAGATATGAATACGCAACCAACTGATACAACACAAGCAAACGGTGCAATATATCAATTTTAATTTTATACATAAAAATTAAAATATATAATAATATAATAAATACCAACATTATACTTTTCATAGGAACAGCACCTACAACTGTAACTAATACTCCAAATATGAATACTCCAGCAGTAAATACAAATATGATGCAACCTCCTCCTAACATGATACCTATGCAACATAGAATGCCAAATCAATTTGGTGGTCCAATTGCAACACAATTTGGAGCAGCACCTTTTGGTATGCCACCACCAGGATTTCAACCTTTTGGAGGCTATGGCCCACCTCAAGCAAATTGGGGTAATATAAAGTTTTTGTATATATGTTAAAAATAATCATGTGCTAATAATATATTTTTGATATATATGATTCCTTAGGTATGCCACAAATGCCACATGGAGTAATGGCACCACAAGCTCCAGCAGAAGATCCTGCTATATTAGCTCAATTAGATCAAGAATTAGTAGCATCTGCTATGGTATGGACAGAACATCGTGCACCAGATGGAAGATTATATTATTATAATAGTAAAGCTGGAGAATCTGTTTGGGAAAAACCACAAGCTTTAAAAGATCTTGAAAGTACGTTTTTAAAATATAAATTTAGACATAAGACAATATGTTCAATAATGAAAATAATTATTGAATAATTATTTAATTATCAATATCATTAATTTATTAATAATAAATTTATTACTAGATGCAAAATTAGCGTTACGACAGAAAGCAGAAGAAGCAGCTGCCAATACTACAAATACTACTGTTAGTACTTCCACTGTTACTAATAACAATGCAACCACTGAGCCTACAAAACAAGAAAAACCTCAAGAAAGTAATCACGAAACCAAAGATAGTGTAAAGGAAGCAGATGCTAATAAACCGAAAAAAGAAGAAACTACACCTAAGGAAGCTGCCAAACCTCAAGATAAATCTAGACCAATCTCTAGTACACCAGTACCTGGAACTCCTTGGTATACTTTTAATAATTAATTCGATATTCTGTATGATATAATCTTACAACATTTAAATTTCGTTTATTGGTATAGGTGCGTTGTTTGGACAGGCGATGGACGTGTATTCTTTTATAATCCTTCATCGCGTATTTCTGTTTGGGAAAGACCAGATGATCTCATTGGTCGTCAAGATGTCGATAAAATGGTATCTACCCCACCAGATGCAGTAGTAACTACTAAACCAACGCGTCAATCAGATACAAGTGAAAGCAGTGACGATGATCAACCAACACCGGCAAAAAAAGTGAAACAAGAAGATACAAAAGGTATATTATATTCATAATATATAATATATTGTATTAAAAAATTTTACGAACGAATAAAATTATTATATATCTCGTATTTAGCTGTAACACCAAAAGAAGAAGAAGAAAAAGAAAATAAAAAGACTATTGATATCGGGAAAGAAGCTGCAATAGAGGCTGAAGTACGAGCTGCTAGAGAAAGAGCAATTGTTCCTTTGGAAACAAGAATTAAATCATTTAGGGATATGCTTGCAGAAAAAGATGTAAATAATTATAAATTAATAAAAATAATATCAATTATAATAAAATAATATTTATATAATTTAAATAATCTCTATTAAAAGGTATCCGCGTTTAGTACATGGGAAAAGGAACTTCATAAAATTGTGTTTGATCCTCGGTACTTACTTTTGACATCAAAGGAGAGGAAACAAGTTTTCGAGAAGTACGTCAAGGAGAGAGCAGAAGAAGAAAGGCGGGAAAAGAGGAACAAAATGAAAGAAAGGAAAGAACAATTTCAAAAATTATTAGAAGAAGCAGGACTTCATGGAAAGTATGTAATACTTAAAAAAAAAAAGATCTTTTTATTTATATATATTCTAAATTAATATTTTTTATTATTTAGATCTTCATTTAGTGATTTTGCTCAAAAACATGGGCGTGATGAACGGTTTAAGAATGTAGAAAAGATGCGTGAACGAGAGAGCCTATTCAACGAATATCTGCTGGAAGTGCGAAAGAAGGAAAAAGAGGAAAAAACAGCAAAACGAGAGCAGGTATTTTCATTTTATTAACATTATTGATCTCATTGCAATGAAAATATTACTTTTCAGGATTCATACTACAATATTAAAATCATAATTAAAATATTATAAATACTTTAAATAATCATTACTCAATATCACCTTACTCAATATCATAAGTAAAAAAAAAATCCTAAATGTTATTTCACATTTACGCAATTAAAGAAATATATAAAATTTTTAAAGTATGAGAATTGAGGTATTTGTTATTTTTTCTAAAATTCTTTTAAGATTATATAAAATGATAATATATTATAAAAAAAAATTTGTTTTCATGGAGATCTTATTGTACCTCAATTCTCCAAGTATATCAGAGTATCATGAAAAGTTTTTTTAAAATATATCCATCAAACCTTTTCCTTTTCCATGCTACCTTATTTTCATATATGCATCTTTCATTTTTTTCTGAAAAGTCATATAATATCAAGGAAGAAAATATCAAATAAAAATATAGCATATAATATATTCGCGATAAGTTATAATAAAACCTGAATAAGTTTTTATTCACCACCAAAGTAAAATTTGTATTATCTTATTATTCAAAAAAGATATAATATGCGATGATACATAAATGAGTAATAACTAGAAGAGAAATATTCTAATCTTAAATTAAACAGGATATAATATTTAATACATTTATATTTTCAGCAATAATTAATTATTCTTTCAGGTTCTATAGGTATGTTACTATTTTGTTCCACTTGTAAGATTATCTAATATGAATTCCTAAATTAACGGCTGAAGAACACATACCAGGAGAAGTTTCTCTAATAATTCTCTACTCCAGTAGATTTTCTCGATAGACAAAAGTTTTGTAGCTGTAAGATGGGAGATGTAGAGAATAAAATCTTAGTATGTGACGGTTCCTTATATACTTATGTGTTCTGAACTCTCCACTTCAGTCAGGAGGCAGGCAGGACAGGTTCCGTATGTGGAGTGGCTTGGTTCTGAAGCTGGTTGGTGGCATGGATGATGTCATCTACCATCCCCACCTACACTGCGTGGCACAGTTGGCACACCCTCGCGCGCCGCATTCTTTACTCCAAAGCAGAGTCATGAGAATGAACGAACTCGGTATTTGTATATTACTCGTAATCCTCGTTACTTCAAAAGATTAACTTTTCCCCAAAAATCAAAACCAATTTCAAAAAAATTAAATTTATTATCAACAAAAGTGGGGTATCAATCCCTAATGGTAGCATCAATTCCAACAACATATTTGCAGATCTTGTTCTGTTTTCTGGAGATAAAGAACCGTTATTTTCCTTGAGAAAAAAAAGCTACCAATTCATTTTATAATCAATGTATCAACATAAGAACAAATTAATTCTTTCTTTGCATTATACTTATATCAAATATAATTTTATCGATTTCGTAAGTTTTTATAAAAATATTTTTGATAATTAAGAGAAGGGAAAAGTTTAAACGAAATATATATATATATATATATGTATATATATTTTTTAATTATTGTTCTTATGTCAATACATAGCATAAAGTTTAATACATAATAAAAAATTGCTTTTTATATAAGAAATTGATAATTTACATTTCAATTAATATCAAAATTTCTAATATTTATTTCTTCATAAATCATTTATTATGAAAATTATAAATGACTTGCCATGAAATATGGCACAGGTATTTTTGTTTAAAAATTAATATATTTGAAGCAACATGAGATGAGTACATTGAAATGATAGAATGAGTGTGCTTTTATGAAATTTGGTTTGTATTCTTCAGAGAACCTTGACTGCTTTTGTCGTTAAAATAATAGAAGTGGACTTTGAAACTATTGTATTTAGATAAAAGTTAGACAATTGTGGCACAAATTTTTTATATTGCCTTAAAATTTAAATAGGATCAGGATCCGAGTAATAACTATAATAGAAAATTTAAGACCGAAATGTGCCAGCAACTCTGAATTTTATTCAACTTTCATTGTGAAATAGACGCGTAATAAGTTTACGTAAACAAATTCTTAAACAATAGGTCGTTCACAAATTACGTAATGGGAAATTTGGAAATACATTAAATATTATTATCATCGTTTATTTTGATATAAAAAGTAAAGGAACCAGAAGCATAAAATGAATTAACTTGTAAATCATAAAATCTTTTATGCTAATAAAATTTAAACTAAAAAGACTGAAATAAAAAATTTTAAGATAGTATTTGTATTAGTAGAAAATTTTAAAGATTAAGTTAATTTAAATATTTTTGTGTTTTTAGAAAAATTTTACATTAGATATGTTTACATTATATATTATCATTATAAAAATTTTCAATTAAAAAAAAAAAATATAAAAATAGAAATTTATATATTTGGGAAGATATCATAGAACAAATAAGAAAAGTAAAACCTCGTTTCGTAATTTGAACGGCTGAAAATTTAATATTTTCAAAATCTCGCGATGATGTACTAACGATATTTTTCTTTTCAGCAAGGGCAGCAGATAAAAAATTTATTCATTTTATACACGTCTCATCATTAAATAATAGCATATCTTGTTTCCTTTTTATTTTCTATTTTATATTTTATATTTTATGTAATATTTAATTGACCTTTTATATTTTATATTATGCAAAGTATTTAATGATGATTCGGCTAGCAAATAATTATTTTTACAGCTATAATGATTATAATTTTTTTCAGCAAAACTGACCAGCTTATTTCATTAAAAATTCCAACAAGTAGAGCCCTTAACGTTGTGATACCTCCTGATACGAACGAATGACATGAATGACTATTTCTTCTACCCCTAACGAAATGTAGTTTGAAAACCAATAAAAAGGTTTGCAAGTTGTACATTGTTTGATCCACATTACAAGTCATAAATTTTTATATAAACGTACATTTATATATTATACATATACATATACATATATATATTATAATATAAAGTGATTGTAATGTGGCTGAACATGTAATCATTGGTTGGAAATTATTAAGCGTGCATGATAAAACTGAAACAAGCATAAAAAAAAGATTAAAGAAATAAATAAGAGATTCAATTTTAAGAAAATTGTATAAATAGAGTGTAAGCAAGAGATAATTATTTTTCAGCGATGAAAACTCTTATGGTAAATGCGTTTCAGGTGAAAAAGGAATTCATAGCGATGCTACGTGAACACAAAGACATCGACAGGCATTCGCATTGGAGCGATTGTAAGAAAAAATTGGAATCTGATTGGAGATACAGAGTCGTAGAATCGGCAAGCACGAGAGAAGATTGGTTTAGGGATTACATTCGTATGCTAAAGGAGGAGAGGAAAAAGGAGAAGGAGAAAGACAAAGACCACCGGCACAGAGAAAAAGATCATCATAAATCGGAGAAGAAGGATAGAGACCGTAAGGATGTTGATAAGTATAAGGAAAAATCATCAAAGGATCGGGTTGACAAGGACAGTTCAAAGGATAAAAAACGCAGGAGCGAAGTACCTTCGGAGGAAAATGGTAAAGAAAAGAAGGATGCAGTATCGGAGAAAGAAAGTGGAGAAATTGAAGATAACGATGAGAAACCATCGAAAAAAGAAAATGACGTGAGTGTTTCAAACTATTTAAATTGATTAAAAGATATTTCATGGCGATTTTAAGCGATGGTTCTTTATCTAGAAGGAGAATGCGGAAGACCAATCTGATTCTGAAGAAGATCGTGAGAAACAGAAACGAGAGCGTGAAAGAAGGGCGGAAGCGAGCCTTCGTGAAAGAGAAAGAGAAGTTCAAAGAACTCTTGCTACACATCTTCGCGACAGAGACAAGGAAAGGCAACATCATCGTCATACAGAAGCTGTACAACATTTCAGTGCTCTTCTTGCTGATTTAGTATGCATTTTGCCACAATTTATAATGAATAATTCCAATTTTAAATCCTCGTAATAAAATGTGTACATTTTTTTAGGTGAGAAATGGTGATTTAGCTTGGAGAGAAGCTAAACGACAATTAAGGAAGGATCATAGATGGGAATTAGCTGAAAGTTTAGATCGTGAGGAAAAAGAAAGATTATTTAATGAACATATAGAACAGCTTAGTCGCAAAAAACGTGATAAATTCCGAGAACTTCTTGATGAAGTAGGAGCTTCTACTGAATTAACTGCATCGTGGCGAGATATAAAAAAATTACTGAAAGACGACCCTAGATATCTTAAATTTTCATCCAGTGATCGAGTACGTAATTTAATTAAAAATGTAAATGATCGATATTATATATGTATATTATATTTATATATTGTTTTTGCAGAAATGTGAAAAAGAATTTAAAGAGTATATTAAAGATAAACTTGTCGCAGCTAAAGCCGATTTTAGAGAACTTCTACAAGTATGTTAAAAATAAATAAATAAATTATAATTTCTATTTTAATATAATATTTTTCGATGAGTTTTATATATATATATATATCTAGTAAATATCTAGTAAATTTGTTTAAATATCAATTTTAGGAAACAAAACTTATTACTGATAAGACATACAAAAAAGTACAAGAAAATAGCGGACATTTAGCAGAAATTGAAGAAATTTTGAGGAAGGATAGAAGATTTCTTGTATTGGAAGCAGCTGCTGCTGAACGAACACGTTTATTAATGGGATATTTAGAAGAATTGGCACGTAGGGGTCCACCTCCGCCACCTACTGCTTCCGAACCTTCAAGAAGACCAACCACAAAGTAATTATCGTCTCCAATGAAGCAAGAAAGATGTCTATACCTGTTTGAATTTGCGGAATCTATTTTTGTTCTAGCTAACGAGGCCCGCATCAAAGCATGGTATATATATGGTGTCCAAATAACAAATCAGTGATTGAATTTATAGCTGTAGTTGAATTGAAGTACTTTACACACGAGATGATTATCGCCTGTAATTATAGGATTCAATAAAACTAACGCCAATTCCACACAGCTAAAAAATGTGTGTCATACTGTAAAGATGCCATAGTGTAAGCATATCATTATTTGTTGGATTACATTAAAATAGATACTAGTTAACGAAAGAATTATTAGTAATATCATAAAGTGCGAATTTTATACATATTTTATCCAGGTTTGTTACATAAGCACCCCATTATGAATCTTTTGTATGAAAATTACATGAGAATTACAACGAGTGTTTGTTCCACACTCTCAACTAGTTTAAAAGCATGCGCAGTGAATTTCTATAAACTGATGTTAAAATATAATAGTCCAAAAAATTTTAATCCTTGTATCTAAAACAAACAAAAAATGTATAACGTACGACAATCATGCACCATAATTTTTTGACGGAGTATAGTTCGAAAATAATTTTCAATTTTCGAATTATTTTTCTCATACAGCTTTATTGGATCATGAAACGTAAGTATCCTATAAAACATTGTCATAAAAAATTTTGATTCTAAAGAATTCGTAAAAAATTATTACACATACAAAAAATTCTATTGTTTATAGTAACAATTATTTACTATTTATTCATGTGGCATTTTTACGGTACGAAATTCATAAAACGTATATTAGGAAAATATATTTTCTTCAATAAATCATTCATAAAAATTTGTGAAAAACAAATTTAACACATCTCCCAACAACTTATTATTTTCGTTTTATTTCTAATGTTTTATAATATTTCATTACAGACTTGCGTAAACAATTAAGTGTAAAGTAGTACAAATAATTGAAGATAAATCATAAAAATTATCAAATTAATTTGTAAATTTTATTTTATATTGAAGAATATTGAAATCGTTTATTTTTATCCGAAAAATATTAATTAATTTTAGTACGATTATGTAATATTATAATGTTACAATATATTCAATGTATATAAAATAAATACAATAAAATTTATGCGCATTGTAACATTATAAAAAAAAAAAAAAAAGGAATAGAAAGAAAGAAAGAAAAAAAAAGAAAACAATTTTGCTTTCTCAATCATATACGACTTATCATTGCATGATTTTGTTTTAAATATTGGAGAACAATAATTATTTATTACATATCATTTAATTGATTGAATATAATAACGACCTATAAATCTCTAATAAATAGTTATATATTTACGTATTCTTTCATTCTTACAAGCTATGTCAGTCATTGAAATATACGCGGTGATTTCAACGCCAGGAACGGAGATTTCAACGCTTGCATCTATTAAGAAAGGTATGCTATTATATAGTATAATTTTTTTTTTCTAATATTTAAATATACAAATTCAAATATAAAATTTAATTCGAAAGAAATATTCAATTATAATTTTTTTCAATAAATTTTATAAACAGACATTTTTTTTCTTGATCAAAATAATTTATATATATTTTAAGTTAAAATCTCATCATTTTTACATGTGTATTCTTCCGTAAATTCGTATCATTATCACGAAACAAAATACCGTACGTGATTGTATATGGTACATCTTTGTCGTTACCGTTACAATCGGGACCATGTTGCACTTCCTGCTAACTCCGCAGGAATACAAATTGGCAACTTGACGCTGTGGCTAGTTTGTAATCGAATCTTCTGTCGTAATTTTACATGAATAGTAGCTGAAAATCCAAATAGCAATAAATTTCTATGAAAGTTTAATTTACGTGTATTGTTTAAACAGAATCTTACTGCATGTAAAACCATCCTGACTTTTGTATCCTTTCAATCCTTTTAATCAATTTTTCTTATTTTTAACTACAAAATATACCGGAAATTTTTTATTAAAAAATATCCATTATCCTGTAATTTATATTTATATGGAAAAACTTTTGAAAAAATTTGAACATTTAAATAATTAAATTTTATAATTCAAATCATTCTAATGTTAAAAGCGATAATATAATAAATTTTGTTTTACAATAATTTTATTTTATTTAATAAGTTTATACATCCATCTTCTGCTTTAAAAACCTTCATAAAAGTACAGTAAAAGGAAAAGACCTTTTTCTTCTTGTGTTAATGCATTCACAAGAGGTCAATAACAGGAACTTAAAAAGTAATACAAAAAAAGCAAATCGTACGTGACGTAAAACACGAGAACACATACTAATCCCCCTACATCGGTGAGGTAATAATTTAAAAGCTACCATAAAGTATCATCGTCAATCTAGTTGCGTCATAATAAATACTTTCCTTGGCTGAGACCTTGTTCGTCTTTTTTCTTTCGGGACTATCTGGTTTCTGGCCGGATGTGAATCGGTTCAGGAATTGAGGATATATCGATTCATAAAGGTCGGTAAGGTTTAACGAACGTGCAGCGACAGGATAAAAAAATAAAAAAAATAAAAAAATATTTTCGAAGGTCCTGCCGAAGGACATTCCTATATTATAACATTCTTAAACTGCATTCTTTCGAGTTCAAAAAAAAGAAAACCATAACGTGGTTCTAAAATAAAAATGGTAAACACTTTTTATATATAGCTTAAATGCATTTTATGAATAATGCAAGTGCATCAAAATGTGAAATATATGCAATGTTTCCAGCATATAAAACTGAAAAAGAGTTAAGATTTTTTTTTTTAATTTTTAAACGGTGAGTCGAACCGGTAATAAGAATAAAAACTTTAACTAAGAATAAAAATATTTAAAAAAATAGCAATTATACGGTAATTATAAAAAAATTGATTGTAAATATTTTATATGTACATACATATATCTTCTTTCTTTTTTATCTCCTTAAAATATTTGTATTCATGAGAGAAGAAAGTTATGATTATTATCAGAAATCTAGAAAATATTTTTTATAATTTAAAATAATCTTTATGAAAATTATATAAAAGTATAAAATATTAATATAATTCTTTAAAGAGTTTCTAAACAAGAATCGGAAAATTATTTCAGAGACAAAATTTGCGAGGAATTCTTCCATTTGGAAGATGCAAAACAATCTCAATCTTTCGAGGATCTCGACTTCGTGTCGGAAACATTGACTCCCGATTCTAAAATCGTTGCGAAAGATCGTTGATCCTCGCGAGCGACCTTCGCGAAGATACAAGAAAGGTCGTACCCGGACGTTCTCAAATTTTTGCTAAAACCCGTCCCCACGGTTTTTCTAAGTATTGGCTCCCTCTCGTTGATCGTCACAAAGACTCTTATACAAGAAGAGAGGTAACCGAGAAGAAGCCAAACAGAAAGGAGAGGGAAAGATCGCGATGGCCTCGACGTGCCAGCTCCGCCTCGCGAGGCGCGCAGCCACCAAGTGAAAGTGGGATTTTGCTTTCTACCCGTGACCAGTGACAAGCGCGCCGTGCTCGCGAACGTCTCTTTTATACCGTGAGGATGTGTCCACTCGTTGTCCGTTGATGAACCAACGACACACATACGACGTGTCGAAAAAAAACCGCCAATTTCAATCTCGTTACGATGACAGTGTTATTCTGACAGTTGGGCGAACAGCCTCGAGATCGTTACGAAAAAGTGCGCGGTGTGAACAAGTGCGAAAGGTAAAATGTCGAGACGCAAAAAGAACGATAACCGGCTAACTGATGTGATTTTGACGTTTCTGATTCTTGGTTGCTCCTTCTTTTCAACGAATTGTCAACAAGGTACGTTTCTTTTTTTCTGAAAATACACCCGCGAAAAGTACCCCTTTAGAACAGCAAATTCGAGTGCATCTTACTTTGCGTTCCGACCGAGAGGGCGCGTTACTGATGTTATCCGCGCAATCCTTTCATGGATAAAGCACAGAGTAAATGCGAATGTCCTCGCGGACATATGTGTCGTGGAAGATTTATGGGATTCCAGGTTGTCTCGGTTGAATTTTTACTGCCCTACAACGGGGCGCCCTCAGATTCTTCGAAGTACAATAATATATTGTTGCCGTGTGATTTACGAGCGGACTTGGAAGTTTGTTCAACCACGGCACTGAAAGATCCCGTTTGATTTTGACAACGTAATACGAGTGGAATGTGTAGGTGGTATTTATGTAATCCGGCGAGTCGACGGTGTATGACTGTCACGATTCACTGGGTACGGTAAAATCTCTCTGCCTTAATTCGTATTCTTTGTCGTTTTAACAGCGAACAAAATTTTCGATCAGTTGCTGTGAAATATTAATTGGAATTTTTTATCGTATTAGATATTTCAATTATATGTAAGTTATTTTATAGATTAACACTTTTTAGTAATATTTTTTTTTTTTTGCCCTTATTTTAGAAGCAAGATATAACAATCATATAATCTTGATTTTAATATAATCTTACTACGTAATAATAGATGAAGAGATTGTAGATATGATCGGATAATGGTACGTGCAAATTTTTGTGTGCAAATATTTATACTAATAATACTTCGTGTAACCCGGCCTTAAACCTATAGATGAGATAAATGGATAACCGCAATACTAGATAGTTTGATTTCGTGACCTGGTACATTGCGATACAATACGCAATACAATAGAACCACAATTCTGTACGAGTGTTACAATCGCGTACCACGATAAGGCAATTGAACTTCTATTGTTATGTGCAATAACGATTTCGATACATACGATTATCATGATTCCTTAAAACGGATATATCTAATTTCAATCGTGAATGATAAAATTGACATGATAATTCTACTATTGTACTATTTTTTTCTATTATCGTACATCATATAACATTCATAAAAAAATATCGAAATTCAAAATCATTTTACGCTCATTAAATACTAAATTGAATTCATAAAATTAAGAAAAAAAAATATGATTCAAGTGAATTTCATGTTTGTGGGGTAATTGCTGGGCGTTAATAGAATCATAAATTAAACTAATCAGATCAAAAGTAAAAGGTTCTCGTAATTTATGATGCATAGTATATTCAATGATGATAAATTTGTTTATGTTTCATTCATTGATTTATTTTTTTTTAATAAAGAAAAATTAAAAATATAAATTTTAATTTGTTATTCAAATCTGAATTCTAAAAATAATGTTTTCTTTTTAACAATAGAATGCTAATTGTGCCATTTTTTTATTTTAAATCGTCAATAAATATAGAAACATAAATACAAAGCAAATGACTTTTTTCATGTTTTATTCAAAAAACTTAGTTTCCATTTCTTGAAAAGATTATGATATATATAAATAGCGTATTATTGCTTTACAACTTTAAAGACTAATTGAAAATATGGATATTAATTATTTTGTCACGACTTATAACTGTAAATTGAAATCTCAGATATATCCTCATTCGTGTTGTGGGCGTGCAAGACATACGGTTTCCATATAAATGATTTCTGTGAAATATGACACTTTCATCGTGCACCTCATGACCTCGCTCTTTTCACGTAAGTTTTAGTAATACTCATCTTACGGATTTCATAATAGATAAAATTCTTAAATTGCATAACCAAATTTATCATGAAGTTAATCATCAAATTAAAAAAGTCCAAAACACGAATTAAATTTTTCCAAAATAATTCATAACGCATTCTGTTTATGAAGTATTGAAATATTTATATTTCCATTATTCTATAAATAGTGTTACGAGATGAGTAAGATATATTCATATTCATTTTTCTCATTTGAATCATTAACCTTGAAAAAGAAACCTCTCTAGAGAAAGTTCGTGCCAATATGCGTAGCAATATCTATGCATGTAGTTATTTCCTTACGCCTCGTTTCTATATCGATCATTCGTTTAAATCTTGTGACTTTCCAACTTTCAATTTTAAAAAAGCACTATAAACTAGTAATATTTATAACTCTGATAGATGAATAATATCGAATTAGAGAATTTTTTAAATATCGATCAAAAAAAATTTTATCGCATTTCTACACAAAATTTGACAAATAAATATTAATGATAAATTAATGATGCCAATTTGCACGTGCAATTATTCATTAATCGTGTATACGATAGTGGAATTCGAATATCGCGTATCGAGAATCTACGATTTAATTATGAAGTATCGTAATAACGGCGTATTCGCACATGGAAAGTGCGTATCGAGCGTCGAATCTTTGACGAGGCGCGGTTCTTATTTAGGCTTCGTTTTCACTAGGATTGTAGGCCAGAAAATGGCACGATCGTGTGGCTGTTTCATTGCGTGCAGACACGAATCTTTCGCCTTTTACACTCGCTTTGAATAAGAAAAGTCACGGTACAATAAGCATGAAACGTGTTATTTCAAAATATCGTCATACCAGTCAAATGTAGTTCTGCGACCTGCAGTTGAACATAAATGCATTATTGAATGGGAGAAAAGGCGCGAGCGATTTTAATCGGTTTTAAATCGTGTGACGAGGTTACATCATCTCGTTTATACATACGTTTACATGGAACGTACAAATAAAGGCTTCGTGAAATATAACAAAGATGTATGTTTATGTATGTTTATGTATGTTACGATATTTATGTACATATTAACAGAGTTGTATTATTATAGAGTCATAATTTTATATATTTCTGCAGGAGTAGTAAAGAATGGATGTAAATATATGTATTTTCCGACATGAGTAAGAGCATTGTTAATAAGGCCACTGTATTTTGAGATATGACTATTCATTTGTGAAAGTTGATAAGTTTTCTGAACAACAATACAGTATTTTTTACTAGAAAATATTCGACAAAGGTAGTATGAGTCTATACACATTATCGTATGATATATTAGTGAATTAATTTTTAACAAAATAAAATTATGATGAATAATGTATAAATTTTCCAGTGAAAAAGCCATCGATACTTTAGCAAGTACTTCAAGTTAAGAATTCGTGTGAACGTATGTGCGGAGAGTAGACGCGATCAAGTCGAAGGACGATTGAAAGGAGAACGGCTACACTCGCCCCATTATTTATATACAACTTCGTTGCTTAAGCTTGGCACGCGCGACTTCTCGCTCCTTTCGTGTATGTACACCCGTTAGAATTCAGCCAGACACTTCCTGTTGTCTCGATCGTGAAAGTACCAAACGAGTTTTATGAAAATACTAGTATTGGCATATAAGTGGTTTCGAATTACGTCAATAGATCGATGAATTGGCCAACAGCTGAAAATATCGAATACGGATGGTATCAACACCGGATACTATAAAACGTATGATCAAGTTCCGCTAAAAGATCTAGAATGACATTGATCGAATAAATCACCATAATTTTATATAATTAAATATCGATGAATTTGCAATGAATTTTATTACTATTATAACACGCAAAAAGTTTATTATGTTCTCTAAAAAGCATTAAACACTGATGTAACGGTTCGAGGAAAGATTGTATTAGTATGAAACTAAATATATAATGCGAAGTAACATATTTCCATTGACATTTAGTCACATAGCACTTACCACAAGCACTTATCCATGCATATGCTGTTAATAACGCAATAATTAATAGCGTTGATCAATAAATTGTTAAATCTGAAAAATATTTACTCGTATAAAAACAGATTTATTATGTACAATCAAGAATTAACAGTTTCTAAAAATAACTTTAACATATTTAAATCGTATTAATAGTATATAAAATATTATATAATAGTAATCAAAAAGAAACGCAATCTAATTTTCTTTTCTATATATATCGAACTATGGTAATTAAGAGGCGGAATCTAAAGTGCAAGTGAACTTTAGTAATCTACGATTAAAATGACGCGTGTGCGTCTAGCAATGAAAAATCAAACCGTATGCCAAGAAAGGAATTGCAAGAAAGCCAGCACAATTAACGTATTCAAATAGCGTAACCACGCCTTAATTTATATTCGCTCTCGGATTTCGAAGGTCTGGAGCTTTGTCGATTCCATCGCGGACACACCCACGGAACTATTCCAGTTACGACATTTGCCACTGATACAACCCTTTTCAAGAATATCCCGCGGTGTTACCAGTCAGAATATTTCGCTCACTCTTCCTAGGAAATATAATATTCTGCTGAATAAGACTATCGTGAGCCAAAATTTATGCGCACTTTGTGTAACCATAATTTATTTTATAGCACGAACAGAGTGCTAGGGAAAGATTTAAGAAAATGTATCATTTGTTGAATTGAACAAAAAATTTTTTTAAGAAAATATTCAATTCGTAAACATTTTGTTCGAGAAAAGGAATAATATTATACTTGTATAGATGTTCAACATGAAGATAGCGAAACTTACTTAATATTACGAAAAGAAACTGGAGTAAAGAATCTTTTTATAGGAAGTTTGAAAAAAGTTTCTTGGATACATAATACATTCTATTCCTTACGATTTAGAAATTTAATTCCTTTCTTAAAATTGTTGCAAAAATTGTTTCCTGCAACGATACATTACACACCTTCAGGAATCGAAGTGTTAATATTAATTTAAAGATTTTGCTTAATTGCTTTTAATTCGATGGAAGAAAGTTTAAATATAAAGTAATACGAAAGTAGAACATACTTTTTCTAAATTGAAAGCTAAAGAAAAAGGAGAACATCGATGTAACTAAATTCTCGAAGAAGAAAAGATTATCGCTGCGTGTCGAATAAAAATTAAGTTTGATCATCTTGAACGTAAAAAGTGGATCAAATTTTTTCTAATCGAAAGTTGGAAAAAGTTGGAACTTAAATACTATATATATCTAATACAACAACGTCATATTGTAATAATACATACGTAATATCTTACGTATTTGAAAACTCTAATATGAGAATCTAAATGATCGCTTAATTATACAGCGTGACGGGAAATTTGTCAAGTTTTCCGCGGAAAGTCAAGAAAATGAAATAGACTGTTTCCAGATGCAAAAGGCATTACAAAACACTAAGAAACAATGATGGAAAGTGTCTTCGCTTTCTTTCGGAAAGACTCGGAACAGTTTCTCACGGAACATGCTAGTTAAGTCCGTGAAAGAGCAACTATGATTTATACATGATTGTGCGAATCGAGCACACCCATTTTCTATTTTCGATGCTCTGATTTTTCCCATTTGTTTACTCTACGATGTACTCTTAATTTTTACGTACAATGTATTTTTTTTCCCCCAAGAAAATCAAACTTTGAATTTTGTACAAAATTTCGAAACTTTTAATTTTTTAGATTTAAAAATTTTTAATCTTTTAAATCTTCTTCTTGAAATATCGTTACAGAGAATCAACGAATTTCCACTCAAGGATCAGCCGAGACTTGGGACCAATTATCGCATCTGATACCGACAAACTCGGTGTACGAGCAACAAGATAAAAATGCATCCCCTCCTGTTAACAATCCAGGAGAGGCGTTATTACGCTCCTTGGACGAGAATAACGTCATGGAGACGTCGAAAACGAACGGGAAGATGAACGAACGTGAAGAGGAAACGGATGAAGAAGTCTACGAGGACGAATACGAGGTTGAAACCGAATCAAAAGTGCAACACGAGACTTCGAAACTCTCCAAGATCACCGATGACACGGTGAAACACGAAAAATCTTCCCAGGATTTATCTTCTCACGCGGAAGACACTTCGTCCAGGGACGAAGATTATGTGGAAGATCCCTCGACAAGTCAATATGACGCCTATTATTATTACGATGATTATGGAAATACCAATAAATCACGATACGAGGCCGTAGGTAAGATGCAATTCGAAAACTGTTTAAATTCTGTAACATTTAAGAGATTCTATGAGTTAGAATAATTTCAAAGCATACAATTAAGTGAAATTCGAAAACGATCAATTAATTTTCTTATCTTTTGATAAAGATAGAAATTAAAAGATCATACAAAATCGATTACTTCCTGTCATAACGCAAACACGCGGCTACGTTTTAAATTTATCTTTTTTCTTCGTGATATAACACGACAATATGATCCTTGTAAACGCGTTCTGTATTATGTAAACTCGTTTCATCACTTGGCACTGTGGAAAGTCTCATGCATAGACAGAAGGAAACGCAACAGATGTGTATACCATAAATGCTCGAGTTCCTTCCGCATCATTATCCTTAAGATTCTCCAAATTTTGCAGCGAACGCTGACACCCTCGACTATCCAGACGCGGAGGAAGAGGAAAAGGAGACGGAGGAATTGGAGAAAGAAGAAGAAACGAGAAAATCGGAAAATAACGAATACGATTCGTCGGAGACGGAAGAGGAAAATTTAGATACTCGTCACACGGCGAATGTAAACGACTCTTCGTCGGATCTTTTCGACGAGAAGGATTTGGACACGCCGATTTCGATGACGAACAACGAGGACGGTTCCTCGATGGAGGGCAGTCATAAAATGTACGCTTTTCTCGGACCACCGATCGCGAAAATGAATTCCACTTCCGTGGACAGTTCCATTTTGATCGGTGGAGCTGTGGTATCGGTGGTAACAACCAAGAGCGTGGTCAACGGCACGATTTCCATTCCAACGACAGCTGCTCCGACCACCACTGAACAGGTTGCAGCACCACCTTCGTCCACGTCGCTTGGAACCACCGAACAACCCGTGACGACAATAACGACCGAAGATACTTCCAGAATATTGGCTTCCGTGCAAACGAGCCGTAGCATATCCGGTGCACGGTTCTTACCATTTCCTGTGATAGATCGTGTCGAGCCGATCGGCAGTCATAACAATGAAAAGAAAACGTCTCCGCCTCCAGAGTCGACGGAAAGTGTTAGTGACAAATTAGACAGGGTACAGTCCGAGTTGTCCAATGGTTTTCTCGCCGGTGGCTTCAGAACTGCCGGCAATACGCTTCAATTGGATGTTCTGAACGAACGTGATCGAAATAATCGTAGGAGGTACACTACAACTGCTAAGGCACCGGTTATCAACAAGTTTGTACCTCGTCGATATAACGATAAAAGGATTGACCATGTTACGCCGAAGTCGAAGATTGAGACGACGCTCGATAGCCTGGAAGGACTGTTACCTCGTGATTATGTTACAAGAAGTTCGATGTCAATGCTTCCGAAGACTGGATTTAGGTTGGTGATGTTTTAAAATTTTATGTTATCCTAATCTTTTTAAGATTGTGTATATAAGAAAGATATATTATAATGTTCTTTAGATGGCCTACAAAGAGCACGACAGAACGAACCACAACTCAGGTCACGCCAACTACTTCCGTTACTACGAAAAAACCTAAAACTAACGTGATCATTCAAGATATTCGCTCCTTCCTACCACCTGGATACGAATTAAAGAAAGAGGATGCGGCTGTTACAGAAAGTTCTCTATTAAGCGATATTCTTGCGAAATCTAAGGTTGATATATCGTCGTTATTGCCTGCAGATTATGAGAAGAAGAAAAATGAAGGAAACTCAAAAAACAAAGTAATTACAACAACAGCGAAGAATTTAGATGTTTCCGCAGAGAAATCAATAGTCGATGTAAAAATTCAGGATTTATTCGCCAAATCCAAGTTTGATATTTCTTCTTTCGTACCGCGTGATTACGAACAGAAAATTAAGAATTTCTCTTTAGAAACGAAAGATGTTCACACTGAGAATGCAAATAAATTTAATATCACTACGACAACAGAATCTACTTCAACTACGATAAAGTCTAAATTTGTCTTTCCTAGTTCTCTTGGCAGAACAGGAAAACCAATTCATAAAATTACCACATCACCGAAACCACGAACAGACATACTTGTCACGCCAAAAATACGAACTGGTTGGCCTACCAGGTAAATACTTTATTTTTATATTATTTTGTATTATCTAGATGATTTATGAAGATTTAAATTTGAACATTGAATATAAACTTAATGAAATTAAGGCTAAAATTAAGCCAACTTGGTATCAAACTTTTGTTTGAAATATATTTCAGACCTACCACAGAATTTAAGTGGCCTACTCCATCAACTACCACGCCAATCTCGATAGAAGAACTTCTGGCTCGAGCCACGATGAGTGTTTCTGAATTACTTGTTCCAATAACCAAAGTATTGTCAACCACTTCAACGACCACAACTACAACAACGACACCAAGACCTACTACACCAGGAATTTGCGAACAAGATTGTGAAGTCGCTGGAACTATAAGAATAATTGGTAATGCAAGTTGGGTACCGGAATTGCTTGATCGAAATACTCAAGAATGGCAGAATCTTGCCAATGAAATTGAACGAGAGGTATTCATATGAATTTATTATTAAATTAGAAAATATTTATTTTACATGCTTATGAGATATATATTTAATTTTTAATAGATGAACTTTGTATTCTCAAAATCTGCTGTTCTGGCAAAATGGTATAAAAAAATAAGAATTGATTCATTCAGGTAATAAAAGCAATATATTAAATTTTTAAAATTATCACAAAAATTACTATTTATTTAATCAATAAATTTATTAATCAATAAATTTATGAATTCTCTTTCTTTTTAGCGAGGGTAGTATTTTAGTAGATTATTTTGTTGAATTAGCCAATATGCAGCAGAAAATTAATACGCAAGATTTAAAAGTTATTTTTCACGATTCTTTAAGAACGTATAATACAAATAAATGGAATGAGACGAAAACAAAGGATTCGATAAAACTTGGATCATTTACGATCGATCCAAAATATACGGATTTTGTGGGTATGTTATATTATTAGTAAATAAATATTTTAAATAAAATTTAAAATCTTCATATTTATTTTAAAAATAATTCTTTTTTAGTGATACCTAAAGCAACTCCTCCTCAATATATTGAAAAAGACGATAGACTATTTCCACAATGGGCAATTGCTGTAATTGTAATTGGTGTCGGTGGATTACTCTTTATCATTATATTTGGCGTTTCTGTTGTAAATATAAAATTATTAAATTATTAAATTATTAAATTATAATATAAAATTACAAAAGCAAACATTGAAAATATTGATGTAGAATTAATATTTACTAAAATATAATTATATAATTTTCAGCTAATAAATCGTCACAATGGTTCAAAATTAAAACCATCTATATCTACAATTTACGAAGAAAAAATAGCAAAAAGTATGTCAACCCATAGATCTAGTGATTATTCAAAACCAGTACATACGATTTGGACTGATCCAGACGTTTCTTGGAATGATAAATCTTTCGAATCGACTTCCAATAAGGTAAGATTCTAAATATATATATATTTATTCGTATTTTTTTAATTTTTATTCATTAAAGAAATCATTAAATTTGTATTCATTTTATTTTCAAGATACTTGTCGAAAAATCTTTTCAAGAAAATAAAAAATATAATATGTATGATAGTTGGAGATCGGAATGGAATGGTTATTATTACAATGGATCTCATACCAGCAATAAATATGGTGGTTATGATATTACAAATTTATCGAATCATAATCTTCCAAATTACGATACAAATGTATCAAGTCATGATCTTTCTAATTATGATACAAATTTATCAAGACATGATCGTTCTGATTATGATACAAATCTATCAAGACATGATCGTCCTGATTATAATACAAATATATCGAGACTTGATCGATCTGATTATGATACAAATATATTGAGGCACGATCGTCCTGATTATAATACAAATATATTGAGACATGATCATTCTGATTATGATACAAATATATCATGTCATGATTTTCCTAATTATGATACGAATATATCCTGTCGTAATCTTCCTGATATCGATACAAATATGTCACGTCATAATCTTCCTAATTATGATACAAATTTTTAAAGTTTATTGTAATAAAATAAAATTTCTATTAATTCCATTTTTACTTAATTTATTCAGTGCCTTAAATAAATTTGACAAAATTTTAGATTTAATTTAGATAGATTCAAATTTAATAAATTAACAATATTAAATATATTAATAATAAAATATAAAAATTATATGGATATGGATTTTATGTAATATTTTATTTATAATTGTTTTATTTAAAATTTTTTACTATTTTTCATAGTATACAATATATTATTTTATATTAATCAAATATTATTTTATCATAAAATAAATTTTTTACAAATAAATTATATAATAGATATCATTATATAGTTTATTATAATCTATTATTATTCTATTAAAGTTGAAAAAATACTCAAAAAAAAAAATTAACCAAGTTTTAACTAAGTATTCGATTTGAATAGTCTAATATATATAAACACATTTATTTTGCAAGTTTATTATTTTAAAGATACATTAGTAAATTTAAGAATGCAATATCTATATTTTTTATTTATATTTTTTTTAAAGATTAAAATATATCGTAATATTTAAAAAAAAAATAACGAAAGTGTATTTAATTTCTTATTTTGTCTTTGATCATTTGCGCTAAAAGCAAATATAAACAAAAAGATTAAATAGTAAGAGAAGAATAAAGATGATTTAAAAATTACTGTCATCTTCAGAATATCGTAAATAAAGTTCACAAAGAATAGAAAATAATAAGAGAAAGATAGATATAAGGTAAGAAGTAAACGCCATCTCTTGAGAATTAAAAATATTTTTTCAAAAAATTATCTTTCTAAAAATATTCAAAGATGACGCTGAAAGTTACTTCTGATACTATCTCATTATTTTCAATCTTTCCTTTATGAGTTTCATTTACATTTTAAAGATGATATTAATTTTTAAATTATGTTTATTTTTTTCTTACTGTTTACTCTTCTTGTTTATTTTTATATAATTTGATGTAAATATCAGCAATCAAGAAATAATTTCAATATTCCATTATAAATATATAAATATATTAATCTTTTGACTAAAAATTTTATAAGTATATCTTCAATTGTAAATATATGCAAATTTTAAATTTTTATTATTCGAAAAAAGTTTATATATATATATATATATATATATATATATATATATATATAAATAAATATATATATATATAAATAATATATATATATATATATATATTCTATAAATATTTATTTGTGATACTTGTTTAGATTTTAAAAAATTATTAAATACATAATTTTTTATCATTCATTTATTGATTCTATTACAAAAATTTCCTTTCTCATTTTAGTTAAAAATAATCAATAATATTAAGTGAATATTTAAAATATTTTATATTTTTATAATATGAAAATATTTATTCTAAATTAAACTTATTGTTATTATAATTAAAAAAGAGGTCCATGAATTTATGCTTATTTCTATTTTTATGGTATAAATATTTTTAATTTACATATATAAAAACTTTTTTATATTCATTAAGATATACAATTTGTTTATAACCACACAAAAATATAGAAATATATAATAAATTTATAATAATTTACTTGGTAATGATAGCAATTCCATAATTGGAGAAACAGTTTTTTTTTCATGAATTACATGACGTTTAAGAATGCTCAAAAGTTTTTGATATAAGAAGGAATGTCTGTAAAATAAAAATATAAGATTTAAATTTCGTAATTTTATAATAATTGCAAAAATAAAAAAATTTAAGTTATTACCTGCTAGCTGGTTTACATATAGACAAATGATCTTGTGCAATTTCATAAAATTCACCTACACCAGGGTCTAAAAATAAATAAAAATAAATATTACAATTTTTGTTAAAAAATTTATAATATATAAAATTATATTAAATTATGATTTTTTAAATCATACCTGCTGAAGTGGATGTAACAAACTGAAATGGAACATTTAATGGTGTTACATGAGTAGGTTTAGTTTCGCTAAAACTAACAATCTCTATAGGGTATTCCTTCAACATATCAAGGAATTCATTGTGCAATTTTAATAATTGTGGTGATTCTAAACATAATCAAAAATTTTATAAATATATTTAAAAAATTTATTAATTAATACTGTTATATAGTTTTATATACCTTCACGAAGTTCCTGTACTTCAATTGACGGCCATAATACCATTTGTGTTGCTTGTTTTAATGCAGCTACACGAGAACCTCGATGTGGAGTACTATAAAATACTATACTACGTGTATTTTTACATACATTATTTTTATCGCCATTTTTCCATTCTGTAAAAAAGTCAATTATATTATTATATAGATAAATAAATTTATAAAATTTATAAAGATATTAATTTTTATAAAACTAACCATCTACGAGCATTTTTTTTACTAATAAACCACCCATTGAATGACAAACCCAAATCATAGGTCGTTTTCCAATACCCGCAGTTAATAATTTTTTTATATATTCTTCACTCCTTCCACCCATAGTGGCTCTAATCAGCAAATAATATAAATAAATTACAAATTTTTAATGTCAATTAAAATAATAACATTAATCATTTACTTTGCACTCTCTATTGGACATAGAGATGTCCACATTGACAAATTAGTATCATAATTTATCCCAATAACTCGAATAAATGGTACATCATCTGGTAACCAATCTTTAGGCCAACATTGTGTTTTATGTTGCTTATCATGGAAAATTTTCTTCATACAAACATCATCTCTAAAATCAGAAATTTTTAAACATATAAATATTTTCAATGAAATTTTAAATAGATTTTAAAAATAAAATTGTACCCATTGCAGGAAAATGGTCCATTTCCTCTAGAACTATTTTGAGGACAATCATCTAAAATTATTTCAAAATCTTGTCCTATTCTATCCCATTCGCGTTTTCTTAAATCATAAGTTAAATCTTTCAAAAATTCTTGAGAGTGATCATCTATCAAACTTGAAAAATCGATTCCATCTTGTATAAGACATGGATCTATAAATATATATTATAAATTATTTTTCAAAATTAATTTTAAATTGATATTTATTAGAATATTTATTTGTAAATTATTAGAATTATTAGAATATTGATGTATAATTTTTCATATTTATTAGATTAAATAATAACAAACCTACAACTCCATCTTCAGATGTATCAAAATTTCTTTGTCTCCATGTTATAAATACACCACCAAGTAATCCATGTAAGAAAATAACATCCAAATTTATATTTGCTGTAGTTTTATGCAAAGGATGAAGAAGATAGATACATCTTGGATATTTAACATATTTATTTTCATCGATATCTAAATTTGCTAATGCACGACTAGCTGGTGCTGATAATCTTACATTACTACTTTGAGACCATTCTACCAATGTGCCAATCCAACCTTGAAATGGAAATTCGAATAATGCATTACACATTTTAAGAATTTTAAAATTTTATTTTACATATATACCTGCTTGAAAAATATCTTGCAAATATTTTGAATGAAGTGAAATATTAGAAATTATTTTTGCAAGTAATATACACATATTAGTGTTATCATTAAAAATTTTCTTTATTATCATTAGTAACGAAAGACCACCACCATCAATAATATCTAAATAAAAAAAAAATTAATTACAAATATTTTAAATTATTATATATATATTTGTTACTTTACCTTTGCTATATTGTTCAAGACAAGAATGATGATATAGTGCTTGTACACAATTCTGTAATAATTCTTGATCCCATACTGTGGCTGGTGCTACAGCCAGCCCTAAGTTTGTTAAATCGTGATCAAGTATCAGACTATCCTGTTTTTATACTTTGTAAATAATTAAAATGCGCACAAAATAATTTGCACAATAGAAATTAAAACATTTTTTTATAATATATACTTACAGAAGGTGTATCTTTAAAATTTTTATTAAGAAATTGAATAAGACATGGATGTGTATTTTCACATAATGTGCTTAAATGAAGAAGTAATTGATGTATTTTTTCTATTACATCCTATGGAAATATAATCTTTCATTAAACATATAACTTAAATATAATTAAAATAAAAATTTGCTATACTACATACATGTAATTTATGTTGTACGTGATAATATGGTGGCTTTAAAAAAAATCTTGAATCAACATTTGGCATTCTTGCAAGTGAAATTGCAGTTTTGGCATCTAACATTTGTGCAATATGTTGATAATGCCAACCTATAATTTTTAATTAAAAATATAAAAAATATTTATATAAAATACTAATTATAAAATAAATACTTTTTAAATGTTTCAAGGAATTAAGAGTACAAAGAGCTTTCAAACGTTCTCTAACATCGCCATGCTGTGCAATGTATAATAATTTATATGCTACATTACGGGTTAATGATTTCCACCATTTCATTACAGTATGATTAAATGAAAGAGATTGTACTGGCACAGATGATTGTAAATTTTCAACTTTTCGTAACATGAGTACATCTAAAAGTATAATAAAAAGGTTTAATAAAGTATAATAAAAAGGTTTTATTTTACATAGAATTAATAAATCATTATATCTAATAAAATTTTTCACAAATACCTTTGAACCGAGGATCATCAACATAAATATATTGAGTATGTGGTTGTTCCAAACTCAAAACATTAGTAGGTACAGAAGATTGTAAAATTTGTGATACCTGTCGTAATTGATACAAAAACCAACAGCCACTATATGAAAAAATATTTATAATATATATGATATATTATTTTATTGTATTTTATGTAAACAATATTTATAAAAATGCAATAAACATAACTAACCCAACAATAACAATAGAAATCCCAGTTGATTTTACATACTCTATATATTTCTTATAAGTTTTTAATCTCATTGTAAAAACAATTATATTCTATCAAGAACATATATATATTTATATAATCTTAATATTTAAATATTATACATACATATATACATATATACATATATATATGTACATATATATATGTATATATGCCATGTGCCAAAAATAATCAAAATTAAGAATAGATAATTATTTTACGATCACACTTATATATTTATACATAATTATTGAAATATTATAATATTTTAGAGAATACTTATAATATTAGAAAAAAAAACAATTTATTAATGTCATATTATTTATCAATATATTTAAATATAATAGATATCATAGTATGTTTAAAGTTTAATGTTCATGACCAACAGAATAATGATAAAAAATATTTATAACCAAAAATATTAACAAATATTATATATAATAATAAAAAAAATATTTTTATACTAGCATGATATATTGATATACACATACAAAAAAAAAGAAATTTTTAATAATTCATATATATCGAAAATATCAAATTCTATTTAAATATGTATATTATATCAAAATTTTTATATATACCAATTTTTATTATAAATATTGTAGTATATAAATTAATAACTGTTTCAAATTAATTCTTATAAATTCTATAGTAAAATTCCAATAAAAATAAAAAAAAATAATAAAATTACAATTAAATTTCTATGTTACTGCGGATGAAGCATTAAGCAGTATAGAATAAATCGCAAGCAACCAATGCAAATGCGGCTGCGCCTGAATACGACAAGCGGCCTCGAGGCGCTGTTCGCGCACGAACTCTTCAGTCTTTTTGCTTCCCATTTTGTACCGTACAGTACGTCCACCGAAGTACTGACGTTTCGCTGTGCCATCGCATGGCCGACGTGTGCATTCCGAGGTTCACTTTCGCGTGGTACCCGCTGTGTCACAAGTATCACTTTTAAAACGTAACACTTGTGGCAAACATCAACATACTGATCTCAAAGTGAGTGAAAAGTGTGGTAAACGATAGTTTCATTTTCTGGAATAGAACAGTAATTCTTTGTCGAACACGTTCTTTCTGACATAATCCGGTATAAACTGGATTGAAGCAGATTCATCGATAAACAGATTGATCATTCATTTCAGAGAAAAATTCCTAGATCCGGCTTTCACGTCGACGTGGACCACCTTTCCAGGCTTTGTCCCGTTGGTGATAAACGATTAATTTAGTAGCAACTCATAAGCCGCGACCACGCGACACAACGCGCAGCTATGTCCAACGAGGAGACTTCCGCCGACCGCAATGTCGAAATCTGGAAAATCAAGAAACTTATAAAAAGTCTCGAAATGGCTAGAGGGTAAGTAGGTCGAAATTAATATTGCCGCGCCTTTTCTTATCAGCTGTTCGATTTTCTATCTGCACATATGCTTTAAAAAGCATGTGGTAAATAGGAAGTAACGAACTTTCGTTTCTAATCAGAAAATGAATTTTATGTGATATTATAGAAAAAATTTTGTAAATTTTTAAAATTCTGAAAAATATGTTATATTTTTTTATTATCTTATCATTGAATTTTTTATTACACTAAAAAAATGTATATTTTATTAATGTAATATTAATACAACTTCATACAAACAGATTGTTTTATAATATAACATTGTTTATAATATATATTTATCATATATCAAATATCTTATTTCACAGAAACGGGACTAGCATGATTTCATTAATTATCCCTCCAAAAGATCAAATATCAAGAGTAAGCAAAATGTTAGCAGATGAATTTGGTACAGCATCAAATATCAAATCTCGTGTAAATAGATTGTCTGTTTTGGGTGCAATTACGTCTGTACAACATAGGCTAAAACTATATACTAAAGGTAATTTTAATAATTTTTTATATTGGAAAATTTATATAAATATTTTTAATTTATTTTATTATATTTAGAATCAAAAATTTACAAATGAATTCTTATCACTAATATTTATCATAAATATTTCCTTCAAAAACATAGCAATTATATATAATTATATATTGATAATATTAATTACATATTATTATATATTTTAGTGCCTCCAAATGGCCTGGTGATATATTGTGGTACGATCGTAACAGAAGAAGGAAAAGAAAAAAAAGTTAACATTGATTTTGAACCTTTTAAGCCTATTAATACTTCTCTTTATCTTTGTGATAACAAGGTATTATTTTATAATTTTATAAAAAATTTTTTAAATTAAATAAAATTTTAATATATCTTTGATTTATAATATATGATTTTTAATATATGATTTTTTTTAGTTTCACACTGAAGCACTAACAGCATTACTTGCTGATGATAACAAATTTGGTTTTATTGTTATGGATGGTAATGGAGCATTATTTGGTACACTACAAGGAAATACTCGCGAAGTTCTACATAAATTTACAGTAGATCTTCCCAAAAAGCATGGTACATAATAATATTTAATAAAACATTTATATATGTATATATATATATATATATATATGTATATGTTTACTGAAAATTATTACATTAATTAATTAAATTTAATTTTAGGAAGAGGAGGACAATCAGCACTTCGTTTTGCTCGATTGCGTATGGAAAAACGACACAATTATGTTCGAAAAGTCGCAGAAGTAGCTACGCAACTATATATTACTAATGATAAACCTAATATTGCTGGCTTAATTTTAGCGGGTAGTGCTGATTTTAAAACAGAACTTAGTCAATCAGATATGTTTGACCCAGTAAGTTGATGAATATTGATGATATGTATATACAATCTATGTATATATGTATATGCAATTAAGTTTCTAAATATATATTTTTCCAATATAATTTGAATTTATTGTAATTTTTTATATTTTTTGTTATTTTAGAGATTACAAGCAAAAGTTATAAAATTAGTAGATGTTTCATATGGTGGTGAAAATGGTTTTAATCAAGCTATTGAATTAGCTGCTGAATCTTTGCAAAATGTAAAATTTATCCAGGAAAAAAAATTAATTGGTTAGTATATTTA
Organism: Apis cerana; assembly: GCF_029169275.1. Lineage (NCBI taxonomy): Eukaryota > Metazoa > Arthropoda > Insecta > Hymenoptera > Apidae > Apis > Apis cerana. The sequence continues at coordinate 12,312,284 of NC_083858.1, read as the reverse complement.
TCATTTATGTTTCTAGAAATTTCTAATTTCTTTTAAAAATATGAATTTATGAGTGAATTTAAAAAAAAAATAATGATGGAATTGTTAATTTATTTTTAAAACTAATATCAATATTATAACTATCTAGGTCGTTATTTCGACGAAATTTCGCAAGATACAGGAAAATATTGTTTTGGTGTAGAAGATACTTTAAGAGCATTAGAATTAGGTAGTGTAGAAACTCTCATTTGTTGGGAGAATTTAGATATTCAACGATATGTTTTAAAAAATCATACAAATGCAGAAGAAAAGGTTTTACATCTAACACCAGAACAAGAAAAAGACAAAACTCATTTTACTGATAAAGAGGTAAATTAAAAAATTTTAATCATTTAATTAGTAAATTTAATTAAATAAATATAAATATAATTAATAATAAATATTCTGTATTAAATTTAGAGTGGAGTAGAATTAGAACTTGTAGAATGTCAGCCTTTGCTTGAGTGGTTAGCAAACAATTACAAGAGTTTTGGTGCCACTTTGGAAATCATTACAGATAAATCTCAAGAAGGTTCTCAATTTGTAAGAGGTTTTGGTGGTATTGGAGGTAAGTTTTACTTTTTTTTATTTATTTTTGGGGCTACTAACATTATATTTGACTGAAAGTAATATACTTGAAGTAATAATTTGTATTCATCCACTCTAAGTACATACTAACTGAAAAGCGGCTGATTCCACTTTGATTAGCTAACCTGTAAAACAAAGGATATAAGTTTAATGTTGTGTATATATAATAAAACTTTCAATAGATTTTTAAAATGTAGTTAAATCATGAAAATTTTCTCCAAATTTTCTTCATTTAAAATATTTATTGCAAACAAAAAAGTAGTGCAAGTTTCAAGAATGTATCTTTATCAAGATATTAAATAAATTCATATATTTGAAAAGTAAATGGTATTAAAGAAAAGTTAAAAATATGAGTTTTAATTACGGAGTATATCTTGATGCATAGGAATCCTCCGCTACAAAGTTGATTTCCAGTCACTGCAGGCTGATGAGCCTCTTGATGATGTTGACCTCGATGATTACTAATTTCATCTGTGAAATACTCAAAGTTGACCAGGTAGCTCTTTCTCTGTCTTGAGTGCATTCGTTTACATTTCGTGTATTATAGAACATATTACTTTCAGAACTGGACAAATTTATCAAAATATTTAACCTTATATAGTATATATATACTTAAATAAAAACAAAAAAAAATAACTACATAATATAAATATTACATTAATTAATGACAATTTAATATATTAAACCCTCATATAATAATTGATAGTATTCATTAATAGTTTAATTAATCAATATACATCAAATAGTTTGCATTTTAAGTGTAGACTATCAAATATACATATATCATTTTATAATATAAATCCTATACTCATCATGAAGAGATCAATTTTTACTCAATTGTTAAAAATCATTAATATAATATTATTATTGATATATTATGTTCATGAGACTTCAAATATATGTATCAGTATGGAACGATAAATTTGTCCAAAAAAATTTGAAGTTTCTTCTGTTGGATTTCTCACTGAATAGTATAGTTCGATACTTCTGTGCAAATCTGTAGTATATGTATGTCTCTTCTGATGAGTTTGAATGTGAATATAGATATTTTTAGTTGTGAATTTCGAGGTATAATGTTTACTTTTACAAATAAAAAGCCTGAAAACTTTGCTGTCTTCTTTTTTTCTTGGTGGTACAAAAATTAAGAAAATCTTGTATATACATATATGAAATATGGATAATTGTATTTGAAGAGGGTGAGTTGAAGTATTCTAGTTTTCCAATTTTTCTGTCTTGAACATTATTAGACACTGTTTTTTTTAGTGATTGTACATTATATTATTAGTAATTAAAATCAAAATGTAGGTACAATACACATCAATTTAATTGAAATATAATATTGCTTATTTTCATAAACACAATTATATATTTTTGTTTTCTCATGATACATTTTACTTTAAATTTTTGTTGCATATTTGTATACAAAATTAATCATAATTTAGATGATATATAATATAATTTTATTGATTCTTGAATTCAATGTAGTAATATGTTCTCAAAATATTACTATGAAAATATTAAATTTATCATAAAAATACATATCTTATTTTTTCTATTATTATGACAATATATTATGATATAATAAATTAATAATGTATAAAAAATAATTGGATAAAAATTAAAAATAAAGATAAAAAATATTTAATTTCACAAAATATTGTTTTACGCATTTTACATATTGTAATAATAATTCATCGAAGTATATATATGCGTATGTGTGTGTGTGTATATATATATATGTGATTTTCGAAATAAAATCTAAACCACTATTTCTTATTTTATTCTGCAATAGATATTATAGAATATAGAAAATTTTTTTATATGCATGTAATGCTTTTTAGCTATTTTATAGGCAGATGATATTTTAAATTCTTTATATATATATATATATATATATGTATTTATTATCTTTATTCTTTATTTTTCAATTTTAATAAATTTAAATAAATTTTAAAAACATAATATTTTTTTAGATTTTTAAATAATTTACTTAATACATAAAATTAATTATAAATAAGAATATAATAAATATCTATTGCATTAAAAATATCATAGTATATGATTAATTTATAAATTTTATTAGAATTATACTTTTTATTAGAATAGATTTATAATTTGATAATGTATATATTTATATTTTGAAGTTCTTAGATCTTTGATTTATGACAAATTAATTTAAATACAGATAGAAATATTATTATGAAGTATTTTATTAAAATCATATCTAATATTCATATAAATATGCTTTGTTATTGCTTGTATAAAAAAATAATCATAAATTGTTTGCTGCATGTTATGCAATAGGCAAATATTTATTTCATTATCAAAGATAAATTATGATTTTATATCCCTTACACATACTTGAGGTAAATATCAAAAACAAGAAAATAATATTATTTCTTTGGTAATGAATATAAAATATAATTAAATAATCATTGTTCATGTAATAAATAGCTAGGCTTTGTTAAATTGTTAATCGATTTGATCAAGCATAAGTACTAATTGATGGTTTGTTTTTATTAGCTTGCATATTGGGAAAGGTATAGTAATTGCTTTTTATTAATTTAGTGAAAAAAAAGCTGTGAAATTATTAAGCCTTATTATTGCACTTAAATATATTTTGCTTTAGAATGTTATACATATAAAAAATGATTCTATTTATTAATAATATATAATTTTTATTATTAGCAATAGTATCAAGATTTAGTTATAAATATTATATTTATTAAATTTATTATTTTATTTTTGTTATTAGTAAGATTATCAATTTATAGAAATATTATTATTATATTATTTAAAATATTAATATTATTTAAAATTATAGATTGTAATACATTTGATATATAACAACATGAATAATTGTTTATTTATACTATAATTCTTTGTTATATTATTTTGTTATTATAGTGTATTTTCTATTGTTTTTTTATTATAGCAGTTATTCTTATAAGTTAGAATTAAATGCTTATTTATATTTTTAATAAAATTATAAATTAGGATTATTAACTAATATTTTTTAAATTATAATTTTAAAAAATTAAATTTTCATTACATGTATAACATTCATTTACATTATAATCATATTATCAATATATTTATTTCATATCATCTTGATTTTATGATATGATCTTTTCATTTTATAAGTTATATTGAATAACTTTAAAAATAACAGTGTTTTTCTGTATTTTCTAAATAATATTGTTTCTTTCATTTATTGAAGAATTTCGTTTATTGAAGAATATAATTATATTTATGAATTATTAAAATATTGTTAAAAATCTGAAAAACGCTGTATACAAAACATTGTGCATGATTAATAATTATCATTAAATAAATTTTTAATAATTACATTAAAATTATTTATCATAATTTTTCACAAATAATTGATTGTAAATTTTATATTGATTGTAAATCAATTTATTTATAAAATCTATCTTTTTTTAAAGAGCATCATTTGTATTGTATTATTCAAATATTTTTCATTTATTTTCATAATTTACTATAACAAAAATATTATAATTAAATTTTGTATCTAAAATAGTATTTTGTTAATATGTTTTACAGGTATATTGCGGTACAAAGTGGACTTTCAGAGTATGCAGTTGGAAGATGTTGAAGTTGATACTTTTGATCTGGATGATTATTAAATCTGTGACTCAACAGACAGTTATTTTAGCTTCAGAGGAAAACATAAATATATGTTCTCCCTTGCATCATATTTCAAGAGAGGCACATAGAAGGACATGTTTATAAAATTTATTATGATGCAACACACACATCATGAAATTATTCATTAGATTTCATTCAAGCAATTCATAGTCGATACACAAAGGTGAAAAGCACAAGACGTGACGCGCCGATAATCCATGTCCATGATGAAAAAAAGGCAACTCGAAGACTGTGACACTTAATTAAGCCAGCTTGATACCTGCCTATCTCACACAACATTATCTTGTATTACAGTTACATTCTTTAATTATTCACATGGATTTATTTAAATAATTACACGCGTTACAGTGCTGAATATGTTTGTACAGTACACGGTCGGAGATATATCATAATTTTGTAACAAATTGATGTTATCATCTCGTCGTAAATTTTACAATTGAGAAGAAAAAACGTAAAAAGATACTCAAATAGCATGAGGATGAATGTAGCGTTATTTTTGTTCAGATACAATCATGGATAAGCTGTAATAAACTGATTATCATGAACATGAAGTTGCGTATCGTGTATTCTATACCGATTACTAAATTCATATGAATAATGAAGAGTTCTGTATATAGACTTAAATTTTTAATGGCACTGTTGCCTTAGACATAAGTTAAGATCGCGTAATATCCCAGGAAAATAAAATCTTTCCGTCTCATCGAGTGATACACATATAAACATATAAGAAATAATTTTTCGTATCTACATTAACTTTGCTGGCTCTCGACTCTTATATTTTGTACACTCATAATTGTATATAACAAATTCTCCGCAAGTGTATCGAGATATATCTTTTCGATTGTTACAACGGTGCACTCTATTAGTAAAGAAGTATCTTCTGCAATATTTAAGTGGCAGTTATTGAAAATATTACAAAATTTATTTTAACATTGTTAATTTAAATTGCTTATTCATATGATGCCTTTGTAATAAATAATAATATGTATGTATAAATGTGAGAAGAATGAAACGTGCAATTTTGGTGAAGTATCTTTTATGAAATATCGCTGTATAGTAAAGAAGATTTGCAAATATTGTGAATCTTTTGATGAAAATAATGTATTGTTAATTAATAGTATAATTAGATTATTTATACTATTATAACGTATGTGATGCAGGGATAAAGCTTTATGAAAACTTCATCAAAATAGAACGTTCAACAAAAATGACCTGGCTTATGGTATGTGCACAACGAATTCTAAACATGATGGTTTAAAAGTATTGTATCTGTGTATTGTCTTCAAGGCAGCGAAATGTTGAATGTCAGCTTAATGTTTCTTTAAATTTTTATATGTAAACATTCTTTCAATAGGAATCTAGATAATTATTTATTACTATATCGGTGCGATTATTTCTTCTGTTTAGCAGAAGATTATTTTAAGTATACAAGATTTAGTTCTATAATAATTCGGTAAATGTCTGAAAGAGATAGGGAAAATCTGCGTAATATTAAATAATCTTTGGTTCTTTTTTTTTTTTTTTTTTTTTGTTTTTTGATTTTTATGTAAGGTAAGAGAAAATGAGTATGCAAAAGAATGCGCATAAAAAAAAGATTAGACGTCGTACATTTCATTTAAACAAATCAATGACGTACTTAGATTATGGCTTGCCTATGATCTCTTCCATAAGCATAGTTGTATAATCTGCTAACAGATTTATAATTTTTGGCAATCTTATTCTCCTGTATTGCTACAAAATATTTTTGTTCCTTCAAATGTTACATTTATCTAGCAAGGCAATACAAAGATGTAATCGTTATAAGTTTTGCTTAATCAAATTTTTCAGAATATGAACTTATTATTACCTCATATTTTATATGTATTGTACGCATAAAGTACATTTGTGCTATGTCCTAAAAATTTTAACTCATCTTTACTGAAATGAATTATGAACGGTAAAAATGAATTTTAAAATTACGTAAAAAATTGTTGGCCGTACCATGATACACGTTCTATTAACCCCAGAAAGACCGAGGCTCGAACCATTATGTAAAAAACTAATAAGAGATATACTAAGTCCACCTAAGTTTTTCATGTTTTAAAAGCAGATATTTTAATAGGATGAGTAATTTTGGATTATGCGAAATATGAATATAACATATATATTAATATTTTGTATGAGATTTTTCATTAATAATTTATTTAACCCAATCGCGATACATCAGAATTTAATTCTTCACAAGTTTCGTATATTATTACATTATTTGAATGTTTTTTACATATATGTTATTTACAATTAGTACAATATTGCTTTGCCTTGGATAAGTTATATTTTATTCTTTTATTTCGTTTCCGATATATTTGTAGCAGCATCCTTTTCCTGTTGGTTTTTTTTGTTTTATTTTTTTTCTTTTTGCTGTTAGCTCCTTTATTTTTTCTATATTATTTATTATATGCTTTTGAAATCTTGTTAAATTCGGATCCCTAACTAATTGCTTTTGAATCAATTCATTGAATAATCCTCGTAAGAAAATCTTTTGTGTGTTCATTTTTATTATTCTAATTTAGATTTGCTATTATAAATAAGAAATATATATTTAGAGCAGCAATATTTAATGTATAAAACATATAGAGAATTCATCTCCGATTTCCACGTTTATATGAATATATTCTTGCCGTTTGATTTGTGACAAATTCCTCTTAGTTGCAATGTAAGATATATTGATATCTGTTTTTCTATCAATATATCTAATTATCAATTTTTCTATGCGAATCTTTAAAGGATAAATAAATTTTTAGAAATTTTTTGAATGAAAAAAATTTTTTTCAAATTTTGTAAATAGTGGACTCGAGGAAGGTCTTTCCCCCTCCTCCCCCGGTCTTTCTAGGATTAATAATATTTTGTGAAGTGATAAAGAGGGATATTGAAATAATGATAAAATAATAGTTTTCAATATTTAAATAATGTCTATTAAGATGAAAAATATTTTAATTTTGAAAATAGAAATCACTTAAATAACAAAGAATTATAGTATTAATTTATAATTTTTTCTTTAATTTATAATTTTCAGGAAATTAATTCATATGTCATTATAGTTTTGTATTTTTTAATATGTAATTTAAAAATATATTATTTATTTTATTGTTAATGATACAAAATTGTAAAAAATACAATTTTGTAACATTAACAATCATAAAATATTTTGATGTATTTCTTCAAAAACACATGAAATTGATAATTAAACATTATTTCCAATTTCTCTTTTTTCACATATTCATTACAAAATTTATACACAAAAAAATTAACGTATCGTTAATATCAAAATTTAATAAGAATCTGAATAGAATAGAATATGAAAAAATGAATAAGAAATGAAAAATACAGTCTATGTTTCTCATGCAAAAAAGTTGCTATTAGAACCCGAAAATGTCATAATAATATCTGTTTTCACAGAGCACATTTAAAATAATTACTTAAAAATATTTTAAGATTGTAAAATAAAAAAATAAATAATAATAGTAATAAAGAGAATAAAAAAATAGTTTTTAACAGTTTTGCTCTGTGATAATTTCACAATAAAGGATATTTCCGGGTTCCAATTATAACGTCTTTTTACATTTTTGTTAATGTTCTCCCTTTTTATACATATACGTAAATTTTACTTATATGAAAGGACAGAAAATTGTCTTTATATTATTGGTAAAATATATTTGCCTATAAGATGAGGTGCTGTTGAATAGAAATTTGAATAGAAAAATGAAAAAAAATTGGCATAATACAATAAAAAAAAATTCTCATAATCATTGAAATACATTTTATACCATTTTATACCTAATTTTAATATGTACAATTGGATGGGTATATTTAAATGTATTTATTTTTTTAATTGCTTTTAAATAATATTCGTCTTGTAAAAAATATTAAATTACATTTTTACATGTACATATATATATACATACATACATATATATATATATAGAAATTTAATTAATATAAAATTTTTTTTTATTTTACTTTTGTATATTTTACATATATATTAAAAAAGTATGAATATTAAGGATAATAAAAAAACAAACAAATAGAATTATCTATATTTATAACATAGCATACAAATTAAATAGATATAAAATTTTTAAAAAAGATGTCACTCTTTTATATATATAATTTATAAATTTTCAATCAGCATGATATTATTTGTCATTTTCTGGTACCAAGAGATTAAGATTGGCATCTTTGATCATTGATCCTATATAAGTTTCTTCGTCTCCGCGTATGGATAATGCGGTGATAGAAACATTTGTTTTTCTTTCATCCATCATTGCAGCTTTTATCCAATTTGAACTGCTGCATTTTATACAACTATGCGAAGGTATTCTATCTAAACTTACAGTTCTATTTCCACAATCTGCACATTTAAAGAATCTTTTTATTGCATCAATAACGCACAATGGATGTTTTTGATCCTTGCACATGTCAGAAGCAGAAAATGATATATATTTACAAACTAAACATTTAACAGCTTTACAAGGAATTTTATAAGTAGTTAACATTTTCTCTTCTAATTTTTCTTTCATTTCCAGTTTATTGAAATATTTATCTTTTTCTTGCTCATAAGATTTTTCAATAAGATCAGTATGAGTAGACTTAGTTTGCATTATTTCTTTAAATTTATCTGATAATATATTTGGTTTTTTTATTTCTTGCTTTTCATCATTTTCTGGCTCTCTTAGTCGTTTTTTCCCCCTTTCTAACTTTTCTTCTTTGTTCAAACGTATTTTATTTGGATCCTTAGGTTTGATTTTTCCATTTTCTTTAACCCAATTAACTGCATTTTTTTTAGCAATATTAATTTGTTTTTTAGTTATAGGTTGTGACAAATCTATTATTCCTTTTTGACAACCAATACCTAAATGGGGATTTGAAGAAACCATATTTAAATCTTTTTTTTCCATATTATTATTTTTGCAAGAATTTAGAGATGCTTGAGATAATAGAGCAACTTTCCAACCTCTTGATTTGTTTATTTGTTCAAAATTTTTTTTTAATTGTTGTTCTGATATTCCTACTTTTTCATTTTCATTTCTTATATTATTTAAATTTTTATTAATTAAATTATCATTCTTCTGACTTCCTGAAAGTAATGCTAACCGTTTAGCATCTTTTTCTTCTAATTTTTTGCTTTTTGTTGCAACAACAGTATGAAATTCAGGCATATTGTTTAAAAATGGTTTCTGTTGTTGTCGTGTCTTTTTTTTTAACATATCTATTGAAAAATTCTGAGTGTTACTAAATGATTGTAATTCTGCTCTAAGAGAACATTTTTTATATTCTTTTTTCACATGATATAAACAAAATTCACATCGACTAATATTTACAATAGAATTACATTGTTCTCCATTTTTTTTCTTTGATTTACATTTTCCCATATCTTTAGATTTACCAAGAATCATGATCCTTTGAGGATTATCAATTGATAATGTAGCTAAATCAAAATTGTCTTTAGATTCTAAGATATTTGGATTAAGAATACCTATCACAGTTCCAATAGTTGTTTTCCAAAGAGTTTTATGAGCATTACTAAACATAAAAAGGCTTATAGTGTTTATATTTTCAGATAAATCACTTATTTTCCATATAGAATATGAAGTTCCCTTTTGAGAAGTTTTCGGTAGAGATTTATTTATTAATACTCCTGCAATTACCCAATCTTTCTCTACATTTTCAGAATTAAGATGATATTTTATTTTTGATACTGTAACTGGTACTTTATCAATCATACGTGCTTTTAATTCTGCTGAAGAAACAATTGGATTAATGATTCTCAATCCAAAAAATGGATCACTATAAACATCTTTAGAAATAACTGTGATATTATTATTCATATTTGCATTTTTATTAATTTTTGTTGCACTAAAATCAAATGTTTTACTACTTGTTTTACATGATAATGGTTTATCTTCATTTTTTTTAATAGGTTCTTTCTTTAATAAAGATTTTATATCACGTCCATAATTAGAATATTTTTGTTTTTCAAAATATCGTCTATCTTCATCATCTGAAGAATCAAGTATATCATCATGAATTTCATTTTTTTTTTGAACATCAATAGATTTATTTTCATTATTTAATTTAGAAGTATTATCTAAAAAATTAAAGTCTAATTCTTTCAGAGTTTCTTTTGAAGGTGATTTATTATTTTCTTCTACTTCACTATTAGCTAAGAGATCATTTAAAATATCATCTATATCAGAATCACTATCATTATCCATTTTAAATATCTAAAATAAAATTATTTGTTATATCTCTATATGAATAAGATTATTTATCTATTTTATTTATTTAGTATATTATTAACCTTTTTATTACTTACAATTTAAAAGAGAAAAATATTTACTTTTAATGCAAAATAATTATAAAATAAATCACTAAACAAAGTTATTTTTTTAATAATATCATTTGTTAGCTTGATGAGCTCCATACAAGCATCAAGCTAAATAAGTATTAAATCACTTCTAGCCATTTTTCGCGCCATTTCTTAATAAGAGAACAAGTCAAGTTTTCATTTATACGATTGAAAATTTATTTCTTTTTATTTTGTAAGTAAATATGAATATAAAATTTCTTTTAATTTACCTAATTAATATTATAAATAGTAACCATTAAACCTTTCTTGAATAAATATAGTGAATATTAATTCCCAAAACTGGACAATATACAGATAACCAATAAAATTAAATATTCAATATTAGGTAATAAATAATGTAATATCTGCAATTTTAAATATTGTTATATTGTGTAATTAGAATAAAAAAAATAATTATTTCAAGGAATTTAATATTTCAATAAAAAAATTGATGAGTCAATATTTTTATCAAAAAACTATCAATTTATTATTTAATAATAATGTTTGATTTTGCTTGAAGAAAATTACATATCATCAGTATACTCGAGTTGAAAATCAGATATATAGGTTAATTTAGAGTATTGGAATTTATTTATTTATATATATATATATTAACGATTTTTTAGTGAAGGTTCTTTTTAAATTAATTTATAATATGAAAATCGATAACGGCCATATAAAATATTTATTGTAGACATTACAATTAATTTGAAGCATATTAGAATGTTTTTTATAAAAATAAAAATAGTATTAAAATTTGTGTAAATGATTTTTGAGAATCATATTTTTTATTTTTTTTTTTATATTTAAAAATAATATATGACTTTTGAAATTTATATATATTTGTATATTGAAATAAATTATGATTTTTTATTATAATTTTATTATTATAAACAAATTATTAAAAATTAATTAATTATTAAATTAAGACAATATGTATAAATTTATAAATTCGTATATTCGAAATCTTATTTTATTTAATAGTATAATTGTAAAAATAACGAAATAGAATGTTTTTTAAATCACTATGAAATATTATTTTAAATATGTTTTTGAACATATGAATGATTATCGAGCGAGATAAATATAATGCATGGCATGCATATTCGTCTTAAATTTATGCTGCAGTAATCATATGCAAGTCATTTCATATTTTTTTACATAAGGTATCATATGCAAAAATAATTGTATTTAATTATTATTACTTTGTGTTTACATGATGTAATTAGATTAAAACCATTTAACCGTATCTAAATACGGTTATTCTGTATTGCAGATGTAGAACCAACGATCGATTCAAGCAATAGGTTATCAATAAAACATTTTCTTCAATATATGTCTATCGAACTTACAATCATATTACTTTCTATATTGTGACTACAATTTCTTTCATAGAGAAAATTTTTTTATTTATTTTTTGTTATATTTTCTGTTAAAAAAATTATTTTTTTAATATATAATTTTTAAGAAATGCTCATCTCATATCTTTGCTTTTTAACGAACTGCATTGATTATTTATAATTGAAATTCAATATAATTTCTTTTTTAAAATAAAGAGAACGAAATTAAACATTTATCTTATCAATATTAAAAATTTGCTTTAAAAAGAATTGCTTCTATTTGAAAAATTTCATTTAAAGTCATTATTGTTTTTCAAAATTTCAACATTAAAAAAGCAGAAAAAGAAATAAAAAAATAGAAAATAGGAATTAAAGTATGTTTTATCGTGTTGAATTATTCATCTTTTTGAGAAGTTGATGAGAAGTTTTATCAAATCTAATTCGAAATAATCTGCGATAGGAAAACCAATAATATTCTTCACTTACTAATCTCAAGGAAAGCAGCGTATGACTTCCACCTGTCATGGGGAAAGCATATGGTTATAAAGTTTTTCGAGTTGAACGGAACAACGCGCAGTGGTTCTCTCTCTTTCTCTCATTCTATTCGAGAGCTCAATACTACCTGTATTCTATGAAAAATACAGATTGTAAAAAAACAAATATAAATATATTTCAATTTTGGACAATTATCGAGTGACAATGCTTTGTATAGTTAGAAATTTATATTTCTGCTAGAAATGAATAACAAAATTAAATATAAAATAAAATGTACATGTTATTTTTTCAATATTTAAAATTAAAAAACTAATACTATAATAATTTCTAAAAATAATATCTTTTTAAGATTAAACATATTTTTTATAAATATTCATATTTCTCTTAGATTTATTTTAGATATCATAAAATATTAATATTTCTAAATAAAATATTCAAAAAAATAAGTATACATATTAAAAAATAAAAATCGTTTACATATATGAATAAACTTAATGCATAAAAAAGGAAATTTATGACTCGTAGGTATCAATTTACAGACGATCGATTAACCTCAGTGTATATTGTTGAACGCGTCGCGGTGAAACGCGCGCTCCTCCATATAACGTACTACTAACCATAGCAACGTTATTATCAACACAATTTCTACGAAGATACATTTTCGTAGAATTAAAAAAGGAGCAAACACCAACAAAACTGGAGAATTCTTCATTTTGTCTCCTTAACAAACTCTGTCATATTTCCATTTGATAGTACCAGAATTCACAATTTCCTCGCTGGAGTCACCGCCAGTATCGTCAGAGGAAAAGGTAAAATAGGGAGGGCGAGTCCCCTCTAGGCGCGTGCCTTGCCCCTTGATCCCCTCATCATACCTCGTGCGTGACCCCCACCCCTGTATACCACCCACTCACCTACCCCGACCCAGTAGCCCGTGGGCCACCCCACCTCGCCCCACCCCAACACCGACAGCGATTCGACCCCGCGCGCGCACCCGTCTCAAGCGTCGTGTTCGTTCGCAGTCCGTCAGTCTATCGGCAACCTGCGTACCAGTCGTGTCGCAGTGCTTACGTAACAATATATTATTATTATTCTTACTTGCCTGACCGGTGTGTTGTTCATTTATAAATCGCGGTCTACGTTTTTTCGTTCGTCCCTCGCCGAGTTATTCGTCTTTCCTGCTCGGTCTCTCTAATTGGTTAATCACCACACAATTGTATACATATACAAAATCAATCAACATAACATATATACATATCTTTCAATCTACTACATAAACGCAAAGGAATATAATACAAATACACATAAAGAACATACGACGAACGCACGCGCTGCGCTAGCGAAAAACGCGTTTTACGTCTAATGCGAATTGTCGTTACCTGCTTCTTGTCTGCATACATCGCCGCGCGGATACATCCGGATCCAGATCGTCGGTCAACGTTACCGTGCTCATCCATCTCCGTTCGCGTGATCGATTAATACGCGATTAATCAGTATCGTCTAAACGTGAATATAACGGAATACGTGAAGAGAGAGCGGATTATACCTCGCTGCTGCATGGGCTACTACTTGCCGGTAGATGAACAAGTGTCGTCGACGAACTACCACGGTAGAGCACGTTCTCTGGGTTTGGCCCTCCTCCACGGGCACGGTGTATCGATTGCTCTAAAATAGACGCGTGGGAACACCTGCAGGCTACATACACATTCTACCTACAACTCAGACCGTCTCGTTCTCTCTCTAGCCCTCTCTCTCTCTTACTTTCTCTCTGCATCGGTCTTTCCTGACGCCCTTGCAGCGCGTGACAGGTGCAACGAGAGTAACGGTAGCAGCACCGCGCTGTTATAGGGCTGGAGGTGGAGGAGGTAGTGACGGTGGAGGTGGAGGTGCAAGCGACGAAGAAGAAACATAATAGGAAGCGGAAGAAGCGAAACGACGAAAAAGAAGAGAGAGAGAGAGGGTAGAACGGAAGAAAGTAGAACCGACACACATACATACGTGCGCGCGCGCGTTTAGATACGGAAAGGAAAGGAGTAAAGGTGGAGAAGGAGGAAGGAGGCGAAACGCCTGGGTTTCTCGCGAGAAAAGGGTTATTTCCAGTGATACGTCCTGGAGGCGCCTGTCGTCTTCGCCGGTACAACCATAACGCCGCCCGCTTTAAAACGCCCGAGACGGGATACGGTGGACTCATCACCGCCACCCGCTCGAACCGCAGCCCCCGGAAACCCCGGACCATCCAGCAAACTCGCTTGCATCATGGACGCACCGCTCTCACAGAGTATGGACTCCGTCAACACGGTGGCCACCGGTGAAGACGAGGTACGTACACCAACTACACCGTATATTGTATCGTTAACGATGCGCCTGTGCATTACGCACGATTCTCTCTCTCTTCATATGTACTAAAGCCGCCGATCGCTTCCTCATTTCACCCTTCTCCCTTTCTCTTCATTGGTCGCGACAAGACCACGCGTGTAAATGCTTCTATACATTTGCATCGAGCATCCGACATACTTCCTTCCTTTCTTCCTTTCTTCCTTTCCATCAACTTACTTCGGTTACTTTCTGTCTCACTTCTACACTCGCCATATTGCTTATTTCTCTCGCGCCCTCTTTGTGTACTTCTCATTCCGTTTTTCTCTTTCTTTCTCATTTTCTTCCCTCTCCTTCTCTATCTCGCTTGCTCTTTCCAGCTCTTTCCTCTTCCGTCCATCGTATCCCTCCCTCTTCGTCCCTCTTTTCATAGTTTGCACGTCACGAGACGCGCAGGCGCATTATACGCGCAAACTTTGCGTGTGTTTCACGTTGTGCTGCTAGTGCACATACATATAGTTATATACATATAATGCGACTGAGTTCCGCGTAAGCATGTGTATAGAGAGCGGTAACGTTTGGAACGTGTATATGGTTAGAGAGAAGGCGGGAATTCGATCGTGCACCACAATACACAGTGTGTGCCGCAGGTGACTCGTTTCCATCGTCCGCTCGATCGGACGGTAGGATGGCTGGCTAGGCTGGTTAGCAGGCCGGCTTCCTTCCTCACAACCAAGCACCTGAGAGAGTGACGCGCCATGCCAGACCACGCTTGTTATTGATTTTTCCGCAACGCGAGAGCCGCGGAGAGCTAGCTATACGCTCTGTGTCACATCATATGCTGTTGGATTATGGTTTGTCACACGACATATGCATTATCAGAGGCTACTTACATACATAACTACGATCGCGCGAACCTAACTATTGGAATTATATGAATAACGTGTACACATATATTGAAAGTATTTCTGCGTGTTTTATTCAGTATAAATATTAAATTTAATGGAGTGCGAGATTGTGTTCACTTGTGATGTACCGATCGATCATATTCAAACAATTATTGCAAGCACCTGTCTCATGAACATTTCTCAATTCTTGATAAATTTTTACGAGATTTGTTGTTCTCTCTACTGCATTTTGGATTTTGTGTATAATTTTGTTTATTAAAGCTGTTCTTTGCTCAAATACACAATTTCAAATATATATTTAATATTTTTAAGTATTATCAATATTTGATAAACTTATGATACAATGTAAAATTTATACAAGATGTTAAAATAATACATATATCAGTATTTTTAATTAAATATCAGTAAGTTAATTTCTTTGTAAGGTATCTTTTACATTCTATTCCATTTTAATTGATTTTACATCGTTTTAACGTTCACGTGACTCTTTTACTTCAGAGGGACAAAATGGAGTCGCTACTGACAATAGGATTGGATCAAAGACGATTTATTATTCACTATACAGAATTTCTCTTACTACTACTATCATTGTCGAATAGAAAAAAACTTTACTTACTTTTCCGTACTTTTCTTTTTATCTGTGTGTTATATTCAAGTATTTTATACAGGATCGATCAAAAGAAAAAATTAAAAACATTGAAGAGAAAATTAAAAACATTCAAAAACTTTATTCGCGAATCAAATTACTGTTAATCTCGCGAAGGATGAGAGTTGCACAATTATGTGAAATATAGCGATACTTATTTTCGTCCAAGAACAACATTCACAGAATTATTCCTGGCAGTTTGTTTTCTCGTGTTTTCAACACGTTGTCTCTGATAAATCAATAATTTTTCCGTCGCTCATCTTTCGATATTCTTTGGATTCGGTCACGTTTCGTATCGGACGATCGAATGGATCGCGATTTCAACGCGGAGAAAATCACGATTTTCTCGCTTGACCGGCTTTGGATGATTTGTCATTTGGATCAGGAAGAGTGATCCATCGAATGGAAACGAGCAACTCGAGAGCAGGAAACTTGACAATCGTTTTGCTCGATTTCCTTTTATGATTCTTTTCCGCGTATGTTCTTCCGCATTGTTAGCAAACAGGAACATCAATGCTCAATTAAAGGATTATCGATGAAAATCGATTTGTTCGTTGAATCGTTAGCATTTGGGAACGTGAAAGTTAATGGATGTTGTTAATGATCGACATTATCGTTTGTAATTATAGCCTGTTAAAATATATTGATAATTTAACAGTATTTAATGATATTTTAATTCAATTTTTTTAATAACCTTCTTTGCCAGCATAACTTCGTTGATAATAAATAACGAATATCAAACGAAATACGAGATCAAAATGTTTTTATAAAAATTTATTTTGAAAAATAATTAATGAAGAAATTATAGTAAAATTAAATTTTGTAATGTATGAAATGAATTTATAATACATTTTGAGCGCAATTTCTGGATAAGAACAAAAATTATACAAATACGAAATTAAACTTTTGTATTAAATTGTAAAAGCAGATTCAGATTTATTTTATTATTTTATTGCTATAATAATATAGACATGATTAAATATCGTACAGATGCATTCTTTAGGATGAATGAAAAAATATACATTAATATTTTTTTCAATTTTGTCCTTGATTTTTAACTAACGATTATTAACGTATAATTGAAAATTCAAAGAATTAAAAAAAGAATTAACTTTATTTCAGTATCCCAACGATATCATTTTATGATAATAGCCATTCATACAATTACATTAAAAAATTCATAAAAAAATTCCATGTATCATGTATGAAATCTGAGTTTTTCAATTCTGTACTTTCCATCTGTATTTACCATCCATCTGTATCCACAACCAGTGGAATAAGATATCGCAAAAAAAACTTGATAATCGTTCATAAATCATCAAAAAAAACCCGTTAAAAAAAATCTCTTTTTCCCTTATATCAACTACGAGTAACATGATAAAATTCGAGTTCCTCAACTCGACAGTTCCGGCACTCAACCAACGGAATAAGCCGGTGAAGAGCGTATAATAAAAATTATATACTCTGAATCCCGGGATCCTCGGGTTCGTAATTAAAATTTAGCCAGTGATCTTGAGATAAAAAGCATGCACAGCTTTTTTTTTTTTTTTTCAGTTGAGAAGAGAGAAGTTGCGTGATTTTTACCCTCTGTTCGCCACTGTTGGTGGTTCCTCTTCGCGTTTGTCGCAATCGAGAAAAACCACGACGGGTAGGGGAAAAATTTAATTCTCGCTATGCAGTTGATAAAAAAGGTATTTGTTGCGTGATGAGGCCACGCTTGGATGTAACGAGGAAACGTTTTTACATTTCCCACGACCGTTTCGCAGCGAAAATTCAACAAAATGGCTACTATTTTTACGTCCGTTTCTTTCATTCGCTATAGAACGAAAAAAAAAAAAAACAATCGACGAATGCTTTTGAATTTACGTATCAACCCTGTTAATTATTAATAGATAATATATTTTTTTTTACATAGATACATTTTTCGCGAAAACCTATATTTAAATTTATTTAAAAAAATGTTCAAATTGTAATTATTCTTATTCTAAGCGTTTTATATGTTCCTTTTGTCGAGGTGACAAAAGGATGAATGAAAGTGCAGTGCACAGCAATAATTAGAGATTACCTCGATTTAATTGCGAGAGCAATGAAAAATCGATGAAAATGAAATATTCAGAATTTAATGAAAAAAAAAAAAAAATGCATCCATGAATGTAATCACGAATAAAAAATATATTATAAAAAAAATAATTAAAATATTCGTATACATTTCATTTGAATTTAACTTAAGATTCTAATATAGGTATTTGTTCTAAATTTTTCTTCACTTTATTGTATTTTTTCTTTGGTCATAGAAAGATCGAATTTTACGCGCTTTGAGATACGCTATTAGCTTGTTTAAGTTGGTTTTGTATATGTACCATAGGAAACTTTACAGCTTTTGTACAATCAAGTGAGGCTTGTTTAATCGTAACGAGATAAAGATACTTGCCTCGAACTTATTTACGAACATGGTTATATTTCGAGATTAATTTTTCGAAGAATGACATCTTATTCTTGTTAATATTATTTTAGAAATATCTATAGATTAATGTATTCTTTATTACTTGTTATTGCAGATTATAGGATATATATATCCTTATTTTCATAACATCAGATTTTTATACAGTCATAAAAAAGTATTATTAAAAGAAATAAAATTGTAAATTAATCAGTATATAAATACTACACTGTAAATTATACACTGTACATTTTATAACCGGTTTATATAAATACATCTCAATAAAAATCAGTATTGATTGCAAAAATTTAAAATCAATCAATTTTTCATTGGCCAATTAATGTTAATTATCAAGATAATTGTAATATTGCGAAACGTTAGCTTGATCTCTTGCACGTACTCACAATTTACTCTGCGTCATAAATTTTCATCTATCAAACTCGATCCATTCACCGTTCAAGAACAAAACTGCTAATTTTATCATTGATCCAAAACTATAATCAGCCCGTATTAATAGATCGTATTCGACGTTTAGAAATTATACATCTGATCAATTATCGAAACAAATTTGCCCGATATCATATTCCGAATCGAAGTGATAAATTACTTGAAGCGAATTAAACACCGGCTTAATACGAACATTCGATCACGTATGATAATTGGAAGGCGGAAGTGGCGATCTCCGGATATCAATTCGAGGATTTAAACCGCTTAACGAACCCTTGCACGGATCAATTTCAAAAATAAGTTTCCACGCGGTGGAACTTTGGTTCGCGGTCAATTAGCCTCGAACGAGCTCGTTGGAATTTTTAATGTTCTCCCCCGGAAGTCGGTGCGCGTCTGGGAAACACGTGGAACAAATTTTCGCGATGAAGCAAAAAAGAAACTGAAGTTCAAGAGTCAAGGTATTATTTTTAATACCGTTACCGTTCTGATGAATCTTTGCACACCACGAATGATTTTCCATCGAAAGTACGCATCGATTTGAAACAATGATGGAAATTTTGCAGTTGTCACATTGTGACAAGGGAATTAGGTTAGGGGAAGAATATTTAAAATATTAAATATTTCGATTTAAAATTAAAAGGAAAGTTTGATCATGAAGGATTCGTCGAAATAAAATTGTAATATACCTAGTAGTATTAATAATATATCTATAGTAGTATTTGAAAATTTTTGTATATTAGTTTTTATTGTATTTTTACTTTTCAGTAAAGATTTAATATTTTTTTATGTTACATAAGTCATACCTGTCGTTCCATATTTTATTGCAGATGTCTCGTAAAAAGGAATCATGATTTTTGTTGAAGACATTAGCATTTTCCATTTTTCTTTTTTTTTTTTTTTTTGCTTTGAATAGAAATTAAAAATTAAATTTTTTCTTTGTTTTTCATCTTGAATAGAGATAAAAAATTCTCTTGGTCATCTGATTCCCACAAAAATAACAGTGTTAGGAAAAAAAAAACAATTGTGAATTTTCGGTGGATTTTCAACCAGAATTTCGTTGTTTCGAAACGCAGAAAATTTTCATGTTAGGATTGCGTAATGCAAAAATCGATGGAATCACGAACCGTGGTCGATTGTATAACGATCGGAAACGCTTTCCAGGTTTTCTACGCTCTGATTCATTTTTTTTATAACAGTCTGGATGCGTTAGAGATCTACTCTTTGGAAAATGTGGCGAGCGCAATGAAAGAATTAATTTTCTAGTTCGACGAGGACGATATAAAATGGAAATTAATTTTGTAACGCTTCTTGCCTTTTCGTTAGTATGTTCACGCTCGATAATCAATTTATAAACGGGATGGTTGCATTTTTATTTTTGTCAGAATATATAGAAATATCTGTTGATTTTTTTATTTGAACGAAATAAAAAATTATATATATTCAAAATAATTTTATCCGCAACTTTGTATTTATATACGTGTACGAATTATTTTTATAAATTCGCTAAATTGCGTTTTTCAGCTTTCAACATACTTCATATATATTTTAAGTAATTAAATTTTTAATCATATTTACATTAATATCAATTAAATCTATCGCAAAATTACACAAATTTCATATAACGAAACTATAGAGTACTATAATATATTAAATTCAATTTTCAATTCTACATGGAATTTCAATGCTTAATGTGGAATGTATACAACAAAATGATTCTAAAAAGTAAAAAGTAATTCCATTGTGTATACATATGTACGTATATGAATACAAAGTTTCAGACATTTATGCTGTAATCAATCAAATAAGCATGACGCTTGAAAACAATAGGTACGAGTCATTTTGTGTTCGTAACCCTACCCACTGGAGGGTTACTATTTCCTCTGCACATTCGTTCTTCGATTATACGAAACTTTCAAAAGCACTGACTATTTCATTAGAGAAGCAAACTTCATCATTTTCCAACGCAAATTTCATTTCAAAGTTCATTCACGAGATCAAGAAATTTCATTAAATCGCATAAAATCACAAAAAAGTAAAATTTTTCATTTTATGAAAACGACATTAACCTAAGATTTCGGATCGTTTCGTCATAGAACTAATTAATTGTATAAAATACTAAATATATTAAATATCGTATAAATATATTTCAAATAACTTTTGTATAACATAGAGATGCGATTTTAAATAAATTATAGGTTAGATTAATTTTCAATACATATTTCGTATATATTAACTCCACGTTTCCGACCGAGTGAAAACATAATTTCAATCGAAGCATCCGCCATGTTTTCGCGAGAACGACGCGACTAGCACCAGATTTATCCGTGCGTGCGAATACGAATTTCGGTTAATTTACACGCATTAACGTTTACCTTCGAAATGTCCAAACCTCGGTTGCAAGTTGTTGCGCACGTGTGTACGTGTAAATTAACGCACGCGTAGGACTGGACCGCGACGAATCTAGGGATAAAGGAGTAAGAGAGAAAGAGAGAGAGAGGGAGGACATGCGTATGAAACATGCGCCAACGCAAGATGAAAAGAGTCAAAGTGACAGAGAGAGAAAGATGGAGATACATAGAATCGGTGAGAGGTTAGTTCTCTTTATGCACGCACCTGCACACATCAATGAAAGTTAACGCATAATGTGATACCGTGTTGAACCTACGGCTAAGAGGATAATGCCGTTATACCTCGTACTCGATAGCTATTTGCCCAGTGAATTCGAAATATCTTTGTCGATTTTTTCACGGGCCGATGGAACTTTCACGGAGTCTCGCACTCACCGTAGAAACGGCACTTGCGCATAAATCCTGATGATTATGGTGTCTTCGTGTGAGGGTATACGTCTTAGGTCTCTCTCTTCTGTAGTCTCTATATAGACATATAGACATTGCATGTATCCGTGCGTTTCTCTCTCATCGCCTACTAATCTTGATTTAAATTATCGAAAATTTAATTCCCTATTCGAAAATATTTTATCTAAACGTAGAATAACGATTCTTGAAATGATATTTGAAATGTTTCTCCTATAAATTTTACTTATCACTTTGGTTTTGAATGCAGTCTCGTGCAATATATTGGATAAAGCTGCACTCTCTGGGGAAAATTTGGTTTCGCTCGAGTATCGAGGTTAGAAGAAGGCCAAATACACGGAGAATCTTGGTTCTGCTTGGAACGTACGCGTTGGATTATTTCATGGGTCGTTCAGATAGGAAATTGTGAGGGCGAAGGTTGCCCGGTTTGATTCGATTTCGAGGGATTTGTAGAGGAGAATTTTATTTTCTTAGGATTAGCTTCGTTCCTCGATCGTTGAACGTGTTGACTGGAAGACAAGACAATTTTCGATACGTGGGAAGGAAGTTTAAATATCTATCTTTATGTAATATTAAAGTATAATAGACCTTTTAAGATTTTGTAAAAAGGAGACATTTCGTAAAAAGAAGTTGTGCACTTTCCAAAGATTCTTTTCTATTTTGATTATATATATATATTTTACATACTTATATTTTGAATCTGAAATAATTATAGAATTAGAAGAAATTAATCTAGAAATTAAATCCAAGAAACCAATAATTACAAATTATTAATTATTAAATTACTTTCCACCATAACCTCAAAATCCGAATATCGAGTCATCAGAAACATCGATAAGATCGGGTCGGAAAAAAGGAAAATCGTCACTTCACTCGAAGTTTACTATTTCCTCGGAAAAAACGTTGCAATTGGAGAAGCATGCAAAGAATTACGTTCTAGCGGCGCGAGGCGAGCGTATGTTCGAATGACTGAGATAAAATAGCTACGTAACGTGTTTTCCTGGAAGTGAAGCTTTGGAAGAATTTCTTTTGTAGGAAGAAACGCTTGTTCGTGAAACACAGCGAGTCGAGAGATACATATACATGCATACCTGCAATTGGAACAGACGAAAGAGAAGGTAAAGAAAAGGAGTAGGGTCGTTTTTCGGTGTGATCCGTGTGATAAAGTAAGGGGATTGTAGTGAAGTTATGTCGGCAATAAAATTCACCCGGTTGTCTTAAACCGCACGGGAGAATTTTTCCAAGCGGTAACACGTAAGCGGTTTACGCAAGAAGGTCCTAGTAGCTCTCGTGTAATCGTCGTTATTATATAAGACTCTTTTATTGTAGCATCATGTTGCAAAGTACATATGCGGTTTTCGCACGCGTACATCATTCCACGTTCGTCGAGATTATGACGAAGATATATATATATATTTTTTCGTAAGAATTTAATTGCGCATTCGCCGAGACGTAAGTACTTTTCGAGTAATATTGTTCGATAGATTTCACGAGATAACCCGGAACGTTCTATTTGCGTTTGAGATACAATGGTTGAATAGGTAATTCGCCCGATGTCTGGAATACAATGGTACGACGATCCGAAACGCGTTTCGAATATAGCGGAGAAAATTAATTGGTTCGCAGTAGCCCGCGAGAACCACTTTGTTTGCAAGTAATGGTCGTAGAACGTTCAAGAAAGATTGCATTAAAGTCCAAGTTTAAATACACACTTTATATACCCTCGAAAGCATCTTCATCATCTAATATTCATCAAAGATTTGAGTGTTTGAGTTTTTTTTAAAAAAAAAAAAAAAGAACCCGATTATTCGTAATATATTATTTATAACGTTACTTAAGAATTTTTATCTCTTGGCGCAAAAAATTATATTCGCTTGCAGTTGCTTTTGAAGAAATTGAAGAATTGTACAATTTTCTTACAACTCGTTTTAACGAATATCATTTATATTACCTACTGCATACCCATTGCGCGCCATAACTTCGCACAAAGGTTCTTTTTTTTTAAACGCCGCGAGTAGAAGCGAAAATTCATTACAATATCGATGAACCGCTCTCGACGTGACTTCAATTCATTAAAACGTACTTATGTACGATATAGGTATGGCTCCTGTTGGCCCGCAAACGCAAACACACGTGGGCTATTTCGGTAATTGTCAATATTTAAAAGGTCAGATCTCTGCGGTCCGTTGCTGAATATCGAAAATAATAAGCCATTCGGCTGGAATTCAGGTTTCTGTTCCCCATGGATGGATAAAGGATGATCCGTGTCGAGCTTCTTGAATGACGAAACTCAATTAAACTTGTCGGCCGCGAAATAACATTCCCCGGAATGGGATTTATCGCGAACACGAAAAACAGATGGGCTAACGGTAGCTTTGAGCTTTGTCTCTGAACTTTAAAAAGCACTACGATCGAGAACGATGCGGATCGGTCGAACGTGGCAATCCAACGCTGCCAATCACGGTTTCAATTTGGACTGCAAATTTTTTTCCAGCCGTTCCTATTTCTTGTATCGGTTTCTCCTCTGGCAAGGGTCGGTCAACAGATCGGGTTCTACTTTCTAAATCTAACGCGGATAGATAACTCGTCCAGCAACTTTCCGACAAAACGTTGAAAACGTTGTCCAAACGTTTTATTATTACACAGGTGTAATCTGATTGATATCGATCATTTGTCAAATGTGATTTTTCTTTTGTCACGTAAATTAATTTGCTTAAAGGCAAACATATCTTGTTCTCATTATGTTTTGTTGTAAATATAATTAGAGAAAATATTATTGACTTGAAATTCTTTTTTCGTTGAGTATACAGTGTTAACATATTAGAACAATTACTCGCCAAAATGACGAATTTCATATTTTTTGTTTTACGATTATCGAGAACATGAAAATATTTTTTGACAAAATTAATATCATAATTTATTGAGATTTATTTTCACGATAATTATCACTTTAATTGTATTCGTTCGTATGGAAAATAAATATTTAAATATTATAGATTTAGTAATTTTAGTGTTAAGCAATGCTAGGAACAATGTGATTTTCTATGAAATCAGTGTACTTCGTTTATTAATAGTGGTCAAGTTCAGTTTTGAATACAATTTATCTTTATGTTCATCTAATATAAATCGCATTAATCTTCGTATTCGTCAATCTATGAAATATGTCTGACCATAATCGGTATTATTTCACTTTGCTTTCTTTCTATCGATGTAGTCGGCAATTTCATTATATTCACACGTTTCATCGAATCGATGAATCATTCCAAATAATTCTCTAATTATAATACTTATATATATCTATACTTTATATTTATCCATTAAATATCCATTAAAAATTAAATTTATTTTCAAATTTTTTTACACTTTATAATGTTTTAAAAATTATTAACAATCTCAAGAATAAATATAAAAATCACTTAGTTTATCGTAAAAATATTTATTTAAACTCTCATCGAAATTGGATAAATCGATAGCTCGTTTTCGTGATCAACTAATATCAGTTCGTTCTATTCGAAACAAGCAGCGCCCTCACGTTTCGACGGCATACTTTACCAATCGATTCTCACTATAAAGACAAATTAAAATCGAGAAAAGTTCACAGGACAAGCTTCGAGTAGCAGTGGTGTATAATCGAGATTTACAATTGCATTTGAACTTAGAAAGAGAAGTCGTTATACGTAGAAGAATAATCCTCTTTCCTTGACCGTTCTTCTTTCCGATAATTGGATTTGCTCGTTCGTACATTTCAGCGCGTAAGGAACCGCGTTAAGTCGACTTTGTTGGGAAGCTAGTATCAAAGGTATCTTCACGAGCAACGTGGTCGATGGTTAGCGAAACTTGAGTGCGATCGATTCTCGAAGTCACCACACAATCACCCAGGAAACGACAAAAGCACAAAGTTCTTTAAAATATTAATGATTCGCGATGCATTATAGAAAATTCGATCGATATTCGCGATATTATGTACACAAACACAATGAAAATTGTATGAAAATTTAAATTGATATAGTTATAATCGAGAAAAAATTAAATAGCGTTTAGTATTAATTCTTTTAACCATAGAAATATAAAAATTACGATTTCTTAAATATTTAAATTGCCTTGTATAACGATCACAATGGAATTCTTTAATTGATTATTATTAGTGATGTAAAATAAAACAGATCGAATATCCTTGAGTGGGTTCTTATTGATCAGGAATCTATTTTACCGTAATTATTTTATTCTTATCAATCTCGAGTCAACGATTCTAATTAAGGAATAAAATTGAAATCAAGATCAAATTATCCGTTTTAAAATTTTATTCGATAAATCTTAAAAATGTTACGACTATAATTCAATCAATATTTCAACAACAATATTTTCTATTAAATTTTCTTATAGTTATAGAAGTTTATGGCACACAAGGTTTTTTATCGTACAATAAAATATTATTATTTAATCATAGGTATCGAGTATATTGTTTCCCTCGGGAAGTGTGAAAAATTCTCCCTACGAGAAAGTATTTTCTCCTGTTGAACAAAGAGGTCACGACAATTTGTTGCGGAACAATGAGGATCTCGCAGGCTTCGTTTAACCGATACAAAAAAGAAGGTTAATCGTTTTATACGGCAATTATCGATAAGTACTGGTGTTTTTATTATATATTATAGATAAATTCTGGCTCTTGTCAGGATTTAAACCATCTCATAATTATTATCGAAATGTATCGTATTATGAAAATATTATTTCCATGTTATTTCTAACCCGCAAGTTTCCGATCATCTTTATATTATTTCTGTGGACGATTAGATCGACATGCGCTCCTCCTCGCGTCGAAACTACAAATTAGGATTTATAATCCTATAATATTCGATTGCTAATCCGGCAAAACTGCTCGTAAATCTCGACAGTATACAAAATTGGACACAACATTGGTTAGTGATTTATTAGTCAGTTGATAACTACTTCATTACATGTCGGAGAGATCAGCGTCAAAAATTCTAATTATTTGTTCATCGCTTTAATGCAATGGATTTAATCAATGGCTTTTTTTTCGTATCAATGCATGGTTCAGACCGTTTTTACCCATGGAGGGAATGAGGTAAATGCAAAACATTTTAATTAGTTTAATTAAATTAATAATAAAAAGGAATTAAATTGATAGAATTAATTAAATTAATAGAATTAACAAATACGTTAATTGAATATTAAATGGAAATTTAATATTGAATTTTAAAATGGTGTAAGTGTTTTGAATATGTTTTATCAAATTTTAGTGATCAAGTTTCGTTTATAAATCTTTTTTTTTTTGTTTAAAATTCACATAGATAGAATGATATAAAATCGATTGGTGCATATTTGCAAATTTATTTCATGCATAAAAAAATATACTATACTATGCCAACTAGATATTTGGTTATACATTATTTAAATTTACTATTTTTCATGGATAAAAAAGTTTCAAAATATTCTAAAATATATGAAAATTTTATAACCCAGAGTGTGCTTGATCCATAGTGCATATCATATTCCAGTATGATGGATAGTAAAGATATGTATAAAATGGATCCTGGATTTTCGCTAGCTTGGAATAGCTCAAAAATATCAGCATGTAATGTTAGTCGACCAATTTCTAATGATCGCTATAAATTCAATTTTATATATTTTCGTTGTAACTATGATCGTGAGGTTAGGAATTTTTTTATTCAAACAATTTCTTGATATCGGTAAAAACAATCGCGACAGTGAGGTGTGTACATATATACAAGGTTTGTAGCGACGATCGATATATTCAGTTGCAAGCGGTTGCGGTAGGTTAGTTGTTTCCTTACTGTAATAATGTACGAGAGCATGTACGATTAGATATGTGCTTGATGCCCTAAATTTTCTAGCGACTGCTTTAAAATTTTCAAACAGTATTTCTGCTTTTCGTGACACATAACTTGTATCCGGTTTTTCGAATGAAAATCCTCTATAACTCTATAACTTTATAATAGTACTCTATTATCCTTTTATAAATAAAAGAATAATAGGAAAAGTTCATAAATAGAATGATGTTACGATATTATAAAATAAATATTTGATTGATCGTGTTATAGATTAGATACGCAATATTTAGATTTGATTGTAGAACACTATCGACATCTATGTAAAGTCTATTGCAATTAAAATCACATTCCATAATTGATATACGTTGTCCAGAGATTATCGATAATATAATAATTGTAATTGTAGGAAATAGTTGTATCGTAAAAAAAATGAAAACAAAACGTGTTACAAAGTATTGGCGTGCACGCATCGAGCGTACAGGTAGAAATACGCATTCAGTTTCTTTGAGCGATCGATAAATTCAGTCATACGCGGTTGTGTGGTGTGTCAGTTCTGTTTCTCAGCACATAATATCGTATGTATATATACCTAACGCATTGAATTTCGTACAGCTTGGGGAATGATTGTATAACGATGAACAATTGGACTTGGGACTCTAGCGGGAGGGCATTATGGTAGAGCGGATGTTGTATAACGGTTAGCCAGCGAAGAGGAACGAGACGGGAGCAGCAAACCGTAAACGCCACGAGCGTTCATCCTCCCTGTCCTTTTTCTTCTTTCGCATTTCTTTTTACTTATCTCTCTTCTTCTCTTTCTGTCTTTTACCTCCTACCTTTGTTTTTTGCGACACTCTCTTTCTGTATCTCTATTCGATCTTTTTACTTTTCGTCTCGTTTCCTTTTACACTATAACCTCTCTTTAATTTTTCTTATATTTTCTTCGATCTCATCGTTTTCTCTGTTTTTTTTTCGTTTCTACTTAATTTTTTTTTTTTGCTCTGAATTATTTATTTTTTTATTTCTATCTTCTTTTCCCTTTTCTAATTACTGAACATTCTCATAATTGTTGGTAAGACATTTTGTAGCTGTTAATTTAGACAGTCTAAGAGCTAGTTTCCCCATGTACAGGTGTATGCGCGCGCAAGTATGCCAAAGAGAATATTTGTATGGCATAAAAGGAAGAAGGAGATATAGATAAAAAAACAGGGAGAGAGAATGAGAGAAGAAACGTTGTATACTACGAGATTCGAAATAATATTAATATTATGAAGTTGAGAATAGAGATTATTTTCACACCTGCCAGGTGTTCTGCATAGTTTGACGAAATTTTCAATACACGCCCTAAATTATTGGCTCCTATTTACATACCAACGCACATGCCATTTACAGAGATTTTGTTGATTCACATTATTTGATCGATGTTTCATATTGTGTTTGTTAATTGGACCTCATTTCTGTTCTTTTTATTCTCTAGCTTTTTTATATATTTAATATCATAACATGCAAAGCATTTTATATATATCGAGATGTGAAGCGGAAATGAGTTTTATTAGTAATTAAAAAGAAAAAAAAAATATTATCGCTTATACATACTGACATCGTTGTGTTCCATAATAACGACAGCTATCAGGCGGGAAAAGGTGGCGCTTGCAGCGATTGATCGTCGCCTCAGACTTTTTCTATTAATAAACACCGATATAAAAAGAAGAAGTAATTCGTTGTTAATTCCCCATAGGACGGTAAACGGTGTGCACGATCGTTATTCTTGCAGTTGAGCAATGAAAATTACCCTTAGCATTTTTTTTTCTTATTAAACAGCTTTCATCTTTTTATTTTTTTTCACACTAAAAAGAGGAAACGGCGTTTACTCTACGCAACATTGAAAAAAAACTGCAAAATTAATTTGCACATAACCTGTGAATTTTTATTAAATATAATGATTTTTCTTTTAATATATAAATTGCAAAATTGATATTTAAAATTTATTTGCTTTCTATCAATTCTTTAAACAGATCAAACGATAAAGTATGCTTCA
The DNA here is from genome assembly GCF_029169275.1 of Apis cerana. Taxonomy (NCBI): domain Eukaryota; kingdom Metazoa; phylum Arthropoda; class Insecta; order Hymenoptera; family Apidae; genus Apis; species Apis cerana. The sequence goes on along the minus strand of NC_083858.1, from coordinate 12,282,380 downwards.
ATTGATAATACTGGAATGGATTAATCTTCCATAAAAAATAAATTCACGAATAAATTCAAAACAAATTTTTAGAATTATAAAAATATTATTGTATATCTAAGCAAGATAAATTTTATTCCAAAAATTCTAAAATACTATTTTTAGAAAAATTTATTTTTTTTTTAAACTGAATTCTCAATTGGAAAGTTTTAAAACTTAAGGTATTTATAAAAAACTTACAGGAAAAAATCTAGATCTTAATTCACATCAATTAGAGATTAAAACTTCAATAGCGTGCCGTACAACGTGTTGTAGACGATCCCAGATATTTCGAAATTGCGCATGCGCGAAAACAATATGGCAGAAGTTACATTTCACCTGATCCCCGATCCGTAGTTCTAACTATCGTTCTGTCGAATTCACCAAGACACAAATAGATAATATTTTTCGCGTGACAAACAATAGTTTGTGCATCGCCCTTTATCCCGATGCTTTCATACAATTAAACACGCGTGTTATGTGGTTCCATTTTAATTAACTTTGAAAATAATTGTACGCGCATGCTCTCTTGTTTAATATTTAATATCGCGGAATAGGACGCTAATTAGCAAGCGTATAGTAAATGTATTATTCATCGCTTTAATTAAACATCGGTTATGCTCATCCAGACTGAATGCTTTGGTTAACTGCTTTGGACGAGGAAAGGAAAAATGAAGGAAACGTAATCGTTTAATAAACTTGGCAGTATCTTTTAAGACGAAGACTTCATCATGTTCTGATGTTAGATAAGGTAAGCTTCGTCGACTGCATTAAGGGAAGCGTACGTTTATAAGGAAAGTATGAAAAACCGAGTTTGAGAACACTTTCTTATGAGTTTAAGATGAAAAACTCATTTTATTAATTTCTCTCTTTTTTTTTCCCTGGAAAAATAGATATTTCTCTTTAGTTGAATATTTTAGAATATTTTTACGGACAATTTTTTACGATTCCAATTTTTTTTAGAAATTAATTCACTTATAAATGTTTCTTTTTATTGTTTCAAAATTATTGTATTATATAAAGTATTATATAGAGTATTTAAGACGAACTATATATAACTAAGATATTATCTTTGTATGATATAAATCTTAATTAATAGCGAGGAATAGAGCGACTGTTATATATCTATAAGAACTAATTGGTTCTGGCAATTGTTTACTTAGAACTTCGCGTAGTTCATCTTTAGTTGTTGAACTTTGCAGAGAGAGAGAGAGAGGGAGCAGAAATGTAAAATGATTAACAAACAAGAAATCGAAATTTACTTTTTATTAATCAAATGTTCTGCTTTGAATTACATAGTTTTATGATGATATAATAATATAATTTAACATAAGATAATTAAAATAGGATCAAATAGTCGAGTAAATTCAGCAAATACTTCCATATATATTTAAAATTAGGTTAAAACTAATTCTAACAATTTTATCGACTTTCGACATTTTTCATAATTTTCACGATTACGATTATAATTTTATAGTTGCTGAATTTAAAAAAAAAATACATCGACATTTTACAGAACTTCCGGTTTTCGTTTCAGCACGTGTTATAACGTTTCATCGACGCACATGTCTCAATGTCAATCGTATATCTTTACAAATGTTTTCAAACATCCCTCGAGGAATAAATCTGGAGAAATTAAATTGTGCAGGCGAGCTAACTGAATTGGCACAGAAAATGGGTTCTCCATGCTCTCGAATAGAGAAAATTCTCTGTAAATAAATTCAGATTATTTCTAAATTTTTGAGATTATTTTTCGAATTCTATCTTTCTTAAAATTTATAATATCTAAATCATCGTAAAGTTTCTATCTTCAGTTGTCATAATTCACTTTGATTTCCACTTCCATTTAATAATATTTTTCTTAACGTATTTCATCTTTGAAATTATTTTTTACACATAAATTAAACTCGTCTTTCTTCCTTTTTTTTTCTTCTTCCACAATATGCACTAAAATTAAAAGCATACAAGAACTGGAGTTTAATCCAGTTCAATTATCGAATGATTTATAATGCACATAAAAATTAAAAATATCGTTGTTAAAAATAATCGTGACAATACGTAACACAATGTATTAAATATTAAAAATATTTTTCCATAATCACGCGTGAGAAAGTAATTAACACGCGAATAATCTATCAAGCAACAGTGACAGAGAATTCGGTGAGAGAAGTGACGACACGTCTGTGGCACTTCTGGCAAAAGTTATGGAGAGCGCGAGATTCTTGGCACTTCTGGCTTTCGTTTCACACCCGTACAACTCATAAATATTATACATATGTATTCTCGATTTTCCTCCCTCGACTTTCATACTTTACATATTCTATTTTAAATTGGACATTTTCGACCACTAATCGCGCGCAATTATTTTACGTACGATCAAACATCGTGTAATAACTTAAACGGTGCATACCTAACAATTGAGACCAATCCGTGTATCACGTCTGTTTGTTGTCTATGGCAATCAGTTATATCATAAGATTGTAAAATTTTCGAAAAAAATTCAAGAAAAAAAAAAGAAAAAGAAATTTATCGACGTCAAGAGGAAATATTTCTATTTGAATATTTGTCCAGTGAAAATTTGCGAAAATAAATCTCGATAAATTATATCGAAACATTAATTTAATTGTGAACTATAATTGTTCAGAGCGTAAAATGTTTTAATCGTTTGAATTACGACAGCGTAGCAATTGTGTCATCGAAATTTCTTACAACTCGCGTTGCTTATGAATTCCTTGCATGTAATTGCGTGAAAATAATTATAAGATATTTTCATCGATTCATTTTGTCCTAACAATAATACTTATTTTTCATTATATATTATTTTATTCGTTTATATCGTCGAAATTCTTCTTTCAAATAATTATAATTAAAAAAAGTATAAACTATTTTATATTGTCATAATAACAAAAATTCGAACAAAATTTTTTTCAAACGATCAATGATAGATAATTATTGAATAGGCTATTGAATCCACTATTGTACAAAAAGTTTAAGTAATTTCGAAAAATTAGGTTGAGAACCACTGGTCGCCTATCTTCTTGCAACACGTGTCTGCATACGGGCAACGCGATATTCTATCATTGGCATCGTAGATGTGCTTTGCAACCATAACCATAGATACGCACCATAACCGTCACATTTTCACGTTGTTCGAGTCGTTTCATCGGGAGGATCTATCATTTTGACACCTGCACTTCCGGTCGTTGTCCGAGGAGAATGACTTCACTTATAATCACGTATAATTGCGTAGTATATTTCTTTTCAATTTGCGCAACTTTCGATTTCGAACAAATCTCTACAATAAATTTTATAGATCGTTTACTAGATAACTTCTAATTTCGAGTTTATAGATTCTTGGAAAGCATTTATAGTTTTAGGAAAATGACATTTCGTTACTCGAAGCTTATTTCTATTAAAGAGGAAGAAGAAAAGAAATCAAATGAATAACAATCTGTAATGACAATTTTACAACGGAACGTGTTCAACACGTTCATATATAATAATGTCGTAACGTGAAATAAAAAAATTGTCATAGAAAAGAAAAAAAAAAAAACAGCAAAAACAATGTTATGTTAATACATGCAAAAGTCGAAGGTCGCAGATCTCTTTCACGTTACATTTGGTTTCATTGAAAAACAAAAAAAAAAAAAAAGAATAAAAAAAAGTAAGACAAAAATATACGAAAATGTACAAAAAGGATAAAAAAAAAAAAAAGTATAAAGCGACGATGTCGTGTCGATATCGTAGGAAGTGGAGGATATCGATCGAGGAGACGGTGCATCCGCACCTGCACATATGCACACGCAGCGATATCTTAAAATGCAGGCGGTCCACTTAACTTGAAGGGTCCTGTCGGGTCCTTTTCTCTTTCATACGGGTATCGGATTACATGGGTCAATGTTTCCCGTGGCTCGATATACTATGCAAATATTGTTTGCATTTTCATGCAGATTTTTTTTTCCCACCCTTACCACATAAAGAAGATGTTACACGTAGACGGAAACGCGTTGCCATATAGGTGATATTTATTCACCCGGATTAATCGACTGCTTCTGTTACCTAGATTTTAATACGCGCGTCCATTAAAGGCGAGATGATTGTTTCGATTACCTTCGATTCTCCACGCTTTGAGGAACGAATTAAAGAAACTGAGTCAAGTTTGACGTTCTGCTGCTTTTTCACTTATATTCGATATATCTTTGAATTTATTTTCTTTCTCTCTATTAAATTTGAATAATAATTTTTTGTATAATAATTTGAATTTCGTATGCAAATTTTTTTTTCGAAATGTGCAGGCTAATTTTTAAACATCATTTTTTTTTTATAATCATCTTTTGATAAAAATTATCGAGGGAAAAGATCTCGAATCAGATTATTTAAATTAACTTCAAGATTTTCGTTAAATTTAAATAAAACCGATCCGATGTAATACTTTAAATTAGATAGCGAAATTATATCCGGAAAATTTAATCCTAGTTTGTTGTTGAACAGCATTCGTATAACAGTATCTTTGTTCCAAAACATCATTGTCAACTTTCTCACAATTGGAAAGTCCGAAACTGGACCAATTTAAACGTCAAAGTATACGTGCCTACATTTGTTAACTTAAAATTTTATGGAAAGTTTCCAGACCTAAATAAATATACAAAAATTTATTTATTATTTTTTTATATAAGACATCTGAAAAAAATCGCAGAATCGTTAAGATTAAACGTTTAATCCACGGTTACATAATAATTGTATTCTTTCTTTTTCTGTAACTCGGTGTTACAACTCGTACTGCTCGTTCAAGGTTTCCACGACACGAAAGGCGTATTCGTGTTCTACGATTGTTAAAGATAGAAATCATTTTTCAACATTTTTCTTTAAATAAACTTCAAACATTTTCACATTTCTCTCTTTCTCTCTCTCTCTCATTCTCCTTCTACTTTTATCACAAATAAAGTGGAGGAGAAGAAAAATTTTTCCAATCTATGTTTCCATAATCTTTTCTCCCTCTATCTAATCGTATAGACGTGTAAATTATACGATTCAAAAAATAAACGCCGAATATCTCGCGTTTCTTCTCCATCTCATTCATTCCCGATATTTCTTATCTCAAACGAATTCGAAATCGAGAAATAAGTCGAGAAAATAACCAGTTACCAATTGTACCTATTTTTCTCGATAATAAGTCGTGGATTCGACTCTCGCGTCGAAGATAGCGAGACGCTAATATTTTGCACTCTCAAAAACAAATACAAATATTAACGCATTCGTTGGAACACGTTCGGAGGATCGATTCTAGAAACGTAAACAAAAATTGGTGTACGAAAATGTGGCCGTATTAAATTTACGAGCAATTTATCGCTCGTTAGAGGAAGCGAGAGGGGAAAGAAAGAGACGTAACAAAAACAGAGCGGTCTCGCTCCATTTCCATCCACGATAAATAAGTCTCGATCGAAATTTTTGTACGTTTCTCTTCTGGAATCTACCTCTCTTCAAAGGTCCTTCTCACGAACATCCTGTGTACATTTTTCTTAAAGATCGAGGATTCTTATTAAGATCAGCCCCGCTCTCTTTTTCCATCTTTATTGAAACAAGTCACGTATCGTGAACGGCAGAAATGTATTTCGTAATTATACCACGGTGTATATAATCGATTAAACGTACGTGCCACGTCGAGGCTTCCATTTTTCTTCTTCCTTTTTTTTTTTCTTTCTTTCCTTATCCCACTTATCCCAACGTTTACGATACTCATATACGTTTCTTCGATACGTTTCCCGATTTATAGTTCTTAATAACACCGATGTTTCTGATAATCTAATCCTTGATTTACGACGAAAATTTCGTAATTCTTTCGCTTTTTAAAACATGACTTTTTTTCTCATAATAAGTAATAATTGCAATTTCGATCGATTTTGATACGAGTCTTGATTTTCTCAGGAACAAGAAATTATTACAATCTTTTTATAATCTTTTTTTTCATCAGTCAGTCATAATTTTGTTATCAAGGATATTTTTAATTGGGTGCTTCGGATTTCAATTTAAACCGGGAGACGTCGATTTTTTCCTTTTTCAGATTTAATAAAATTTTGTTACGGTGTTAATTAAGTGTGATTGCTTTATCATTTTATTTTAGATAGGAGTGCTCGCGTAAATTAGTGGTAACTTGTAATTAGTGATCAACTTGTCTTTTCCTTTCCAATCTCTGTGGCGGGAAATTCGAGTTTCGAGAAAAATTTTTAGATCAAAAATTCAGATCAAACCTCCTTCGCGTTTTCGTTACGAACTCTTCGATTTTATTCCAGATCATAAACGGAGCAGGGAAAGAAAATCGTATCACGGTTTGGAAATCGATGAGAAACCAAACAATTCCATCGAAGGAACTTTCGATATAATTGGACCTCTCCATAAGCGTAATCTTCGCCAACGATCTTCAATATAAACTCGCTTTCAATTTTATCGCCTAAATTAACCATTAAGCATTGCAGAATAAATTTCCCCACTTTCGACGGGAAATTTGAAATCGTATTTCGAATCTTCCTCTTCTTCTTCCGATCGAAAAATTCCAGATTTAACGCCACGAATGCGGTAAACAATTTTACAAATCCCTCTAAAATTTTGACCAACTATTTTTTTTTTTCTTTTTTCCATTTCGAATATCCGCTCGATTTTATTAACGAGACGCGTCACGGATTGCAATTTACTTTTAATCGATGATGCAAACGCACCGCCAACGTTACCACGGATAAACATTGCGCGTGATTCGTGAATCACGATCGATCGATTCGAACAAGCAACGTCTAATCAGGTCGCGTTAATCGGGTCGATAGCTATTTGTACAAATAGGTTGTGAACGTATTCTTGGCCCGATTTTCGTCATTTATGCATAAAGGGCCACTAATGATCTTCGTTTTTCGAATGACGCATTCAGAATAATATTTATATTGGCATGAAATAAGGAGTGATAAGGAGAACAATTAAATAGAGAGTGATTTTAGGAGTAATTACATTTTTGTTTGTTATCGTCGAATGGTTTCAACGAAGCGAAAGTGTAATTTGAAAGTATCCAAATTATGCAAGTGCGAATTTTATCTTTGTCTCGCTTTGTCAAAGGCAATTATTTGATCGTGCCTCGATTTTCTATAAACATAACGTTTTCTCCTTTTTTTTTTTAACGTTTTGTATCGAACAAAAAAAGAGATGAATGAAAAAAGAGGGAAATTATTTCGTTCAACGATGCGCGAATCCGTTTGACGATAAAATTATGGGGAGTTGCTCTCTGTTTGAAAAATCAATCCTGCGAATTTCGAAGTAAAAACTCTCGAGATTTTTAGATTCTTCTTCGAAAGTTCGAATCTGGAGTAGAGTCTCGTGTTACTCTCGACATAATACGATAAAAGAGTTACTCTTGCGAAAGTCTAGATTCAGTATAAATGAAAAGTAATCTTAAGGGGAATACATTTCGAGAGAATTCATTGTTAGAATCTGGAGTTATGTTACTCTCAATAATAAGGAAAAATAAAAGGTGCGAATATGTTTCTCTGGAAAATGATTTCTTTACTGCTCTGGAATAGTTACTCTCGATGTTTGAAAAGTAATCCTGAAAAGTAATACATTTCGAGGTAAAAACTCTGGAGACTTCTTCAAAAGTTAGATTCTTCTTCAAAAGTTAGGAGACTTGTATATTAAAGTGATCCTAAGGATGGTAATAAAATTTTGGAATATTTTCGAAAGATAGAATCAGTATCCATTAATGAAAAGTAGGGTTGCTCTCGAAAATTATTCATTCTGACGAAAATATAATTCATTCCAACATTTCAAAAAACTCTGGAGGCTTCTCGCTTTCGAAAATTAGATTTTTCTTCAAAATTTAAAAAGCAGGATACATTACAGAATAAAAGAGTTAATTTCGACAGATAAATTCAGTGTCCACTAATGAAAAATAATCTTAACTTGTCTAACAACAATTATTCTCTATATTCGACGAAAAATAACCCTAACGAATTTCAAAAGAAAAAACGTACTCTCAACGGAATACATCTCGGAATAATTTCTTACAAATATATATCTTCCACTAACGAAAAGTATTCTTAAAAATTGCCCTCGAAGATTAGATTCTTCTCCGACATTTGCATTATTCTAGAAAACAGAAATCCTAAACTCGCCACTTTGTTGAGAAACGATCCTTGATATAATAAAATAAAATAAAATATGCAATAACACAAACCAACAACGACAATCGTTCTCAATTGTCTTAAAGAGGAGAGAAATTAATTCGACGACTTACAATATTTGGAATCGAAAGGGATGGAGAGACTTGGTTCCCGATTAAAAAGGGGGTGGTATGCAGGGAGGAATCCGCGGGGGTCCGCGGTACGACGTCCAGGGAGGACGCAACAAGGGGTATCTCCGAGCGGAGCGGCGAATCACACCAGGAGCCCCGTGCAACGGGATAATTAATTAATCTCGTGGATGAGCTTTTCGTCTCGGGGCCCCCTCGTTGTCTCGTTTCGCTTGTCCTCGAGCGGTCGCCGTGGGGCTTTAATTGCTCAAAGGGGATCGTTAGGCCAAAATCGTGCTCGAACGAATCTGCACGCGATGGGGAATCGGAAATGAAATAAAAATGGACGACGGCGAGAAAGGATAATCGGTATTCTTTCTTGTTGAACAATGGAGGAGGGATTCGAACGATATCGCACTTTTTTTGCAAGTAGCTTGTATGTCATCGTGTTTCTTTTGTCTCGTACGAATATATCGTACGCGATATTTGTCGTTCAAAGTTGATTCATCGATTCTCCTCTAACGCTTTCTTTCACTTCTTAGGAAACCTATTCTCTGTTTCCAAAATTGTTCGCTAAATACTTGCTCGAGCTGTGTTTTTTTATTTCGTTCACGGATTGGAGAGAATTTTTTAATGGCAGGAAGAAGTGAGTAGTCGGTAAGATCAGTTAAAATCATTCCAGAATTTTTCATGACAAACGCGAGCAATCGAATTCAATCAATTCAGTCGAATAAATTCAATCTCAATTGGCAATTTCTCGAGTTGTTATTCGTCGGTTTGCTTCGATCGATGCCTCTATTTTCTCTTCCAGAACGTGGCGCATCTTTAATGTCGGTATAATCAAAATTTTGAAAACCAGTTGAACAATATTCTTACCTTTTTCATTACCTTTTCCTGGTAATGAAAAAATATGCCGAAAATCGCTCTCGCGACCGTGAACAGAATCGGACGAATTTTTCTCGTAAATAAACCACGAAATGCCAACTCTCGAAATATATAAGTAACAGCACGGTTCAGAGTGAAGTTGGCTGTGGAGAAACTAGCGACGCTCGTGTGAAAAAACGAAATTACTTTCCGAACAAGCCTCGTCTCTCTACGTCTCCTTTCTTGAAAAGTTCACGAACGAAGATCGAAACGAAGCGAATTAGAAATTCTTCTCGATTACACGGATAATAGGATAATAATTACGCTTTGCTTTATAAATATTTTTAAACGTGAAACAATTATTCTGACTTTTCTGTTTGACTCGATGACATTGGAAATTGGAAATTTCATCGATTTCGACAGGAATAATCTCCTCCCTCGTGTTTTTAGTTAATGAAAATTATTATTTTATGAAAATTATCGCGTGCTCCGAATCGAAAAGCCGAGGTCCGTGTGTTTCTAAACGGGGTCACGAGGCGAAGAAAACACCACCTCTCGTGCAATTTTTTTCTTCCCTTCCTCCCTCTTCTCGTTTCTTCACGCTCTATTCGAGTGTACCAGCTTGACTCGCAATTCCAAAAGATACAACGAGCTGCGTTCGGGGAAAAGTTTGCTTGGAACGGGGAGCAGCAAAAAAATTGCTTTCTAAAAAAGTGTAATTAAGTTGATTTAATTTTATTACGCGTAACGACAGACATTATTTTGTACGTAGAACGGTTTCATAATTCATTAGCATCGTAATACAGCGATAATTTTTCTTCTTTAAATCGTTATCTCGATGTTTTGGATATTTGTATCAATTAGTTTTAAATATTTTTTATAGCGTGTTTGGAAATTTTAAGAGAGATTAGCGAAATTCCTCGAGGAGAGATTATTGATATCGTCCCCAGGGGGCCAAAGTCAGCTTCGAAAAATGCGAAAAAGCAATTTAAATTATCGACAGATCGTAACAACAATATGGGGATCAGGCACGAAGTTAAAGAATTTTTAAAATTTTGGAAAATTTCGTTCGATGCAAAAATTTTCTAATTAAGCAGTAATTAGCTTCACGAAGAAAAATCTAAATTTAAAAATAACAATCTTCCATCGAAACAAATTTTCTTCCACTTATCTATGTATTCGTTTAAAATTGAAGCGCCCTCTTTGATTAATACGCACACACATGTTACACGTTGTATAAAAGAACTAAACGCTCTTCATATTTTCCAACAATTTTTCCTTTTTCGTCCCCCCCACCACGCTCTTCTTCCATGTGAATTTAATTGCAAGAACGTTCGTTTCATCCCCTGCCAATTTTACCCTCCGCTTGGAACGAAAGCTCCAAGATTAATTAAAAACGAATCTCGTGTCTCGGTAGGAGTAAAAGGAGCGCAAGTTCGTTAATTCCGTTCACCGGGTCACGTTTCACTTTCGTAAACGAAACAAAAGCCCCTGTTTTAGACCAGGTGGAATCACGAGGCAAGCAACCAACCTTCCACGTGGAATCCTCTCCTAATTTTTTCTTTTTCTTCTTTTTCTCGATACTCTCACGTTTCCAACCAACGATACAATTTTCACGTTGATCGCTTCCGTCGTCGTGCCGTCCCACGTGGTCGATCCACGTCCTTGGTTACGAAAGAAAAATTGCGGTGTCCGCCGATCTTACCGATTACCACCTTGCCTCACGATCATTTGTTACGTGCATATGTTTTTCCGACTACTTGTCACGGCACGTCGACGAGAATTATATCAAAATTTTTCAGCTAAAAATATTCCCTCTTTTTTCTTTCAACTTCTTCCTCTCAGGGACATCGCGATAACACATCGAATCGAACGTTTCGAACGCTTTGGTTAAAATATTATCGCTTCGAGTCTGTATCCAAGTTAAAAGATTCCGTAGAGTTCTTTCTTTTCGAATAATTTTCATTTTAAAAAAAAAGAAAAATTAGATTCAAACGCTTTTTTCGATAAATTTATCCGAGAAAGGGGAGATGTTTGTTTCTTTCGATTATTCTTAATTTCATTAACCAACTAAGCGAATATAAAAAACTATTCATAAAGAATAATAAATATTCACCGGGCAAGATAAAAATTGCAACACACTCGAAAACAACTTACCTCCGACCTTTACGTTACGGGTTAAATAAAAATCCATATATCAAGGAATGGGTGGAGGCGATTTATTTATAAAGCGCCGTATTTTCGAGCGTGTAATTTCGCGTTACGTATTCCTCGACCCGTGCATAATTCGAAAATGTATAAACGAAACGAGGGAAACGAAAAAAGAAGTTCTATCTACCGATCTCTTCTACTTTAGTATCGAACGAAAACGCGAAACGTGTGCCGGCCAGCTGATCGATCCGGGCGCCGTTGCGAAAGGAAGAAAAGTGGCGCGGCATTTCTATGGAACGAGCCGTGCGCGTCGGATGAGCGCTTGTGCGCATGCCTAATTCGATCGATGCCCACGTTCATTGACATTGGCCAGATACACCACGTTTCGCGCGTTTCGGATAAACGACGAAAGACAGTTTTCACCTTTCGATCCAATTATTTCTTCCCTCTTTACTCCCTCGATTTTTTTTTTTCTCTCTTTCAACGACGAGCAGATAAATTTCAATTCATTTATTGCGCGATCGATATTTCCTTCCTTTTTGTTCATTTTCTTTCAAATGGAATCATTTTCTAAAATTTCTCAAGTCAAAGGGATTATTCGATATTTCAACGCGGGTAAATTGAAAATTTCGTTAGTTTTATTAACGAATGGATATATATATTGTTTGCATCATTCTCGTTCGATGATAATTTTTATATCGAGAGATTGAATGGAAATTTTCATTTAACGAACGTGAACGATGGAGGTGGATGGGAGACCGGTGTCCTTGAGGCGGTTAAAGGAAACACGAAATTGTTCTGGAAATAAGTAATTTTCAGTGGTATGATAAATGTTGTTCCGTACATTAGGAAAATGATAGCTCTTTGTTTGGAGCGCTTCCTTACTCGTAAGCTCATTACTCACTGGTTTTCTTTAAAAGATCGCTCGAGATGGATTCAGAGAGAAGATGAAAATGTTTTATTCCTTCGTGTCAATCTTTCTCAAAGGATTTTTCCCTCTCCGTTCTATCAATTTCGTGGTCAGGAAGCGTGAATTTTCAGTCGTATAACATTTTTCTCCTTTCTTAATGATTGAAATCTTTTAAAAAAAATTCATTCGAATCGAATTATTCTTTCGCATCGACGTCTTGATATATAATGACGTCACACTATAGCCATCCATATTTGTCGATTAATTTTAATCTCGTATTACAATATACGCGTTTCTATCGTTGTTTATTCATTATATTTTGGAAAAATAAGCAATAATAATATTCTTAATTTCGGCAAATTTTTTATTCCTTTCAATGAATTTGAGCGGTCGATATATCTTTTTACCTTTTTTCATTTTATAATTTTCAGTTTTTATCGTTATTTTGTTAAATTATCACCCATATTTGTCACCCATATTAGATAATTTATGGGATAGGATTGTCGAGGACAATTATCATAACTTATTTTCTTAATAAGCTAATTTTTTCCTTAACATCTGTTTCTTTAGAAGACCATTTTTTCAATTCTCAAGTCCAATTTATCGTACAGTTTCGAAGCGCTTTCCAAAAGTTGATGATTACAACTTTTTTGCTACATCTGGCACGCGGATATTTTGCACGATCACTTAAGGATTCGAATCACAATTATGTGTATAATTATACATGATTATAACGTATATACATCCCCAACGAAATAATAAAATTACAATGAAAAAGCAGTATTGTTCTCTAAAAATTAAATCTATACAATAGAAGCTGAAAGAAAAAAAAACAATTTTATCCAATTACCTTCTATCGTTCGAATCACGTCGAATTTCGTCTTTTACTTTCCTTCATACAAAAATTCTTATCCTTGGTAAAATGGATCGATCCAACTCTGTTCTATCAGGAAAAATTCGCTCGTGAATCGCATATTGATCGAGAATTACAAGATGGTGTATTAAAGGAACGGGGATATTACGAGATTCGAAGGAGCGTTGTTATTCGACGCAACCACCCGACCCGTAATTACGGACCGAGCAATAATTAATCACTCGGTGATCCGGGCTCGACGTCTCTCTATCTCTCTCTCTCTCTCTCCCCTCCCCCACTCCTCCTTCTCTCAGCCATGGTCGATGATCGCCTTATCCTAGTTTCTGATTTCGACGACACCGGAAATAGTTTCGAAGCCTCTTGCACCGATACGAGACCTGCCAATCGGCATGTCCTCCCCTCCCCTCCCCTCCCGTTTCTAATAGCCGATCGTTATTTCCAAGTGGTTTTCGGCGAACGTCAGTCTTGACGAATGATATACGCGTCCGTCGTTCCCAAATTTTCGCTCGTGTACACGTTCATCACGATTTTTCTCATTTTGAATTTTAATATATATATATATTTATCGTTGAAAATTACAATAAGATCATATTCGAAATTGTCGAAGTGAATTTAAAAGTGAAATTAGTGAGGTTATGATAGATTTATGACGATGGCGATGAATTTATATAGCGATTCTAGGGATCACTAGATTTCGAATCGTCGAATCGTATATATTCGGTTCGAAATGAATCGAGGATAATTACAGGAATTAAAAATATCTCGTTTCGATAATAATATCGAAAATTATTACGCTTTCTTAAACTTAGAGCTATTCTAGGGGTCACTAGATTCCGAACCATTGAATCGTATATATTCGGTTCGAAATGAATCGAGGATAATTACAGGAATTAAAAATATCTCGTTTCGATAATAATATCGAAAATTATTACGCTTTCCTAAACTTGGAGCGATTCTAGGGGTCACTAGATTTCGAATCCTATATATTCGATAATGATTCGGTTCGAAATAAATCGAGGATAATTACAGGAATTAAAAATATCTCGTTTCGATAATAATATCGAAAATTATTACACTTTCTTAAACTTGGAGCGATTCTAGGGGTCACTAGATTTCGAATCCTACATATTCGATAATGATTCGGTTCGAAATGAATCAAGGATAATTACAGGAATTAAAAATATCTCGTTTCGATAATAATATCGAAAATTATTACGCTTTCTTAAACTTGGAGCGATTCTAGGGGTCACTAGATTTCGAACCATCGTATATATTCGATAATGATTCGGTTCGAAACGAATCGAGGATAATTGCAGAGGATAAACAATATCGAAAATTATTACACTTTCTTAAACTTCATTAAAGTTCGTTCGAGCGATTCTAGGGATCACTAGATTTCGAATTATCGAGAGTAAAACTTTCGAGAGTAGATTTTTTGTTAATTTGAAAGCTAATTCGAAACTATCTCCATCCATCTAAATCCATTCTCAGTTAAAGGTTAAAGGCATCGAGAAGAATCGAATCCAAATCCTGTCCGCACTCGGATGAAATTAATCTAATTTCGTGGGTGCAACGCGAGGAGGGGATTTGAATCGCGGTTCGTTTAACGGGGAACGGCGACAATCGCGTTCGGTATATATTTGCAATACGGTCGAGTAGAAATATAGGGCGCGTATATTTTACCCGTAAGGTCTATTCGATATCGTGGTTATTCATAATTTCGACGACCACTGTGCGAACGCATTTCGGCCACGCGACGACTTTAACTACCGTGACGAATAAAATTGCAAAATCGTCGACTCGAGGATTGTCCAATATAGTTACGTTTTACGATTCGCGTATTCGGGCCGTGAATTATTTGAAAATAGAACGTTTTATACGCGTTACGAGTTTATTGAGTGTAGAAAAAAAAAAAAAGAAACATTCATCACAATAAACAGTTTACGTAATTGATTTAAATATCCAGCAGATGATTTATTTATAATTTCGTTGTGACGTACGATAATTGGTAAAAATTTGCAAAATGGTAGTAAAAAAAAACTTTTTGATTGAGAAAATTTAATGCTTTTTTTTTATGGATTTCTGAATAACGCAAGATTTATAAGCAAATATTGTAAAATATGTAAACGGATGTTTCGTTCTTTCTTCGATCACGTTTTTTTCCAAACAATTTGTCATTCCTTTTTTTTTCGTCTCTGGTAAATAGAAATAGACGTAGAAATGGATAAACGAGAATTGTCGGTTTCCATTGTCGAGTGATGTAATCATTCTTGGTGTTGTTATAACTCGCGATTAGTATTCGTAATATTTATCTCGTTCATTGTTGATCCACGCTTGAGAAACTCGAAACTGTTGTTTAATTAATTTTGAACCAATATTTCTATTCCTTTATACTTCCTTTCTGTTCTTCTAATTTTTTACAAAAAGAGAAAAAAATATCTTTTACAGATATTTTACAGATCTAATTGTAATTATTCCACAATCGAGATAACAATTGTTGACAATGAACATCTATTATTTCTCTATTCGAGGATCATTAAAATAGTTGAAGTTGTTACCAGGAAAAACGTGATGATCATTTTTCACGAAACAGATAACGTATTAAATGAAGGAATCCGTATGTTGCCACCTAGAATACGATAATTACTTCACAGTCACGGTTCCACGTATCTCGAAGATAAGGAAAAAAATTGTTTTATTAAAAATTCTTCTTTCTTTCCTAATTCTTTTTTTTTAATTTTAATAACACGAAACGATTACAGTTAAAAATACAAAAGAGAATCGTCCAATAAACCTTGTACACGCGAAAATTTCTAAAAATTTTTCTCTATAAAGACAGGTATAAAACGATATTGGAACAATTTCTTCCTCCACGAAGTATTATTATTATTTGTCTTTGAGTCACGGCTAAACTTAAGTCTGGCCCTACTTACACCTATCTCTGATAATTCTAATTATAGACTAATCACTGTCAACCTGACATATTACCCTATTCATAAAATCAAATTTCCTCTGTCACTCCTCGAGCGGACCTCTCAAAATACGTTTGCGCTCGTAATTTGTTGCCCGCTCACGGTTCAAGGAGAAATCACAGTACAAATAAGTCTCCATCCATCGTGTCTATACATTTAAAAAGAAAGAAACTTTCATAGAACCCAGTGGACGAACGATAATAACGATAATAACATTCTGGAACATTTCGTATAATCAGACATATTACCAAGAAAAAAGATTGAACAACTCTTTTCGATTCCCTTCAGAAACGTCCCTCTCTAATATGTCAAAACGAATAATAAGACTCGATAATTAAACAAAATTTGGAAAAGAGAAACTTTCCATCCACAGGATTCGATCAAATAGACAAGATTACTCGATCCTCTCTGCAACGTCCCCTTCCCTCGCTGTTAGCAAAAAGAAAAGGGAGGAGGAAAAATGTGAAAGGGCGGAAAACTTTGCAGAGAATCCGATAGATAAGCAAACCGAAACGAAAAGGGGTTGCTCGTTAAAAAGTAACAACGTGGCCAACGTTGGGGCATATTTTCGAGGCGGGGACGAAGGCCGAGATCGCGCCCCCATTGGCGGACGGTTTTAATCCAACGTCCAAATGCAACGTACACGGACAACGCTCCTTCAACCGCACACACCTCTGCAATCATTTCAGGGCGCATGAATAAGTGATCGAGACTTTCGCCCCGCTGCTCGCTTCCCTCCATTTCTTCGTCGTGGAGGCAGCCACGGTGTCGCCAACGCGACCCCACTCTCCTTCCTTTCTTTCTCCCTTTCATCCTCCTTTTCCGCGACACGCGTCATTTACGCTCCCCTCCTCCTAATCTTTCACCGTCTTCCGCCACCCCTCACGCCTTTCTCCTCCAAACACTTCCCTTCTCGCGATAACCGCTCTTTTCTTCTTCCCTTTTCCTTCCTTCCCTTTCTTCCTCCCCCTTTTTTTCAAACTTTCCATCAGCCAGCCGGGTGGTGGTCAGCTTTCTCTCCATCCTCCTCCCCTATCTCTTCACCATAGGCTCGAGGCCGCTCTTTATGCAGCGCTTCTTCCTTTTCTTCTCTGCTATTTATTTCCTTCCTTCCTTCCTTCCTTCCTTTCTTCCTTCCTCGAGAAGAAGAGTTCTCTTTCGGATCGACGGGGATAGAGTTTTTAGAGAGAGGAGACGAGAGATTATTGGAATTGCGATAAATTGTGAAGACTGTTAGCGAGGAGGGAGCGTTATTTGTTGTTAATCAGGGATGATTTTATTTGTATGAATCGATGAACGATTCTTCAATTTTATTTTCAAGACTACTCAAATTTCACGCGCGAAATCATGATAAGGATGTGATATAAGCATCGATCCGTCGTTTAAAAATCAATGACGGACGAGGTTATTTTGCCAAACGAGGGCGTTGGAAAATTTAGAAGAACGAAACATTGAAATTTCCTTTCCCCAATTATTGAGAAACAAAGTTTCGAGGAAAAAAAGTTGGAAGGAAATAACAGTGGTTATTGGGAGGGGGATTGAACGTGTTTCTCATGAAATATTCATCGGGGAATACATACGTTCGTCAATTGAAAAAAAAAAAGAAAGAATCGTCGTTCGTTCCAGTCTTTAATCTTATCAATTTTAAATCCGTCTATACACATCGTCCATAGAATATCGTATACCTATGTGAATAAATTATTACCCTCGAAATAATCCATTTCCTCTTGTAATTTTATTAATTCTTTTACCTAAGCTCTCGAATATTTCGATTATCTTTTCCATATCTCTGCTTCTCTCAGAAATGGGGACTGTTGTTCGTAAAATTTAGAAAGATTTAGAGAGGGGGGGGAATCGTACAACGTGCATTTCCAGCCGGGCGGAATAGAAGATCGGACACACGGTGCATTGTTTATGAGAACATGGTTGACCGGAACGACACCGGTGCGCTTCGAAACACCGCGTAAGCACCTTACGCTTTTCCCTCGAGCTTTGGACAGGATTCCATTTCTCGTCCCGCGAAATTCGATATATACGACGAAACGCGACGCCTCTCTCGATCTCTTGCGATGAATAATAAAGAAAGAAAGAAAGAAAGAGAGCACTTGCCTCGTCCTCTACCGAGGATTACATTTTATTGAATTTTTCAATGAATTTATCGATCTCTCTATAAATGGATCGCTTTTAATCCATCTTCTTCGAGATTATATCGAATAAAGATGCGCAGTCGTCGGATCCAGCGACATATAATATTTGATGGAGGCGTTTGGACGTGTATAAGTGTGGGTCACCGTGGTAAGATCTTTCGAGAAATATTCGAGCATTGAAAAGAACATTTTTGCTCGATCAAATTAGGGATCCGAAAATCGGTGGATTTGAAAATATTTTATTTGGAGTATAGTGGAGAGAAATTAAAAAGTTTGGAATTTTTAAGTCTGTTGGAAATGTTAAGGGCAAGAAGAGGGAAGAAAGATTTCCAAAAAGTAGATGGAAAATATTTTATTTGGAGTATAGTAGGAAGAAATTAATAAAAAGTTTCGAATTTTTAAGTCTCTTAGAAATGTTAAAGGCAAGAAGAAGGAAGAGAGAGGGAAGAGTAGTAGAAAGAAATTAAAAAGTTTGGAATTTTTAAGTCTGTTGAAAATGTTAAGGGCAAGAAGAGGAAAGAGAGATTTCCAAAAAGTAGATGGAAAATATTTTATTTGGAGTATAGTAGAGAGAAATTAATAAAAAGTTTCGAATTTTTAAGTCTCTTGGAAATATTAAGGGCAAGAAGAAGGAAGAGAGAGGGAAATTAATAAAATTTCCAAAAGTAGATGGAAAATATTTTATTTGGAATATAGTAGGAAGAAATTAATAAAAATTTTTAAGTCTGTTGAAAATGTTAAGGGCAAGAAGAGGAAAGAGAGATTTCCAAAAAGTACCAGCCAAGTAGATGGATTTGAAAATATTTTATTTGGAGTATAATAGAGAGAAATTAATAAAAAGTTTGGAATTTTTAAATCTCTTGGAAATGTTAAGGAAAGAGAGATTTCCAAAAAGTAGATGGATTTGAAAATATTTTATTTAGAGTATAGTAAAGAGAAATTAAAAAGTTTAGAATTTTTAAGTCTCTTGGAAATAAGGGGAAGAAGAGGGAAGAGAGAGGGAAGAGTAGTAGAAAGAAATTAAAAAGTTTGGAATTTTTAAGTCTGTTGGAAATGTTAAGGGCAAGAAGAGGGAAAAGAGATTTCCAAAAAATAGATGGAAAATATTTTATTTGGAGTATAGTAGGAAGAAATTAATAAAAAGTTTCCAATTTTTAAGTCTTTTGGAAATGTTAAGGAAAAAAAGATTTTTAAAAAGTATCAGCCAAGTAGATAGAATATTTGAAAATATTTTATTTGGAGTATAGTAGAAAGAAATTAATAAAAAGTTTCCAATTTTTAAATTTTTTGGAAATGTTAAGGAAAGAGAGATTTCCAAAAAATAGATGGAAAATATTTTATTTGGAGTATAGTAGAGAGAAATTAAAAAGTTTAGAATTTTCAAGTTTCTTGGAAATAAGGGGAAGAAGAGGGAAGAGATAAATTTCGATTATCACATTGGGATAATCCAATCCAAGTAAATGGATTGGATATGAAAATCTTTCGTCTGAGGTAGTAGAGAGAATTAATAAGAATGAATAAATTAATAAGAAGTTTCGAAACTGGATATATAAATATCTCGATTCTTTTCGAATTTTTAAGCATCTTGGAAGGAAGAAATGTTTCGATCCATGTTGAAACAATTTAAAAATGCCAGTCAAGTAAATGGATTTGAAAATCTTTATATCTCAAGTTATATATTTTCGAATTTTTAAGTCTCTGTTAGAAACTTTAAGGGCAAGAAGAGGGAAGAGAGAGGAAATCTCCATCATATTAGGATGATAAAAAATAGCAGGTTCGATCGGGTCTCGTCGAGATAAATTAACGAATGTTAACGTTCGAAACGCTTTTAACAATTTTAACATTTTCTTCCTTTTTCGTTGCATATTTCATTCGTTCACGCGCGCCCATTCTTCCTTCCATCTCGATAAACTTTCGTGCTTTTTAAATATGCAATATTTGCGAGCATTCCGCAGCGGTTACCGCAACGGCGAGGGTCAAAAAGTTAAGTTTCATTCGCCTAAAATAGCGAGAGATACATTGAATTTTTCAATGTAAACGTCCAAAGAAGGCTGATATCGCAAAACACATGAATCTCTTCTTAAAAATCGAATTCTCCCAATTGGGTGACGTTTCACAGTTGTTGAGAAGTAAAATTAATCGAGAAATGTTTTTCACGATAAAATTGATATTCCAATTTATTTGTTTTTCCCGTCGCTTCGATTATATTCATTCATATGTAAAATAAACATTACGTAATCCCTTAGTTTCAAACCGAGAAGCAATGAAATCGTAATGTTAACAGTTCAATACTTGGAATACGAAAGTCGCATCGATCCGTCAATCTACGAATCACGTCTGACCATAATCGGTATTATTTCACTTTCCCCTGTCACTTTCTACGTAATCTAAAAAAAAAAACTTAATTATTAAATTTAATTAAATAAAAATTAAAAAATAAATTTAAAAGTAATATAATAAATTTATACTAATGTTATTGATACAAGTTTATAAAAAAATTAAAATTTAAAATTTTAATTCAACTTATTTATAATTGATTATTCGAATAATCAATAATAATTTTTTATATGAAATATTGCGAGTATAATAATATGAAACCATTTTTTTTCTTATTATGGGACATCATTTTAAAGCAGTGAAATCAATTTTTCAAGTTTCAATATTATTTTTCTTTCTTTACATACTTTCAATTCGTAATGATTCGAGATAAAACAAAATTTTAAATTATAAAATATTGAATTCAACTCTATCAATTGTATTATGGTTTTGAAATTAATTGTACTAATGAAATTGTATATAAAATATAAAATAATTAAAAATAAAAATTTAATATGATAAATAACTCCGAAACAATGAATGAAAGTTTAATTCGGAAATTAATTCTAGTAAAGATGAATATGAGTGCCAGCAATAGCAATAGTTAAACTCGATTTATAAATTAATTGTTTCTAATAAAATTTATATTGATAAAAAAATTATAATTAAATATATTTGATTTGGAGTGAAATTTACAATTTCATTCCCATCGAATCGATCGATCTAATTTCCAAACGCGATCCTCCACATTATTATTCATCAAATTAGAAAAACCAATAATAATAATCCCGAGGAGAATGAATACAAAAATCGATCAACATCCTCGTCGACGACAAATATAATTTTTTTCATCGAGAATCCACCCTTACCCTCCTTTTTTCTTAAAATTAAATATATAAAATTTCTTTTTATATATCTACTTATATTTTTACGATATTACTCCCTAAAAATTAAATCTCCATACGTATACACACATATATTATAAATATTAAATTATTTATTTTCGGTTTTTGAAATATATATATACACGTGCAGCTCCTATCGTTCGAAAATTCATTTCGTGGAGCGCTGGAGGAGAAGAGTGGAGAGGAGTAGAGGAAATGGGGAGGAAAAGGCGCAGAAAGAAAGCGCGAAGGGAGGGGAGGCCGGTTCCTTTTCGACGGACATCGCCTCCCCTCGGAAGAATCTTGAGGGTCGCTTTTTCACCCTCAACGAGGCCGCGAAATTAATATTAATGAACGTAAAACTACCGTCGTTTTATGTACCGTCGTGTCGCAAAGAAAAGGAAAAGCTCGAGCCGCCATTATCGCGAGCGAACTCGACGCCCAACGATTTCCTCCAAGCGGATGCGGATTTTAATCGACGATTTTCTCCGCGATTTTTCGCCCTCGATCCTTTCTTTCCAACCTTCTTCGTTCGTTAATTTCACGATATTGGGCGAGGGAGGAGGAAGTATAGTCGATAAATTGAAGTTGGATTCGAACGTTGCTTCTCAGATTTTGTTTAGGATTAGGTAAACAGGAGCAGAGAAGACTCGTTGGAAATTTGCGCTAAAATTTTCTCGATAAATTCATTTCCAAATCATCTATCAATTCTAATCGGAGACTCAAAGTTTTCACGATCGAGATTTTCAATAAATGCTCCATGCTCATCCATACTCGACCACGTAGATCGAAATTTCAGAAATACATATATATTTTACAAATTAGAAAAGCTGTTCCAATCTTTTGCTAAAAATTGATAAATTCATTCGATGAGTTCTAATCGGAGATTTAAAATTTTCACGATCGAGATTTCAGAAATGTATTAAATGTATACATTAAAAAATTTCTCAATAAATGCTCATCCATACTCGACCACGTAGATTCAAAATTTTCACGATCGAGATTTCAGAAATGTATTAAATGTATTAAATGTATATATTAAAAAATTTCTCAATAAATGCTCATCCATATCTCGACCACGTAGATCGAAATTTCAGAAATACATATATATTTTACAAATTAGAAAAGCTGTTCCAATCTTTCGCTAAAATTTTCTCGATAAATTCATTCGATGAGTTCTAATCGGAGATTCAAAATTTTCACGATCGAGATTTTCAATAAATGCTCCATGCTCATCCATACTCGACCACGTAGATCGAAATTTCAGAAATATATATATATTTTACAAATTAGAAAAGCTGTTCCAATCTTTCGCTAAAAATTGATAAATTCATTCGATGAGTTCTAATCGGAGATTAAAAATTTTCACGATCGAGATTTCAGAAATGCATATATTTTACGAATTAAAAAATGTTTTTCTGTTTCAATGTTTCGCTCGAAAAATTTCTCGATAAATGTTCCATGTTCATCCATACTCGACCAGGAAACAAATTTAAAATTTAAAAATTTTCACGATCGAGATTTCAGAATAAAAATTAAAAATTAAAAAAAAAAATCCACAACTCCTCAAATTCCATCCATGGAAAGAAAAAGAAAAAAGAAAGAAAGCATTTCCCTCGGACAGAGAGAGTACGTTATTAGGAAAATGGCTCGACCTGCTGTCCCTCTTCTCGCGGTGGTATAAGAACGCTTTTCATTATTTCTACCGTCTAGAGACGAGAGAAAGAGAAAGAGAGAGAATATAAGAGAGAAAAGAAGACGATACGAAGAAAAGTTTCTCTGTTCTCGGGCGCAGAAGAGCGGCGGAGGACGAGGGAACGTGGGGATAGGGCCACGTTTCGCACAGCTAGGCGGAGGAAACAAAGGAGAAACGTACGTGTACGTACGGTGGCCACGATGAATAATAAAAAGTGTGCGAGGTCAAACTAATTGTAATATAGAGTTACGCGACATGTGCCCCGATCCTCACATACATTTCGCTCTTCGCTAACGATTTATATGCATCGATCGATGCCTCTGCTGGCTTTTACTTTTCTTGCCCGAGCTCGCATAATAATCTCGCGTCCCGTTTTCCGCTTCCTTCCAACCGAGTTTCCGCTTCCCTTTTCCCAATAATTCTCAATATTATTGTTAACATATTTCTCCCAAAACTCTGTTTCGGTTTCCACGCTGAAATCGAATGAGCCGTTTTGAATTATAAAGAATGGATTTCTTCCTTTCGATCTGATTGTCCTCATATTTTTGTGGTAAATTTGTGCAAAGATGTAAAGTAGTGTTATAGAGGAAAATTTTCTGATACGTTTAATAAATCTTCTTTCTTTCGATCGTTGAAATAATGAAAATAAAGGAACGAGACTTTGTATTAACGGATAAAAAGGGAAATTTGAAATTTGCTTTTCTTTCGATCGTTAAAATAATAAAAGAAACGAATTGCTCGACTCATCATAAAAGTAAACAGGCCTCGTGCAAAGGGAAATTTGAAAATTTGTAACGCCATTCGGCCTCAATGCCAAGCGACACATTCATTTAATATCTGAGGCACGTAAGAAATTTTACTCGCATTTTACGATTTTAAAAATTATTTATAACTTGGAAAATGTTGATCGTAAGAAGTTTCTTTTTTTATTACTCTTACCTTCGAGGATTATTCAAAACTAAATCTGTCTCGATATCTCTTAATTTCTAGAAATATTATTATTTCGTGGGACGATATTTTCGATCTCGATTTTTACGCTTTCTCGTACATCTAAATTTTTCGAAACGCGTTTAATGATCGACCTTTGCTAATATTTGCATAATTACATGCTTTCGTACCGTTCGATGGCATTATACTATAAAATTAGCAAAGAATTTTCACCGAGTTGTTGATCGAGCAGATATCACTGCTTCGATACGAAAGTATGAATATGGAGAAAATAGTAATTTAGGATAAAAGTGATCGAACAAACCAATTGTAATTGTCTTTTTTATCAAAGGTTGCACAAATTAACGATTTCATTATTGGTAACGTATCCTGATCGCGTTTCGTTTGTTCAAATCAATATCGTTTCACCAATCTTCCATTAATTAATAAACCAATATTCGCGCAACGAGTTTGGATAATCGATTAGCTAGCAACCGAGCTACTAATTCACTTTATTCGGAGTGGCAAGATTTATGATTGCGATTAATTAAATTATACTTTGTAAACATCTTTGGCCACGTTTCAAATTCTACTCGGCAATATACTTCTTGCCACCTTTTCGAACGAAATTCAAATTTTGTTAAATTAACGTTAAAGAAAAACTTGTTGCAATTTAGAATTCAGAATAATTCGAATAATTTCTCTCCCTTCCTCCTCGATTACGTATCTCTTCCATTACAATTCACGCGTAATTCCGAACGACTGTTAAAAAATAAGATCGACTTGCTCGAAAAAATAGAGTTCTCGAAATTATACAAATATCTTGCACCCCTCGAGTCGGGCTTACTCCGCCACGGTGGTCGAGAAAAAGGAGAAAGATAATATGTGCTATATCGCTATTCAAAATAAGCAACGACAAATGGACTCTCCGTGGAAATCCAGACTCGAAATCTAGATATGTATTTCGAACGGCGAGTATATATTTACCCGGCCGTGAACTTGTCTCCCAGCCCTCTTCATTTACCCTTAATCACCCGAACAAGTGCGCACGGAGCGGTGAAGCCAATCGATCAAGCCGGCCCAACTAGACCCGCCGCTGTTACACGCGAAAACACGTACGAAAACACGGGCGAAACTAGCTCATCCGTTAGGCGATCCCGTTATAAATCGCAGCCGCGAGACGCCGGAGGCGCGTGTGTGTTTCCTTGGAAAACTTGCAGCACGAGGGAAATAACTATCCGCCACCGGAAATTGCGTCCACGTCCCTGATGATGATGATGATGATGATGATGGTGATGGTGATGGTGATGGTGAGCCTCATTTCTCTCGCGATCGCGTGAAAAACGATCGATTTTTGGTGTAGAAAAGGATTGAAAATGGATTTTCATTGATTGAAATTTTATTCGTGGAGGGGGTCGAGGAAAAAGGGGCGATTTTCGTGCGAATTTTCGTACGAAGGAGGATCGGAAATTCGATGAATTCGATTTTTAATTGCACGATTCAAATATTAATCGTAGAGATAATCGAAATATTGGACGAAGAATTGATTTTTGTGAATCGCGTAAAAATGGAGAGATCGAGAGGATCGAAAATTCAATGAAGAATCGATTTTCAATTGCACGATGATTCAAATATTAATTGGAGGGTAAATATATTGGACGAAGAATCGATTTTGTGAATTGCGTGAAGTAGAATCGAGAGGATCGAGCATTTTTCGGTGAAAAATCGATTTTTGTGTGAATTGTGGAGGAGAAGGATCGGGAAGATCGAAAATTCAATGAAGAATCGATTTTCAATTGCACGACGATTCAAATATTAATCATGAAGGGATAATCGAAATATTGGACAAAGAATCGATTTTTGTGAATCGCGTAAAAATGGAGAGATCGAGAGGATCGAAAATTCAATGAAGAATCGATTTTCAATTGCACGATGATTCAAATATTAATTGGAGGGTAAATATATTGGACGAAGAATCGATTTTGTGAATTGCGTAAAAATGGAGAGATCGAGAGGATCGAAAATTCGATGAATTCGATTTTCAATTGCACGACGATTCAAATATTAATCATGAAGGGATAATCGAAATATTGGACAAAGAATCGATTTTTGTGTGAATTGTGGAGGAGAAGGATCGGGAAAATTGAAAAATCGACGAAGAATCTTCAATTGCACGATTCAAATATTAAAGCTTTCGATCGAATCGATTTTCGTTCAAATATTAATCGCGGGAGGAAAATTCGAAAAATTCGGGAACCGATTCTCGACATCGATCGTGAATCGCGAGAGAAGAGAAAAATTGGGCGGAGAGAATCGAGAGGATGGGAAAAAATCGGGTGGAGATTTTCGATCGTGGAAGATCTTTGAGGCGAGCGAAAATACGGCGGAGAGACACGGAGATGATGCACGTGATGAGGATGAACGAGGAGAAAACGAGGTCCGGTGTCTCGAGCTGCATTTGGAGCGGATCCGAGCAATTTCACGAGTCGCGAGGCCTCCAATATGCGTCCAACGTGCTTCGAGCTACCTCGAAGCACTTTTGTTTCTTTCTTTCTTTCTCTCTCTTTTTTCTTTCCTATATTATTGGCATTTCGTTTACTCGCGAGATGGAGGAGGATATCGTTTCAATTATAAAATTAAAACTATTGGAAATCACTTAGCACAGTTATTAATCAACAAAAATGTTTCTCGTATACATAAATAAGCGAGAGAAAATAAAATATCCGATATCTTTCGGGAAAGATCAAGATATTTATACTTTTTTTCTTTTTCTTCTTCTTTTTTCTTTCTCTTTTTTCTCTCGTCTAAAGTTTCGAACATTTTTCTCACGTTTCACCGATTTCCATCACGTTCTGACAATTTTTCCCGCTTTCCTCTTTCGCTTTCTTTCTCTCCGCGCGCCATTGCGTTTCCTCGGGTTCCGTTTTTTCTCTCTCTCTCTCCCTCCTCTCCCGTTCCCCCTTCGTGTATGCTTTCGACGGATCTTTTTAGGATCGCCTATCTTCTATCACGTTTCGCTTGTTATTCTTGGTACTCGAACTTGCTTATTTCTACTCGTATTATTTGTTTCTTCGCGATCTCGCGATACAATTTTTCCACCAGATTCTACGATTTTTTCTCCTTTTTTCTTAAAAAACCAATTCGCTTTCGCCCTCCTTCGTTTTCGAACGATCTTCAACAAAGTTTTGTAATGAAATTACAAAATATAAGAGACCGAGTTAAAGAAAATATGTTATCGAAAAAAGAATCCGAATGAGAATACCACGAATAATCACCGTATTGCGAAATTCCTCTAAATTTCGCCAATTTACAAAATCGATCCCTCTCCGCGCCGATCTTGGAAAGAGTTGGCAAAAGAACGGGAGAACGAGGCCGCGGAAAAACTCCTTCCTCCTCCTCCTTCTCCCCCCACTCCCACTCCTTCGACGCGCGATCACTTGGAACGAGTGCATTCGGTTATTATCGTGGCGTTCCTTCGCCTCTCTCGATCCGTCTTAACCACCACTCACTCACTCGTCCAGTCGCCGCGGTTAAGCTCGAGCGAGAGAAAAGGAGAGGGGAGGAGAAAGAGAGAGAGAGAGAGAGAAACAGAGAACGCGTTGTAACGGAACGCGATGAAAACGAAGACGAGGCGATCTCGCTCTTGGGCCAAAAATAAAGGCGATACCGTAGGGTGAGTTTCTTTCGCGCGACGACGCTTGTTTCGAAGAGTTATTGGAGAGCTTGCTTGTTCGTGGCACGTGTCCGTGCTCTTCAAACGAGATCGAGGAGATCTTTGAGTTGTGCAATTATGCGTGTTATATATATATATATATATATATATGTATATTTTTATTGTCGTTTTTATTGAATTTCTCGTTTCTTTTTGTACAAAAATTCAAACAGTTCGTTCGAATATGCTTAGATCGAGAATCTTTTTGCGGTTTGTTTTGCGATCAGTTTTCAGAGGAAATTTGAGGGAATCGTGCAATCTAAAAAAGTATCCAATATTCGTGGCCAATAAAGCGATCCGGTTCAATAAAGTTATATTTTCGTATTTGATTGTTTATTCTTATTTCTTTATTTAAAGGTAATTTAAAATATTAACAATAGCATATATTTTTTTTTTGGTGTATCCAATTTTTATACAATCTTCTAATTTCTTTCTTTTTGTTGCCGCCTGCTGTATATTGTTCTCTATAATTATCTCGACTCGAAATAATACATATTTCTATTTTCTGGGACAATATAGAATATATATAGAAATTATTTTTCTAAGCAGGAAAAATTTGTACGCGAATCTTCGTGAAAATTCTCCGCGTTTCGTTCCATTTGGGTCATCTTACGAATTATAAGCACACCTATACAGCTATTTTCGCTTTTCACGAACCATGAGTCATTCAGATGAGAGAAGTTAGACCGTTCGTAAAACGTGACACGATAAATTTTTCTTCGCCGCTTGTAATCTCTCTCTCTCTCTCTCTCTCCAACTGTCATTCTCAAATCGAATGAATAACCATCATTCCCTTCCCTTCGTTTTAAACACCTTGAATAAAACAAAACCCTTCTTCTTCAAGAAAAATTTATTTAAAATTTATTTAAAAATTCCCTTACAAATCATATACGAAAGAAAAATCTTTCGAAAGAAAATATCTCATCATCATCATTGTCCATCGACGAACCAAGTTTCATAAGAATCCTGCTTAACTCGAGCTGCTCTCTATCCTTTTTCGCCTTGTTTACAAATCGATATCCATCGACATTTTCATTTTTCATTGGAACAAACGACCCGTTTATTTATACACATCCCCTGACGTAATATCGCGGTTACGTCAGAGAGAGAGAGAGAGAGAATCTCTAAATTAATCGCGCGGTGGCACGAAGAAGGAAACGTGGAAAAAGGGCCGGTCGAAGCCAAAGAGCAAGAGGCGTGCTTCCTGTTCTCCGCCGGGACAAAATAAAATACCGGAGCTCGGCTTCGATGAGCACAGCGGACTTGTTTCCAACACGTTGGCCCTTGTTACACCTGGATCGAAGGAGGCGCGCACGATGTGGACGACGATGGATTCACGTGTTCGCAAACTGGATATAAACTAGATTCTAGATTCCAGATTTCGCGTGCGTCGATTTAAAATTGGATTGGCCGGAGACAATAAGAAATTAATCCTAATCCTAGTCTCATCCTAAAATGTATATATATATATATAGTGATGATAGTGATTTTAGAATTAATATGCGTCGAGATTGAAGATGTGAAATAAAAGAAGACGATTATTATTAATGATCGATGGAAAAGAATATTTGTTGAGGAGATAAATTTTATTTATATTAATCACTCTGAAATCACAGATTTTCACTTATTTCTTTCTTTCTTTTTTCGAGAGAAATAGAGAGAGAGAGAGAAAATATTTAGAACATTTTTATCCTTCTTGGAAAACATTTCCTTCCTTCGATTCTTGATCGTCGGATAATCAAACTTGTAAAGAGGAATTGTAAAAGAGGAAGATTTGTATGAGATAAATATTTGTATACCATTAAGCCCGAGAGAATTAATTTTCTCAGTCGTTGATTTGGAAAGACGAAAGAGGATTAACATATTATAAAATCTATCCCGTATAATTACTCGGCATTAGAAACTTTAAGAGTTAATTGTTAACTTAATCCAATTTAACTTTCCAAATTATACCTCAAATTCGTTATACAACATGGTTATCCTATCTCGCTAAATTAATTCTTCCACTCTTTAAGATTCTTCTTAATTCTTCTTCTTTATTAGAACTTTTTAGAAAACTTGCTTTTAACCAATCCTTCCAAATTATTCATATATATATATGAATTTATTCCTGGCCATTTTTACACCCCAATTATATGCAACTGCTTACCCGCATAGGAAGCGTGTTTGGATCAGCCCTTCGGCCTAAATTCAAGCCTGCGGTTGTCGTGTCACAGCGTCGTTACGTTGTATCGCATAATTAGCCTTCCAACGGTGTACGACAATTCATTCTCCTTTATTCCCCGACTTGGTAATTTTCGTCGCGTTATTTATCGATGATTAAAAATTCTTCCTCGTAAAATTATTCCCGTTGAATCCATCCTCTTCTCTTCACTATTATTATTATTATTATTATTCAAAATATCAAAGTATTAAGAGTTATTTTCGCAAATTCGAGAGAATACGTATCGAAACGTAAAATAGAGATTAAACCGTTGGAAATGTACGTACGGTAAGCGAGATTACGTTTAAATTGCAATTAATAGGAATGGATATGGTGACGAGTGAACGGTGTTTACAAAGTTAGCGTGTATTATACGCGCAAACAAGGGGGAAACGAGTTATTGTTGAAATATAAATATATTTAAGGACACAGGCTTGAATTTTACATATCGTGCGTGAAGGGTGGCGTTCCGAACGAAGAAATATGCAAATGAGCTTCCATCGAGGATACGTAGCTGGTGAGGTTTCTTTGTAATTACGTACGATAGGAACGAGCGTGGAATATTTTATTACGTTCCTCCTTCCTAATTGGTAATATAAGGAATGTTTGAAAACGATACGAAACGGAAACCAGATGGCACGAGGATGGAAAATTTTCTTCCGACCGCGTATCACGATGAATACAAAGAATTTTCTAATCGATTAAAATCTCTTTCTCTTTATTTCTCTCTTTACCTCTCTCTCTCTCTCTCTCTCTCTCTCTCTCTATTTCTCTCTTTATATATCTCTATCTCTCTCTCTCTGTATATATATATATATATATATCGAAAGGAAAGATTTGAAGAATTGTTAACCCAAATTCCCTTTCGATTATTCACCCGATAAGTCCACAAGGACACGTGGTCTGTCTCACACACGCGTATCTGACACGTTATGAGAGAAACAAAGATCCATTGTAGCCTCGATCTTGAACGACCATTCCTCAGATTTCGTCAAATCGGTCCCTCGTACAAATTCCATCCACCGTTTAAACGTAACATCATTTGCGTCGCGCGCCATTATTTTCGTCCGGGACAGGTTCGAACGTGTTCCCGTTCCCTTTCGCTGACGTTCAAACGTTTTCTCTGCGCGTATCTCTGCACACTCGTTTCCAAAAGTTTTCCTTGTATTGATATTGATAAAGAGATCTCTGCACGAGAATTCGAAACGGCCGTTGAAAGGAACCGTTGAGAAAATTTAACTTTCGATGCTTTTAATTCTTCGCGTATTAATATGATAAATATTTTTCCCGATCAAATGGAGAGATAAAGATAAAGAAGCAAGGTTAGTCTCTCGTGTAAGGTTCTAAATTTGCTTGGAGTGTACGCACGACGATACACGTCCGCGGACAAGTTTGTGAAACGTTGAAACGCACCTCGTACATCGAAATCCTGGTACAACATAGTGAAGGAGGGGGTATAAATCACGGCCGACACCTATTACGAGGGAAACGGTGGCGATTTTAAGGGAATCGGCATGAATTTAAGACCCTCTCCTTTATTAATGATCCGCCCACCTGCTTTCGCCGTTATTTACATTTATTTACGGGCCACGGTTATTTATGCGTATCATTATAGTCGTCGTTGCTCACGAATCGTCCGCGACCTCGTTTAATTCACCGTCCAATTATTTATTTTATTCTCATTTGCTCCGATTGTAATTTGTACTTCGGATGGATCGTCGTTGCGTTTATATCTTTGGCGATCAATCGATTATTTTTTTTGGATTTAACCAATGTTTGAGAATGTTTGAGAAAGTTTGTGATCGGAATCTTTTTTCTTTTTCTTCTCTTCTTTTCTTTTGAATCGTTTCTTAAGGAGGAACTCGATCGTACGTAACTCGTGAATTACGAGGATTATTATTAGAAGGAACATTTTGACGGCTATAGAATATATACGCTAATGACGAGTTCGCCACGAGTACGAGCATTAAGGGGTTAAGAACTCTTCTTACTTTCGGTATATAGCCAGGTCTTAATTAGTCGTGTACAACTGTTCGTAGTTACTTATAGTGTTTTTTTTCTTTCTTCCCTTTTTTCTTGTATATTTAAAATTATAAGGTAAAATATAAGATGGAAAAGTTAAAGATATATTCAAAATCGGAGAAGGTTTGAATTTATCGAAGATATTCGTGTAAATCGACGAATGTCACGATAATTCATCAATTTTATGTAAAGAAAGTGATGAAAATACGCGTCCCGTATTTCGATTAAAATTTTCTTTTCCTTTCTTTTTATTTTCTTTTTTTTTTTTTTTTTAATTTAAATAGAATTTTCATTTAAATTTGTGTTTAAGCTTCAAAAGTTTAAATTGAATCTAACATTTGCATATCATTTGCATAACGACGTGATTGTTACGAAATAATTTATTCCAAACACCGGTCAACATTTGTTATTACAAGAATATGCAATGATTTATTATACATTTCGTATCTGTGCACAAATACTTTTATATCTCGATAGACGAGGCTGTAAATCTCATATCGAGAAACATCTGTCGCTCCAACCATCGAATTTTCAAATTTTTATTACGTTCGTAAATAATTCACATTTCTTTTTTTCTCAAATCTCAAATCCACGTCACGCTCGATACATCGTAATCCTTTTTTCTTTACACCTTCGAATCTTCAAATTTTTATTACATTCATCCCTATTTATATATACCTATCCTTTTCTTTTTTACACCTTCGAGCCTTCAAATTTTTATTACATTCATATACGTATCCTTTTCTTTTTTACACCTTCGAGTCTTCAAATTTTTATTACATTCATCGCTATGTATATATATATGTACATATAAATAATTCATATTTTTTTTATCTCAAATTCACGTCATACTCTCATTTTTTTTTTTTATCTGAAATCCATATTTTTTTTCTTTTTACGCCTTCCAATCCTCAAATTTTTATTACATCGTATTTGTATTACGATTTTAATTTTTTAATCTTTTTCTCTTTCACTCTTCGAATTTTCGAATATAAATAATTCGCATTTCTTTTTTTATCTCAAATCCATATTTTTTTTCTTTTTACGCCTTCCAATCCTCAAATTTTTATTACATTATATTTATGTTACGATTTTAATTTTTTAATCTTTTTCTCTTTCACTCTTCGAATCTTCGAATATAAATAATTCACATTTCTTTTTTTATCTCAAATCTATATTTTTTTTCTTTTTACGCCTTCCAATCCTCAAATTTTTATTACATTATATTTATGTTACGATTTTAATTTTTTAATCTTTTTCTCTTTCACACTTCGAATCTTCGAATATAAATAATTCACATGTCAAACTGCCGCAAATTAATCGATCTCAATCGCAAATACAAAAAAAAAAAAAATAAAAAAATAAATAAACGAACAATATATCACCGCATTAAAATTAAAATTTCAAAATATTTGGAATATTTGGTTCGCAACGCGTTGCATTACGATTATCAGTTACAACCGTCTCTTTTTACTCGAATTCTTATTCACGATTCTCGCGATAATTACACATATATCGATATTATTTCGCTCCTCGAGGATCGATAACAGGTATTGCATTAAACACGCGTCCCAGGTTTTAACCCTCTCCTTAGACGTCAATCCCACGCCTCTATACAACACTTCATCCGCCACCCGCCTCTCAAACGCCCGTTCGCTCGCCCACAACTTCAAAATCTCTCATTACCCACACGCTCGACCATCCTCTCAAACACCCTCCAATTTGACCATCTCCGCGAACCATGTCACGGACGCCACGGAAAAGCCTCGTTCGCCCTAACTCGTCGTCTTTCTTCCGTCCCTTTCCTTTTTTCTTCTTCCCTTTCGATCGAACAAGAACACTTTCAACAAGAAAATCGATCGAGAATGAAACTTTTCCTCTAAAACTATTTTCATTTGTACGAGTTGAGCTATTCGATTCAAGTCTGCCAAGATTAGCTATTTGAGCAAGCTGTATATCGTCCAAATTGAGCTATTATTCGTATATATATATATATATATATATATATATATATGTATTATATGTATATATGTATTATGTATGTTATTCGTATATATATATATATATATATATGTATTAAACGTTTTTCTTATTTATTTTCTAAAGGGGAAGGAAGAATCTTTGAACCGAGACTTTTTAAAATTGCTTAAGTAACAACGCCAAGATTAGCTATTTGAGCAAGCTGTATATCGTCCAAATTGAACAAACTATTATTCGTATATATATATATATATATATATATATATATATATATATATGTATTAAACGTTTTTCTTATTTATTTTCTAAAGGGGAAGGAAGAATCTTTGAACCGAGACTTTTTAAAATTGCTTAAGTAACAACGCCAAGATTAGCTATTTGAGCAAGCTGTATATCGTCCAAATTGAGCTATTATTCGTATATATATATATATATATATATATGTATTAAACGTTTTTCTTATTTATTTTCTAAAGGGGAAGGAAGAATCTTTGAACCGAGACTTTTTAAAATTGCTTAGGTAACAACGCTTTTACGTAGAGTTCTAATTATTCTCCTGTCTTATAAAAAAGAAAGATTCGAAGGATTGGAGTTAATTTGCACTGATCGAAAGGTAAACGTTGAAAAACGAATCCTCCATTCCATAGATGCATACACGCTGTACAAGGGACACGATTAAACGCGTATGACGTGACGCGTCGTCCATACTTGTTGGCTTCGTCAAATCAGATAAACCTTCGTCAAATCAGATAAACACAACATCGCGTCGCCTATTAGAATGAGTGAATAGGAAACCGTTTGTAACACACGGGCGTTGTAACACGAACGGATTCGATGCCTCCACCCAGATTTCGATCGCGAAACCTTGATTCCTCCATGGACGAGAAATCCAGGAATAAAATTGTGAATTGTTTCGTTATTCGGATTACATTGCCACCGAAGATCTAAAATTTTTTCAGAATTTTTCTCTCGTTTCTTTCTTTTTTTTTTTTTTTACGAATTATTCGATTCATTTTTCAGATTAGAAAGATATTCGGATATTAAAAATTTAAAGGGTGCTTTGCAAGTACGAGATTTTAATATATTAATTTGTTTAATTGACTTAATGTGATTGTTGTAAAGTTATGTTGAAGTAGCAATTCTCTTTTTTTTTAATTTAAAATTGAGTATCTTTTTTGATTCAATTTTTGAACAGTGGAGGATATCGATTATTATTTCTTTTATTATATACTCTATATTTTATTTCCGTTTTAAATTTGTTATTTCTCTTTGATACCGTTTTATCGTTATTTTTATCCACTCGATGATCCAATTGTTGTTTACACGATATATCGATTCAACTCGAGTCGCAAGTTAAAAATTGCGCCAAGTATACAGCTACAGGGATGTTTATCTTTATGAACGTTATTCCAAATTCTTCGCTTATTGTCGTTGTTGAAATTCTTCAATTTTTCTTCTTCTACTTTCTCGACATGGCTTTGATTTATTTCTCCACAAACAACGATTCGTTGATATTACGGTCCCAACGTGAAGTAAAACTGAAATTAATCGAAATTATATACGTTAGATTTATTAATTTTTGTATTTAGAGTGATGTGAAATAAACTTCTCAGCTTCGATCGAATTCAGATATTCAATTTCTTCAATTTTTCTTCTTCTATTTCGTTTTTCGAGGAGAAACGTATCCTTGATTTACCTTGCTGCAACAACAATTCGTCTCTAAATTAAAATTAATAGAAATTATACGTTAGACTTATTAATTTTTGTATTTAGAGTGAAGTGAAATAAATTTCTCAGCTTCGATCGAATTCAGATATTCAATTTCTTCAATTTTTCTTCTTCTATTTCGTCTTTCGAGGAGAAATGTATCCTTGATTTACCTTGCTGCAACAACAATTCGTCCCTAAATTAAAATTAATAGAAATTATATACATTAGACTTATTAATTTTTGTATTTAGAGTGAAGTGAAATAAACTTCTTCAGCTTGAACGATTGAATTCAGAGAAACGAATTAAGAACAAAATAATTACAAAATAAAAATATCGAGAGTTCCAATTTCGCATTAAAATTAAAAGATAATATGTTAAAAAATTTCTTTACTTGTTTAAAGATCGTGTTAGAATGTTTGTTCGTGTAATTCGAATTTTCCACGAATATGAAAATCGTTTTTATTTACGTGTTCGTTTTATTAAAACTGTCTGTCTCGTCCTCGATCGAAGAAGAAACAGTGACAAAAAGAAAAGGGAAAAAAGAATTGTATTCTCAACCGATGGAAAGCCAATATTTCCACGGAAAGAAATACGTTTTCAAAGCTTGGCTGCTTGAGTTTTATTAATTTCTTTCATCGGAAAACGAGTCGTCTCCACGAGTGTTCGAAAACTTTCCTCCCCTCGACATTCGAGGAAACCGTGGTTTCGAGGCAGCAGAATATAGATTTTACGACAACTGTTTCGAGAACTTTTCCAACCCCTTTTCACAAGATCTCTTTCTTTTTTTCCTTCATCGAATCTATCTTTCCCCCCCCAATCTTTCTTTTTTTTTACGATGCATAAAATTTTCTCCCCGTCGAATATCTCGTAAACGAATTCGTTCCTGTTAATAATAATATCTCGAAAACGTGTCTGCACCAATTTGTAGAAAAATTGGGTTAGAATTCGATCTCATTGGAATCGAACCATCAACAATTAATCGTATCTTGAGACGAATCATTGAAAAATAGAATTTTCTCCTTTTGAAAACGTGTCTGCGCCAATTTGTAGAAGAACATGGATCGTTTCAAAATTATTAGAACTTTGAGATAAATAATTGATCGAAGTTAGATATCGATTTCAATTCGAAACACGAAATTTCGTTTCTTCGAAAGACCGCTGATCCCTCCACGTACAATCTTTCGTAAATTTGGCAAAACTCGATTTTCGATTTAATTCAAGGGGCCCCCTATTCCTAGGAGGAATGATATTGGAAGAAATCGGGGATGTTAAAAGTCTGTGCGAAATCTCCGTGTCGAGTTTGTTGGATAAGTTGGTGGGTCTCTAGGCACACGATAGGCTGACCCAAATTCCAACTTCTATTCTATTCTACCATTCTCCGGGGCCAAGGGGTCAAGGTTCTCCAAAGTGAATCGACTCGAGATGTGCACCCTCGAGATTTCGATACTCGATATTCCACTCCTATTTTTAAAAACTTTCTGTATTTCTCTGTATTCCCAAACCTCTTACTCTCTACTTTCTCAGTTCCAATCAAACTTCGAGCTTATATATATATATATATCTATTATAGATCTCGATGAGGTGTTGACACGAAAATTCAGGAATCGAATGGATATTCGAGAAGATCGTATAAAAGATATTGTGTTATGCTTACTGTAATTCTTGATATTTTATCGATTCTCTCTTGCCACATCGAGAGAGATCGAACAGAAATTAGAAGTAAGATCAATTTTAATAAAAAGTAAATAAAGAAAATTTTAATTTTCCAATTTTCGTTCCTTGTACAGAACCATCCAAGAGTATTTACATTTCTCCGATTCTCGCGCAGGTGCGGATATCGAGAGAGATTGAACAGAAATTTCGAAGTGAGATCAAATCTATTCGCGAAGAAAATTTTCTGTTTTTTGTGCACGAAAAGAAAAAAAGGAATCTAAGACGTTTACATTTCTTCTCCATCGACGATATCCACGAGATTCGAGACATTTCGCATTTTAACCCGAGAATATATCGTTATCGGGTCGAATTATCTTCTATTGATATTTATCGGATCTCAGAGACTCGAGATCCCTGTTATCCTACACCTATGGCGTATTGTTGCGTGCCATTGGTCCAAGCGGAAACATGCCCCTCCCCCTAACGCTCGCAGTAACGAGCCTTGTGTCTCTTGGACGAGCGCCAATGTTTCCCTAGGATAACTGCTAATGATCCTTCCTGTTATCGCGTCGAGCATCTCTCTGCGATCTTAAACCTACTCCATAAACCGATATTTTTCCACCTATCTATTTTTAACCGTCTATGAAATTGTTTCGCGAACGGAGTTGGCCATTGACCCGATGTTGAAAAAGTAACTAGATGAAGATAAAGTTACTTCGCTCGAATGCTTCGAATTATATTTATTGCACCCGATTCGCTTTTTAATCTTCATTTCTAGTTGTTGTTATGTTTCGAACGATAAATAAATAATTTATGCAAGTAAGTTTATTATCATCGCTTTGTAAAAACCATTGCTTTTTCAAACACGACCTGTTACTTTTCCTCGAATTAAATACTGCAAACCTAACCTAATTTAATTGGGTATTAACTCGTTGAAAAAGTAACTAGATAAAGATAAAGTTAAGTAATTACTTAATAATAAAATTGGTCAATTACAATTATTTAATAAAAAATTAAAAAATCAAACCGCTACTTTTCCTCAAATTGAATATTGTAAACCTAACCTAACTATTTCATATTTCACCCGCGGTCAGAGTTGGACGTTAACTTATTGAAAAAGTTGAACTTGGTTAAAAATTTCGAATAAAGTTACTTCAAGTAATTAACTTATTAAAATATTTAAGTAATATTTATTCGTATTATGGTTGATCTGCTTTTTCGTGTAAGCTCAGCTGTTTGGCGCTGCAATTATTTCCAATTTTTATCATGTTTCGAACAATTATCGATAACTTCGACTATTAAATTTTCATCACTGGTAACTAATATTTCTTTTTATCCAGGATTGTCTCGTGAGATTTTAAGCAGCAATTTCTTCATCTGAATCTAATTTGCTCTTTTTTAATCTCTATTTTAACCATCAGATTTTATTTATTTTTTTGAAATCACTTTTTTGAAATCGATTAAAGTTGAGCAAGGATAATTGCAGTGGTTGAAGAAGTTGATTAACATTTGGCGGAGAGTGTAAACGTTTTAAACGTGTTGGGAACGAAACTGCATAATAATAATTAGTTAAAAACTCGTTTAACGCTGTTTAATTATGTACACCGTGGTGTTCGGTTTCGTTTTAATTGGAGGAATTTCACAATTCCCTTAAAAATAAAATAAAATAAAATAAAATTAAAACATCGATATTCGTTTCTCACTCGTATATTCGATCCCAGATCGGGTTACATTGTTCGATTTATCAATTTTTGCGACCTGTTATTCCTCTAACAACGGGGATGAACATTTTACAGGTTAATTTTAAACTTATGAAATAATCCCGTGATCGAATTGAATAAAATCTGATGTATCATTATTTTATCAAGTTTTCAGAAAACAAGCAAGTGGAATTATACGGATTATATTCTTAACCAACATTTGCAATCTTTCGCAGCTGAGCAAACTTTAAAATCGTTGTGCCGCAAAATTAGGAAAAATATACGTGGACGGATGGAGAGTGTCCCAAAAATATCATCGATCATCCAAGATTCCCAACCAATTCAACTTTAATGAAAAAAAAAAAGAAAAATTCAATTTATCACGATTTGATTGAGCTGGGTGAGAAGTATCTTTCCTTAATTTTTCTCGCAAAACCATCCACCGTTTCCACATCGCTTGTCCAATGTGCAACAATCTCGATAAAAAATACGTATAGTTTTTTTCTTGCCACATCTGTTTTAAACTCTGTTTCCCGTGTTTCAACAACGAGATTTCACGTAACGATATTCAACGAGGGGAAGAAGAGAAAAAGATCGTAAGGGGGCATAAAAATTCCCGCGGTTTAACAGAATTAAACTGCAAAAAAAAAGAAGCTCAACTTTTTGATGCGTGCTATCATCCCCTCATTTTTTTAAAACTCTGCCTCCGCAGACTCCTCTATTAAACAGAGAAAGGGAAAATATGGTTGGACAACGAGAAAGAGAGAGAGAAAAAAGAAGGCGAAGAAAAGAAAAGGAGGAGAAGAAATAATAAATGAGAGAGAGAGAGAGAAAGAAAGGTGTTCGAAAGTGGCGCGTTTCAAGGAAAGAAAAAAATAAATAAATAAATAACTTTCTGAAAAATTATTCGTTCCTTGGATAACGAGTGGCATGGATATTCATCGTCGATGGAACTCGCCGAGCGAGATAACGCGCGTGAAAGGAAGCGCATTTGGAGGTTGGTGCGTGGAAGGATGGAAGAAACGCTAACGACTGGTGTAACTTCCGGAAAAGCGGGAGTTTGGAGAAAGAAGAAAGGAAGAAAAAAAGGAAGGAGCGAGAGAAAAGGTGGGATGTCATTATTGCGCGTTATTCTTTTTCTTCTCGATTTATCGATGGATAAAATACTTTGCGAAGTAAGTAATTGCTCGATCGTCCACCAGGGATCCTTACGATCGAGTAACGAATATTCTTCGATTCCTGTGTTGCCTTGTTAATAGGAAACAGAGATATTATTTTTACCAACATTTTTATCGAGATGGAAGTTGTTCGATTCTCCTCCTCGAAACTCTTTTAGAAACGTTTAAATGGCCAAGGATACGCGGAGAAATTATTCGATTCTCAACTGGAGAAATCTCTGGAATTATAATAATCACAGATCACGCGAGCGATTCTGGAAAAATACACGCGATGTAATAACAACGTGGAAATTATTTTCAACGAAACTTTCCAATCGTTGAAACAAGAGATTCCTCGATTCTCCGCCAGAGGTGCTGCGGTCGATATTCGAAGGATACTCGAGATCGCGGGAGAAAAATATTTTCGCGGAGAAATTATTTTCGCAAGAATTTTTGCAAGCAAATATGAATATACAATTTTCCAACTTCGTTCAACGGAGCGTGATTTTATCTAATTCCTCGGTAGCCGTGGCGAACTTTTGGATTTCATCGTGAAATGAGCGGAGTTCGTCTCTGGGAAACTAATACACAAAGAGTTGGTGGTAAACTTTGTTAGAGATAGCCCGCATTGAATTTCGCTAGAGGAATCCTCTCTCTAAGATTCTTTCTTTTTCATTTTACGTGTATAAAGTTAAAACAAAAAATATTTATCTAAAGACTTTATTCATTGATTTGACTCGATGTATTTGGGAAAAATTACGGATTAATTCCATAATTTATTTTGTTGTCCGAATCGATTATAAACGTTATTTCAAAGATCGTAAATGAATGGAAATCGTTCCAATAATACTTTCGAGGAAGATGAAGAACATCGAACCGGTAGAATTTAATTGTTCGATAACACTCGTTATTCGTGGACAAAAAGGTTTAGAAAAAGTCTGTATTTAGAATGAAATTTTTTAAAGAAATTAATTTTTTTAACAATACATCGAAGCGCCAATTTTGTTTCTTCTTCCCCAAATATCACGAAGAGGTTAACAAGTTTGATCGCGGTGGTTAATCTGGGTGGCGCTGGAGCCGGAAATGGCGGCACAATGAAGAATATGTCGGGCATCGTGATCGGGCAGGAACTGGGAGCGGAGTCGATCGTGCGTGATCATCCATTATTATTCCCCGAAAACTACTCTCCCCCCTCTTCCTTCTCCCTCGTTTCCATTATTATTTCGCTTCGATTCCGCCATCTCTCTTCGATTTTTCTTCGCCTCAATCCCTCGTAATTGAAATTGCGTCCTACAACTTTCTATCAACTTTGATTATTCGTTTCACAATTTTATTTTTTCGTTCGACGAAAATTTTGAGCCTGGAACGATTCTCGAAGCGAAAGAGGAAACGAAAAATACTCCCCTCCGTATTTTTATATACGAGAGTATTCTTCTTCTTTTCTATTTTTTTTATCCTTCTCGTCGGATATGAATTTTCAAACCTGATCTCCGTGAACAGGGAATTTCGGTTGTTTCTTTTTTTCTCTCTCTCTCGAGAAGAAGAAAGTGAGATAAAATAAAATAAAATCACGATCGGGATTACATAAAGGCATTCAAGTGTGGAATACGCGTCTCGATTCGAAGAGGAGGAAATAATGCTATCGACGAAATAGCCATTCTCGAGGTGGATCCAATCGGGCGTGATCGATTGTTCAGCGCAAATTGCATTTCCTTCCCCCGGACAAGCTGAGGGACATTCCACCAACTGTAATACCGTTCGAAAGAACGTCATTATCTCCTCCTTGTGTTCGTTACTGGATATTGCTTATCACTCGCGAAACGTAA
The DNA here is from genome assembly GCF_029169275.1 of Apis cerana. NCBI lineage: Eukaryota > Metazoa > Arthropoda > Insecta > Hymenoptera > Apidae > Apis > Apis cerana. The sequence goes on along the minus strand of NC_083858.1, from coordinate 12,240,392 downwards.
ATTCTCCAATTAAACGTTGGAGGAGAGGATAAGATGAAAATTTTCGGCCTTTCTTCTTCTCTAAATTAAATTTCCTTTCCATTCCTTAATTATAATCCTAGATTCTTATCCTCATACGTCGATACCATGCTAAGTATTTTAATTTTTTCTCGAATTGTTGCTAAATTTCCACCCGAACGATTTCCCTCAAACGACAGAAAAAGACGCGTGAAACGGCGCGCACGTAACGAGCTTTTCCGGAAATTAATTACCAAGATGCGAAAGGAGGAGAGGGGAGGGGAGATAAGCAGATAATTATCCTCCCCTCCCTTCGTCCGTGTCGCGTCGCCGCGATCCGTGCACACGCACGCCGCTGGCGTTTCTTAACTTTATTAATTGGCGTTGCTCCGTTGCGGCAATTTGATGCAGCCAGATCGTTACAAGTTGAGCAACCCGCCGCTCCATTACGCCGTGGCGTGGCACACACCACGTGTGCTCCCCTCCCCTCGGCCAGGCTGTTGTTACTCGAGCCGGGCGATCGTCTTATTCGCGAAATTTTCCTTCCTCCGTCCATCCGCGTTTAAGCTCGATCCGAGCAGTTATATTCGACGGGAAAAAACTTGCTCTTTTAATCTTCTTCCTTTTCCTTTTCGTCCAATCGATTCTTAGATTCGAGTTGGGCAAGGTTGGGAAGATTGAGAATAAGATATTGTATTAAAATAAAACGTTCATCGTTTATTTGTGCTTATTAGTTTTAATTTTAATATGTATCTTGACGTTTGTGCAACAACCTAACCTTTTTTAGTAATTGCGCGTGCATAATATATGCTGATATAACGTAAGTTTTTGATAGTGAATAGTTTAATAATGCGATAAAGTAATAATAAAATTATCATAGCAATTTTTCATTTTATGCTACGAGATAACAGTTTTTATTGAAATATTGTTTCGAGCGTTGCGCTTGCGATGTTAAATTTTTAACCTAAAAATCGTCTCTCTATAAAAAATAATATGGATGTAATGTGTAATATTGATTTCGAAAAATCGAAAATTTTTATCTTTTAGCGCGAAAATGTCGAAAGAATTCGATGGATGAGCACGAACCGTGACCCGTGATTATAATTCGATTAATAATTAAGGACGCGATTGCGATCTTGCGGTGACAAAAGGCTTTGTTATTTTCAACGGGGATTCGGGGTCGGTTTTTGTCGTTTCCGACGAGGAACAAGAGAATTTCTCTTTTTTTTTTCTTTTTAATATTTCGCAAAAAAAAAAAGGAAAAAAAACGAGGGCGGAAGTAATGGTCGACGAATCGTCGTTTCCCCCGACGAGCCGGCCGGTAATTAATACCGAGAAAGGATTAACGAAGGAATAACGCGATGCGAACAAAAATAGGGGAAATCCCTTCCTTTTTTTTTGGCGTTGCTCGCTTCGCCAAATATAATCCTGGATTATCCTCGAATACTTAACTGTTTGTGCGATTTTCGAGCATTTTTATATCCGTTCTCTCTTTCTCTCTCTCTTTCTCTCTCTCAGAGAAGAATTACAATGGCTAGTTTTATCGTTCGGGATAATGTTTCAGTGAAATTATATATTATTAAGATAAAGATTAAGTGAATGATATGACGCGTCTTTCAACTTTCTCTGAGGTTGACGTTCGTTTGAGGATCATTGAATCCGAGTCAAAGGATTTTGTAATTAAGGAGGATAATTTGATAATTTTCGGCGAAAGAAAAAAAAAAGAAAGCAAGGAGAAAGAAGTTTCTTAGAAGTTTAGATCTTTGTACGAATAGAGCGATGAGTGTGTATAGGAATTATATATAGCAGGTGTTACGGGTTTAGATGGTGGCAGGTGTTTTTTCTTTTTTTTGCGTAGCATCATCCATTTATCGGTGGACTCAGTTGGTACAAATGAATTGGTTTTTTTTTAACCAAACGCGGCCAATTGGTAAAACAGGCTGACAACTTTCACTCCGTTTCACTTCTGTCGTAAATTCAGATCCATGCCCAATGCAAATTAATCTCGATCGTATATATTTCGATTAAGTCGAAATAAATTTTCAATTTTCATTTTCAAGTCTCTATTTAATTATTTTCTTTGATATTTCCAATTCTTGTAATTGTTCATCCAATTTGTCAACTTTCAATTTCAATCAAAGTGTTTTCAATCATCTGAAATTCTACGATTCTAAACGAAATTCAATTCTTTCTACCCTTCTTTTTCTAATTCATAATTAATCTTTCAGCTAATATTTCCTTGATTTCAATTCGATTTCAATCGTTACAAAATCCAACGCTTTCAATATTCATAACTACTCCTCCATTTTCTTCAATTCCTCAAAATCCAATACTTTCAACTCGATAATTATTTCTTCAATTTTCGCATCGATTCAATTCCTCCAACAGCAAATTATATAATCATTCCTTCCTTCCATCCCCCTCAATTTGATCCCAAAATCAATATACCTTCGATTCACAACTTACACTCCCTTCGATCCTTATCCCTCTTTTCCCTCCTTCGTTCCTTTCTCTTTTCTTCCCAAACAACGCGTCTCGAAATCGACGTTCAGGCAGAGAATGGTTGGCGGTCGATCTCGGAAAACTCGGAGGCTGCGAAGCATCAGGTGCTCGCAGGTGCAAGGTTAAATTGAATAGGGGCTCGCGTGAATATCAACGTCATCGCGTTACACGAGGGAGTTTTAAGCCTCCTTCTTCCGGCACATGCCGAAGTGAGCACGTCGCTAAGAACGTTTCCCTCTCCCCGTTTTAAATCCTCTATCTCCCTTTTCTTCCTTCCTTCCTCCTTCCTTCTCCTTTCTTCCGCGAAGAAAAGCGCTCGAAAAGAATCGGAGGAATTTTAGTTGCAATTAGAGGGATCGTCCTCTCGATCGATCACTCGTTATGCGAATTAAAGTTTTTAATGATAAAAGTATGCCATCGCGAGTAGTATTCTTGTAAATTTTTCGATTCGCTTTCAAATTGTGCAACCTGTGATAGGGAAATGCTTCGTTGAAAATTCGTTTGATTCCATCGAGTTTCTGAGAGAGAGAGAGAGAGAGTTTTAATGAATTATTCGATGCTCGCGCGCGATTCAATTGGAATACTAGGAAACATCGGTGGTAAATTTTTAAGCTCGCGTTCGAAACTCGATTTGCGCGAGAAACATGGCGAGACGCGTTTTGTTTACGCATATTTCTTATCCTAGGATTATTACGAGTTCTCAGAGAGGATTTAAATAAAGATTCATCAAGCATAATTTTCTTCTTCTGCGAGCAAATTGAATTCTATACGTTGCGAAATACGAATTACAGGATTATTATACGTGAATCAATGGAAATTATTTCAAAATCTGTGTTACCTAGAAGAGATAATAAAGAAATTTTCCACCATCTTTTATCCTGAATCTCGAGTACAGAACAAGAAACGTATTAAACACACATATATATATAATTTATGCGGTATAATTTAATATTATTTTCTCAAATTAATCAACAAAACAGTTGCATCGACGAATGTCGGCAACACGTGGAAAAATTAATTAATTAAAATCTCAATACGCAACAATTTATTCCTTGTCTATCGCAATTAACCTCTCCTCCTGCGATCTCGATATATAATATTGCAATATAAATCAACTTTATCCCCGATAACGCGAACGAGAAAAACACGCTTGAGAAGAGTTACGACGTTACGCTTCCACTTCTACCAGAAGAATAAAAAAATTTTCACTTTCATAAATTAAGAAACGCGACGAGATCTGTCCGTGTATGTAACGTATATGTACATATATACGTTAGTTACTTGGACCATTAATCGAATCTGTCGCTGCAACAATCGTTTCGTTTCGTTTCGTGCGTGTATTGGCGGGGTGGTATTACGAGTGTACGCATTAAGAGCAGTGAAAGCGGCTGGTCGCATTGTTTCGCCTACGTGTTTCCCTTATCCACCTGTTCGCACCATTGTTTCGCCGCGCTCCACCTCCCCACCTCGCTCCTGTGGGAAATCTCTTCTCCTCCACGGCGAGGAGAAGACAATACGTGAGAAGATGTAGATCGATGCGGCCGAGATCGATCCGGCTGTCGTTCTCACGGGACAGCCTGTTGTATATAACCGTTGCGTTTCCACTCGAGCCGGCGACTTCCGTCCGAACTCCTTCCACCTCTCGCAGCGCCACCTTACGCGCGAGGTTATCCCCTCTTCGCTCTCCACCGATTACGTTTGCATCGTGGATCGTGGACATCGTGATGGGGAAATTTAATAATTAATAACAAGTTGCTTTGATAATTTGTCGATGAATAATAATAATAATGATAATAATAATAATTGGAAATAATTGTAATGAATGAGGTTACACGAAAAGCGGATCAGTTGTGATACGAGTAAATGTTATTGACGTGTGATTATTTAAAGTAAGTTTTATTTTCAACTAAGTTAAACTTTTTCGACGGGTTAATCAAATTCTGATCGTGGATGATGTGAAACAGACTAAATTAGGTTAGATTAAATTAGATTAGGTTAAGTTTGGAATATTTAATTCGAGGAAAAATAGAGTAGGTTATGTTTGACACTGAATTTAGAAAAGAGGTAGCTGATGTGTTTACGTGGATCATGGATAGTGATGGGGAAATTTAATAATCGAAGTTGCTTCGATAATTTGTCGATGAATAATAATAATAATAATAATTGGAAATAATTGTAATGTGGAATGAACGAGGTTACACGAAAAGCGGATCAATTATAATACGAGTAAATATTATTGACGTGTAATTATTTAAAGTAAGTTTTATTTTTAACTAAATTAAACTTTTTCGACGGGTTGATCAAATTCTGATCGTGAAATAGACTAAGTTAATATTCAATTCGAGGGAAAATATTAGGTTATGTTTGATTTTATATTTGAAAAAGAGGTACGTGGATCGTAAACAATGATTGGGAAAATTTAATAATCGAAGTTGCTTCGACAATTTCTCGTTCGATGAATAATAATAATAATTGGAAATAATTGTAATGCGGAATAAATAAGTTACACGAAAAGCGGATCAATTATAATACGAGTAAATATTATTGAAGTGTAATTATTTAAAGTAAATTTTATTTTCAACTAAATTAAACTTTTTCGACGGGTTAATCAAATTCTGATCGTGAAATAGACTAAGTTAATATTTAATTCGAGGGAAAATATTAGGTTATGTTTGATTTTATATTTGAAAAGGGTACGTGGATCGTAAACAATGACGGAGGAAATTTAATAATCGAAGTTGCTTCGATGAATAATAATAATAATAATAATAATTGGAAATAATTGTAATGCGGAATAAATAAGTTACACGAAAAGCGGATCAATTATAATAGGAATAAATATTTAATAATATTCATTATTTAATAATTTCAACTAATTTATTTTTAATTTTTTCAGCAAGTTAATCTTTGATCGTGGTTGATGTAAAAGAGATTAGGTTAGGTTTGATTCTAATTCAGAGAAAAATACGCTCGGTAAGATAGTTTATGTTTAATTAATTTGAAAAAAGGCTTACGTTTATGTGGATCGTGGACAGTGATGGGGGAAATTTAATAATTGAAGTAGCTTTGATAATTTATCGTTCGAATAATAATAATTGGAAATAATTATACGCCAAACTGTCGAGATTACATGAAATCAACTATAATAGTTACAGATATACGAGCATTTTAATAAATAATTACTTAAAGTAACTTTATTCGAGAATTCTAACTTTTTCAACGGGTTAATGTCCAACTCTGATCGTGGGTGATGTGAAATAAATTAGGTTAGGTTAGATTAAGTTTGCAGTATTTGATTTTAATTCGAGGAAAAGTAGCACGCTCGGTAAGATAGTTTATGTTTGATTAATTTAAAAAAGAGATAGCTGATACGTGGATCGTGGACAGTGATGGGGGAAATTTAACAATCGAAGTTGCTTCGATAATTTATCGTTCGATGAATAATAATAATTGGAAATAATTTTAATACCAAACATATCGAGGTTATAATTTTAATTAAACGAACAAATATTACTTAAATATTTTAATAATTTAAATATTTTTTAATACGAAGTGAACTAAGTTAGGTTTATCGATTTTAATTCGAGGAAAAGTATGCTTGGCGAGATAGGTTATGTTTAAAAAACAGGTGGCCACGTAATATTTTCGAGTATCGAAGAATCGAAGAATATTTCAGGAAGAAAGTGATACCGAAAGAGGTATTTTATCGCAATTCGAGCGTTTCTAAAAAGTATATTGGAGAATGTTATAGAGCGAGAAATCTTCCTCGATATTCGATTTTAATTCGGAGAAAAATAACATTAGAGAGGAACGATATCTTTACATCTCACCATACTTTCTCCGGTTTAATTTATACCTCGTTTAGGTTAGGTCGAGAAACAATCATTTAAATCGTTTAATCATCCTTTCTTTTTTTCCTCTCCCATCCAGCTGAATAATTTACACGGATAATCGAAACGATACGTGAAAAACGATCGCGAAACAAACGAACGGAACAGCGAATCCCCTTTTGTGACGGCGAAAGAAAGGCTGTCGGAAGTATGAGCGCGGGACAGGTTTTCCCAACTGGCGTGCCGCCAAATCAGTATGTAATTTACTGTCTCCATTTTGCTTACTTCCGTACGGCGGTCATACAATGCGTTTCTCGGGGTTGAAACTGGGTCAAGAATAGAATTTGAAGGGAAAATACGACCAACGTATTTCCACGTTTGCATTATTCCATGAATATTCACACTGACGACTCCGATCCCAACTTTGCATAAAGAAAATTGAAGGATTAAAAAACCGAATTAATCGACATTTTCCTTTTCCTTTTTTTCTTTTTTCGCTACGTTATTTCCTCCTGCAAATCGAATATCGATGTATCACGATTAATAAATTAATATTAATTCATATAAACAGCGACGAAAGGAATATTTTCCCGCCGCTTTAACGTCTTAATGTTAAAATTTCGCTTTTTTCGCTTTTGGAAAATTAAAGCCGAGAAATACTCGTTACAATTTTCATTGTAACGCGAGTTTTCAAGTATGAATAATCGGCCGTAACAGTTTCCTCCGGACGCATAAATAGGTTGTCTGGTCTCCGGATATCGTAAATCTCGTTTTTCACCCTTCCCGCAGCGTAACTGTTCGCGTCGTTTACATGGTTATTACTAGATGTTAGTCGCGTGTTATTAGAATCAATATTTTCCTCCGTCAGACAGATTGCAATGCGGTAATGGAAGGCACATTGTAGATTCTTGTTGTATCAATTATTACATACATATATATACGTATTATTTGTGGAAATTTGATCGAAATTCTTTTGAAAAAATACCAAATCCTCTCCTCGTTAAATTTAAAATCTCTCAACTCGATGAGACCTGCTTCCATCCCATTTAACGAAGATTTGTAAAAAGTATTTGGCAGACGTTTGAAAGATTAATAATTTAATCGTCGATTAATAATGGAAATATCGAAATAATCGGAGGGGGTACGATCGATCTCGCGGGGGAGGGAGGGGGTCTCTCGAAGCGACTCAAAGCGTCTGTTACCGAAATAAATAAGGGAGGGGGAGGAAAAACACGCGGCAGTACGAAAATGTCCGTCACTCCGGGCGAAAATAACTCCGGGTCGGTGGCGACCATCCCATCTATCACCTTGCTCGCACTCGCTTAAAGCTTCATCGCGCGCGCGTGTGCTAATCACGCGAGCTTAATTTAACCGGCATAATCCACAACCGATTACGGCCCATACGGCGACAAAACCTACATAATTAATATACGAGGGGGATTGGAATTATCCGCCTAGATCGTCGATTCGATGCTCAACTTTTTCTAAATTGTATTTGTATTGATTGAACTTTTTGTAGATTATTTGTATCAATTACGAATTACGTATTTAATTAGGTATTTTATTCGAAATTACGATTTTTATTTGAAAAATGTGTGCGATGATGATAATTAATATCTAGATATAATTTATTAATTTTAAATCTAAAACGAGCACGAGTGCAAAGTAAAATGATATTTGTTTTTTTGTAAATTATTTATATCGATTATGAATCCGTATTTTGTTCGAGCAATCGTAAAAAATATTCCAAATTTAATAATTTCTTCTTTATTTTAACGATTATTAATAATGATTCGATGCTGAACTTTTTCTAAATTATTTGTATTGATTGAATTTTTGTATAAATGTTACTAATGGAACTTTTTGTGAATTATTTATATTAATTACGAATTTTATTCGAAAGTAATTGTGAAAAATATTCGAAATTATAATTTTTTCTTTATTCGAAAATTAGTGAGTATTCGGTACTCAAGTTTTGGTATTTATATCAATTACGAATTACGTATTTTTATTATATAAATTATGATTTTTATTTGAAAAATGTGTGTGACGATGATAATTAATATCTAGATATAATTTATTAATTTTAAATCTAAGACAAACAGTGCAAAATAAAATGATATTCGTTTTAATTGCCAGTGATCGATTCGATATTGATTTTTTTTGTAAATTATTTATATTAATTATGAATCCGTATTTTGTTCAAGCAATCGTAAAAAATATTCCAAATTTAATAATTTCTCCTTTATTTTAACGATTTGAAGCTCAACTTTTCCTAAATTATTTATATCAATTACGATATTTGGAATCTGTTATTTATTCGAGCAATTGCAAAAAAAAATATTAATTATAATTTTCCCTTTATTTAAAATCAATAACTTATTGGCTCAACATCTAGATACCTTTAATTATAAATCTATAACCGGGAATAAAACGAAATGAAAAATCTGGAAAATTGAAAATTCCATCGATTTCTCGATTAATCGAATCAACTATTATCCGAGATTAGAATTAGCAACGTAATCCGTGAAACGTAAGAGAGGAGAATTCGAAGAGGAAATGTATTACCGTCTCCCATTAAATTCGGCAATTAATCAAACGAGAGAGTAGACCGTTTCTTCTTCTTCTTCTTCTTCTTCTTGCCTCGAAACCTCGAAACCCCTTCTTCCTCTTCTCTCCGGATGATCGACTTGATTAACTCGATTATCGTTCCCCTTCTTTCTCTTGTTCCAGGTGCGCACCTTGTTCGTGAGCGGCTTGCCGATGGACGCCAAGCCGAGGGAGCTCTATCTGCTCTTCAGAGCATACGAGGTGAGTCTCTTCTTCTTATCATTTCGTCCCTTAAAGGAGATTTTTAATTTTTCATACAGATTTTTAATATCGTTTCTTTAAGTGGAAATTAATTTTGATAGGTTTTCTTCGAGAAAAAAAATAAAATTTCTCTTTAATTTTTTAGATTTTTGATACAAAGTTTCTTTTTAATTTTTCTACGAAAATTTTAATACCGAAAGTTGTTTTTTACAGTGTTTGCTGTTTGCTGTAACGTTTCGTTTAAGTGGGAATTAAATTTCGTAGGTTTTGTCTGAAATGTAAAAAAAATATACAGGGTTAGAAAATTTCTAATTTTTCTACGAAAAATTTTAATACTGAAAGTTTGAATGAAAATTGAACTCGATGGATAAATTTGTTAAGAATTGAAATTGAATGGAATTGAATTTTTCTCAAAAATAATCTCTAGCATCTTTCTGATCCTTAAGCTAATCGATAATTTTAAACGACCTAAAAGTAAAAGTAATTTTGGATGAAGAAAAAGGAATCTGTATTATTAAATTTTATAACCTTGCGATCAGAATGTTGCGAATTAAATTTCCTCGTTATTTTTTTTTTTCTTTTTCTTCGAATCTCGATCTGACTTTTCATTCGATATTATTTTCGTCGAAATAATATCAATTTGCAGTGCTTGCAACGCGTTGGATTTAATAACTAAAAGATAGATTCAAAGTTACGCGAATCTTTCACTTAAATAACCTTTGACTTTTTAAAAGCTTGCATTAAAATATTATTTCGAAGCATGCAATAGATTTAATAGCTCAACTTTGATATAGTGATATTCCAACGAGTTGTACCAGTTGTCAACTTAAACCCATCGCTAGATTTTAAGGCCCAATTTGCAACGCATCGACTCGTATTTCAACGTGTACAGAAATTTCGAAGAGGTCTAAAATCTATCAAAATATATTGCAATGCAAGCATCGATTCAAACGATGGGTTTAAATTAATAACTAATAATAGATCCAGAGTTACGCGAACCTTTCACTTAAATAACCTTTGACTTTTTAAAAGCTTGCATTAAAATATTATTTCGAAGCATGCAATAGATTTAATAGCTCAACTTTGATATAGTGATATTCCAACGAGTTGTACAAGTTGTCGACTTAAACCCATCGCTAGATTTTAAGGCCCAATCGTTGCAACGCATCGACTCGTATTTCGACGTGTACAGAAGTTTCGAAGGGGTCTAAAATCCATCAAAATATATTGCAATGCAAGCATCGATTCAAACGATGGGTTTAAATTAATAACTAATAATAGATCCAGAGTTACGCGAACCTTTCACTTAAATAACCTTTGACTTTTTAAAAGCTCGCATTAAAATATTATTTCGAAGCATGCAATGGATTTAATAGTTCAACTTTGATATAGTAATATTCCAACGAGTTGTACAAGTTGTCGACTTAAACCCATCGCTAGATTTTAAGGCCCAATCGTTGCAACGCATCGACTCGTATTTCGACGTGTACAGAAGTTTCGAAGGAGTCTAGAAATATACCATCAAAATATATTGCAATGCAAGCATCGATTCTGATATGATGATATTCCAACGTTTGCAATTGACTTAAATCCATCGCTAGATTTTAAGGCCCAATCGTTGCAACGTGTACTCAAACGACTGGCATCATATTTCAACGTGTTCAAAGGACCTAAAATCCCCTAGATTTTAAGGCCCAATCCTTGCAACGCATCGACTCGTATTTCAACGTGTACAGAAGTTTCTTAGGGGTCTAAATATATTGCAATGCAATTGAGTCGTGAGTTTTCAGGGGATAATAATTTCGCAAATAGCAATTGGAATATGGAACTAGATTTTTATTTCTTCCTCCGATAAACAATTTTCGAAGATTGATATCAATACTACTTTTTTTTCTTATCGAATTTCTGCGATTTTTCTCGACTCTACAGTCATCGAGTCGCACTACTTTTTTCACTGAGCGGTTGATTTATACTACTAGTAGGATAAGTGGTATAAATCATTGATAAGGTGAAAAAAGAATAAGTAGTACAGGTTAGCATGGCCAGTCAGGACGAATAAGCAGATTTAGACGTGATCAGACATACGTATCCTTTCATTTATTTATTTATTATTATTATTGTAAATCGTTCGTCCAAAGTTTCACGTTCGTTCAACTTTATTTCATTTCAACTTATTTCCATCTCTTATCAAATATAAATATTTTTCCTTCGTTCGAACGAACGAATGTTAGCCATTAATGTATATAACGAATAATAATTATCGAGCTGACTTTATTATACTATTTGTACTACCAGATTTTTATCCACGAGTTCATCGATATTTCGACTCGATTTCCATTATTTTTATCGCGATTCGATGACGATTAATTAATTTCTCTCTTTAAAATTTCGATGGTTAATCGTCGATGCCTCGAATCATGAATGAAACTATTCCACCTGTTTTGCCCCTCCTAGGAGAATCGAACGATATATACTTGGCGAAACTGTATTCATCGTCGATATAAATCAGCCTTAATCCATTCGGGAGGGCGATATCGTGTACAATTGGACGGGAAATTAAAGACCGCCATGACAACTGGAAACAACATTTTAATCGAATCCTCCCCCTCCCTCTGTCTCTGCTACGTTGATAAATATTGGCTAAACATCGGATGGATACTGGATTCGAACTATCGATGCAATTTAGTTTTTATTTATTTATTTATTTATTTATTCCTGTGATTAATTTCGTTTTGAAAATATCGTTGTTATATAATATTGTTTGAAATTTAATTGAAAGATTAATTATCCGGACGATGTAGAAACGATTTGTGAATTTATTAAATTTCATTCGAGGAGATTAATTGTCGCGAGAGAGAGAGAGAGAGAGAGAGAGAGAGAGAGAGAGAGAGAGAGGAAAAAATGGTTGCATTATCTTTATCGATGGGATAAAATTAATTATGCGATACAAATTGATTTTTAATCGAGGGCAATTTATCTCTCGACCAATAAAATTACATGTATCGTGAAATAATAGGATTAACTCGTTAATCGTAGGCATAAGCGTTTAAGAGTAAATCAACGATCAGACTTGAAAATTTAAATTAGAATTTTAATAATTGGATTGACAGGTAATCGAGGCAGACTTTTAAAAAAGTTTATTCTTAATTAAATAATATTCTTAAGTAATAAAATGAACAGCATGTTAAATTTAAAGCACGGATCATTTTCAAAATTTATGATATAATTTTATTATCGAAATAACACGATACCGATCTTCTTGAAAACTTAACCCCATGATAAAATCAAAGCGTGAATAATATAAAAAATTACAATCCTTTTTTAATGAAAATCCACACGAATCGAAAAAGAATTCTAATCTTTTCTAAATTTTTCTTAAATAATAATAATGAAATGAAGAGATTTTAAATTGGGAAGAAATCCGAAGTCCTTCAAAACAAGTGGACGAAGAATAATTTCAAAAATTAGCCCTTCTATGATACTTTTATTAACAAAAATTCACATGGATCGAAATAACTCGATGCCAATCTCCTCCAAATCTTCTACAATAAAATAAGAAAGCGTTCTTATTTTTTTTTTTTTTTTAAGAAATCCAAAATTCAAACGAAGAATAATTTACAAAAAGAATCGAAAGTAGACCCGTCATATCATCCTCTCAACTTTCGCTTCTTCCATATTCCTTTGTTACTGAAAAAAAAAGAAAGGAAAGGTGTCGATATCCGATGGAAAAAAGCCTGCGTTTACCTTCTTACACCCTCCCCTTCTCCCCTTCAAAACTCGACACAACGATCGCAGAACTCTTCCTCCATGGTACATTTCGAAATCTCGGAGTCGGAGGCAATCCCTCTCTCCGTTTTATCGTTAAAATTGTCACGTCCACCAGGATATTCTCGTCTGCCGGTGACAACACCGTTATCATCCCCCCTCTGGACAGATGGACAGACAGACAGAGAGAATTCACCCTCGTCCGGACACAATCGGGGGTCGTCCACTTCGATCTTCACCGTGATTTCGGTCCTTTGCCTCCGTCCAATCGATCGAGCAGAAATTTTATATTCGACAAATATTTTCATTTCGACCAACGAAAGAAACAAGAGGGTGGAGTTATTTATTCGTTAATTCCAACTGTTTCACTCGAGAGACGTATTTTTGTTGGAAAGGAATTCTGGAGATTAAAAGAAATTGGTAAGGATTGGTAGATTAAAAGAAATATAATAATTCGAGGATTGGCTGGTATCGATGATGCGATTGGTGGAGGGATTATTTGAATTTGCTTTACGATTTCGAATGTTCATTCCTTATTTCCCTTATTCTGGTATTCTGGCAAGTAAGAGATTAAAAGAAATACAATAATTGGATCGTATCGATGATTGGTGGAGGAATTATTCGAACGTCTTACGACCCCAAATATTCATTTCGAACAAAAGAAACAAGAGGATGAAGTTATTAATATTTCCTTTGTTCTGGTTTGATTCGAGAAATATATTTTTGTTCGCTGTGGTTCGAAAGGAATAAGAGGATGAAGTCATTTCTTATTTCTTTTATTCTGGTATTTTGGAGATTAAAACAAATATAATAATTTTACGATCATTCATTTTGGAGTCATTCCTTATTTCCCTGGTCAATGGTTTGGATAATAAGGCGAGAGAGAGCGTGGATTAAGAAGTATTGAAAGAAATACAACGCTTTGATTAATATTGGATTAATATTGGATCGTTTCGATTCGAATTATTTGAACGTTTTACGAATATTCATCCCTTATTTCCCTTATTTTAATATTCTAGCAAATTAAAAGAAATATAATAATTCACGGATTAATATTGAATCGTGTCGATGATGTAATTGGTGGAGGAATTATTCGAACCATTTCGAATATTCATTCCTTATTCTGGTATTCTGGAGATTAAAAGAAATATAATAATTCGCAGATTGGATCGTTTCGATGATTGGAGGAATTACTCGAACGTTTTACGATCTCAAATATTCATTTCGACGAACGAAAGAAACAAGAAAATAGAATTATTTATTCGTTAATTTTTGATTCGAGAAATATATTTTCATTCATCATTGTTCGAAAGAAATAAGAGGATAGAATCATTCCTTATTTTAGTATTCTGACAAGTAAGAGATTAAAAGAAATACGATAATTCACGGATTAATATTGGCTCGTGTCGATGATGTGATTGGTGGAGAAATTATTCGAACGTCAAACAAGAGAAGAGAGTTATTTATTCGTTAATTTTTGATTCGAGAAATATATTTTCATTCACCATTGTTCGAAAGAAATAAGAGGATGGAATTATTCCTTATTTTAGTATTCTGACAAGTAAGAGATTAAAAGAAATACGATAATTCACGGATTAATATTGGCTCGTATCAATGATGTGATTGGTGGAGAAATTATTCGAACGTCAAACAAGAGAAGAGAGTTATTTATTCGTTAATTTTTGATTCAAGAAATATATTTTCATTCACCATTGTTCGAAAGAAATAAGAGGATAGAATCATTCCTTATTTTAATATTCTGGTAAGAGATTAAAAGAAATGTAATAATTAATATAATATAATAATAATTCGCGAATCGTATCGATGATTGGTAGAAGAATTATTCGAATTATTTTAGGATCCCAAATATTCATTTCGATGAACGAAAGAAACAAGAAAATAGAGTTATTTATTCGTTAATATTTCCTTTATTCTGGTTTGATTCGAGAAATATATTTTTGTTCACCGTGGTTCGAAAGAAATAAGAGGATGGTCATTCCTTATTTGCCTTATTCTGGTATTCTGGTAAGAGATTAAAAGAAATGTAATTATTTTACGATCCCAAATATTCATTTCGACGAACGAAAGAAACAAGAGGATGGAGTTGTTCATTCGTTAATTTTTGATTCGAGAAATATATTTCATTCACCGTTGTTCGAAAGAAATAAGAGCATAGAATCATTCCTTATTTCCCTTATTTTAGTATTCTGACAAATAAGAGATTAAAAGAAACACAATAATTCGTCCGTTCGGATTAATATTGGATCGTTTCGATGTGAATCGGGCAAATTATTTGAACGTTTCGCAATGATCGATGTTTCAGCAAGATCGACAACGACAAGCAATAGGGAGATGAGGAGGAGTGAAAATGGAAATACGACGACGGTCTGTTTCGATCGGTTTTATTCAATGCATTCCCGAGACGAGGGATTTGAAACGAAAAGCGGTCGATCGAGCGGTTTAATCCGGATGTTTGATCGTTTGGAAAATTGGAAAATAACGAATATCAAGATAAAAGGATAAAAAGGAAAAAAGTTTGTTTCGAAATTAATTATCTGGATAGATTTATCTCGTTCTAACGAACGTTCTTCGATCAATATTGAACGCAGTTGCGGAAGAAACGACGCGTGGGAAGCAATATTCGCCGGATAATTAATAAACCATGGTTTTTCAACTTACACATCCATCCGAATTAAACGTTGGATAGGAATTCGTACACTTTCTAATTCCAGATCGCATCGACAGATAAGATAAATGAACGATAAAAGAGGGGGGGAAAAAAAAAAGGAGAATGGGATATTTGATTCCATCGCACGATATATTCGATTAAATTAACTAATTAAATCAGTAGCGTGTTAACTCGAATTAATTAATTCACGGGCGTGGATCGATAATGGAAATTAAAAGAAATGAGCGACGTTTATTTGGCACGATGATAATGAAAGAAAATAAATTTAGTCGAGGATAAAAAGCGAATAGAATAAATTTAATCATTCTAATCGTGCCCCTTGTTTATAAAATTAATTTCTCTATTTTTGAACTGGGAATTCTGAATTTGGGAAAATTCTATTCTCTTTTTCTCGTAATATAATTGTGTGAATAACGTTTATCGTTTATATTTCAAGATTATATTATCAAAATTACGCAATATATGAGAAAATGAGGATAAAGTGGTCGCTTATGTGTTTTTTATTTACGAACGAAAGGCCAAAGGTCGAACAAGAACCCGAGAACACTTTTAAAAGCTTTAACTAGAGTTTAAAATAATAAAATTTATCTTTTGAAAAATCACTTAGCCGGGAAAAAGAAAAACACGTTTCTCTGAAAGAGATCAAAATATCCAGATTTGCTGTTCCACGGATGAGATAAAGTTACGGGGGAAAAAATTGAGAAACAGAGGATAAAAAACTGCAATTCGGTTAGATTGATTTGAATTTCTCGCGTCAATTACGTTTTCGTTTAATTTCTTTCGATTTCTAAGCCAATTTTACTTTTCATCCGATCTAATCCAAATAACAAACTTATGGCA
Organism: Apis cerana; assembly: GCF_029169275.1. Lineage (NCBI taxonomy): Eukaryota > Metazoa > Arthropoda > Insecta > Hymenoptera > Apidae > Apis > Apis cerana. The sequence continues at coordinate 12,223,958 of NC_083858.1, read as the reverse complement.
CAATATACAAAACTCATCACTAACTCGATCCTCTTCGCGTAACTTTCCTCCCTGGATAACATTTCCACTCTGTACCAGATCAAATATTTACAGAATTTATCTCGTTGAACGAACAATATCTTGGAGAATATCTCGCCGTGTTCGACGTTTGCAATAAAAAAAATTCTCGTTTTCGCGAGGAGAGGATAAAATCTAAGAAAGAGGAGAGCAACTTTCAGCATCCAAAACTATCAATTTGCTCCATTGTTCGCTCCTGCATCCATCGATCGCCACGAAACAATCGGTTCCCTTCCAGAAAAATTTGCACCGTAGCAAAAAAATCGCCGAATCGACTTTCCAACGTGGAAGGAAACGAACGACACGAAAGCAATTCAAACAGGATTGGACGAAATAAAGTCGATTCTCCCTCCGATTTATCCTTGTACTTTCGCATAAATATTTTTTGGATTATACGTATAAGTATAAGACGTTCACTCGCAGGTTTCTCGAAGATTATCGAATATGATTGATTGATTAAACGAATTAAAACTTGCTTCGATCGTAGGAGTTTTTAAATTAATTCAAAATCGTCGATATACCACTATTAAGATCGTTGCCAGTAATATTTTTCCAGAAATAAATAATAATCTATCGCGTAATTTACTCGGAAACTTGATTAAAAACGTATCAAAATTAGGAAAACTTTGAACCGCTATATCTTCGAGGATAGCGACTTCCGGTCAACGAGCGGAACACCATTGAAAGCGCCGAATCTCGCCCTTTAAAACGCTTTTTCATCTATCTCGATACAACTTCCGGTTCTCTAGATATCCTCGTGTAAAGGAAAAGATATTTCTTAATCATTCGCCTTGCACCCGATTGAATCGTATTAAAATTAAGAAAACTTTGAACCGCTATATCTTCGAGGATAGCGACTTCCGGTCAACGAGCGGAACACCATTGAAAGCGCCGAATCTTGCTCTTTAAAACGCTTTTTCATCTATCTCGATACAACTTCCGGTTCTCTAGATATCCTCGTGTAAAGGAAAAGATATTTCTTAATCATTCGCCTTGCACCCGATTGAATCGTATTAAAATTAAGAAAACTTTGAACCGCTATATCTTCGAGGATAGCGACTTCCGGTCAACGAGCGGAACACCATCGAAAGCGCCGAATCTTGCCCTTTAAAACGCTTTTTCATCTATCTCGATACAACTTCCGGTTCTCTAGATATCCTCGTGTAAAGCAAAAGATATTTCTTAATCATTCGCTTTGCACCCGATTGAATCGTATTAAAATTAAGAAAACTTTGAACCGCTATATCTTCGAGGATAGCGACTTCCGGTCAACGAGCGGAACACCATCGAAAGCGCCGAATCTTGCCCTTTAAAACGCTTTTTCATCTATCTCGATACAACTTTCGGTTCTCTAGATATCCTCGTGTAAAGGAAAAGATATTTCTTAATCATTCGCCTTGCACCCGATTGAATCGTATTAAAATTAAGAAAACTTTGAACCGCTATATCTTCGAGGATAGCGACTTCCGGTCAACGAGCGGAATACCATTGAAAGCGCCGAATCTTGCCCTTTAAAATGCTTTTTCATCTATCTCGATACAACTTTCGGTTCTCTAGATATCCTCGTGTAAAGCAAAATATATTTTTCAGTATTCGTCTTGTCACTTACTCGGTCCTCTCGTCTCACTGACCTATCCCAAATTCCAGGCAAGCGACAGACACGATTCCTGGAAGAAACATACGAGATACTTGGAAGAACGTAGTACGCGTTTCCAAGAAAGATAGATAACGGTCCATTCATAATCTTTGGACCGTTCCAAGAACGCTTCGAGTCCTTATATCTCGGCAACCGATCGAGATATCGGAATAAAACAAAATGTGACTTCAATTTTTTTCCTTTTTTTTTTTTTACAGGAAAAACAATTTTGTACGAAATAATTCCACTTTTTGATCGCGTAAGCGTATAATTTAGTCGAGTATAGCGGATCCTTTAAGACGGTGGAAATTTTTCGAACAACATTGAACAAATTTTTAAACTCGAGAGTCGGTGAATTTCAAAGCGATACGAATTTATCTTTTTCTCATTGATTCGAAGAGATTTCTCGATTCGAGGCCCTCGCCCCCCCTCTATCGATCCCTGCTTTCTGCTTGACTGATAGGTTAGATCGATCGGAAGAAAAGTTGGCTGCAAGTGGTATTACCGAAAAAGAATTTTTACGATATCGAGGTCGCAGCGGCGCGCAAGTTTACGAGCGTGCACCTCTTCCTCTCTCTTGCACCATCTTCCATGCTTTTATATAAATTAAATGCTGTTACGAAACGATGAATTGGCGTTTCTCTGAAGATGGCGTCGCGAGATCTTTGGAGGGAACGTGGCTGGCCGGGTTAAACGTTAACACGCTTCAAGATTGATGGTTTTATCATGTACTTTTTCCCTCGAAATTCGCGCGTCTCGTGCATCTTTATCTATTCATCGGACAACATTGTAAATGGATGATATTTAGAACGAGTGCTCTTGCAACGATCTCAACGATATTTTCAAGACGAGACAAACGTTTCTTTAAAAATTCGATTATTCTTTTTTTTTTAATCTAAAATACACTCGTTAAAAAATTTTTACCCGCACAAATCCAACGATATTCGATGAAATATTCCTTCGATGAGAGATGGAGAAAATTTACTCCGCAAATATCGTCGGTGATGTGTGTGTCGGTGTTAAAGGTTAAAGGTGATTCCGTTTCAAGGAATCGTGTCACAATCCACGAAGGATGTCCACTGGAAAATTTAACATCGCCAATTAAAACAGGATCGATCGAGGGGGGCGTTAAAACCCCACGCTTTAATTCCATTATCCAGATTTCTTATTATTACACCGTTTCTCACTTCTTTCTTTCATTCTTTCATTTCTCCGTTCCAAAAGAAATTGCACGCAACGATACGATCAAAATTAAAGAGATAATTCAGTTTCCTTAACCAGGTTGATAAATATTCTTCCTCCTCCTCTTTTTCTTTTTAATCTGCTTTTTAATCGTTTCTTCTTCTCGAGGAAGATATTCAGAGATTTTGACGAGTATAAAAATGGGAAGAGAGGAGCAACTGTTATTCCAATTGATATTTAATATGAGCAATTAATAAGAAACGTAATTCGATTAGCTTTCACATTCCAAACTCGTGAAGTCACGTGAAATCTGTGCGTCGATGACACGCCGTTTTTAATAAATAAACCAAATTATCTACGAACAAACATCACATTAGCTTCTTAATTACACAATCGTAAACAATCGTATAACACGCACACGAAAATGGAAGCATAAAGTGCTTTTAGCACTTTCGATGATAAATTTTAAAAATATCTCCTCGATTCATAAAATTTCGAATCAAATCATCATCGTTCCATACGTTTTTATATAAACTCGATCAGGTGAAATATCTCGCTTCGTATATCTTTATACGAAACAAGTATCACGGATATCTTTTTAATAGAAACATTGTCCTTTACGAAAAACAATAAAAAATTATTCGATATTTAATTGTATTTAATTATCTCCTAAAATGATTTTTCTCTACGAGTGGTTTAGTGAGTTTTTTTATAGAGAATAAAATACTGCATTGAAATTGTTTATCTATGAAAAAATTAATTACATGAAAATGTAGCTCCTTGAAACCGTATTTTTTGATATTATCGAAACAAGATTCGAATCACCTTTTGCTCGTTTGAAAAAAAGAGAAGAAGAAGAAGAATTTTTCCTTCTATTTGAACAATTTCATCAATTAGGTCTATAAAAATGATATTCTCAAAAGTGAGGAGTACTTTTTTAAACAAGAAGGTAAGAGGTCTCTGGAGGAGATGTTTTATTTCCATAATAAAACGAGAAAATCGAATAAAGGGGAATTACTGTTATATCGATATATAAGGTTGATACAAGATGTGGATGAGTTTCGTGAGAAATAAAGATTTATTGTTTTAGGATTTAAAACAATTTATGTTATTTTTTTAATATCGAGTATCGAAATGAATTTTAAATGGAAGCGTCAAAGTGAATGGTTATTCGATCGATTAATTTTCAAAATGAAAATCTAACAAACGAGTATCGTTCAGGTGATTTTTGATTCATGAAAAATGATTTTATTCGCAGTTTAGAGAGATTTAAAAAATTCTTTGCATCTATGGACGATGATATTGAAAAATTTTTAAATTGTAAACTGGTACGTATAAAGAAAATTAATCTTAAATCTTATTCTGAAAAATTCTTTATTACATAAAAATCGTCGACAATTTTTCCAATATTTCAATTTATCTAATTCTAATTCTATAAACTTAAAGTCTAACATCTCATACTATATTATAATATTTAATAAGAATTATCAATTGCAATTTTATTTCTAATCAATATTTATTCATCGATAAATATAACATCCATTTCTCAATTCCATAAACAAACGTACTTTTACTTTTTTAAACAAACCTAATAGCTATTCTTCTTTCTCAACTTATTAAAAACAAGATATGCAAAAACTATCCACTCTATCTTTTTAAACTTAACATTCATACTTCTCTCAACTTATTAAAAACAAGATATGCAAAAACTATCCACTAATTTTAATATACAAGCAGACTCTATCTCTTTAAACTTAACATTCATTATAAAAAATATCCATGGAAAAATCATCTTTCAATTCCATTCACATATGTAAAATAAACATATTTCTACTTCTTTAAACAAATCTAAAACCTATTCTCCTCTCTCAACTTATTAAAAACAAGATATGCAAAAACTACCCACTAATTTTAATATACAAGCAGACTCTATCTCTTTAAACTTAACATTCATTCTCCTCTCAACTTATTAAAAACAAAAACTGTCCACCAATTTCAATATACAAGCACACTCTATCTCTTTAAACCCAACGTTCTTCATTCTTCTCTCAACATATATAACAGGAATATCCCCAAAACACACCAACTTCGTCAACAACATGACTCCTTCACCTCTTTAAACAAACCCATTGTTCCGCAAAAATCCGTGTAACGTGTCCACAAATTTACGACCATCGTCCAACAGAGAATCGAGAATTGCAACGATCCGTCAAGATTCAAGGGGCAATAAAGAAATGGCGGACATTCTCTGCGAGGAGGAGAACGGAGGCAGATATTTCTCGTCGGTGATCCCTCCAAGAGGAAGATACCAATGCCAGAATGTTTCGTTACGCGTGGCATTGTGCCCGAAACAATCGAGTTTTCGCATTCTCTGGAATCTCTCCACCGTTTCGCAATCTCGCCACCTCGACGCAACAAACTTTCGAAAGTTGTTCGATTTGATCCAACCTAACCCAACCTAACCTCGTCTAATCCTAAGCTTGCTCCTTTCTTTTCTTCTCTTCTTCTTTTTCCATCTCCTTAAATTTCACTACGCTCTCCTCTGTGGTGGAAAATCGAAACGATCTTCTCTCGGTTCGAGGATGGACACGATGTTACAGTTTCACGAGAGGGAACGGATTTGAGGCGGATTCTTATGGACAGAGAGTTGAAAACTCGTTAGGAGAGAAATGCAGTATCGCGGGTAATTAGAGGTAGTTGAACTTTTTCTGGGCTTCTCCGAGATTTAAAGATAAGAAGGATAGGAAAGAGAGAAATATCGTGATGGCGTAGATTTTTTTTTTTTTGAGATACCCTGTTTCTTTCGTTCTCCAAAATTAAAAAAGATTAATTTTCAAATATAAATTGAGACGTGGATAGAAAATAGAAAATACGTGGAAAAGTTTTGATCAACTTATTCGATCTTTATCTTTTGAGTATTGTGAATAAAGTATAGATGATTTGGAAATTTTTAGAAATCAAAGGAACGATGATAAACGAGAATTAGAATTTGCGAAAAGCGTTGAAAGAAAAGGATGGGAGAGGATAAAATAATAATGGATTGGCCTATTGAAATTGAGATGAAAATTTTCAGATAAAATATAGAAAATATTATCAACTTATTCGATCTTTATCTTCTATTATGTATTATGAATAAAATTTATTTTAGAAATGAAAGGAACGAAGATAAACGAGAATTAGAATTTGCGAAAAATGTTAAAAGAAGAAAATAAAATAATAACGCACAGGGTTATTGAAATTTTCAGATAAAAAATAGAAAATATGCGAAAAATTATCAACTTATTCGATCTTTATTTTCTATGTATTACAAATAAAGTATAGATGATTTGGAAATTTTTAGAAATCAAAGAAACGCGGAGAATTAGAATTTGCGAAAAGCGTTGAAAGAAAAGGATGGAAGAGGATAAAATAATAACGCACAAGCCTATTGAAATTGAGATGAAAATTTTCAGATAAAAAATAGAAAATATGCGAAAAATTTTTGATCAACTTATTTGATGAACTTATTATGAATAAAATTTGTTTTAGAAATAAGAAAGAGGATAAAATAATAACACACAAGCCTATTGAAATTGAGATGAAAATTTTCAGATAAAAAATAGAAAATATGCGAAAAATTTTTGATCAACTTATTCGATGAACTTATTACGAATAAAATTTGTTTTAGAAATGAAAAGAAAGACGATAAACGAGAATTAGAATTAGAAAAGAAAGAAAAAAGAGCGAAGAGGAAGAAGTAACGCACAGGATTGAAAAAAGGGATCGAAGAAGATGTATATTTTCAGAGATTTTCGTAAATTATATGACTCCTGTTGAAGTCTCAAAGATTGTTGCGTTGTATAGGGTGCAAGTGTACGAGCTTTGTTATGATGGGATGGTTTTATATGGGAATAGAAAGCGAGGAAGGATGCGGTTGATGAGGAATAATGAGTTTCTTGGGAAGCGAGATACGATTTAATCGGCTAATATCGTCCAGCCTTTTACGCTTGAAAATTTCTGTCTTAATCCTGTTGTTCCTTTTCTTTCTCTGTAACATCGTAACTTTCCAAAGTTAATTACGTTTTATGAGAAAAATAGGCGAAGAATGATCAACTTGCTTTTCTCGAGAAGCATAAAAGTCTTGGAATAACTTATCTTTTTTTCTTCTTTTAATAAAATTAATACGTACTCTGTGCATTTTTAATTCAGCAAATTAATTTATCGATACTTTCTTTATCAGATATAAAAGGTTTTAAAATAGTAAAATTATTAGGGATATTTTACACATTTTGTTCTTTTTAACGAAACTGTTAATAGTCCTTCATCAATATTTTCCTCGTCGTGGAACACAAATCGATTTAATCGTTTCAAAGATAGTAATAGCAAATTTACATTTAATTTTTCTTTCATTAAAACGTGATTAAGTGATATTAAAAATTATAACAAATGTGTCTCACTCGATCTTGATAAAATTCATACCTGAGGAGAGATTATTTTTCAATTTCCTAATTAAATAATAATAAGAATTAAAGGTTCTCTAATCTAATTTCGGAAACAAATGTAATTGTAAATTTTTAATCGAAACAAACATTTCTTTCGATATCCGATTTTACCGAGTTTTCCCAAATGTTCCAAAAAGTAAACTTTGACACGCAAGAGTTTCGATTTATTCCTCTTCTCTCTTCGCTCCTTCCCCTTCCTTCGCATTTATATTTATTCGCCGAACGAACGAGATGGCATTTCAATTCAGATATTTTCCATCCCATCGTCTCATCGCCGATACATCCAAGCTTTTAATTTAGCCAAATGGCTCTTCGATACGGCAGTTTCAATCGACTCGAATAGATTTCGCAATTTAAGACAATTTATCCGCGGATTTTTTGCTTTTTCAACCAATTTTCATTCCCGTTCCTTTTCAATCCGCGAGAACAAGATTTCGTGCCTCGGTCGTTTATTTATTATTATTTTGGCAGCGGAATGGAGTTGCGTACGATCGAATTATATAAAAAGGAAGGACGGGCGGGCGGACAAAGCGAAATAAAATAGCGGACACGTGTTAAAATCCTGCGTGGAAATCGACTTTTACGATTGTCGAAACACGTGGAGCACGTGCGTTAAAAATAAAGATATCATTTCGCGTCACGCGCGTGAGAATTTTAGGATACGCAACGCCTTGGTGGTGAAAAATTATTGGCAGGAAGTTTCGCAGAGATAGAATCATGGAAGCCAAAAAAAAAAAAGAAAAAAACAATCGATCCTATCGAAATTTAAAAATACGCGTAACGTGATATTATGAATTTTAGAGAAATTCTTTTTCCCCTTTTTTCTTTTTTGAGAATTTTAATAATTCGATTTTAAGATATTATATGTTAATCGTTTGGTTTTTGAAAAAATTGTACAAATATCGAACCTATTTTATTGAAGTTAAAATTAAGAAATTTTAAGAAATCGAGAAAATAGAATTTTGATAGAATTTGGTTTTTGAAAAAATTATACCGAACCTATATTTTATTGGCGCTAAAATTAAGAATTTTTTTAAGTTATTTTGATAGAATTTATCGATTTGATTTCTTTTTTGGTGGAAGAGAATAAAACGAAGAGAAGAATTTTTGTTATTAACGTTCAAAAACACGAGAAAATTTAGAACACGTATAAATTGTATCTACAGTCCAGTCTAGATGGTTAAAAATATTGAAAAAGAGATCTAGATTTTTGAAAATCTAGACTGGACGAGGAGGTATACGTAGCTCTTAGCTTGCCATTACTTTCCAAATAATAAATATTCTAATGTAATCATTATTTTAATAGAATTATTTCGTGTAAAATTTTGGAAAATAATGGCAATTACCAGGTCTCACCACGAGGAGGTGACTACGCACGAGACCCGCCTGAAAAAAAAAAAATTACAAACACAAAATATTATTAAACAAATTTAAATAGAAAAACACATAAATAAATTCGAAAATGTAAATACAAAAATGTAAATTAATAAAATCAACAAAGCATGCAAAATAGAAAAAAAGAAAATTAATACAAAATTCAAGTATACTTGAAAAAAAACCTGAAAAGAAGAATTAATTATTTTTACATTAATCTTATATCATTCTTCATTATTATTACATTAATCTTATATCATTCTTACATGTAAATACAAAAACCTAAATTATAAAAACCTAAAATCAACAAAGCATGCAAAATAGAAAAAAAGAAAATTAATACAAAATTCAAGTATACTTGAAAAAAAACCTGAAAAGAAGAATTAATTATTTTTACATTAATCTTATATCATTCTTCATTATTATTATTAATCTTATATCGTTTTTACATGTAAATACAAAAACCTAAATTATAAAAACCTAAAATCAACAAAGCATGCAAAATAGAAAAAAAGAAAATTAATACAAAATTCAAGTATACTTGAAAAAAAACCTGAAAAGAAGAATTAATTATTTTTACATTAATCTTATATCATTCTTCATTATTATTATTAATCTTATATCGTTTTTACATGTAAATACAAAAACCTAAATTAATAAAATCAACAAAGCATGCAAAATAGAAAAAAGAAACGAAAAAGAAATTAATACAAAATTCAAGTATACCTAAAAAAAAAAACCTGAAAAGAAGAATTAATTATTTTTACATTAATCTTACAATAATCATTCTTACATTATTATTACATAAATCTTACATCGTTCTTACATAATTTTTACATTAATCGCAAAACTTATCACTAAAGTATCGCTCGATAAATTATTATAATTAAAAAAAATTAAAAGCTAAATCCCACGTCGTCCATCGTCGTCCAACGTCGTCCAACGTCGTCCCACGTCGTCCCACGTCGTCCAACGTCGTCCAACGTCGTCCAACGACTTATTAACTTAAACTTATCTTAAACTTAACCTAAATCTTAAACCTAATCTAAAACCTAACCCTCATAGCCAGCATCTGTACCAAAGATACACTCGTATTTAAATCGAAATATTCACTTAAAATGAATCGAAAGCAAATACGCAACTGTCAAGTTGCAAGAAGAAGAGAGAACGAATCTCGCGATCGATCGGGAAGAAAGAGAGAAGAAACTACCTTCTCTGAATCGCCCTCGTATCACGGCTTACATCGATGGACTTACGAGAGAATCGACGGACAGACGCTGCTCGCCAGTCGTGACCAAGCGAGGGTTACGACAGAGTCTGGTGGAAGAACGACTTACGTCTTTACGACACAAGGAAGGAGCAAGGGGCGTTGTCCCCTGACCACCGGAGCCGATTTACGAAGACGACGTCCGACCGCGAGACCAAACCCCGATCGAGCGAAACCGCCAATCGAACGGGGCGCGGACCCTCGACCGGCCACCGGCGGCACAACGCCCGTCCCATCGATCCCTGGCCACCGTTTGCGCGATACTTGGTCGAATAATCGAAAAGAAAAGAAGTAAAATAGAAGCAGATAGAAGAGGATAAGAGAAATGGTAATATTCGAGAATTTTTATTCTTTTTAAATTACGAGTGTATCTCGATACGAAATGCGACTACATAGGTAATACAACGCGTTGAATTTTAAGAGGGTTATTTTAAGAGACCTACACTCCAGTTTAATTTTATATAATTAATATGGAGGTGATTAAAAAATTGTGCGATTGTTGTTTAATTTGATATATAATATCGAGGTAATGGTTAAAAAAGGGAAGAATCGTCGATTGATTTGTTTTGTTAGACTGGAGTGTAGGGGCGCGTAGCTCTTGGCTTGGCCATCGCTTTTCGTGTATTCTCGAGATTTGGTATTAAGGATAGTAATAGGGGAGTTTGAAAAGCGATGCCAATTACCGGGCCTCACCCACGAGGAGGTGGCTACGCATCGAGGCCCGTCTAAAATGATGAAAAAGATATTGAAGTTGGCGATGATTAATTAGTTAAAAATATGCAACGTATATTTACATCGATCTTTACGAAAAATCTTTTTCCTCGCGCGCAATCTACGCTTAAATATAAATATCAATCGATACTTTCACGTTTACTTTTAATACATTTTTCCTACTGGCAGCATCCGTAAATCGAAACACACGCCTTCCCCTTTTAATAAAACGAAATAACGAAAATATTCGAATATTCGGTTGACGATAATAATTGGCAAGATTTTTTATCTTAGTAATTGGAAGGAGGCGTGTGTTTGCGTACGGGAATGCGCTCACAATAATTTTAATATTTGTTACATTACGTTAAAAAGTGTGGGTGAAATTAAAATTAAGTCGCGGTGTCCCATGGTGTCCCACGAGGAAGGGGAGGGGGTAATAAAATGATACCCGCAGTCCAATCTTTGGTTTAGATCCATACTTTTTGGCTCGGCTCGCGCGAAGAATAATCCTTTGGAAAAAGAATTTGCGTGAATCGATATCAATTGTCTCGCCACGGGGAGGAGGTGACTACATGTCGAGACGCGCCTGAAATATAAAATGAGAAAGGATGAACTAATAGTAGAGATATGTAATTAGATGTATAATAAATATTGGATATTCTAATAAATAAAAAAGAGCGTGTAACGAAAATAAAATAAAAAATAAATAATAAATGAAAGTACAAGTTGAGAAATAAATTAATGTTTGAATATTAATCGAATTGGAAATATAAATGTTAAGAAGCGAAATGGATTTTAGAATAAAAATATATACTTAAAAATAAACGATTAAAATTTATTCGTTACGTATGAGAATTTTAAAAAATGGGTCATAGTTCCGACCCGTTCTAGAGTTCGTTGCGAAATGACCTCCGCGCGAGACTCGTCTCGTACTTATAACCTATCGGCGGGCCAAGTTTACGAAATTTGCCGAAGATGTACGTACTTTGCCGAACGAGGCGAAAATAATTTTTCAAGCGTTATTTCGATCATTTTTTTCCAAAATGATGTCGATAATTGATAATTTTGTAGATTTTTACGCGTTTTTAAAACTTTTTAAAACTTGTATATTTTATACTTGCGTTAATATGTTACGATTTTACGTAAAGAATAATTATAGAATATTGTTGCGTTCGATCGAAAGTAATCACGATATACAAACTAAAAGTTCGGATGAAAAGATATCGAACTTTTATTTCAATCCATTTATAATTACATTTTATGACAATTTATATATTTTTTTAAATAAAAATTATCTTATAAAAAAATCTTATGCTAATAAACGTGGCAATTGAATTTATATTGGAATTCGATAATCGTATTTCGCGTCACGAAAGAAAGTAAAATATACGATTCATCGTAGAGCACGTGATCGAAGAGCGATATTTAAGGAGGATGTTCCGATAACGATTATATCTCCTTAACCAAGTATACATAATCGTCGTTTAAGTTATTCTTAATTTCTGAATCCGTTAACCCATTAATAGTTATAATAAATGAATAAACTGGAAAATTCCGCTTCTGAAAAATTATAAATTCTTTTATATTAACAAATTTTATAATAAAATAATTTAATTGCTATAATCAATCAACGTATAATACAACAATCAACATAAATAAAAAATTAAAAATTAAAAATAAAATACATAAATTAAAAGTAAAAATCTCTATTGATAAGTATAAATAAATAAATAAATAAATAAACGAATAAATAAAAAAAATGAAAATATAAAAGGATAAAGAAGTGTAGAAACAATAAACGAAGAATAATAAAATGTAAATGAATAAACAAATGATGCGAGAAAGAAATGATTGTTAAAAAGTAAAAAAATAAATAAATGATTCGTAATATATCTACAAACATGTTAAATTAGATGTTAAATGTTGTAAGAATAAAATGATTTATTAAATTATTCTTCGTATATTGAATTCGGTCGAAATATTGTGGTCCTACCTTCTCATCAGGAAGGTTCGTTGCGAAATGAACCTTTCCGCGTGACCTACCGCGCGCTCGTAGAAGGGCGGCGCAGCAGTTACGAGGTTTGCCGAAAGTATACGTTTTCGCCCGATCAGATCGAAAATGATATTTCGAGCGTAATTTCGAAATATTTCTTTCAACAATTTTTTCAATTTTTATGCTCGATCCAATTATTTATCGCGATAAAAAATAATAATCGATATATTTTTGCAAACGTAAAATACAAATTTAAACACCTTTGAGGTTAGTACCAGTTTCGTTGTAGTTTCGTAGTTTCTCGTATTAGAATATTTTGTACATTATTTCGCGAGAAATCTTTTTAATCGTATTTGATTCGTTCGCTTAATTATTCGTTGCAGCGATAATTGATACATTTCTTGATACAAAGTAAAATTTAAACTGGATTAGAAATTGTAGAATAGTTTCTAGAATACGTTTTAACGCTTCGTTTACGCTACAACTGCATACGTTTAATCGCTAAATATCATTCGATATTTAATGAGTGCGCAAGTACGAAATCTTTTTAGGTAACCACGGCGTCGAATCGCTGTAAGATAAATATTTGCTACATCCGTATGATACGGCGTGCATAAAGCTCATTAAGCTATCAAACTGTTAATTGTACGTACACGATGGTAGTACTAATTAGTGGAGTCGTAATTAGAGAGCCCATAGCTACTGGCACATTTATCTCTCGGTATGTAACGTTGTTCTTTAATCATCTCGGCAGAGTTCACCATGCAAAAGAAAAAAAAAAAAAGAAACCACGATCCACGCTCCATTTAGAATACTATTACGAATTCTTTTCTTGCTCTTAATACCCTTAAAAATTTCATAAACCAAAAAAAAAATAATAATAAAATGATCATTCTTCTTATTAACGGCTATGAAATCGAGTTTGAAAATTAAGTTTGAAAATTTGCAAGGATTAAAATTTTAAAATTCTTTGTGCATATCTCTTGGAGAAGAGAAGAAAAGAAGAAGGGAAGAAAGAAATAAATACTTTCTCTAAAAAATTCGATCGACATTTCCCTGGAATATTAAAATTTGCATTTTGCATGCCGCATTAAACTCGAAGACCTTTCCGACTCTCGACCCTCTGTTCTCGTTTCATCGTGAAATGAATATACTTCCGTCAACGCGGACCTCGGTATCGGTTTAAAAATATTCGCGCCGTTTGCTCCAGTTTTCCTATAACCATCTCGGTATTTTAATATCCGTCAGCAAGTCCAGCTGGAATATTTATAACGGCCGGCCGCATCCTTTGATCGGCAACTCTAAGAAACGATATTCCTCGATAATGTTCTCTTTAAATGTCGTTTCCTTTCCCCTCAACTCTTGACTTGCAAAATACCTTCGATTTTTTTTCTTCCATCTCGTCATAAATTTTCGAATTTTATCATCGCTTTAGAAACGATTTTCACGTATTATTCGAGTGAAATTTCTTTTGCTCCAGAGTTGACAGAATTTTTACAAGATTAAAGAATCACAAAGTTTAAGGATTTAAGGAATCCATTTTAAAGTTGGATCGAAATGAAACCGTGTTGTTTTACTGAAAGGAGGGCGATTATTATATACGTATAAATAACCTTATACAAATCACGCTACCTGTTTTAAATTGCATACAACGTATCCAGGGACGGCCAGCCAATGCGAGATCGCTAACAGATTTCGGCGAGTCCGTATTGATTTTGCCTTTGCCCTACGCCTACCGTAGGCGTAGAACTGGCATGATTAACGATCTCTCCTCCTCGTCCAATCTCGACATTTTTTTTCTAGATTATGTATTTCGTAGATTTAATAGAGAATTATAATACTTTACAGAGATTATTTTTTAAATAATCGTCGATATCTGTAAGATGAGAAAATAAGAGGTTGTTTAGATTTCGAAATATTGAAAATTTAACTTGATCTTTAATTAGAAAAAACTCTACAAGGGAAATATGAGTGAACATTATCGTTTGAAATTTTAATTTTCCAACAAATTTCGTAGATTTAATAGAGAATTATAATACTTTACAGAGATTATTTTTTAAATAATCGTCGATATTTGTAAGATGAAAAAAAATAAGAGGTTGTTTAGATTTCGAAATATTGAAAATTTAACTTGATCTTTAATTAGAAAAAAGGAAACTCTACATTTTTCAAATCTTCGAACACGAGTGAAATTGTCATATTTGAAATTTTAATTTTCCAAACGATTTTTGATCTATTTCTCGGACAATGTGTTTTGATACGTTTCTTCCATTTTTTCCCTTTCCCTCGACGTTTCTTTCTCGTATCTTTTCGAGAGATCCCACGAAGAATCCCCTTCGACATTGATAATATTTTCTTACATCCGTTGTCCAATTCCCTTCCTTCGGTAATTCGATCGGATTCAGGTCAAGTAAGTGTGGCAACCGATCTGTATAGATCGTGAAATCGTTTCTTCCTTACGTGGGTTGGAAATATTAAAAACAGCGATCAAAAGAAACGAAATCTCGAAACGAGTTACAGGTTTTTAGAAGAGTTATTAATTCTGTATTCTTCATTTTTCTTCTCGCGAAAGAAGGCTTGTCGTACCCGACAATTTTATTCGCATTGAAAACCGATTTCCTTTTCATCCATCACGTTTCGTTTCTAAAAATTTCCCTTTGAATAAATAAAATTGAACAAATATCTTTTTTAATATTGTTTCAGCAAAGATATTTTTTTTATTCCGCTTTTTTCCCGAGGTATTTTGCATGAGTCAGAGATTGAATGTTACGAACAAGTTTTTCAAGTGATATATTTCGATCAGAGATAACGAAGATCTCAATTTTTTCCCCCCTCCATTGTAATTCCATTTCTAGATGCGATAATTAAATATACGAAATTTAAGACAATTTAATCAATTTGAATCGAGTCTAATTCGATTTTATTATATTTAGATATGCTTAGTTTAATTAAATCTGATTAAACGTAACGCGATATTACATTATAAATATATATCCAGATCAATTAGAAAATTTAGAAAGTCGTCAGAACATTTTGGATAAAACGTTTTGAAATATTTATTCAATTTTGCGAAAGATTGTTCCTTAGAATTTTTTTTTATCAAAATAAAAAACATTTAAAAATTCTATAAAGAATTTGATTATTTTGCGTTTAAAGGATAAACAAATTGTAATGCTCGATACGAAGCAATGATAATTTATTCTGTTTTATTTGGTGTATTATAGATTACTAATGTAAACAGGAAGAAGAAAGAGAGAGAAAAAAATTCTTCGAGATTATTCTATGCTCGCTATAATAACCATAAACTTAACTTATCATAACTTAATTCTCTTAACAAAACTAATGCACAACGTTGTAAATGCAACTTAAACTACACTTAATCTCCTCGTAACAGTATTAAAAAAAGTTAAAACAAAAATAAATATTCACGAATCGAATAAAGCACGAGATATGAAAAAAAAAAAAATTCTGGAAAAAGAAATATAAACGTGATCTAACCTAAAATCAAATCTATATAACTTAACCTATATCTCGTCTCCTTATAACGACATTAGAAACCTAACATAACCTAAATCTAATACCAATGTACAACAACGTAAGCGTAACCTAACCTAAAATTTACGTATTTCTAAATCTTAATCGAAATAAAAATTTGAAATCCCGCCATTTTCTGCGTCCCAATAAATAAATTTTCCCCTTTTAATTTTACCTCGTAATGCAATATTTTTACTTTGCCCTCGATGAAATAATTTCTTTTCGGGAAAATAGCGACGAGGCGCGTCAAAATTTTTCGAAAAATCGGAAGAAATATGGCTTCGTTATCATCGGAGCTTCGATGGAATTTATTCGTTTTGGCTTTCCTAACGATCGCTTGTTCGCTTATCTGAACGGCCGTACACAAGAGGAACAACAATTGGCCGTTTTTAATACCCTTCGTGGCTCGAAGCAACCGAATTTTCACCAGAAATTGGAACATTTTGGAACAGAGGTGGAACGAAAAATAATTGTTTCGAAACCCATGCATTTCTCTTTTTTAAAATAATACTCGATGTAGAGAAAAAAATTTGAGAAAGTTTAAGTCTTTATTTCGTTACTTTCGAATTTGAAATTCCGCCATTTTCTTGAATCAATGGAATCGAGAGAAAAAAGGAAATTTTGAAATTTTCACCTCTCACTTATTTCTATATATATCATAAAGGTGAATTATTATTCAATCCAAGTTAATTTTCTGTCTAAATTTCTCCGATGGAATTTGAAAAATTGGATCGTGCTAATCGACAAATGGAATACGCTGGTAATCGAGAAAAACGCAGAAATTAATCAAATAAATCGATTTGAATTTTAAATTCCTGAATTGAATTAATTTCTTCGCGATTGGAGATTAAAATATTTTCTCGTTTTATTAGATCAAAAAAAGAAAAGAAAAATACAGATATGCAATTTCTTATCTCGAGTGGTGATCGTTAATTTTTACGACCGGTGGAACGGAAAGGTTGGATGGGAAAAAACGCGGGAAGAATAATTTTTCAAGTATATTTTATTTCTAAAAACAAGCAAGACTCGCGTATGTTTTATTTATCAGAAACGAATCTTCAATCTTGTTCGTTTTCAAAGATGAAGTTACTTACTAGGTCCCGGAGTCTCGAGGAGATAGCGATTTCTACGATACTTCTACGTGAAAGAAGTCCTTTTACTGAAAATATCTTTCACGACCATCGTTTCAGTGCCAATGGCAAAGTGAATAAGATACTTGCCCAACTCCAACGTTGCCAATGTTTTCAAATACATTCAAAAGTTATCTCATCGAAGCAACAAATACGAGATTAAATTTCTTTTTTGGAAATTAACAATAATCTCTTTATAAACATTTTTACGAATTAAATTTTTTATCCAATTTCCTCTCCCTTTTTTATTTCTCGAATCTCGATCCAAATTTTCTAATTCTCTACATATAATAATTTATCAAGGAATACTCGTCATAATAAATGTACTTCTTTAACATTCCAACATTTTTCGTCTTATTTCTTTTTTTTTTTTTTATATCCTATTCACGTCTGACGTATTTCCTTCGACAAATTGAAAAATGGTTATCGTCGTTAGCTTTCTCATTCGTCAGAAACGCAATACTTGGATAATAAACACGATGCTCGAGCGATGTCCCTCGTAAGCATTTCAAGGCATCTTCGTTATCGCGCTTTTGAAACGAAATCTACCAAGATCTGAATAAACCTTGCTGCCTGTGTTCCACGGTTAAATTAGCATTAATGGTCGAGATTAATTCAAGCCCGAGTACCGATCAAAGTATTTATCGATAGAAATCGTAAGCTATTCTTCGAAGAGGAAGAGGAGGAGGAAGAAGAAGAAGAAAAATAAGAGAGAAGGGGGAGCGTTGGAAGAAGGGGAATTCTAGCGCGACGACTTGAACGTGATTAAGAGGCAAGGAATCGTTGGAATAGTTCTGAAATAGCTTTGAAATAATTCCAACTCGACTCGGGGAGAATATTTTTCATTTTTTTAACCGCTTGTTTTAACAATTAAACGAGTATGACTTTTAGAATTGTCTTTATTTTTTTTTTATTACCTTTGCAATAATAGAAATTTTGAAGATAATTTTTTCCAGAAATTAATTTTATTCGATTGCTATCGAATTAAATTTGAGAGTAGAGAGAGAGAGAGAGAGAGAAGAAAGTAAAGG
Source organism: Apis cerana (assembly GCF_029169275.1). Classification (NCBI taxonomy): domain Eukaryota; kingdom Metazoa; phylum Arthropoda; class Insecta; order Hymenoptera; family Apidae; genus Apis; species Apis cerana. Next base: position 12,205,562 of record NC_083858.1, on the reverse strand, counting down.
GAGGAGAAAAAGGAGAATTTTAATAGATTGGAAACGACGAGATGAGATAAGTGAATATCTCGTATGATGCAATTTCGAATGTATAAGGCAAGAATGTTTTGATACATATCTTACCTTTGAGTGGATGAAAATAGCCTGTGGGCAAATGTTAGCAATGTAAACGGGATATAGCAAAGATCCAAGACGTAAGGCATTTTTGTTTTCATAGCCTAAAGTTCTTCGCTGCCTCTAATGTTGCGCGTTACTTAATAAAAACAAAGTGAAAATTGTAATTAAAGAAAATTAAACAGAATACGTCCGAAAAAAAATAATAATAATCATACACGTAGATATAATTATAATTTAAGCTTGAACTAAAAAAAAGTTTAATTAAATTACGATTCAAATTACAATTTTTACATGCTCAATTATCGTTCGTTTCGTGTTCATTTTAATTTCAAATGGATAAGATCATCGAAATGTCCTAAGAGGTAATCAAAGAAAATTCAGTTCGATCCATTTTCTGAATTAAATTTTCGCTTAAATTATAATTATCTATGCGCAGGTTACAATTTTTAAACGCTTCGTATTCATTTCGATATCGGATAAATAAGATTCGCAGAAATTTTTAGAAATCCATTTTCTCGAAATTCTCGTTTCAATTCGCGTTTGTCTAAAATCACCGTTATCGGAGATATCCTCGAGTTGCCGGATATGTATTATCCACGAGAATGGATAATTACACGGTAGATATGCAAATTTCCAAGATTCACCTCTGCCTGCTGCACAGCCAAACGCTTTTGCTTTGCGGATTAATTTCGGGTTTAACCGTTTGACGAGGATCGCGAGTCTTCTCGCAACATTCGCCGATTCATTCACGATCTCTGCACCTCTCTCTCTCTTTCTAATCCGTGTGTTTAATTTTTTAAAAATTTTCCAAGAAAAAATTCGTCCCGATTTAACTTCTATCCAATGTCAATCGTATCGATGTCTGAGAAGTTTGGAGAGAATTAAAAGTGTTTCCATCTCTCCCCCTCCCTTCTCCTCCTCTGACTAATTGCACGACGATTCTCTTAAGCTTCGTCAAAATATTCAACTCCTTTGTCTCATTTGTAATTGCGCATGGGAATTTGTTCTGTTTCAGGGGTACGAGGGATCCCTGTTGAAAGTCACAAGCAAAAATGGGAAAACAGCGTCGGTGAGTCGTTATTTTTTCAAATTATCCCTATTGTATCTTTCTCCTCGTGGCGATATTATAAAAATATATATATATATAAAAAAGAGGAATGAGAGAAATTTTGCTTTCCACGTGTACCGTGGAAAGTACAAAGCGTAGGAAAAATAGATAGAAGGAGGAATAAAACGTTGTAGAAATAAAGAAAAATAAGATAGGATGGTATCTCTTGCGCCTGTAAAATAAAGCGAAGCGAAAAGAAAAGGAATAAAATATATATATACGAAAAGATTAAAGGAAAAAAAAAAAAAGAAAATTCTTTTACCAACGATCCGCCTGGAATTTTTGCCTAGAAAAATAATCTCCTCGTATCACGCGCGTAAAGTGAGGAAGAAAAGAACATACTTGTCGAGTTAAAAGTTAAGAGACGAGGGTTAAAATTTTGCGAATATTTTGTTTGCTCAAATAGATGGATAGGAAAGGAAAAAGAATAGAAAGAAATTTGCCGACGATTAGTCCGCTCCCTTTCCGCCGCTCTTTTAGAAAGGAAAGGAAAAGGAGAGAAATGGGGAGGGAGGGGGAATTGTATATTCCTGAGCGAATACATCGATTCCCTCTTACGAGAGATTTTTCCACGAGTCGACAAAGTGTCGAGATTTTCTTGCGATTATTCGCCGCGGTAAGAAAGAAACTCGTCGTGAACAGGAAGTTTCAATCGAATTCCGCGATCTATAGAGAGCGGTTCGTACCGCTTTCGAGAACAATCTCCTCTCTTTTCCTTTGTTCGCGTTTCGTCGATTCAGAATCATCGTAGACGATATATATTTTTTTTTTTTCACCTTTGAAAACTAAAATTATTGCCTTTATAAATAGAGAATTTATTCGAATTGTTACGTGGAAATTATTCAATTTTTTTTTTTTAATCGACGTCCATTTTGCATCTGCAACGAAACGACGGAACGTGTTATGTGAAAAAGGATCGATCTTTCCATTCGAGTAATAATTTATTCTGCTTAATATAAATATTTTACGTGTATAAATATTTTCGTAAATATTCTTTCTCCTTCTCGAGTCTTCGAATTCACAACATGCCAATACTCTCGCGATCTTCGGTGTAATTGTTCGATAAAATGAAACGCGTGACGAAGAGACGATAATTTCATTTAAACTGGAATAAAGATCGAGGAGCGATAATATCTTTTGGCGAAGAGAAGATAGAGTTTCCGTTACCGGCAAAAACTGCTCGGCTCGGAATTATTGTCCACCTGGCCTTCTAAACGCGCTTCTTTTATGCGCTCATTTATGCGATAACGCGGGGACAGGAGACGACAAAGAACCGTGTTAAACGCAGTTTCACGACTCTCTGTGTGTAATATCAACCAGTCACATCGCGCGCGTATTATTAACACCGACCATTTTACCACCTATAATTATTTATTGTTGCATTACGCTTTGTTGCCGATCCTTGTTCGCCACTTAAGAAAACTTACTTACTGTTTTACAAATGGAGAGAGAAAGAGAGAGAGGGGTTAGGTTAGGTTATACGCGTAATATCGAAAGTAAGAAGATTATGATTTTTAAAACGAAAAAAACTCTCGATGAAAATAATAAAATTCGATTGTTTTACTTTTCGAGGATTTTAATACTTTCGAATAATTCGCTGAAAGAAATTTATGATAATTGATCTTCAATGATAACACGATAAATAGCAACGGATTATTATTAAGAAAACTTACTTACTGTTTTACAAATGGAGAGAAAAAGAGAGGTTAGGTTAGGTTATACGCGTAATATCGAAAGTAAGAAGATTATGATTTTTAAAACGAAAAAAACTCTCGATGAAAATAATAAAATTCGATTGTTTTACTTTTCGAGGATTTTAAGGATAATACTTTCGAATAATTCGCTGAATCGAAAGAAACTTATGATAATTGATCTTCAATGATAACACGATAAATAGCAACGGATTATTATTAAGAAAACTTACTTACTGTTTTACAAATGGAGAGAAAAAGAGAGGTTAGGTTAGGTTATACGCGTAATATCGAAAGTAAGAAGATTATGATTTTTAAAACGAAAAAAACTCTCGATGAAAATAATAAAATTCGATTGTTTTACTTTTCGATCAGGATTTTAAGGATAATACTTTCGAATAATTCGCTGAATCGAAAGAAATTTATGATAACACGATAAATAGCAATTATTATTTTTCAAATGAAAAAACCGTTGAATAAAATATCTCGTATATTTAACTTTCTATCCAAATGGATCAATTTGTTCGAGTTTATTTTAAACTTTGCGCGTTTTTCTTAGAACGCGAGCGGGAAGGAAAGGCGAGGAAAATTAACGGGGGAACGGAGGCCACCCTCTTTGCCCAACGACGAAAAGGAAGAAAATGCAGAGAACGTTACGTGAGTCACGTAACGAGGGAAAACGCGTAATCGATTCGTGTGCAAAAAAATACATCAATTTTATAGCGGGTATGGAAGGCATCGTGGCCAGGTATACACCGAGATATACACAACGTTCAAACCGTGATAACATTAATTTATGCGCTGCCAGTGGCCAATACACGCGTAACACGCGACACAACGTTGCCACTTGTTCACGATGGGAAATCAAACTTTCAAAACCTGATTCGTAAATGTTCATACGTTTAATTTTTAATCGGGAGCGTTTCGAGAAATATTTTTCAGAAATGATGATGGATCTCGCGTCGTTGGAATTAATCGAAACAAAATTTTCGGAACGAACAATTTTTTCCCCCTTTAAATTCTTGGATTTTATAAACGATGTAAAAGTTGGATGGACTTTAACCGATGAACGAGAATTGAATTATCGCGTAGAAACAATTAAAATGATTTTTCTGTTCGTTATTTCTCGTGTATTTATATATATTCGAGAAATTTTGAAATAAGAGAGGGAAGAATTGGGATTGTTCGAAGCGAGAGAAGGATAAAGTCTCGCATCGAAGAATTTGACTGGGAAGTTTCGATTCGACCTCGTTTCGAAGAAGGGGTTGCATATGTGAAAATACGCGTGATTGGAAATTCGAGACACGCGAAAAGAGATCGCGTGAGAACGGATGAAATGTCCGGCTCGAATTTATCAACGCTGAAAATATTGAATTCGTTAAAAAATAAAAAAAAAGAAACGAAAAATCTCGTTGATCCTCTTATGAAATCAAAAAATGCGCGATAGAAAATTTTCTTAAATCACCATTTACCATTTGACTCTCTGTGTTCCCTCTTTATTTTTTATCTTAAACTTGGAAAAGCGAGAATAGAAATTTTTCTTTTAAATTACCATCATCCATCTAACTCCATCTCCCTCTATAATTTCATATCTTCGCGTATAAGAGTTGTAAGAGAAAATAGAAAATTTTCTAAAATTAACTTAACTTTCTATAATTTCATGTTCCTGTCCAAAGAGTTCCAAGAATATTTTTAAAAAAAGTTAAATTCAGAAGAATTATCTAAAATTATCTCGTATATTTGTTAACCTATTGTTAAGCAATATCTTTAGAAATTCGCGTTTGTCTCTTCACATATCGTCGGGAAAGAAGTTTCTTCGACAAACGTTGAAACATACGCGATCCATGAATCGATTCGAGTAATGGGTTTAAGCCAATAACTTGCACAATTATGATATAACGTGTATACAGTATCACCGTAATGTGATTTAAACCCATTACTAGGCATACGCTCTCCGAAACATGCGATGCTTGCATCGATTTAAGCGATAAGTTTTATAAATCAATAACGATAATTCCAGAGCTCGAACAAAAGGTTTATAAAATCAATATCTAGTTCCACAGTTTTTTAAAATTCTAAGCTTAAGCGATGGATTCGAGTCAATAATTAGTTGCAAAAATTATGCGACGAACTAGTTATTAGCAACGTATTAACTTAAATCCATCGCTACCGGCTTTGCGATGATCGACTCGAGCGATGGGTTTGAGTCACAGTTCCAGAATCGCGTGAGCGATGGATTTAAGTAAATGATCGATAATCCTGAAAATCGTGCGATAGTTAGCGAATAGTTTCAAGGTTGCACGAGCTATTATCTTAAACCTATCGCTCTAAAGCAGTCCACGAATTCTGAAACATGCGACGATATCGACTCGAGTGATGGGTTTAAGTCAATAGTTCCAATCATAGTTCCAGAATTGTGCGAGCGATGGATTTAAGTAAATATATAAATAATCGGTAGTTCTAAAAATCGTAAGATAGCTTCAGAAGTGAGTTATCAAATTAAATCTATTAAATCTATCTCCATTTTAAAGTAGACTTTGAAACATTCGATGGGTTTAATAGTTCCAGAACCGTGTGAGCGACGGATTTAAGTGAAATAGCTTAAGTGAATTATCGACTTAAACCCGTCGCTAGATTTCAAAGAGATTCTGGAACATGCGATGTACATCGAGCGATGGGTTCGAGCGAATAGTTCCAAGTTGTGCGTTGACTTAAACCCATCGCTCGGACGCATCGAAACAGCGTTTCAGCGTCCGTGGCTCGACTTTTAAATGCGAATACGATACGATTTCGTGTTCTATTCGCTCGTGTTGATCGGCCCATTCGAACAAAAAATTCGAATCCTTTTATCACGTTTCACGTTGAATTTCACGTTGAATTTCACCGAGTTAGCAGATCGATACCCCGTTTTCCAACAAGTTCAACCTCTCCTTTCCGACTTGGTCTGCGGTCTTCTCTTCTTCTTTTTTCTTTTTATCGCGATAGTTGGACGATTTTGACAAAGACGTGTAACAACGTGCAAATAATTGTGGTCGTTGCTCGCGCAGGTGAAATTTTCTTAGATTTTACGCTTTCTTTTTACTCGCCTCTGAGCGATATTAGCAGACTCGCTTCATGTACTCCACTTTCCATTATTTCTTTTTATAGATCCAGAGATAAATTCCATACTTCAATTTTCACTCGTAAATTTCTCTTTCTACGAGATTTGCCTTTGTTTCTCTTCGGTTCAATTTTGCACGGTTTAGCGGGAATTTTTAACGCCGTTATAATTTGTATTCCTTTTTATCGAGTTATATAAATTTTCTCTTTTTAAAAAAAAAATTTATCCTAAATTTTCGCCAGAGAGTTTATTTATTGAATTTTTTTTCGAATTAATCGTTATATTTTTTTTCCTTATCCCGCCAAATAGAAATAGATTTATCGCAATCTTTGTCGCAAGATCGATCAACGAGTCGATTTTCGTTGAAAATTTGTTTGATTCCTTCTCAAGAAACTTTTGATAGAATTTTCAGAATTAACTTATAATCATCTCTCCTTTTCTTACATCCAACGAATCCAGTTTTTCTCTATCTCGTTTCTTAAGATCTATCTCGCTCATTTTCACACTCGCTCCAAAAAACGATAAATGGAAATAAAATGGGGCGATTTACACCGATTTGCATACCATTTTCCACGATTCACTCGTAATAAGAAAGAGAGGAAAGAAAGAATAGAAAAATAATTCACGCCATTTGCAACTTTACTTTCGACGACTTTGCCCCTTTTTTTAGAAGAAGAGAGAAGGAATTTGCTCGAAAGAGGGAAGGGAAACTTTTGACTCGATCCCTCCCCCCTCCTCCTTTTTTCCTTCTTCCAAGAAAATATCGCGCCATCAGACCGCATCGCAATTTTCCAACCCTTCGATTATGCGGAATCGCGATAACAATTGCTATCGTTTGCTTCGCTTACGTGCATCATAATACGCCTCTTTGTCGCGCGAATCGCTCTTTCCTCGCTTCCCGTCCTGAATAATTGCAGAAAAAAAGAGAAAGAAAAGGAAGAAAAAAGTAGCGTAGAAAAGATAATCGATAATACGAATTATTCTGATTTTTATTCGATCAAGGTGTTACATTTCAATTTACTTTTCACCCATTTTCCGATTAAGATAAATATTTTCAGAATTACTTTCTTTATGCATTAATCACAATGCGTGTATCAAAACAATCGCGATAAAAAAATTATCTCCTCTTCCAGAAGAGGATAATATATAAAAATATATTCCTTCTAATCGGATTCGAAGAAGTAGAAAAAAAAGAAAGAAAGAAAGAGAGAAAAAAAGAAAGAATTAGCCGTTGAAGCGATAACGGACGGAGAAAGAAAACGAAGAAAAGGAGGAGAGGGAAGGCGAAAATTGATTGTACTCCATTGCACGCGCGACTGTTAACTATTAACCCAGATGGCGGGCACCGCCGATTCCGGCTGTGGCGATATTATGTCGATAAAAATGAGCTTCGTCGCGAAACGAAACGTTTGCATTGCGTTCGGAAATTCCGTGCCGCGTTTCGATAACACGGAAGTTTTCCGTGATAATAATGTGTTCCGTTAATGGCACGGAACGAAAGCTCGCGTAATAGGCGTAATTTCCCCGCGAACGAGTCGAAACGTTGCGGCGATCCTTCGTTAGAAATGTTATTCACACCGAGAAATATAATATATAATAATAACTTGGTCGATACATTCCTACTTGTTTCTCTCGTTATTACTTATGATTATACTTTTCATTGCCGGGGAATAGATATTTTAACGTAAAATATCGTACGAAATTTAGTGCAATCGTCGATCTGATTGAAGTGAGGTTATATTTGTAAAAAAGTATAAAATAAAATATCACGTTCGAGAATCCGATCAAATCAAATCAATGATGAAATACAATGATTTTTGACGCGAGAAAGCACGTGAGAGACGAAAATCAAGAGAATAGTAAGAAAAGTAAGGAAAAGGATTCTTCGATCAACGTATGCATCCGAACATCGGAATATAAAAACTTGTCGATCGCGCATTCTGACGTCTTCGTCAAATATTTAATATTCATCAACGTATCCGAAAGGATGGAAGGAAGTGAAGGGAAGAATCGAATTTATCTTCGATAGCAAGAGATTCGACGATGGTGAAATTGGGTCGAATGAATGAACAAATTATCGCCTCTTCCTTCTCCCCCTCTTTTCGAAACGAAAGTTTGGACAAACGGCTACGATACGATGTTCCTTTTTAACGTATTTCCGTTCGTATTCGCTCGCGACATATTTATTTTATCCAACGTGACTTTGCTATCCTACCCACCCACTCCTCCCTTCCTCCCCAACAACTGTAATTTCGCGCCGTAATATCACTTTGTCGCGTGCCCGTATTCCGACTTATCAGATTTTCTGCACGCTGTTGTTCCAACGGTGGATAAGAACGTTGTGGATAAATAACTGGTCGGGCGAGAATCGTTGCGCAAAGTGATATTGTCACGTATGATAAATTGTGGAGGAAGGATAAGGGATTTGAGTATTTTTTTTTTTTTTTTAGATATGTAAATCTTTGTGCAAATTATTCTGAAGATGGGAGGAAAAGATTTTTGAAAATTTTGTTAATTCGTTCAGTGATATATGGAGGAAGGATAAGGGATTTGAATATTTTTTTTTTTTAGGTTAGATATGTAAATCTTTGTGCAAATTATTATGAAAGTGACAAAGTGGGAGGAAAAGATTTTTGAAAATTTCGTTAATCCGTTCAGTAATATTGTCACGTATGATAAATATATATGTGAAGAAAGGATAAGAGATTTGAATATTCTTTTCTTTTTTTTAGGTTAGATATGTAAATCTTCGTGCAAATTATTATGAAAAGCGGAGAGATGGCAAGATTCAAAAGATTTTTGAAAATTTCGTTAATCTGTTCAGTGATATGTGAAGGAAGGATAAGAGATTTGAATATTCTTTTCTTTTTTTTAGGTTAAATATGTAAATCTTTGTACAAATTATTATGAAAAGCGGAGAGATGGCAAGATTCAAAAGATTTTTGAAAATTTCGTTAATCTGTTCAATGATATGTGAAGGAAGGATAAGAGATTTGAATATTCTTTTCTTTTTTTTAGGTTAGATATGTAAATCTTTATGCAAATTATTATGAAAATATGAAGTGGTAGGTAAGGCAAGAGAAAATTTCCTAGATTCAGGGACATTAAGATCGTCAAGTGAATATAATAACCTGTATTATCGATTACCTAGAGTTTCGTAGAGAAGACATTTTAAAAACAAAAAACAAAGAATTAAACGCATTCTCTCCCAAAGAAGTTAAAAAACCTTCTTTTTCTTTGCAAAAAAAGGAGGGGATAGAAATTCAATAACTTTTTTTTAGAAAAGAATAATAACTTTCTCTCGCTTGAACCATTTTCAATTCCTTTGGATAAGAAAAAAAAGGAATAAAATACAAGGAAAGTTAGAGAGATTCGAATCTTAATTTTAACCTCAAAAATCTTAAGAATCTCATCGAAACGAAAAATACGAAAAAGGAGTTTAAACCACCTTCCCTATGAAAATTCCGAACCGGCCTTCCTCCCCAACCATAGAACTTCCTCCCCATCGATAGAACCAGACGCCAGACGATTTCGAAATCGAGCCGATTTTTTCCGACCGCGAGAACGTCGGTCTCGATTCTCATTGGTGAACGGGTAAACACGTGGAAATTCGATCGATTCCTTTCCCTAGGAAAATTACAGCGTCGAGAGAGAGACCGTTGAACGAATGATTCGTTCCTCGGTGAATTACAGGCTTCCTGAATCCCTTCTTAGAAAACCGAGGGTAAACTTGCGAGTATCATCGGGCCAGAAAGCCTATTTGATTTATTTTAAGCCCCGCAAGCTGATTCGTCCGTGTAATACTTCGACCGACCACGTTTGTTCCAATATTTTTTTTTGTTTTTTTTTTTTTCTTTTACGATTCATAACAAAAGCCGTGACTAAAAATTTGGAAAACTTGCAGTTTTGTTTCTTTTTTTTTTTTTCTTTTTACCCTCGTAGATATAAATTTCAATTCGACGGTTTTTAAATTACAAGCAGATAGGAATTGTTTCCTCGAACTCTTTCTTCGAGATACAATTATATACAATTAATGTATTTCAATTTTTTTGAAGCTCGACTCGTTCGTTGTGCAAAAAAGACATGGAGGAAGATACATTGCAGCGTTCTTTCAAGATCTCTTTCAAGAAAATGGGTTCTTGAGAAAAGTTTTTGTCGAGGATCTCTCGATTTTTTCTTAAATTTAGGATATATTAGTCATTTCGAAGGGGAAGCAAAATCTTAATTAAAATTTAAACGTTGCCCTTTCTTCTTTTACCACACTCGAAATAAATTAAATAAAAAAGGAGGCGACAAAATTTAAAAATATCTCGATTTATTATTTATTATCCCTTCAATCTGTTGCGAATATTTCATTTGAGAATAAAGGAAAGAAGATAAAAATTGAGAGAATTACGTTGTATAATTTCTCTTCCGGGATGAAAATATTCGACGATTAAAATTGAATTTGAATAATTTCCACTTGGAAATAATATATATTCGTTATGATGAGGAATACGATGTGTTTTCGACGAGTTTCTCGAATTTTTATTATCATCCCTACAACGAGCATTCTCTTTTTATATTTTTCAAACGGTTTGCTCGCATTGGTGGATTAAAACGAGATTATGACGTATAATAAAACAGCAGTTTGCTCGACACGAGTGTTATGTAAACTCAGCGTATCAAAGTTTCTTTTTTTCTCTTTTTTTTTTGATGAAATAAAATTAAACGATTTCAACAACGAATCAAATTTTTTCTCGAGGATTAATTGGATTAATAAATCTTTAAAGAGTCAAATCGACAAGAGAAAATTTTACGTTCATTTATATTTTGTTTAGAAAGATCATTAATTGTATTTGATTGAAAATTTTAATCGAAATGTTGAGTTTTTCTTAATAACCTATGATGACAAAAATAAAATAATATTTGATATTTTAATCTTTACGTCCACAAGGATCAATGATAAAATAGGTCAAGTTAAAAATAAATAAGTAAAGAATTAAATGATGGATGCACGAGTATTTACGCGTAAGACGAGGAGATTTAAGTAAGAATTTCGACTATTTTTTTGATATCGATGCTCGAATATTTCTAATAAAAATAATTTTTCCAATACTTTAAGCTTCTGATCTTATTATCAGAAGAGAAAATACCTTTGGTTAACCGTTTCACTCCACTTTTCCCTGAATACATTAATATTCCTTAATATCCGAAAGCACATAGACTTTTCTAATAAAATTTTATAACCATATTCTGTTCCCCTTTTAAAATAACCTCTTTTCTCATACGTGGAACGAACAAGAGCTAAAAAAAAGAAAAAAAGGGAACAAAGAAAGATTTACGTGACACTTTTCTTTTCTTTTTTTTTTTTTACTTCAGTTAGATATAGATTTCTAGTGGCTTTATAATATTTGAAAGTGATGGGCAGAGAGACTTTTCTAATAAAATTTTATTATACTCTTACAATATTCTTGAAATCATTGTTTCCCTGGACGAGGTTTCCTTTGAACCTTCTTAACCTTCACGATGTATCTGTGAAAAGTACAAATATTACTTTCAGAATATATATATAATTTTTAAAAATACTTTATACAAACGTAGAAAACCGATAAAAGAAAAACAACAAATAAAAATGACTCCTCTTTTCTTTTGCCCTTTTAGCTAGATGTAAATTCTTTCTTAATTTTATGATATCTAAAAGCATTCCCTTTTTAATCCTCTCAAGAGATCACCACCCTATGTAACACGCATGAGAAATACAAATTTTTTAAATATACACAATGGAGTATAAATATTTCTTTAGAACTTAAACGCAAACTTTCTGAAAATTTTAGTAAAACTATCCGTACTTTTGTTCGCACTAATCCTTCCTTTTGAAGAAACGTTTCCTTTTTCGATGATGAAATGAACGAAAAAAAAAAAAAAAAGGGAACGAAGAAAAATCCAAATGACACGTGCTTTCGTTTCTGATTTCAGCCGGTGGGTTTCGTGACTTTTCACACGAGGGCCGGTGCAGAGGCGGCGAAACAGGACCTTCAGGTAATACCCCGTTTCACGACGTATAGGCATCGAGAGAGAAAAAGATGCTCGATAAAAACGCGAGAGAGCTCCCGCGGGCTCCCTACAATTACATCCATCTTCTTTCTCTCTGTACGATTATATACAATATATATATATATATATTTTATATATGTATATATATATATACTTACACATAAAGTACAAAGAAACTGCCCGCAATTTTCTTTCCCCCCTTTTTTTATCATTTTTTTTTTCTCCCTCTCTTTCCCTCTTTCTTTCTCTCTTTCTTAAGATAAATATGAAAATACACACCCTTGCCTTAGATTCCAGCTGGCACGGGTTAATGCTATTTATCTTTAGTAGCTCTTTATCAATTACCGTACACACGTACTTACACGTACATACACATACACACACTGTTCTTTTTAATTAAAATCTTGTAGTTTTTATTCGTTTATTATTTTTATTTGAGAAATTATATATCCTTGAATAAAAGATTATGTTTGAAATCATATATTAAAAGATTTTTCGAGAGATTTGAGTTGAACATATACGTTTTGATTGAGAAGGACAGTACACACATATTTTTTCTCTCTCCTCTACTATATAAATATAAAGTCTCTCTGTTTCTATTACTGTCTACGATTTAGCTTCTTCCTGTTTCTTTTACACCTGGGACGAATCCGTAGTATCAACTACCCATGTTTATTCCGTGTACGTATACCAAGATCGTGTTGTAATAACGCTGGTTGCACCGTGTGACATTATCGTATTGAAATATACCTATATAGATATGGTGTTGTTTTGCCTCCTGATAAGCGTGTCACGCCCCCTCCTTTTTACCCTCTTCGACTCAACCCCCTTTCTCTCTCTTTCTCTCTCTCTATATATATATATTCTATTTCTTTCTCTCTTTCTCTCTCTCTATTTCTCTCTATTTCTTGCATCACAGATTCAAAATTTAATAGGAAATCGTTCTATTCGCGACTCAAACGTTCTAATCTCACGATTCGAAAACATATTTGGAATTTACATTTTAACAAATGTACACTGGGATATCTAGATGATTACATGTAAACGTGGAGAAAGTATCATAGATGAATAAGAATAATTGTACGAGTTTGTTATTTATAATTCTATTATTAAAATTTGTCCCTTTTATATTAACTTCTGTGCTCAAGTTTTTACTTTCCACTTATTATCTTCGATAAACGCAAAGGGAAAAGAGTTCAAGTTACAAGCCACTGTTTCTTATTATGATATAATTTTATCTGTATGACACTTTCAAGCTAAAAAAAAAAGAAGAAGAATAATCGCATAATAACGAAATAATTAAGTGTTTAAGTCAAAACGTGATGTTTTAATTTTTGTTATTAAATAGCGAAAACTTACTCGTCAAAGCGGTTACACGTGGTACAACATGTATGCAAATATTACACGCGTGTGATTCCAATTTATTTTTTATTTTTTTCTTTTCTTTTCCCTCGTAATCACACCATCGCAATCGATCTCTCACGCAAGTTGCAATGTCTTTTATAACCCTGTATAACCGGTTACGTACGAGAGAGAGACTTGAAACATCCTCTTGTCGGATGGACACGTTCGCTGAAAACAGGCTGGGACAGACTAACGAACCGACCCACTTCTATCGATAGCTACTGTATCAACAGCAGGGACATTCACACACAAACACACGTGCATACACGAGGGGCACGATCTTGTGCTAATTTTCCTGTTATTCGGCCACCAGATCCCAGATACAATCGTATCGTTTCTGCCAAGGAAACTTTCGTTGCCAGTCGATAGAATTCTTTTTTGTTTTTCTCTCTCTCTCTGAAAAAAGAAAAGATAACGTTGAATGGCATCACAAAATGGGATAATTTGTCAATGAAATAATATTATCTAAGAAAATTTTAATCCGAATACAGTTTTACAATTTTTCTTTTCGAAAAAAAAAATGATCCTTGTTTGATAAAAATCGTGAATAGGAAAACTAGATTAATGGTATATCAAAAAATTGAAAAAAATTGAATTAGTCGAGCAATGATCCATCTCGAATTAAATACAAAGTTTCACTGGCAACGAAAGGCTTTTGAACGAACGAAAGATCGTGATTTCTCACTTCTCTTTCTCTCTTTCTCTTTCTCTCTCTTTGTACTCTCCCTCACACAAATCCAAGCATCCACGTGTGCCTCCCGGTTTACTAATTTAGGGAATCTATTTGCAGCAGGGGGTTAGATTCGATCCTGATATGCCACAAACCATACGTTTGGAATTTGCAAAAAGTAACACAAAGGTTAGCAAACCCAAGCAACCAGCCGCTGCAGCAGCCACCTCGCACCCTGCTCTGATGCACCCTCTAACTGGACGTAAGTATGCACCGCCACTCGTTCACTCGCTGGATACGTTCTCACTACTATTCTCACCCACTGCACCCACTACAACTACAACGTATCTTCCTCCCTGTTGTTTCTCTCTCTATCTCTTTTTCTATTCCACTACCTATGTCTATCTTATCTCTTGAAGTGTATTTTTAAATATACATATATATATGTATGTATGTATGTATGTATATTCTTTTTTAATTTCTTCTTTTTTTTTTTTTCTAACCCGTTCCACAACCCCACACGATCCCCCAATTTTTCAACCTTTTACGACGTACAGGACACGTTGGACAGACGGTGGAAATGGCGGTTGGAAGGAATAATTGTTTGTTGAAGAAAATGTTTGCAATTTCATTTGCATTGGGGGAGTGTTTCTTATCTAAATGGCAAGATTGAAGAGATAAGAAACCCTTGAATTATAAATATATTTATATCTGCGTGAAAGTTATCAAAACTTGATTGATCAAAACTTTTCTACGACGAATTTATTAAAAATTATTCGCAGAAAGTTTTTTAACGAATAATAATAAATTTCCTCGATTACATTTTATTTAAAATTCGCGCGAATTCCATTCCGTGTCGGAGTCGATATATTAACTCGACTCGAAGCATTAATATCAATAAAATTTCACCGGGATACATCCCAGCATGGAAATTTGCCGCGAGAAAATTAATTATCGCACCTTCCACCGCTGTCTGATCGGTTTGATATCGTGTGTGGGCATGCGTTTTCCTCGCGTTCTTTTCGGTTATCTTGCGGAAACAATAGACGTCAATATTAACTCTATCGATCATTCAACGTACAGCCAACGTTTCGCGATGCGCTCGAACGTAACTGAAACTCCGGTATGCCAATACGCTTCTTCTTTTTTTATTTGCATTCAAAGAAGGAAATTCTGAAAGGGAAACGGGATTTATCACGTTACGTTCGTCCGTGTCACGTTATATATCGTAATCGTTAATCTAAGTTGATAAAATTAGAGAATAGAAAAAAAGAATTGGAAAGAGAAATTTTCAGCGTCAAATATATGTATAATTATTGTTTAATCTTTAGGAATACCTTGTAGTTTCACGCAATTTTAAAGTAATTTATTCCTTTCGTGCGAAATCTTAACTCAATCTTTTCGAAACTTTCGATCAATAATCAAAAATTTTTATTTTTATTTTCGCGTAAACAATCCATTTTTCTTCGTCCAAAAAGAAGAAATCACTTCACTTTTAATCAAATTCAGCTCAATATTTCGTATAAAATCTGGAAGAAAAGTTTAAGACAATGAATTAGAGTAGAAAAAAAGTTAGGTTAGGTCGAAGTCAAGGATGCGACCACCGTGAAAGCGATGCGAATCTATTTAAAGGAAGAACGAAAAGGAAAACTCGAGTAGACTCTTTCCACGTTTCTTTTACATCGAACGATAAATATGCAAATATCCGTATTGCATGGAGGAGACACGTTAAAATAAGAATAATCCTCACCATGGTCAATTTTATTGGTTCGATTTCAACTTCGTTCAAGTGTATCGATTATCGATTGAGTGCAACCTCGTAAATATATAAAAATGTCAATTTTTGAACGATATCGATACTCGATGTTTCACGTTCAGGGCTCGTAGGTGGAAAAATTGTCTACCAGTTTTATGGTACGCGACGAAGCCGTAAAAATGCCGACTGTTCGCGTTTACGGGGATTTTTATGAACACAGTCGTCCCTCACACGTATACGAGTTGCAGGTATTCTTTGTTTTAATTTAATTGGAATTTTTTTTTTGGTTGAAATGTATTCTTCTGAAATGGGAGAAAGTGAAGATTGAAAATTTGTTTAATTTAAAAATATAATTAGAATTAATTGGAATTGTGCAAAGAATAATAAATTATTTGTCGAAATAAAGGTTAGCGATCAAAAAAGTAAAAGTTTTGGAATAAATTTTATAATTGAATTGAAATTGTAGAAAAGAAATTTTATAATATGTTTTGCTAATATTATTATTTGTGTTAGATATAAATTATTGAAATATAAATGAAGATTACACGAGAAACGATACTTTTTTGTGATTAAATGTGAATTGTAAATCAAGATTATTAAGAATTAATAAGTAACGTGTAAAATATATAATATTTACGATAATTCTTCTTCAAAGGAAACAAGCAGTGAAATTTTCGGTGATCTCGTGAGAAGCCTTGTATAGATACAGCTGAATTATCGAACTACCCCTACTAAAGAAACCTCTTCTTGGCACAGCAAGGGGTCTCAAATTGTTAATCAATACCATACGTTTCTCAAGAATGCTATTAAATTACATTTCGTAAACTGGTTTAGTCAAACGTCCTGCCAAATACACCATTTTGACGAAATCTAATAACATCACAATTAAATCGAAAAATTTATACTCTTGTTAGTATCAATTCAATCATAATATCAATTTTTCAAATTCACTTAGCAAAAATAAAAAATCTGTCACAAAAAATCACCGTTATTAATCTTAAACTTTATCAACTTATATGAAACCTAACCTCTTAGGTTACCTATCATCGTAGCATTAGGATTTATCATTATATAAAATCGTGCCGATAAATTTGCAATTCCAAAAACCAAAAAACGGATCATCTAAACCGAAAACGCAAAAAATTCGTTAAATCGGTCACACGAGAAGTAACTTAAGAACACGATAGAGGTTACTCGGTGAATAAAACATGTCCGCTCGATCCGGAAAGATTGAGGCGCGAAACCGTGGAGAAGAATCGGGCGAACGTTGAGACCCTGGCGGAAATGTGTTGAATTATTGAGAGTCCCTTCGGTAAAAATAGCGCGATTTCCGCGTGAAAAGTCGCAATCTACCTCGATTTCGAGCTTTATGTCGATAGACACGCGTCGAATTTCAAAACGTGCCGATAAAATTTTTCCTTTTAGAACGATCTTGTAATGGACATATAGGTGGAAATTTATATGAATTAATTGAGAGGTTAAAAATGTTCGCTCGTAAAATGATAAATGTAAATATATTCTCAAGTGTATAATTATTAAGTGTATTATTTATTTTTGTGGAACAAAGAAATTTCGCAGGAGAGGGCAAGAGGGATCCTTCGTCTATCCCCACTTCAGACGCTTTGTTGACAATCCTGACATCACGCGTAACTACGTAGTAGTAGAAAAGCTATAATTCAAACATTCAAAGTCACAGTAAAAATTGTTTGGATTTATGAAGTAATGTTACGATAATCATCTAAGGCTAAAATATTTTCGAAGCTATTAATTATTTCGTATAATATATTTAACTAGATACAGATCATCGTTTTGGATTAGTATATGTGATAAAATATGTGATAAAAACAAAAATATGTGTAAAAATAAGCATTTCTTTTCTTTGCATCAGTGAACAGTACTTTATTCCTTATTGCAATTGTACTCTCTTCATGAAAGAAAAGTTTTATAAAATTTATTATAGGTATATATCTGTAATATTTTTTATAATAATTTCAAAAACTTTCGTCTTTCCATTCTTATAAAAGAAATTACTTATTGGAGAAAGTCTTCGAAGAATTAATAAATAAATTTCACACAAAGATATACGCAAAAATTATTATTAAAAAAAGCGATTGATCTTTTGCAAATTTATTTATAGAAAACAAAAAATAACATAAAGAGACGATAAATCACATATGAATAAGTTTTTTTTGAATATATTTGCATAAATGTAATTATTTTATTTCTTAATTTTTCGTTTCTCAATCGATAAATATCTTATATATATATCTTGTATTGTAATAGAAACGTTCGCGTACAAGAATCCGTTTAAAAATGTCGACAATTTAATGGAAACATCAATTTTAATAATGTTTGGAAAGTATCGATGCAAGTGTTACAAAAATGACACCAAGAATATTCGCTTTCCTGTGATTTATATGTGCGTGCATCTTGAAACGTGTGCGTTTGGGCGCAAATGAAAATGGAAAAACGAAAGGAAAAATTTTTTATTTTTTATATAGACACGAAGGATGAATACGAAGTAATTGTGTTCCTTCAACGTGAATGAAAAAAAAAAAACTTCATTATCGGTGATCGGTTTTTGTAATAAATTTTTTTTTTTTTTTTTTTTTTTTTTTTGCGTGATTGTTTTAAGTATTACGACACTCGTGTTTCTGAAAATAGATAAATCTTTAAGCGTTGTGTTTATATACGTAAAGTCGCGGACTCATATCTTGTATATTTATGTTTGAATTAGATATAACGCGATCGCTATTTCGTTTTTGTTTTGTCTTTTCTCCTTCAACCGTCGCGTCGTACGACGCGACATAGCGAGCTCAGTAGAACAAAGGCATCGGCACGATTCATATCTATAACGCGTAATATTTATTCCTATTTCCTTTATTAAATATATTCTTTCTTCTCTATATTTTTTATATGTATTTTTATATATTTTTTTAATTTATATTCTTTCTTCTATTTCGATCAAATCATTTCACAACTCATTTTCTAATATTAAGATATATTTTTTTGAATTTTTTTGAAAAATTATTTTAATAACTAAAAGAATCCAAAGTATCTCTATTATCTTCGTATTTAAGAAACTAGAGGAAATGAAATTATTATTTGCCTTTTTCTCTCGTGGAATAAGTTTGAAATCTTTCGTTTCGTCGTCATTGTTCGTTGTATTCACAAAACTCCAACTTTCGAATCAACGATATTTAAGTGAAACTTTGACACTCGATAGCCATTTCCAGTTAGTGAATGCTACATTGAAAGTGACAATTACTCTCTGTTTCATCTTTAATACGAAAAATAAATACTCTCGGGAGTAATTCTCAAATGGATTATTTTCCATAGAGTTATGTTTTCACGTTTGTCAGATCTTCATATTTATTTATCGATTAACTGACCAACACTTAATTACAACGTATAGTATCTAAGTATCTACTTTACATGTAAATGATTGTAATTAAAATTATGAAAATAAATAGGTATACGTAATTACATTTCTATCTCGCAAAAATTACAATTAATTATTAATTTCATCGAACAAACATTCTTCCGATAATCTCAAAACACAAAAAAAATACGAAATCCATCATTTTGATTGTTCTGAATGTTAAATTCACGATTAAAAAGAAAGAAAGAGAGAGAAAAAAGGAAACGTTATCCTCAAAATGAATCGTTCGAAGACTAGAATTTTTCCACAAGTTGGAAGACTGATTTCCAACAGCGATTGCGCAGCAGGCTCATAAACGCGTGAACGAATGAAAACAGTTTTACTCGTGTAGTGTCATAGCCACCGAACCGTGTTAATAAAACATGTTAATAAAACATGATTCACGCGAGAAACTTGTGTGCGTTTACGGAAACTTAAAAAAAATCATTTTTTCGAGGAAATGCATTTTCTCGAGTATCTATAGACATATATATATATATATATACACATAACATATATCTATATCTCGAATCTGTATGGAAACTCGAGGTCGATCAAACGGTTATCCCCAAGAGAGAGAGACGAGACTACTCGTCATGGTCACGTAAACGGCTATTGAAAATAATTGGTAATCCGTTTCGTTCCGGCATATCGCCTCTGGGGGGGTTAACCGATCGGGGGGGTTTCAATGGTTTTGGAAAAAAAAAAGGAAGAAAGAAAAAAAAGAAAAAAGCAATCCCTTTTATCAATCCTTTTAACGGTTGAAACAAAAAAAAGTTCGAAAATCAGAACTATCTTTTTTTTTTTTATTATCGAAACATTTTTATCGTTTATACATCGATATTGTATAAAATATTCTATAATATGTAAAAATATTCCTTTTATCTTTTTTTTTTGCAGTGTGATCGTTGAAACGTTGAGAAAAAGTAGGAATCAAATGTCTTTTTTTTTTATTGCATTTCGAAACATTTAGGTACTTCGTTTATAAAATATGTATCATATACGATATGTAAAAATATTCCTTTTCTATCGATCTTTTTTAATGGTCGTTGAAATAAGAGAATGTACAGGGAATCGGATGTATCTATTTTTATTATTCGAAACGTTTAGGTATTTTAAAATCGGACTCGATTTGTTTTATTCGATATTTCAACTATTTGAGCTTTGCCTTAGTGACCAGATATTGGATAAATTTTAGGATAATAAAAAATTGTTAGATTGATTAAATATATTTATTTTGAATTTGAAAATTTCTCGTAGGCGAGGAAATTTGGAAATTTGGATATAAAATATAATATTTTGATAAAAATATTTGACCTAATGATTGATCGAATCTTAAGGATATAAAATGAAGAACTTGATAATTGTGAGTAAAAAATAAAAGAGATATTTGGTGAAATATCAACATAACAATTTTGTAGAAAAGAGGATTTAATCCGAATTTAGTTTCTGCAAATATTATATATCTAGTTTATAAATACGTACGTGTATCCTATTTTTCTTGCGGAAATATAGTCGGACTTTAATTCCAAATTTTACGAACCCGATGGGCGAGCTTAAGAAACTTGAGAGGAAGCAAAGTTAACTCTGACGATAATTTTCCTTCCTAAATCGGAATGCTAATGAGCAAACCTATTAATAGTTGATATTATGAAAGAAGAAATCACGAATTTCTATATCTCGAGTACGTTCTATATTTTTACTTTTCTACTTAATTAATAAATATTTTTGAAAAAAAATGTAAACGTGAAAAGTTATACAAAAGATAATTTAAGAATTATTGTTCGTTTCTTAAAAATCCTTTTGTGAAAAAATCTATCGAATTTATAACGAACAAGTGAACATGAAAATTAATATGATATTGAAAATTTACGATTTATTGGAAAAAATTATTAAAAAATAGAAAAAATTATTGCTCGTTTTCGATAGCCAATACGTAAATTTTATTATATAAGAAAATATTATATAATATTATATTAAATATATATTACATTTACTGTTTTTCCCGTTTAATTACATAAGGATTAACGCGTATATATACACTTTCCTATTACAAAATATAATTTGAATTTTGTAACAATAGAATTTATCTCGTCATTTTCTCTTTTGCAATTGTTAATATTATGTGTATGTAAAAATATGGTGGCACGATAAAATTTATTTTTATGTGTATAAATGAAAACGCAATAATATTAATTTTTATAAAAAAAAGAAAAAAAGGATATTCAAAGGAATGATGTTTTTTTGTGAAAGTATTTAGAAGAAAGAAATTACTGCAAGAAACTGATCGAAAGATTGTGGTGCAAGCAATAAAATCAGTATTGTCGGCGGAGCACGTATTTAATTATAGTATTGGTAATACAAACAAATAATTTAAATATGTGATTCCGAAATACGTAATTTTACAAAGACAAAACGCAACTGTTTGAAAAAAAAAATAATAAAGATTAATTACAATCACTTTCGTTTAACACAAATCTCACAAATATAAAATCACTTTGACAGTATTAATTAATTATCGCGCAAGATAAATTATTTTCAAGAGCAATCCCCCCCTATATGTCTCAATAAATGCAAATATTTATGGTAAAATTGAGCTCGAGAGTATTTTTCGTAAAAATATATTGCATCGATAGAGAAACTGTCGTGGAAATTTTTCGTACAAACAATAATAGTCGACGAAATTAATTATAGGATACAAGATTGATGAAATGAATCGATTAATTATAAATTATTTTCGAGATTAATCATCTATGTTTCTCAAATAGTTTCGTATCTTAAGAAATACGAATACCGAGCTCGAGAATATTTTTCGTAAAAATACATTGCATCGACTTTGCTATCGGCGAAAAATTATATGGAAAGCGAATCTCGAAAATTTTTCGTACAAACAATAATAATAGACGAAATTAATTACAGTTATTGACAAGCAAAATATAATAGATTAATTTAAATAAATAATCATGATATAGCATATTATACAGCAAATTGTTAATTTCAAACAACGAATATTCAAAGTAACATTTATCCTTCGAATCTGCCCAATACAAAACGACGAGGGAGTGATCAATAGTCAACCTTGACTAATCTCGACTAATTATCGCGTACGAGATCCGAGCAAGTGTCCAACATTTATTATCGAGTCGAACGTTATTATCGAACGAATTGCATCACAATTGTGTGTACAGTTGCGCCGCGTTAAAATCCACGCAGCGTAACGCGTTTCGCGTGTATACACGGGAATATCGAACGATCGAACGACACAAACAACAACCTTCGACGTGGAAACGGCTCACCTTGCTCCGTGCGAAAACCCAGCCATCCGTGCAATTTTCTCGCGAGAATGTGCGCGACGCGCATTCCACGCTGCATAAAGTAACACGCAACGAACGCTGTTTCCATTATTACAGGATCGAAACCGTAATATTCCAGGCTGCGAATCGAACCGATTTCCGACATCGTGATTGTACACATTGTTGTACAAGTGGAAAGTGGAACTTTCGAGAATTCCCCCTGGAACATCATTTTTCGCTGTACGATCATACATTATTTTTGAGGTTAGAAACGTCATTTTTCGCTTATTACGATTATACGCTATTTTTGAGAATAGAAATTGAGGACGGATTTGTGAAAAGTAACTATCTCGAGTGTTTTATTAAATATACATATTCTCGATAATTTTATATAACTATATACTATTTTTGAGAATAGAAATTACGGATGGATTAGTAATTTGTGAAAAATATTCGAGTGTTTTATTCTTGCATGTAAAGTACGTATATTTATTCTCGATAATTAATTTTTTTAATGTTTAAAATTAAAGTTTTACTTTTCAAATAAATATATCTATTTTCGAGAGTAGGATTTTCGAAAGTTGATTCTCGATATGATAATATTTCGCTTGCAAAAATCATTATCGAATGTTCGGTTAAAAAACGTCTTTATGGGCGGTTTGATTTAATCGGATGACTTCACTTCCTATTCGACGTAACGATCGATGGTAATGACGATTTTTTTTTTCTTTCCTGCTCAAGTTATATTATCCATTCGCATTTTGCAACTATGAGTCATTGATACGTACATAATTTGCCTTATTATGATAGTAATAATAAAAATAAGCTTATGAATTTTTTTTTACTTATCGATATTACGAGTGAAAAATCGTGAATGGAGAGATGATTACGCGAATACTTGTTTTTCCCTTCAAATCGGATTAAAACGAATACGGTTTCACTGTATGATAAATCTCACTTGGCCGATCAACGTTCAAATTACCATTCTTGATATCCAAATCATGTTTCGATTCTCGCGCAATATAAATTCCAATTTGTTCCAATTAACTTCGCCGATTTTCTCTTTCATTCGTGTTTCCCTTGTTTTCGTTGTCGAAATACAGTGTGAAAAGAAACGTAGGATCACAATTATAAAAAAAAAAGAATGTCTTTTTATTACTCGTGCCTCGTCAGAATCAAGGAAAATTCTATATTTTTTAACGATCGTAACCTAACATAAGATAAACAAAATTTGATCTTTCATTTTGAATTTTCAACATATTTTTTTTCTCCATTCTTCGTATAAAATATTTTTTGACAAATTTTTAACAAAGCGGAGAAATTCGTGAGTAAAACGGTCCACGTCCGCGGTAAAATATATATCCCAGAGACAAACTATGTGCTACTCTTGGAAAATCTTGTTTCTCGAAGAAAAAAAACTTTTCACAATTTTCACAAGATGGAAAACTTTGGTAGACCAACCGATCAAAAGTGTGGGCTAAATTCGAGTGAATTCGAATAAAGAGCAAAAGAAAAAGAAGGGGGGAAGGAAAAAGGCGTAAAGAAAAGAGATTTAATAGGATTCCTCTTGCCTTTATTTCAACGCGCGCTGCGAAGAGTTTAGACCGGTTTTGCATTCCGTTGCGCAAATGTTTTTCAACCGCGTTCGCGTTTCACGCGTTCCCTTCTTTGTGTCTTCTCCGCGATGATATTAGATTCCCCGGTTTTTCACGAGACAAAGGTGTCTCGTAACCCGCTATTCACCTGTTCCACGCGATTCTTCCACTCCAGATACCCTCAATACCGTTTAACGAGCGCGTTAACTAAACATTTTACTTAACGTGGCGGTCGCCACGTAGCCACGTGTCCCTCGTGGAAAAAATAACAGCCACTCCTGGCCCGCCATCGATCCTCCTCCCCCTCCTCCCCACCTTCTTTTCCCCCTACTCCTCCTTCTTCGTGTCACGCCGCGGCCATTTCAATTCCGCGAGTTTTTTAAATTAAGTGAGGCCGATCGTCTAATTCGAATTTTCGATTTCTCGCATCGCACAGTGGTTCGAATAATTGTGTGTATTTCGATTGGAGGAAATTCATTTTCAAATGTGTGAAGAAAATAATTGTTTCAATGTGTAACTATTTACATTGATTACAAGATTTTATAACCTCTTTTTGAACGTCCATAGATTAAACGAAATATAGACAGATGATCGAGTTGAGAAATATCGTAAATTTATTAAGAAGCATTTTAAATTTCAATTTTATCATATATAATATCTTGAAACATGTATTTTAATTTAAATCGTTATCGATAAGTTAATTATTCGCACGATGTAATGATTTGTCAATGACTTTTTATACGTTCGTTATATTTGATTCTCGAAACTTTGCGAAATTGTATTGAAATTAATTTTAATTTCCGTTTACGGTCAGCCACGATGTATACAGGTATCTAATTCTTTAATCCATCCATTCATATTTATGGATTAATTTTTAAGCTATCTTGTATTAATATCATTATCTTGTTGATTTATTATTTATTTATTTTGGAGAAAATAAGCAATAATAATATTCTCAACTTTGCCAATCTTTTTTATTCCCTTTAAAAAAATTCAAAGAAATCGATATGCCTTCTTACTTTTTTTCATTTTATAATTTTCAATTTTATTTTGTTAAATAATTTATATAAGATTTTATTTTGTTGGATAATTTATATAAGATAGGATTGTCGAGGATATCCTGCAGCAAGTAGCCATAACTTCTTTTTCTAATAAGCCTTTTTTTTTTCTTAACATCCGTTTGTTTGGAAGCCACCATTTCCAATTCTCGAGGTCCAAATTTATCGTTCGCCAAATTCGAAGCGAAATTCCCAGTTGTTGGTCGCCCGCTACGACTTTTTTGCTTTCCTTTTTTAATAACAAAATAACAAAATTACGGATAAAAAGCGATATTGTCCCCCAAAAAATTTAAATCTCCGTATATGAACTTTCGTCCAGTTTATCGTCCAGTTATTATTCCTAGACCACCAACGATGGGTAAATGATGGACAGTTTGTTCCGCATTTTTGTGAGAAATTGCGTGCAAATTTATGTGAGTTTATTCACGATACGAGAACATTGAATATAATTTATTCTTTCGTTATTTTCCCTCAAATTCTTTTGAAATCAGTACAAGATACAAAACTATACATTTTAAAAGAAACAAGAAACCGTGATTCTTTCAATATTACATGCAAATACTTGATTTATATAATCTCTCCAAGTTTTCCAAATTTTTAGAAAAATAGAAAAATTTTATTTTCGCGCGCGATGCAACACTCGAAACAATCCCGTTCAATGTTTCTCTAATTTCAACGGTTTGTTTAAAAATGTTTTTCCAACGAACGGGGGAGCAACACACGCGTTTATCGTGCTTTCATTACTTACGATGCGATGTACGGTGTGTATGCGGAATAATTTTCGTACAAAACCCATTTCCATAATTACAAAACTTCGCATCCGCGAATCTTTATTTCATATCTCGTAACGCGTCTTTTTCACTATACGTGCGTACGGATGGAACGAATGAACGCCAATTTGAATTTAAAAAACGCACATCCTACAAACAACGAAGATCCGAAAAGCTGGGAATTTCGGTTAATTTCTTTAACGAGACGAAGCGTCGAGAAGTGACGAAATTTCGATTAAAATCCTATTTTTTATTAAATCTCGCGTAATAAAGCAAAAGGATCTAAAAGATCCTTTTTTTTCTTCTCTTTATTTTTCAATTATCATATTCGAGAATTCGTGGAGAATTACTCGGTTCGCCGCGTTCGTTGGACGTAGCGTCGATAAAGCAGGGGAAACTTAGGAGTTGGCCGTTGGGTCAGCCTAAAAATCAATAAAGTGCAAGGTCCTGCCACGTACGAAATGCTACGGCTACACCTAAAAACCGTACAGGAGAAGGCGAAAATAATGTTTCCATTATTTTTATCGCCCTTCCTCGCCTCTCTGCTCGTCGAGAAATTATTTTTTCATTTTATCTTTTACCATATTTACAAATTTGAGACTTGTTAAAAATTGGTTTTATCCAATACACGCGTCCTTCGTCGTTAATTATTCGTCGTGAATAATATCGTTGCACTCGAGGAAGGAGATCACACGCGTCAAATAGAGCGAATTAATTGCAAAGTGTTTAAATAACGCCGCGAATGTCTGCCAAACAGATTTTCTGCTCTTGGAATAAATTTAAATTTATTCCACAACCGCATGAACACGTTCGCGATACAATGATCGAATGATTTATTTATTTCATAATAAAGGATAAACTCTAGAAAAAAAAAAAAGTTTTTTAAACGTTTCGAATTCTTGAACGGCGGCGTCATTGTTTTCCACATTGTTTTCGAGTGGAAACGTATACGTATCGCGCGCTTCAAACGACTTTATCGTTTCGATAAGTTACGCTCGTAAAATTGTTAGATATTAATTAAAAAAAAAAAAAAAAACGAAAAAAGTGGAAAATATACACAAAAGTGGTGTGGTGATAATGGTATAATATATGGAGGGAGATAATTTGCGATTGTGTCGATACGATTGACTGGGCTTGGAATCGTCTTGAGGATACGTCGAGCCGTGTTTCAGACGTGAACACCGAGTAAATTAATTCGAAACGTTTCGAGTCTACGCGAAGTAATTACGTAAAAAGTTGAGTTAATTTGAATAATTTGGTCGTTAAAGATAAATTATAATTTTCAAGATTCTTGAGAGAATAATTCTTGAGGAATTGAAATTAAATTGTAATTCGAGGGGAGGGGGGAGAATACGAGAGGTGAAGCTGTTGGAAGACGTAATTGTCCGGCACTCGAAAAATTAAATGGCGATTTGATTAATTCGTCGAATAAAATTGTCGACCAAAATCGTTTCGAAAATAGATCGATCACGATCCGCTCGTAAAAAGGGATGTATTGAAAGATATACGATCGTCGAGAGAGAAATAAATGTCGAAAAATTAATTATTTTGACATATATATATATATAAATATTCGACGATGAAGGAAACGAAAGTCGAATATCGATTTCGATATATAGATATAAAGAAAGTATTGGACAGAATTATGGAAAAAAAGAAGAAAACAATTATTTCTTATCTATTTAGAAATTAGAAAGTTGAAAAGTAAAGTAGATTAAAATGTAATTAAAAAAAAATAAAGAAGATAGAAAATTTCAATAATTATATATCGAAAATAAAATTTTCTATGCCGATAATAATTCGAAATAGATCGATCACGATTCGATCGTAAAAAAGGACGTATCGAAAAATATATGATTATCTAAAAGTAATTGTTTATAAATTAATTACTTGACATGTATAAATATTCAACGGAGGAGAGAAAGAAACGAAAGTCGAATTATCCGTAAAGAAACTCGTGATGAGTGTACAAAATTATAAAAAAAAAAAATACAATTATTTCTCACCCACTTAGAAGTGAGAAAAATAAATATATATTAAAATCTGGCAATTATCTGGAAGAAAAATTTCAAAATATAATTTTTATCGATCGCGATCGTATCGAAAGATAAATATTTTAAGAGTCGACTTTTCGAGATGTCCAACGTATTTTTCCGGGAAGGAAATGTTGCATTTATCAGGGCAGAGAATGAATCATGAAAAAAAAAAATAATAATAATAATTATTTCCTAGCTTCGCTTAGGAAAATCACTAATTAACGAAGCGCGATGCAGCCAGGTTGAACAACACGGATCTTCCTCGATTGATCGCAATGTTGTACAAATGCAACGTTTTTTCTTTTTCTTTTCCTTTCTTTTTTTTTTCCTTTTTTTTTTCCTTCTTTGCGCTGCCCATCCTGGATACGCTATCTTTCCCGGAGACTACTACTGGGCGCTATTAAAAATTCATAAAAGTGGCTCGTTAACAAGGCAGACTCGCTAACGACACGTAATTACCAGACTATTCGTTAACATTCAACCAAGAGATTTAATGAAAGTTAATAATAAGAAGGGAATTTAGATGAACTTCTATTATTTGCGTGTATATCAAAAAAGAGTCGCAAAGGATATTTCTTATCCTTTTTCTTTTTCTTCTTGTTAAAATCTTTTTGTTATTTTTTCTTTTTTTGAATCTCGTTTGACTCTGGAAATGGACGAGAAATTTCGATCGGAGCAGGAAAAAAAAAAGAAAGAAAGAAAGAAACGTGCGTCTTTGTTAAAAAAATTATTATTTTCCAACGTGAAAATAATAAATGGCAAAATGATGAATAAATCGAGGAGAAAGGGGATAAGTAAACCTGGCTAAGATTTCACGCGTGCGCAAATGTGATTTTAATTCACCAGCGCCTTGCAGGATAAAATACTAGGTTTAGAGATCGGCGTAGTTTATACACGCGGTTCTAATCGATATCACAATTCGGTATCTCTGATTTCACGGATCTAACGTTAACTGATTCAACAAACTTTCGATCCTTTTCAATTTTATCGATAGAATCTTTTATTCTACAGGAATAATCAATAATCAAATCGTCCATTCTGCGTTTATCATCAAACATCCTTTATCGATAAATTTCAGCAGCTCAAAAAGAAAATCATCAACAACCCCTTCGAGATATACTTTCATAATTCTTTATTAGATTCTCTCCGTTCCAAATTTAAAAATCGTTTATTCAAACAAACGAAACAAGGAACTTCGCTTCATCGAACCAACTCTCGCTCTTTATCCTCGATACGTACTTTCATAATTTTTAAATTTCACAATTCTTTCTCGGATCATATTTCGCCAACACTCTTTATCGATCGCTTCGTTTCATCCTCGTCAAACCGCCAACGCTCTTTGCCTCGTCTCATCGAGCTATACTTTCATACAATCCTGAAATTTCTCGAATCGAACGAATGACGAAAAACACATTCACCCTCGAACCTGATATACCTTGGTAAATCACGTGGATAAAGATGGATCAAGTTTTTCGCAAGTTGGAGCAAGGGAAAAGTAAAGCGTTTTTTTCAGCGGGAGGAAGACGATTAATCGTAAATTATGGAGGCCGGTTCGCTCTATATTTCTCGTGAAAGGGTATGAAAGGAGCGCGGTTGTTGCGCAACCGTGGCCATTCGGTGCAATCTCTCCGTGGAATAATTGCCGGTTCGTGACATATCGTCGGTCACGAGGAAGCAACGGTTCCGTGGAACTCGCCGATTTCCATTGATTTTTCGTGGGGACGGCGAGACGTTGCCCGTCTTTTTCTTCTTCTTCGATGCGAAACGTGTGCAAGTGTCGAGCATTTGTCGCTCTGGTTCAAGGCAGGGGGAGGAGCAAGGAGGAAGGTTTTAAAGGGGAACGATTTTCCGTGATCAGAGATTCATCATGCGCCTTTTTTTTTCTCTTGTTAATCAAATTGGTGAAATCTTGGTGTTTGGGATGAGCTTGAATTTGAAGGATTAAAGATTTGAATTAAAGCTCGGGCCAATAGAGTAAATTACATTGTCTGTAAATTAAAGAAGAAATGGGATTTGTGATCGAAACGTTATTTAAGTCGCTTTTCCAATAGGAATTGCTTTAGGAAATCTTAGATATCTTTGGTATTTTTGATGTAAGGGTTCTTGGAAATGAAATTTGAAAAATTGATCGATTGAACTAAAGAAGAAATAGGATTTCAGAGAAAAAATTCGTATCAAATGTCCCAATGAAAATTGTTTCTTAATATTTTTGATTTTCTTAAATATTTTTGATGGATAAAAGTTTTTGATTCGAAAGGAGGTATGAATTTTTCAAGGTGTTATTATTATTGTTTTTACACGATTTCACTGCTTGCTTCTTGATAAACGAAGGGATATCCAATTTTGATATCCAAGAAAAATTGAAAAGTTACCTAGCAGATAGATCCATAAAAAAAATTTAAATAATTATATTCGCATCGCATTCTCACGAAAATCTTGCTAATAATCAACCTATATTCAACGAGAAGCAAAATCTAAAAGATTAAAATCTGGCACGCGAGTGGGATGGGATTCTCGAGAAACACGCAGAATGATTCACCTATTTCGATTATCGTTGTTATAATCGTTACACTTGTATAATAAAAACATAAACTGTTTGCTTTTATCTAGCAAAAAAGAAAATTGGACCGATATTCGTAATGTCATAGCAATCAATCTTTTTTTTTTCCTTCTCTTTTGTTATCCCTATTCTCTCATCCAACTCGATCTTTACATCGTCACGATGAAAAAGAATCGATTTCTAATATCTATATCATCCATATTCATGAACATCTCAACAAAATTTCTCCTTTCCTCCCGTTTCATTTGCATCGAAAAACATCTCTTATGTACATAAAACCTTAATTAATATATATAATCGTTTCGCTCTTTCGAACTTATTTGGAAGAAAAAAGTATAGCCCTATTTCTCATACGAGCTCGCTCTCGTATTTTATCTCTATTTTTAAAAACAAAATTTAATCACTCGCGTAGCGAACAGAATAATTACGAATAATTCACGAGTGATTAAAATTCGAATTTCGAATTTCGCATATCGATACGTATATAACTTATTCACCAACCGCCATCTTGTATCTTATCGACCGTTTTTAAACGCTTCCCAGAATCAACGATCTCATATTCTTCCCCCTCCTTTACTCTATATGATCATCATGTTCGATGCAACTGTACACCGTTTAAGGCAGTTTCCCTGGAAAGAACAAACCTCGATTAGATGGCGCAGGAACTCGCGCGAATCGAAATGTAATAATAATTTTTTGATTAAAAATTGAAAATTGTACGATACATATTTATATACGTCTCCTCTTTTCATCGGAACGTGGACGATAGTAGTGTGTACGATCGCGCCGTGTCGCTGTTGTCAATTAGACCGTGCAACGTTTTGATTGGCTGCAATTGTTTCGCGATAATGGTTTCGATTGCACGTGTGTAATCCTCGGATGGAATGGAATTTGGTTACATTGATTGTCACGCGGAATCACGCGATTGTTAGAAACGAGAAGATTATTAAGATTGTTTCGAGATTTTCTAATAATAAGTTCGACAGTGAATTATCTCGAGGATTGTTGCGAACTAACCTATCTCGTTCGCTTTTACCATCGAACGATAACGACAATTTTTTTATTCTCAAATAGTAGTTTTCCATCTCTCTTTCCAAGAGTTTTATTTTTTCGATTAATCATTTTTTAAATTGATATATTAGAATTATCATTTCGTAATTTTTAAAATTGGTGAGAATTTTCACAAATGTTTCAACGATAAATACGCGTGTACTTTTATAATGATAAAACGATCGGTTTAATTTTCAATTTATCAATTTTTCTCGCGATCAAAAAATCAGCAACGTTTATTAATCGCGAAATTAAAGGTGGAAGAAAAAAAAATATCGGTTTAAAAATTAATCCGAGTAAATTGTAATTTTTTTCCTTTTTTTTTTTCTGTATTTTATTTTACGGGAAATGAATATGCTCCACTCCCGATTCGTATTGGGAAAATAAATCAACACCGAATGGTAAACAATCGAGGGAAACGCAAATCGATTAAATTCTCCAAATTTTCTCCAAATAGTAAAACTAGGGAAATCCACCGTTAATTATTTCCAATTTTTTCCGAAAACTTGAAATCAAGACAAAATCATGACATTTTGACATTTTGTTTCGTTGCACATGGACTATCGCTTACAACTACGGTAAGATAAAAATATTCGAATCCCAAATTTCAAATTAAAAATTTCTCCACTTTGCATACGTACGAGTTCCTACGCCATTGCGTCAAAGATAAGAGGAAACGTTTATTTTGATCGTTTACGAGTCTCTTTATACTTGATAAAGACTAGAGAAAAGATTATTCGTTTACTGTTAATTTTTTCCTCCATCGTTCGTTATTGTATGGAAGAATGAAGGAAGATGTAAGGAAACTCGCAAACGATCAAATCAATTATCCTCAATAAGTGTACAGATGTGATATCTCTGTCTGATTTCGACACCTTGATTTTCTCTAGCATTGGAAAAAAGCAGCGAACGGGGCATCACTCGAATTTTACAAACATCTCTCAAAGTAATAATTGTTAGTAACTATAATATACTTTTTTTTATAGAAAATCGAGCCTGCAAATTTTAATAAACGATTTTAATAGTAAAGAAACAAAATACTGTATAATATCCTCTCAATCAGAGTTGAAGCATTAATTGAAAAATTAATTAATTAAAATTTAAACTTTATTTAACTATTGCCCAAATGGTAGCCTAAATAGTAGCCTATTTCATTGATCACGATATTATTTCAATCAAAAGTAATCGTAAAATAAAAAAGAAGAAAAAAAAAATACGAAATTCATCATTTTGTCGGGTTTGTTAAAATGCTGGAATGATATTTATAATATTGGAATTTCGATTATCGGACGCCAATTAAACTCTCTTTTTATTATCCAAACGTTCTATCGTCTTCTCCAAACAGCATATTTTTATTTGCATTCCTTTACCTTCTTCTCCACGTATCGCGAATATCGAGGCTAATCATGAAAACGGAATCTCTTCGAAATCACGATGGATGAAATTTAGTTACAGAAACCCCTTATCCCATTATCCCAACGCGTTTCTCCCCCCTATTGGTCCCGATAATCGAGGTTCCATTGTAGTTATTACGATTGATAATCCTCGTTACACGACATAACCTCAAACCGAGTGTACGATACGTCTGTTCAAACGGTTTTTAATACCAAAAGTCCGACGACTTTTCGAAAATTTCGCTCGAGCCCAATTCCAAGAGATGATAAATACAACATAAAATAATAAATACGGAGAAAATCAGAGAAAATCGGTGATCGAGACGAGGGATATAAAAATAATAAATCGAATTCACCGAATCGTCGATCATCGTCGATATATTTCATTTCGAGAGATCGAAGGAAAACGCGTGTGTTTAATCGTGTGTTCTATTGCAGACCTAGGGAGCCCATTCTTCCCTGGTGGTCCTGAATTGTGGCACCATCCATTGGCGTACTCGACCGCTGGCGAATTACCAGGCACGCTGCAACACGCGACGCTGGTGCATCCGGCGTTACATCCTCAGGTCCCCGTACGTTCCTATCTTTGACTATCTGCAGACAAAGCTCTGGAGCCGCCGACGAGCGCCCCGATGCACGTTAGTGATACATGATCGTTATACTCGATTATTATACGATACATCATAGCAGGTAGACGCACGCATCTAGAAAGAGAGAAAGAGAGAGAGAGAGAGAGAACCAGCTTGACGAAATACACTGTTGCCGGATCGATCGCGGCAATCTTCTCGAGGAAGAATCGCGCTGATTCGCGTGAAATTCTTTCTTTTTTTTTTTTTTTGTTAGATGATGTTTAGCGTCGGCTGAACACTTGGAACTCGGTTGGGACGAATTTGGGATGAAGGGAATTTTTTGGGAAGATTGGGGTGTTTAGTTTTATTTTTGAAACTTAAACGACGTGATTTTAGTTATTACGTGGGAAATTTTGAGGGTGGAATTAATTGGAATGAATGGAAGTTTGAGATTACTTTCGAAACTTAATTGCGAATTGTGGTAAAAGGTGAGAAATTAAGATTTCGGTTGTTATGGAGAAATTTTGAGGATAGGATTAATTGTGTTCTTTGGAATATAAGGATTTTTTTTTTCAGAAAGATAATAAAAATTTAGAATGGCAATCATTTCGAGTACCATGAGAAATTTTGGAGTTGAATGTGACGCGTTTTATGAAAGCTGAAGATTTTAAAGGATGAGGAGATTTAAGATTTTACCAAGGTTGGAGTTAATTGCATCATGTAAAAGATTTTAAAAGGATGAGAACTTAATGTGTTCTATGGAAGGTGAAGATTCAAAGAAGAGAAGTAGGTTGTGTAGTTATTTTAAGAAATTTCAAAATCAAAATTTATTTGTTATACGTTCCATATTATCTAGAATTAGGAAATTTTAATTACTTTGGAATATTGTTGAATTAAAATTGATCACTGTGCAGAGTTCGTTAGAATTTTAAAAAAATTTTAAAGATTCTAATTACTATAAAAAACTTTCTTAATTAAATCTTGAACTCGAAAGAGAAAATTTATATTAGAAATAAACTCGAAATAAACAAAGTTTGTTCAAACAAACGAGGAAAGAATAATTTTGAATCGATAATAAAAACGAATAGAAAGTGATTCCACAATTTTTAGCCGATATACAAAGAAAAGAAACTTTGGCTCGATCGTAGTTGATATATAGAGAACGAGTTTGAACTAAAGTTCGTGTATTGCGATTACTGTAGCTTTGTTCTTTTTTTTTTTAATGTAGTAAAATTTTTTAACACAAGCGTCAATTTCGACACTTGTTATTCTATAAAAATGTGAAAATTCTAATTTATATTAATCCGCTGCATCATTTCCGATCTTTCAACTAATTGACGACTCCACTAATTGATTAATCTTCGAAGTGATACCAAATGATAATTATATTTTGATACTGCAATCTCTCTTTACAAAAACTATATAATCATGGAAAAATTTTCACAATTTCAAATTAATTCAAAAATTACATAATCTCGTCCAAAAACAAAAATTTTTTCACAAAGCTCGCGTATTCCAACGAATCTAACGTTCTACAAATCTCTCCAAAAGCGTAACCTCGTCCGAAAAAAAAAAATTCTATCCAATTAAATTAATTCAAAAAATCACAATACAACTTCAAAAGCAAAAAGTTTCACAAAATAATATATCCCCAAAAACTATACAATCTTCGAAGAGCGCGAAATCAAAAAAAAAAGAAATTTTCTCTAAAAACCCGAAATCAAAGAAAATGAGAATGGCAATGGTTCGATCACCAGCACGAGGATATCGATTTTCAACACCGTCTAAACCTTCCAAAGCACAAGTTAATTACTTGGCTGAGTTAATTATCGCGACTATCAAGCCCATCGTAAATAAGAAGGAATTGTTTCTTCGTTCCTCCTCCTCCTCCTCCTCTTTTCTTCTTCTTTTATATTTCTATCATTTCCTTTCTCCATTCCATTCGTTTTTCTCTCCTTGTATCGTGCAAATTTTCAACGGAACGTAGCCTCTGCCCCGGTTACAACCGGCGGCAACGATGCTGGTACAACCGGGTACGAATTGGGGAAACAGCCAGCAGCTATTGATTTTTAATATCAGCCTAGTTCTGTGCCAGGTTCACGCGGGTACCTATCACGCACCAGCCACGTATCCCACACTTTTTCTCCCTTTTTCTCGCTGTAACTAACTTTTTCTTTTTCTTCTTTTTTCTATTGATAACGCGTGAGAAAGAGAGAGAGAGAGAGAGAATCGCTTGATCGATCGAGGAATATTTTTCGCGGTGAAAAATAAAAGGATTGGTATATAAATTAAAGAAATGTCTGGGAATGTTTTAAATCGGGACACGAGTTTGTTTGCTTTTTTTTATTTTTCGTTTTTTTGTCTCTCTCTCTCTCTTTTTCTTCGAGGAAAAATTTAGTAAGATGATTTTTAATATCGTGATAAGTGTTTGATAATGGAACTCAATTTTTGTTTAAGAAGGAACTTTTTAATTTTTAATTTTGGAATTGATCGTGATGCGTTCGTTGGAAGAGAATTGTGAATTTTAATTATTTCAGTATTGTGAGATGTTGTGGAGATTTTGGAGATCGAAAGCTTTTAGAAAGGTGAATCGAGAAAGAACACACGTTTTGAATATACGTTTCCTCGATTGATTCGGCTTGGAGAGAAATCTGTTTTCTTTAAAATCTTTAGTTCGATCCACTAATGATTATTTATAATAATCCTCGATTCGGTATGAAACGAAAATTCAAAATATTAAAGACGTAGAATAATCGTTTTTATCGAGTTTAAAAAGGAAGAGAATCGAACGGGAGGACAAGAGAGCTTTTAGATCGAGCTTTCGATGGAAGCCTCGTCTTCGAATCAATGGCACCGTTAATTTGAAAATCTTGTATCGCTTAATCGCCCAATAATCGTGAAATAATTGCGCGCGATAAAACAAATCTCCAATTAAAACGATCTAATGGAATAATTCCATTCCGAGTCGTTTCGCAATTAAAACCGACAATTTCGGAAGGGAAAGGAAAAATAATGGATAAAAATCGCGTAAGAAAAAAGAGGAAAGAGAAAGAGACACAATTTTTTAAAAATTGTTCGTCTTCCCTTTTTGAATTAAACAAAGATGGACGGTTTACTAAAAGGCGATTCGTAATATTATACGGATAAATATTGACGTTTATTTAATTCTTTAATCCAAAAGAGGGGAAGCATCCGGTGGAAACCAGCCATTTCAGCCGCTTGTAAATACCACTATTTTCCTCCGCTGGAAATAAAAATGTTCCGCGGAATCCACTTGACGTGATAATGAGGCGGAAGCTCGGCTAAATAGAGAATATTTCACTCGCCAACTTCGCATTCTGCGCTTTCACCAGAACAGAGTTTCCACAGCGACTCGAGATTTTCCTAATTCCGTTTCTGTTCCGTGACATTCCGTAGAGAAGAGAGAGAGAGAGAGAGAGAGAATCGGTGTAAAAGGAAAATAGATGGAATCGTTCGAATCGAAAAGGATATAAAGGATACACGTGAAAATATTTTCCTTCTCGAATCCATCCATCGAGATTTCTTCTTTTTCGAGTACACACAGTTCAATTCTGATTGTATTTATCCCATTGGAAAAAATAAATACCTTAGATATTTTTATTGGAAAATTTCTTCTTTCTATTTGAAAATACTATTCGATACTTTCCAAAGATTTATCGAGTAAATCTCTTTCTCGAAAATTTTCTTTTCTTCATTTAGAGAAGCACGTTTCCAATTCAAAATATTTCTTCGAAAGAAAAAAAAAAAATTAATTTTCATCCACGAAAAGTTTCTGTACGAAACAAATTGTTACCATCGAATGATAAAGTCGCAACGTCGTGTTAACAATATTCTATCTCTAACGAATGGAAAAATATTACTTTTGGAGATGTAGGTCGTAAACGCGCGGTACGATGCAAAGAAAAAAAAAGAGAGACGGAGACAAACGTCGAAAGAAAGGAGAGTTGTCGATTTTGCAAACCGGCCACGACAAAAGAAAACGCAGCAACGGTGCGGCAATACAGGATATCCGAGGCAAGTAGCGCAATACGTAATTACACGGGCATTACTGTAACACCGATATATCGTGATGCGGAATTGCGACTTAATCGCGGTTACACGATGTGGGCTTGTATTGCTCGTTCGAGTAATAGAAATTTTTCCCCCTTTTGTATCACTATTACTTATTCGTAATATTCTTATTCTCGATTACAGAAGGGACTTGAAATAATTTGAAAAAAAAAATTATTCACTCGCGAAAATATTAATTTTACAATTGCCACTCGCAGGAAGAAAAAAGTATAGATTGAGGCACAATTTGTCACGGGGGAAGGAGAAGTGGTCATGGGCTCGCGCGCGCGCCCATTTACGAGCGAAAAAGTGATCCGCTTCACGGCCGTGAATCGTTCCATCATTAAATAAATAGCTAGCTTCTTGTAACGTTGCTGCAAATTATCCCCGCGTATATTTAACACGGTTCTTGCGTTAATTAATCCACGCTCCGTAACTCGGTCATGGACTCTAGTTCCTAGTTGCACGGCCTGCTGGCCTATGTCTCGTCGATTGCATCTGAATTATGCATCGGTATTGGACGATATTAACTCGTCGTTTGGGCAAATATTGGGAAAATTTCAAATTTACGTATGCCTTTTTTTTTCAGTGGAATTAACAATGGATGTCTCCGATTAACTTTCGTAACTATTCGATTTCTAAAAATTTCGACTTGAGTTGTTCATTATCGTTCCCAGAATTGTTAACTTGAAAAGGTGTTTAAATTTAAAGAAAATGATTTATAATCGAAATATTAATTCAAATCGTGCGTAAACAAAATATTTATTCTTTCTCTCTCTCGAACGTGTTCAAATCAAAGGAGAAGAAAATTGAAACTGCGACGAAAACTGCGACGTAGATATGTAAGAAACTCTTTTCTCCGTCTTTCATCGAAAAATGAAATCAATTAAACATTTTGTTTCTTTCGAAACGAAAGGAAAAAGTACATATAAGCTCCGAGTGACGGAACACGAATCAATCGATAGTTAGGGGATAACGATGAAAAATTGTTGTTTCTGTTTTCTTTTTGCAGGCGCCCATGTCTCTGCCGCATCCCACGACGCTGACGTCGATACACGCGTCGCTACCCCACTTCCTACCCTCGCCGGCACTGGCATCGCCGGTTGGTTCACCCTCGTCCCAACCGAACATAGCAGTGAGCAACGCGCCCTGTTCCACCCTCTTCGTGGCCAACCTCGGCCAATTCGTGTCCGAGCACGAGCTCAAGGATATCTTCAGCAGGTCAGAGAGCGTGCCATCACATCCTTTTTATCGATATTCGATTCACTCCGGATCTCGATTCTTCATCGATGCGGTGCTTTTTTTTTTCTTTTTCTTTAATAAACGAGATTTCTTCTTCACTCTAGAAATCTCCAGAGCTCTGCGCGTAATATATATATATATGCAGTCACGATTCCAAGTTTTGAATTCGAATTTACAGATGTTTGCATCTGTCAAGTTGCAAAACTGGGGGAGGATAATTATGAAGGGTTAATTTTATAAATGTATACAGATGGTGTGTTTGATGGTATGTTATTGCAGAATTCGAAATTCGTTGATATGATTGAAAACAATTTGGAATTGGATACTGTAGGTTAGATGCTTTATATTTCTTTCGATTTGAGGTTAGGTTATGAAATATATTAGTGAATTTTGTAAGAACAACAGTACAGTTCCAAATTGTTTCCGATACTTTTTGACAAACTAGGTCGAATATCGACCGATTTCGAATTTTAATAATAACATATATGCTGTTTGTTATTAAATTTTATTACTTTCACTGTAACAATCTCATCGAACCTATGATAATTTTCTGGCATGGTTTACACGCGTATTTTGGTATCTCTCCAACGAGTAACGTAAAATCGACGCTCGCAAAAATAAGAAAAGACTCGAAGGAGCCGAAATAACGGATTGGACCGTAATAAAATAGAGTATTAAAGCGCCAAAGTGACACAGGAATCGCGAAAACGATGGATTGAAATTTAGAAAAATATATCTTGGAATTGTTATTCTTTCATAAATTTCTAGGTTAAAACAAAGAAACTAGGTTTCTCACGCGATAAGTTTACACAAGGAAGTGAAACAATTATTTTCAGAGAAATGGCGGTTAATTTAAAGTTTTCATAATTTTCCGTATCGACTTGTCGCTGTAAGAAATTTAAATGAGAATTCTAATAGCTCTTTCAGCTTCAACTCGGAAATAATTAAACTTACTAAAGAAGACAGTCGATTTTTTTCTTCCTTTTTAAATTATTACGCTTCGTCAAAGGCAACAATACTTGATATTCAAATTCTTGAAATATATATAACTCTATCTTATTTTTCAAAAGAACGTGTCCATCTTTCTATTTATATGTATATATATAGATGTATAAAAATTCTTATTCTCTCTTCTTAAAATCTACGTTGAAATTGTAAAGTGAAAATTGGATGATTCGGCTCGGAACGTCTCAAGTTTTTGCGTTTGTACACGAATGATCCTTGGAGACCGAGGAAGAAGAAGAACTCGTGGCGAAAGCCGGCCGCTCGAATTTGTCCACCGGAACAAATTTCTCGTCTGAAAATGAAATTGGAAACGGCGGTTTGCTAAAATTGACTCGGTTACCGAGTTATGCTAATTGACGCGTGCGCGCGACTTTTGCCATCGCATACGTTACACCTCGTAAATTATAGTTTAGCAGTTTGGATCGGACAAAAATGATTAAATAATTCGTTCTCGTTGCTTGAAGTATATTCACGATTATTACTATTATTACTGTTAAATTGGAAAATTTTGATTTTAATCAAATCGATTCGAGTTAATTTGGAAATTGTTTTGGAAAATAGGAATCGAAAGATGGAAATTTATTTATTGGGGAGAGCGTGGTTTAACGGAGAAGCGGTTGATTAATCGATTCGATTCGAATTGTAAAAATTCGAGTTGATTTGAAAGAAGGATTAAGACGGTGTGGGATAATAAATATTTGGAGAAAGCGTGGTTTAATTCGATTAGGATAAAAATTCGTGCGTTAAAATTATTGTGGAAAATATGAATTGGAATGGAACCGTGGAATTTTTACCATTCGACTCGATTGTAAATTATAAATATAAATACTCGATAATTATTTTAAAAAAGAGGAATCACGATTGCAGAAAGTAGTAATTCATTGGAAGAAGCTTCGAAAAAATTATTCAAAAATGAATTTATAATTGATCGATTTGCTTTGAACGAAGCAAGAAAAATTAAATAACAAGAATTTGAACATCAACACGAGTGTTTATCCAGCTTCGATCGCTATCCAATGGCCTCTCTATCGTGCATAATCTCGAAAGCGTGCGACGAGATTTATTAGACCGAGCCAAATCAGTCAAACAACCGTGGCACGCCTCGTTGATTTTCAAAGTCTTTCTCTTCAAAATAGAAGCTCCATAAACGACACCGCTTGCCCGACCATTTTAATTCGTATTTTTTTTCATCTCAGCTTCGCGAGTACGAATCCTCTTCTCCTCCTCCTTTTCCTCCCCGTCGAGACTCGTCGTCGCGAAAAAATTTTCACAAATTTTTCCCACTCGAAACAAACTCGAAATTCTTCGAACGAAACGATGAAGAGAGATGGAGCGAAAATGAATTTCGAGAATCGGGGTAAAAGATTAATCCGAGATTTGAATTTTCGAATCCACGTTCGAAAAGTCTTGAGAAAGGATATTACGTCTCTGGCCGGATATCGTCATGGCCGCGTTGTAGCGAATATTATATTTTCGCGTGCTCCGCCATGCAGAACCTTCCCACGATTCGAAGCGGCTCCTCGGTGCAGCCGAGAAATTCTTTTCGACGAGTCTTATTCGTGAAACTGTTGCAATTTCCATTTGAGAATTAGAACGGTAGATGAGAAATGGAATATTCGTGTACGGTTGTTATTTAAAAAAATATAAGTATACTCTTGGCGGTAATAATATTTTATTAGAAATAAAATTTCAAAGATAAAGAATAATTGGCAATTAAACGTGTGTGTTTACGAAATTTTTCGATGAGAAAGTCTGTGAGCTGTTTTCACGCCTGCGCACGCTTTTAATCGTTCGTGAGAGAAATTGTTGAGAGGATATTAGATATCCCCGGCGCGGTAAACTCTCGAAGGATCAGGTAGTTTCGATGCTCCTAATTCCTAATTTATACGTAGCTTAAAATAACGCGCGCTTTGGATCCAGTTTATAAATTCTCGAATCTCCTCCAAATATACGTCGAAACTTGCGCGAAAATCACTTCTTTTCTGACTTGAAAAAAAAATAATAATAACAATTTTATCAAGTTTAAATAACGCAAGAGTATCAACCGAGTTTTAATTACGAAAAACCCGACCCGAGTCTTTCAAATATCACCGTGTTCCAATCGCGTGAAACGTGAATGCAAGAAGAAAGGAGAGCAAACGAGTAGCAAGTGTCTGCGGGACTTTTCATCTTGATGAAAATGTATCGGGCCGCGCGTTCGAATACAGCCAAAAATCGTACAGACAGGATACGTGCAGAGTTCTCTATTATCGACTCGGTTCAACGCGAATTCATACGTAACGATATTTTCTCATACTCGCGGAGCAAAAACACCTCTATCTTCGTTTCCGTCCTTCTTTTCGACCGATCTTGCAAATCGATCACCTTTGTATCTCTAACAACGAGATTAATTAATCTTTGGAAATTATACGTGCAATACGTTGTTTCGCTCATTCGATTCGACCATTCGATCAGATATCTTCGTCCGTGAGGATGAAGCGATTCGAGCGACCTCTCGCGAGAATATTTCTCTCAACGGGTGGACGATAACATTAATACAACGAGACTTTCACTCTCGATGTATTACTCGTTAATTTATCTCGTTTGTTGTACATTGTCGTGATACACGGTGAAGATATAAAGCTGGATGGAAAATCATTTTGGAATAATATTTTCGACTCGATCTGGGAGGGGGAAACAAAAGAGAGAGAAATTTCGTGAAAAAGAGGAAAATTGTGAGAGTGAATAAGAATCGAAGACGAGGATCGATGAGGAAGAGGAAAGAAAAATGGACGGTCGAGACGGGTTCTCACAACGGCTTCTATTGGCTCGCAGGTTATTTCGGCGCCGATGCAAAAGGGGAAATCGATAACGGACACGGTTGCGTCAGATACGGACGACTGACGTCATATCCAGTTCATTCATCGCGAGATAGAGAGAAGAAGCGTTGGCCCGCAGCTTCGCTTACACGGTGAATGGCGAGTTCATTTCTGGTACAGCCGGGGTGGCTCGACCCCGTTTACCCTTTGCAATTCTTATTTCAAACGAACGTCGATATCTCGCACGTCAATCGCCTTTTATCCCTTTTCTTCCCAAGCCTCTTTTTTTTTTTTTTTTTTCGTTTACTTCCACGCTATTTTTAAGATATGCTCGATTCTCGTTCTTATTCTTAGAGATATATTCGCCCATTTCGCCAAACAGCGGTGAATATAAGGCATTATTTATTTTTAAACACTGTAATTTCGATTGAATATTTAGAGATTTTTCGTTTTAGATATTAGAGAGGGTATATTGTATTTTTTTATCGTGTTTTATTTTTGGCAGTACGTTTGCAAAAATTGGAAAATTGGAAAATTTGGAAGACAGGAATGAGACGTATAAAGTTTTTCCCTCGAGTTCAAATAATAATTGCAATTGAAAGAAATTGATACATCCTTTCATTTGAATATTCGCACGAATGACTTGAAATATTTCTATCTTCCGTCCGCACAATTTGTGTTTGACATTTATTCATTCTGTAATTCAACTATATTGTTGCGGACAATGTAAATTAAGCTCGTTCCGAGCATTTCTACGGAAAGAGATGGAAAATTTGCATAATTATCTTATCAAAAATACCACTCGATTATCTGGTTGAAAACATAAATTAAAACGTGTATCAACGTGTATATCCATGCGGAATTAAAGGACGAATAAAATGAATAGAAAATATTACGGTTAACCGGGTCGAAATTAAATTTTTACATGTATATTCGGACCATAGTGCAATGAACTGGAAATGACAAATCTAGCATACCCGGTCTGGAAACAATTACGCGGCTACGAATTTAAGAGAACGATATAGGTCACCGCCGAATCAACCGCATTTCCTCTCTCTCTATATACGGTGCACACGCTCTAACGCGTCCTTAACCCTCTATAACTAGATTTTGGCTCGTTTACCAAAGAGGAAAGTGTAATTTGTTCACGATTTTTCAAATTTAATTACAAAATCTATTATGGATCAATTATGGATAAATGTTATTTCACGTTGAAATGAGAATTTCGTATTGACGAAATATCACGGTATGAAAATAAAATAAAACTCGAGTAATAAGAAAGTAAATACGTAACATTTAAATGATAAGATATTATAGAGGGTTAATATTCGGTTAAAATTCTTTAAATAGAAGGTGTCTCGATACAAGTAAGATTTCCTTTTTTGAGGAAATCGTTTACGAAATAATACGCTTTTTAATTTATTTCTATACATGTTTTGTTGAGACACCTTTTATATCGAAGAAACAATCAAAAGAGCTTATCACGTATTACAAAATATTGGATTTACCAAGTGCTTCTTTTGAAATCGAATAACAGCACTGCCTTCAAGAAATGTATATCACTGACATCCGCTAATTCATTTTTTGCCACCAGTTGTAGCTCGTAGTCGTAAGACGCACCTGTGCTAGTACCTGTAATTATCAGTATTGAAATATTTAGTGGCATTGATTAACACTCTGATATACACGCATAAAACACAGTAAATGCATCGCGAGAACAGCGAACGAGCATCAATGAAAACATATAACCGTTATAAAAGATTAAACTTTTAAACAATTTCACATATATGTTTACGAACGTTTAAATATTTAGTTATTCCATATATAACTTTGAATAATATCTTCTTGATAAACGGATTTCTATTTTATTAAATTTAATAAAATAAAAAGAGGTATTTATATAAATATATAATTATTTTCTACGTTACTTGCTTTGAACTTTTTGTTATTTCATCAAGGATTGATAACCATAACCTCAAACATTATTACATGCACTAGTTTACTGTTTCGCGTAAAAATAATATAAATATAAATATTTTAACACGAATATCGTTATTTACACGAGAATTTTAATATTTCAATCAAAATTTATCTTTAAATTATTATCTATTTTCACACGATTCAAAATATATAAAGTATAT
This sequence comes from Apis cerana, assembly GCF_029169275.1. Taxonomy (NCBI): domain Eukaryota; kingdom Metazoa; phylum Arthropoda; class Insecta; order Hymenoptera; family Apidae; genus Apis; species Apis cerana. The sequence goes on along the minus strand of NC_083858.1, from coordinate 12,160,686 downwards.
AGATAAATATTTCTACGCAAATAGGAATCAAACTAACCAGATGGCGTATCCATCGCGAATATCGTTAATAGAAACATCGTATACGTGAAATCAAAGTCGGAAATGGTCGTAAATCACGAGATAATTCGTGATAAATTTCTTTCGATTAAAGGTAAAAAAAAAAGAAAGCAGTGAAAGTATTTGTTAACTATAATAAATACTATACTATAATTGGAAAAAACGAAATTCGCAGCGGTTACACGGTACCTGGCAGAGTCGCGGTAAATCAAGCGTAATCGATATCGATACTTCCTCTAATAGCATAGTAACTATCGATCGATCGGGATATAAATTTCTCGATAATCGGTCTTCGTACACGCCAAACGAATTTAAATCCTGCTGAGAACGATGCAGTATAACGAATCAATACGCTTGTTCCGGTAATGTTCAAGTTGAATTTATAAATCATCGGAAGAAAGTTTTTTTTCCACTTTATTATTCTTTAATAAAATGTATTCGATAAATATTAAATCCTTTTTTATTCCACGAAATTGAATCAAAATAAGAACAAATACGAGTCACACGTTTAAAATAAAATTCAATATCCGAAATTAAATTTATTATTATAATTTGATTTATTGAAAATCAAGCTTTAATATTTTTAACTTGAGCGGTATTTGTATATCTATAATTGAACGATAGATCGTAAAATGGTAAGGAAATTTATTAGTTTCTTTTATCGTGAAAAAGTGGCATATTTTAGTTTCCTCCATATTTTATGTACACCTTGTTATGCACACACCAAAAGGCAAAACAGTAAATTAATTGAGCGCAACACTGGCTATATCATAAAGTAAGCACAACTCTTCCCTGTATATATTCTCATTAATCGTGCTTGTATAACCCTCGTGTAACAATCTCTAACAAACAGTATCACCTTTCTAACGACCAACAAAAATTTTCTACCTAACAGTATCGCCTTTCTAAAAAAAAAAATAAACAAAAAAAAAAAAAGAAAATGCTCCTTAAGAAACAATGTCACGATGCCTCGTCTCGCTGTTCAATCAGCGTCACCGAATTCCCGCCAATCATCAATACACAATCAACCAACGACCAAACGCATATCAAACGCATACGAATACACACACACACACACATATATATACACAGATACCCTTCTCTTTTGACCAGAGTACCGTCTGTCATAACTAACTAGAGCACGTATTGTACGCTTCTCTTATTTATGCACAGTTTTCCTGGTTTCTCCCGGCTTCGTATGCACACGAAGGGAGGGTCGCCAGTGGCCTTTGTCGAATATCAAGACGTTCGCTACGCGGCCCAGGCGATGGCCACTCTCCAAGGATCCTTTCTCCTCTCCTCCGACCGGGGAGCAATACGAATCGAATATGCAAAGTCAAAAATGGCCGAGGTGGGCTTTACAAATCTCTGGATCGAAGTAGGTTTCATTTTATGCTACGCTAGCCGCATACAAGACACCGTGTCAACGAAACGCAATCCCGACGAAAACGCAGCATCCCTGTGCGACACATTTACCCCCGATATATGTATATATATATAATCTTGTCTCGATTCTCATATCTCGTCTCGTATCATCATCGACGATCGTTCCTTCGCGTGATCACGATACATATCCGCACCTATTTCTTTCCTCTCCCTTTCCTCTCTCGGTCCTCTCTCGATCGAGGAAGGCATTGAGAGATCGCCATCGATGTCCTCTCGGACTCGATCATCGCTCGATCATCTCTCATCCCTTCGTTTTTCTTTTCTTTTCTTTTATCCCCTTGATCTCTCGTAGCACGAATTTTTCCTTTCTTTCTTTCTTCTTCTCTCCCTTCCATCGAAAAAAAAAAAAAAGAAAAACACTCCAACGAGACTCGCACAGATCTGCGTTTTCGTCGTTGAACATATATATACCGTGGGGAGTTGGATGATATGCCTCTGGAAGGAAACGAGGATTTTTTTACGTCTTTGCCACTTTTGCTCGCCCACTCCCTTTAAGAATGTCCCATTGAGACACAGGCTTTTTCTCTTTTTTTCCCCTATTCTCCTCTCCTGTCATTGGCATTTTGGGTGGCCCTGATGATCATGCTGCAAATTGGAGGGGGAATGATGATTTTTTTGCTCTTCTGAGAGAAGAGAGAGAGAGAGAAAGAGATAAGTGGATTTTAACAGAGATTCTTATATATCTCTTACGTTTGATTGGAATAGTATCCAGTGAGTATTCGATATCGTGGTATAATATTTTTTTCTCGCCATATATCGTCCCTTTAATTCTCTCCTTCCTCTTCTATATCTATTCCCCTTTTCTTAAATTCTAGTTGAAATACAGAGATACGATAATCTGCATCGAAAATCTCCAGCAAAGATAGAGAGATTATTCGTATTATTATTTTCTTTTTAAACAAAAATTTCCTCTCTCCCTTCGACACTTTTGACATTTCTTATATTTTTTACCTAAAAAGATATTCACGATCATTTCAGGATCAACCCTTCACCATTTAATGGCATTTAACAGCACGTAAATACATTTGTAAATATTTCTCCATTTCCACTTCAATATATATATATTTATGTACCTCTCAGAGGCATTTTAGCACAGCTCCCTGCTCCACCATTACAGTGGTCTCAGCTAAGTAAGCAGCCGATTTAAAGGCCAGCTGTTCGATCTCGTCCTTTTCCCTCCACGAGTCATCGATCCTCAGCTGAGTCCACTAGTAATCGCCAATTATCTTTTGCTAATCGCCTATGAATTGCGTGTCCTGCATCGTTTCTTTCTCTCCTTTTTCTTTCTTCTATTATCATTCTACTTTCCTCTCTCACCTTCGCAATTACGTTACGAGATTGTTTGGTTCTCACGTTTGGTGAATTCCGTAAGTTTCCTTTTTTTTTTTTAATTCGAGTTCGAAAATGTTCCCTCGGATGATCTTTTTACACGATTCGTGGAAAGTTTTTTTAAAACGAGATTTCATCGAGCGAAGGACATGTATTTGTTGCGAGCTGCGAAAATCTGTGTTTCATTGTTCGTAATAGCGTTGAGAATTTTACTTATTCAGTTGAGGAATAATAATAATAATAATGATTTGGCCCGATTTTAGAGTAATAAATAGAAAAGGAAAGGGTGAGAGTTTGTTAAGAAAATTGAAGTTTGAAATTTAAAATGAATCTAGAGACAGAAATAGAACGAGGCCTGTATATCTCGGTTACATTACATTGCTGTTCTATTCCTGTTTTGTTTCGTCTAATGCAAACTTCAATTGCTCGATTGCTTGCTGCAACTTGATAAAATAAGCGGTATTTTTCTACATTTATCTCTTTAAACGTTTATTTCCTTCTCTAAAAATTTAGTTCCAGTTGAAGTTGCTTCGATAAATAATTTGATAATTCGAATAATAATTACAATTATAATCGGGGATTATAATTTGTAGTTTGTAACACGAAAACCTACTGGATCGACTGTAATGGCCACGAGCAACACGCTGTTTCAATGAGTAAATTTCTTCCGGTAAACTTCATTCGAAATTTTTAACCGATTTTATTTTTTCGCTACTCCAATGGTGTTCTCGCAGAGTAGAATACGTCAACACAGCGCACCCCGTGAAAATTGAAATTCCATCGATCGATAACATTCGTACATTCTCGTATCGCTTAAAATTTGGAAAAAAAGGAAAACTTTTGGAAATGTCTCTCCAGTTCTAAGGGAAAAATTCCATTGTTTTGTATAATTTTGAATAATTTTTTATACAATCGTATAAAAAGATCGGATAAATATCATCCCTGCTGCCATTTTCCTTGTGTTATACTGCCTTGTATTCAAATTTTGCTCGATTTTCTTCTTCTTTTTCACCGCGTTTCCATTCGCTTGGCGTGCACAGTTTTTTCTCCGTCCTTTTTTTCTTCTTTCCTCCTCCTCCTTTTTCCCTTTCTTGCATTTTGTTTTCCCGGACGTGATCTTTTGATACGCGACACCTTTGCACCGCATCCTGCCCCGCTTTTCGCTTCGAGATCTTGTTGCTAGGAGCGAGATTCTCGGGGGAAGGTCGGATGTCTACGTTAAAACGATCGGCTAATTGCAGGTCGCGAATAATAAAGGAAAGTAGTTTCTTTTCACGGGTATTTTAAGAAAAAAGAACGCGTTAAAAAGCGCGTTTAAGCGCTTTCCCGAAAATTTTAATTCTAACTTTTGAGATGGTAATTTTGAGAAATATTTTTTTTTTCTTTTTGCATTCCGAATCACTTTTAAATCAGCAACGACGATCGGGAGAAAATTAATTAATACGAATAAAATAAAAGGAAAGCGAAGAAAGAAAGAAAGAATGCGGAATATCTTTGCAGAGAGTGGAAAATTTTTAAGATATTATTTCGAAATGAGTGGATATTCTCCTTCCATTCGTCCCGTATATCGATGATTAAAAATTATCGGGAAAAAAGAGGGAAGAAAAAAAGAAAAGCGCTTATTCCATCACGTTTGGGATTTTTATTTAAAATACCGCTCGCATTCGCGATAGAAGAAATAAATAAGAGGAATATCGAAGCTGCCATGCCTTATAACTGTGAAGCCAGATTTCTCGAGCACGGGTAATCGGATTATAGAAGTGGAAAAATCGAGCTGCAAACGGAAATAAAGATCAGAAAGAATCGTAGCAAAGATTCTGCCAGTAAATCTAAAATAAAGATAGCGTGCATCGTCACAGACTTGTACAATGACGTTCTCGTTACGTATACAACGTCTCTTTCTTCGTCCCTTTTCCTCCCCCCTCTCTCTGCGATCCCAATTTACAAAGAAATTCATCGCAGAAAGATTCCTACATTCCCTTCCTTTCCTCGAGTTGATATTTTTAATTGCACGAGTAATTTCCCAAAAATTCTGAAAGAAACGAAATTTATTATTCCTTCGAACGAATATTTATTTTATAATATCCTTGCTACGTAAAAAAGGAATAAATAAATAAATAAATAATTCTCAATTTCTACTCTTTCGAGCGTTGAAATTGATTAAACGTTAAATTTCCAAAATTAAACACGGTGCAAAGACTTTCGTGTCCACTCCCTTTAACAGTCTCCCTCCCAAGAAAAGCTCTCTTCGAAACAACGCAACGCTCGAGAACTGGAACAAGCTCGTCCCAAAGATATAGGTCGCGACACGCATCCATCGTTCTCGTGAAAATACGGCTCGATCGAGCAACACTTTCCCCCTCTCCCTCCCCTGCGAGAAATAAAAAGAGAAAGAAAGAAAGAGAGAGAGAGAAGCGGGTCAGAGATCGGCCGACCTTCCCCTCGTCGAAATTAGAAGGGATCGATAGTATTACGCTCGGGGGCCGAGGTGATTAACATTTGAACGCGTCGTCATTAATTCATCACGCTTGAAACCGGGAGCGATGTGGAGAGGCCGCCGAGATGGACGCCGCTGAAGGAATATCCGATGCGTTGGAAAATGCGCTCTTCTTACCTATTTCCCTCTCTCTTCTCTCTACCTCTCTCTCCCCTCCCGTGTCTCGCGAATCTCAATTCAGACCACCGTCCTGCACCTCCTTTCGTTCCTTCCTCGGGCCGTTCCAAGGATCCCCGAAAGCCAAGTTGCGAAAAAAGGGAAGGAAGAAAGAAAAAAGTGGAGAGAGAGAAAAAGAGAGGGAGAGCTTTTCAGCGAGTGTTCCGGATGAAGTCACGGTCTAATGAGGTACGTAAATTACCGAATGGCGAGGCGTCTTCTCTGCTCCTCGTCGGTTCCAAGTGGAGGGGGAAGAAATGTAGGTTGGCCGTTGCTTTCGTTGCCACGGGAGAATGACGGACTCGTGGAGAACTCAGCGCTGTAAATCGTGTTGCACCGTCGTTGTTGCTCACGAGTGAATTAGATGGGTCAGGTTGGTTTGTGGAGCTCGGGTTGTTTTCAGATTGACCTCTTCCTTTTTGAATTTTAACTCCAGACGTGTTTCTTTAATAATAATAATAATAAGGAGAGGAAAGACAGTTGGTAATATAATTCTGCTTGAGGCGATCATTTGAGAAAAGATCCCCCAAAAATCGATGCGAATTGGTTTAAAGTAAATTTGTATATGTTTCTCAGATTGCAGATTATTTGTTTTTCGAGGGGGAGAGTTGCAAACAAAATGGAAGACGGAGTGCATCCGCTAATGTATATTTGCCTGGTGTGTTGTACAGGATATGCTTATTATTTGGTTTTGAGGGATCCTTGAAAAAATATCGTGTGATTAAATCGGCACATGATTAAATCGAAAAGAGATCGGGAAATCTAATTTAATTTTTTAAAAAATTGTCGCAATTGTCGTATAAAATATATAAATATTAGCAATATTAATTTCAAGTTTATTCGTCAAATTTGTTTTCCAATTTTCCTCTTCAAATTATCAGACCAATTAGAATAATCGATATAATTAACAGATGCAAAATTTTTATCAACAGTCTTGAAGACTTGTATAAAAAAAAGTGTTATTTAAATTACCCTCCCTCGTTTACTCGCATCGATTAATCTTTCAAAAATTCACCATCTTTCCTCCCAACGCACCCATTATCCATCCACGAAGGGAGGAAGAGGAAAATCGAGACAAAAGTATATCGATTCGGCGGTTTTCAAGTTTTTCCCTTTTACTTTCCTCTCGAAACTCTCTCGATTCGATAAACGATCGCTCGATTGCGAATCCGCGTCTCTTAATTCGTTCATCCGTTCCAATTTCACGTGGAATCGTCGACTACGATCTCGTCACCCTTTCCTAATAATTTTTTTCTTTTTATTTTTCTTCTTTTTCTTCTTCTCCCCTCTCTCTCTCTCTCTCTCTCTCTCGCTTTCCACGAACGATTTAAAAGAATTAAGCAGAACTTTATGTTCGTCGTGCTTGATATTTTCACTTCTGTGTACACTTTATCAGCTTGAACGTTGTTGGAACGTTATTCGAAAACGTTTGTTTTTCTTTCGATTCCTCTCTTTAACCCTTAGAAACCCCGAGAGCAAGGAATTTGATTTCCTTATATTTAAATGAATCGTGTAAAAAAATTCGCATACTCCAGATTTTGCATCGCGTAAGTTTCCAGAGGGAATCCTAAGGGAATCCTAAGGGTTGAATTTTATACACATACATATATATATATACGTATATATATGTATATGTACGTTGGATAAGTATGATTCGATGACCGTACTCCCCGATTTTTTAAAAAAAGGTCGATTAGAACAAGCAGCGAAACTTTTATATACATATCCTCGCGTAGGAATACGAATATACGAAAAATTGTAATCCTTAATTTGATCTTTTCTTCCTTTCTTCCCACTTTCGTTCCACTTTTATATATTTTAATCCAATTGCAATGATGGTTGCAGGGATCAAAGAGAGAAGAAAACGGGCAACCTTAAGATCGACATCAACGGCATGTAAGAACGAGGGAACGAGGGAACGACCGTGCGTGCTCACACCCCGGAAATCGGCGATACGATGACGAGGACGGATGTTGGAACCCGATTGTTTTCGCGATCTGTAAAAGAAAGAAAGAAAGAAAGAAAGAAAGCTAAATAAATAAATTGGACGTCGGCGTGGAGCGCATCCAGAGCGAGATATCGCTCGAGAAATCCACGCTTCTGCGAAGGAATCGAGGATCCAAGATGGCGGCGCGGCAAGCAACCGCGGGAAATTTGAAACGATTCGAGCGATCGGGGGTGGGATCACGAAGAAGGGGAAAAGAAGAAGGAAAGCACGTAAGGGGGGAAAAAACCAAGGAGAGGAAAATAAGTATTTCACGTACACGAAAGAGAGAGAGAGAGATACACACGCAAGAAGAAAACAAGGAAGGGGATGCGATAGATCAGGAAAATTTCAGAGAAACGGGACAAGTCGAAGTGTGTGTATGGTTGTTCAGCCTTGTCTCGCGAAAGCGGCACCACAATAGGGAGGAGTTTTAATTCGAGAAGAGGGGATGGGGAAAAAGATGAAAATAGAAAAAAAATATAAAAAAAAAAGGGGAAAAAAAAAAAAAGAAGAATTCTTATAAATCGCGCGGAGCAACGGCGTTTTAGATTCGCGACTCGCGGGGGGCCCAAAAATAATCGCGTATATATGATATTCCTAGGTATATATATTTTTTAACGACTTAACTTATCGATCTATTTCGATTAGCCGTGTACTATCTTGTCTATTTATTTTCCACCGAGTCTTGATTGCGATCAACGACGACGACGAAGCGAGAGACACGAAAAAGAAAAAGAAAAAAAAGAGAAAAAAAACGTAAAAAAAAGAAAAAACGAAAACAAAAAGAAAAAAAAATAAAGAAAGGAGAAAGGAAGATGAGAAAGAAGAGGAGAATACACGAAGGAGAGGATCACACGAACACACATACACACACAGGTGTACACGCGCGTCGATTGTGTCAACTCGTCGCGACACCTCGGCGCGATTTTCACGCGGAGGCGGTATTGCGCGCCGCGATTTCGACACCGTGACGTCATTTTCTTTCTACACTAACCTCCAAAAGTAGAGAAACACCAATTATCTTCCCGGTTGAAAAAGAAAAGTTTGGAAGGAAAAATTCTTTGAAGTTGAAAAAAGAATAATAATATAAAATTTGACGTATCTCTAATTTATCTCTAACATCAGTTTCCAAACTTTCGATATATACATAAAATTCGAGAATTTGAAAAAGAAAGAGAAAACTATTACCAGTGCGAAAGATTCTTCAAAGTCGAGAAATAATGGAAAATTTTTAGTCATTATGACTTATCTGTAAAAGTTTCAAAACTTTTGGTCGATAGTGTATATGACGCATGTACGCGTATATATATACACACACACATACACACATACAGAGGGAAGAGAAACATAGAAGCGGGAGAAAGGCACTGTTGAAGAAGTCACACGCGCACGCATATAACGTAATACTTGTTCACACGTACACGGAGGAACACACAGAGTCCGCAGTCGCGGAGGATTCTTTTAGGAAAATCGAGCCCCGCGCTGTTTTCGAAGACGAGAACGGATGATCGAGAAGGAAGAACGAACAGGGGATTGGGAATATTTTCTGGGGTTGACACGCGTGCAACGATGATCTCCCACGGAGAGTAGTTGTTTCGTCTTTGGGTAAAGAAAAAAAAAATGGTCCTTTTTTAATCTGTTAACCGGGCTTTGTTAGAGGGAGGGGAAAAAAAACGAGTTAAATAAATAAAACCGAAGTCGAAGTCACTTCGACTTTTCGAGCTCGTCGAAAAATGGTTGAGCGGATGAATTTTCTATTTTGTCGCGTTTTGGACGAGGTTTTGCAAGAGGTGATAAGTGATAAGGGTGGAGGAAAGTATAGAGAAAGAATATATATTTTAGTTTTTTAAGAGGACAGTGAAAGTGAAAAAGTGGCTTAAGCTAAGATAGAAGGAATGACGACGTTCAATTGTATAAGGGAACGAATAAGTATTGTTTTAACTCTTTGACTTACGATATTCGTCCATACTTGTGATAGATGTTATTGATTCTATTGAAATAGAAACAATGTGTCGAAATAGAAGTAAATAAGATTTCGTTTTCAATTTGTAAACTGGAGGACCACGTTACGTATTCGTGCGAAAGAGAATCTTTGGAGAGAGAGAGAGAGAGAGAGAGAGAGAAAAAAAGAAACATCCAAAATGCGAAGGAGACGAATGCATAAGTGGTATGTAAGTAATTACGTCGATATAAAGCAAATAAATAGTTAAAGAGAAAAATAATAATAATAATAATAATAATAATAATAATAATAATATTAATAATAATAATAATAATAATAATCGTGAGGCATGGAGTCGAAGCAAAGTGATATGAGAATAAAAATGAAGAGGAGAAAAATAAAAAAAGAGAAAAAGAAAAAGAAAAAGTAAGCCGATTTGAAAGTATAAACACTTTGAAAGTATAAACCGAATTATATATTTCATAATTATACAAATTTCTAGAAATCCGATGATTCCAACTCTGCCCCCCTCTCCTCCCCTCCCCGGTTAACAGATTAAAATCGTCCTAAAAATATCTAAATTACTCTACGATCTCTCCACGAAACGGAAAGAAAAAAAAAATATGACTCTGTGACTAACGGATACAACATTCACGATGCATTTGTCATTTCTCACACATTTCGTAATCACCGAGATATACTGTACTCGAACTGGCGCCCATTTAATTCCGGGACAATTCGACGAAGGCGTTGCCTCTGGCATGTAAACTCGCGTAAACACCTCTCTCGATCCACGTGAATTCGAATGAAAGAAAAGGAGAAGAGGAGAAAAGAGGGGAAAAAAGTGCGAAGACAAGCGCGGAGGCTCGTAGACGAAATTGCATAATATAGAGATACAAAAGAGACGAAGACGAATACATCAAGCTTAATACCAAAGGTGCCCTAAGAAGCGTGTATTTATGTTTTATCATTGGCGCGTCGCGAAATGGCGAGCATATATATATATATATAAATATATGTGTATATACATATACACATATACGTATATATATATATACATATATATATACATTTAATTATGTATCTTGTTAAGGAGAGAGAGAGTCTAATATCCTAGACGAGTGTCTGCGTGTGCGTATGTGTATAGCGATGAACGAAAGTTGTGCAAACGAGAGACGCGCGAATGAGATCTAAACGGAGAAAACGTGAAGAAACGAAAGTTGAGATTAGTGAATGAATGATCGAATAGGAGAAATTAATGCGTGTTAATCTACGTAATAATAATCTTATACATATACATAACGAATGCGAACATATCATAGGATTAAGCAGTAGAGAGGGAAGAAAGTTAAAGTTTTCTCGTAATAAAGGGGGAAAAAAAAAAAAAAAAAAAAAGAAGTAACTTTTAAACGATCTGTCTTTAGTAGTGGCGCGAAATAGACAGAGAAAAATCGAGGATACCGAAGATGGTGTGTGCCCTGCGTGCTAGATACGACGGCCAACTCGGCACGTAATTTGCCCAAGTGCCTTCCCGTTGGTCGAGTCATGCTGTAATTCGTATATACCGTGTATTATTCGTCTCGTCCCGATTTCAAACTCGTCGAACTCTCCCCCTTCTCCCGTGGGATCCACGTTATTATTTATACACGCGTGCATGCGTGCCGATAACGTGGAATAATCGCGCATCGAGTTTGCGTTGAAAAGAAAAGAAGAAAACGGAAAAAAAAAAGATAGGAGGAAAAACAAAGGAGATGAGTATATATATATGTATATATATATATGGATGTATATATATATGTATATATGTATATATAGTCACAGTCCTGAAAAAAAGAAAAAAAGAAAAAATAACTCAATCCAGGAGACGCTTCTTCAAACTAAACTCTAAAAAAAAAAAACTAATTCCGAAAAGCTGTTCGAGCCTGCCTGATAGTTTTCTATCGCCTCGTCGTTTTCTACTTACAACCTTTTCCTCGAAGGACAGAGAGCTGCCGCATCGACGCGTGTTCCTCTAATTTATAAATATTTAATCTCTGCTCGACGATTATCCCGTTGATAGAATCTACGGTGTGAAGCGTGAATTCGGCGTAAGAAGCTAGACAAGAAGGAGAAGAAAAATTGTGCGAAAAAATACACCGAAGAGAGAAAGAGAGAGAAAGAGAAATTCTTCAACGGTGATCGAAAAAAAGGAAAGGAAAAATACTTTTCTCGTAGACAGAAAGAATCGAATATTTTTCTCGTAAATTCCTCGGATTTCCACGTCAAATCGAGCGGATTCTCCGACAGAGTCGATCGACAGCTTATTCTCTCAAAGTTCAAGAGTTCAATCCTCGTGCTGGTAAATAAATATGATCCTCGTCGAACAACCACTGGGCATTTATTATACGCATCCGCAATTAATAGTGACGAGTGGTGATTAAGTGATTAAGAATATAGTAGAGAATGTGTGTGCGTGTGCGTATATGTCAACCGTGTGTGTACGTTGAAAGGCGAGATATTATGACGAAAGGATAAAAGAAAAAAAAATGGTGAGTAAAAAACCATACACCAACAAGAGAAACGGTTAATTTAACGATTGATACGTTTGAAAGACACGTTTCGTCAGCGACATGTGACGATCTCGTCGTAATTGCCCTCGTCCGTGAGCACGTTCCTTTATTTTTTTATTTCCATGAAAACGTTAGTCGGGAAGGAAAGAAAAACATAGCGAGGGAAGGGAAAACAGAGTGGACGTTTGCGCATCGTTTCGTGCGCACGGTGGCGATTATGTTCTAGGCATTACGTAGATTTGTCAGCGAACGTACTTCTGAAGTCGATCTTTACGTGCGATCAAATGTGAATTTCGTTTCTTTTTTTTTTCTTTAGATAATTAACTCTTTCACTGTGGTATTCTTAAAAGTAAAAATGTGTTTCGTAAAATGAATCCAAGTCTCGTTGCCCGATCATCGTCCCTTATAAACGAATATTTCGATCAACGAATCGTGTGATTTTTCACGTATTTGTGAACGGTTAACCTCTTTTAGGAACGCCGTAAAACATCAAACGTAACATTTCAAAGCATTATTGAGTAAAATAAAATATTATCCATGTTTCGAGTTTTTATAATTAAAAGATTTTATAGTGAAGAGTTCTTCGATAGAATTTATTTTTTTTTTTTAATTAGAATAATTTTAATTTTAAGAAAAACGTACATATATGTAATCTTTCAAAAAGATTATCTAAATATCTTCGTTCAATATTTTTCAATGCCATATCTATTGAAATTTAAAATTACTACTGAATCGAATAATTCTTATTCTAACTTAAACCGTTGCAAAATAAGCATTACATTCGCGACTAAATTTTCTCCTTTTCAACTCCTCAATTCACGTGGTGTATCGTTGCTTAAAGATCCAGGTGGAACGAAAGCAGGCGTTCTTACCATCTTTCTTGCCGTGAAACAAAAATCCGTTTGACCTGAAAGAGGAAGTTGGCCGGTTTGTTTCCGGGGAACTGGACCGTCACGAAATTCAGAGCGAGACGAGATGTCCCTTGACGATGAAAAGCGGTAAACTCGGCTCGTCGGGCAACGAGATCTCGTTTTCGAAGGAAGTGTGTCACCGATCGCGAGGCATACACGGTGAATGTGGAACGATTTTTGCAATATCGGTTCGAACCGATTGTAAAAATTTTCGACGATTGACCGCGAGATTGGTTTTAATTTGAAGAGAAAGAAAGAAAGAAAAAAGGAAAGAGGAAAGTATGTCGCTGAATCGAAGATGAAAGAAGATAAACGTATAGAGGAAGAGAAAGAGAGAGAGAAAGAGACAAAGAAACGAAAGTAAGACGAGATTTCAGGGTTGTCACTCTTCTGATACATATCGTTAGATTGTTAAGGGCTTGCCGAGCAGGCCATTTAAAAGTAGATAATTATCTTGGAAGGCGTTTGCAGTCGTGTATCCTAAAGGAGATCGATCGAAACTTGATTCTTCGAAACTTTACGAGAAATTGAAATTCTCGAAATTTAGACAATTGTAAGAAAATTGAAAAATTGAAGTGAGTTTATATTTAAATTGGTCATTGGTTAAATAATATCCCCACAACATATTTTAAATAAAAATTATTCTGCATTTGAGTTTCGAAAGTTTGGAAGAATTACAAAATTTTTAAATTTCGATTCCTATTTTTATTAAAAATAAAATTAAAATCTTTCGAAAGAAAATAATTCGATAGAAGACGGGTTAATCCTTTCACTTACAACAAATACACGTTTTTAGTATTTTTATTACAAATATAATAATAAAAGAAATAAAGAGATTCATGGATAAATCGAATAAAATTTTTTCACACGATCTAAAGAAATCTAATTTTTATGCACGAATCAACTCGTCTCTATCTATTAAAAGATCAATTAATCGCACAATATGTATCACTTAAGATAAATCTTTATCAATTCTAAAACATAAAAAAAAAAGATTAATATGATTCTTTTAAAAAGACGTCTCAGAATTTCACGAACAATTATCCTAAAAAGTAAGAATCCTTTCGGACAAAGATCGACTCTGAATAGGATAATGACTTTGATAAACGCTTTCCAATTGATCGTTAGTATAAATAAAAAAAGTAAAAAAAAAAAAAGAATAAAAATAAAAGTGTATAAATTCCGCTTGAATCCGTGAACATGTCGATCCACGAACATATCACCGAATTTCTGACTCGTTAGAGTATCGTAATATTCGTCATAGATGGTGACTGAATAAATTTTTTTTCCTCGTATAAGTCGATATATAGAGAATAAAAATTTTATCGAACTCCTCGGATCCTCTCTTAAGTGTGTCTTGGATTGTACGTATAGGTATAATATATATATATATATACACACACATATATATTTATTAAAAAAAAAAAAAGGAGGGAGAAAATTGTTTGTACGCGCATTGGTAACGAGGAAGCGTGGTTTCGAAGGAAAAGGAAAGTTAGGTCAATTCAACGTTCCCTTCTTGAACGAGAGTCATCGCGATTTTTTGAAGAGAGTTAAAAACAGAGTTGTACACATCTGTGTGTGTGATCTTCGAAAACGGCGGAAAGTATAGCCTAAATTGTAAAATCCATGCGAGGCCTTACATTTGCGAATTCGGAGAGAGCGAAAAACGAGAGGAAAGAAAAATAACGAAACGATTTATTTACAACAATTTAGAATTTATTCGCTAGTTTGATGATAAATTGATCTGTCCTTTTGATATAAAAAAAAAAGAAAAAGAAGAAGAAGAAGAAGAAATAACAGAAGAAGGAAAAAAACGGGAAATCGAATCGAGTATCCTCGATTCTTGAGAAACCTTTTTCTATAAAATATTCTTCGTCTTCTTCTTCGATTTTTTATTTTTTTTTTTCGCCGTCACCGATTTTTCTTTTTTTTTCTTTTTTTCGAATCTTCATCAGATTCCATTAGATCCGCGGATTATTATCCAATCGAACGTATATATATATATATTCTAACTGAATCGTGAACCGTGACTACCGTGACGCGAAGAGAAGAAAGGAAAAAAAAAAAAAAAGAAAAGAAAAAGGAAACGAAGGCTCTCGAATGCCTTTCCCAGGGCAACGTATTCGCTTGACCTTAACATAACATATCATTTTACAATATAAAAAACAATAGTTGTACTGCCCAAGGTAGAGATAGAATGGACGTGTTTGCTGCGCATGCGTGTATTCTAAATGTATAATCGTACACAGTGTGATTGCGTTTAAAAGCGAGACAATTTATCTAGCTAATTTAGACCGACTCGATCGCGAATTCTATCGATTCGGTCCCCGTGCAAAGGAGTGTTGTACAACGCGTGAAACGTGATGTGATTGAAAAAAAAGGAAAGGAAGAAACGAAAGAAGGAAGAAAAGAAAAAAAAGAGAAACCAGAGAAGGAAATGAATATATATATATGATAATATCGAGCGCCGACACGATTTTTCTTATTCGATAAATTTTCATTCGAAAAGCTCGCTCGATTTGAATCGAACGAAAAGAGGGAAAAAAGAGAGAGAGAGAAAATACGTCGCGAGGATAACACGCCTCGTGAGCGAAATATCGTGGCGGTGAAAAAAAAAAAAAAAAAAGAATAATCCTTCGGCACTCGCGGCCAAGCTTTTGCTACTTTTGTATGAAAACGACGATTAAAAAAAAAGATAATATTTACACCGATGAAGCTGAGAGGAGACCAAAGGAAGGAAAAAAGGAAACGAAGAAAAATCGGAAAGGGGAATATAAAAACGAGGAAGGAATGGAGGGATGTTCAGAAGCGTGCTCGTAAGTCGCGATCGAGCGACACGATTTTTCGATCCGATCTATTTAATTACTCAACATCTTCGTCGCGTTCCATCGCTTCGTTTTTCGACTCTATTCCTCCTCTCCACGAGAATCCGTTCCATTGAGTGAAAGTGGATCGCGGACAAAGTCATTGAAATTATAATCGAAGCGTGATTACAAATTGTAGTTAAATTTTTTTTTTCAATTCGAGAGTAACTGCGTGATTTTTTTATCGAAATTCTTTTACGTTTTTGATATCATCTCTGACCATCATTCGAAAAACACTGCTGATACTTTCATTCTAATCTCTATATTCGATCTGATAAGTCCAAAAAAAAAAAAAACGAACCGATGGAATCGTGGTCGACCTCGACAAAAGACAACGAGAACTAAGGGAAAGTAGAGCAAGAGAGGAACGCAACGCGGAATGTTCGCGCGGCGAGAATTAGCGAATCATAAAATGAAGAAAAGAATCGACGTTTTCTTTCTCCAACCAATTGTATATTATATTCTTTCCTCGTACAATTGGAATCCGCCGTGCAATTATTAAAATTAAAATATCATAATTACGTATCCAAGGAAAGAATGTTACGTAAACCTTTTTTTTTTTCTTTATGAACGAGACGATTGAAAGAGATTAATGAAGTAAAAAAAAAAAGAAAGAAAAATTAGGTACAACGAAAAATTATGAGTAGAAAAAAAAAAGTGTAAAGAAATTAGAGAGCAAAAAGAAGAAGAAGAAAAAATAAGAAAGTCGATTCTGAGCGTATCGATGCGATTGATCGATTTGTAATGGAAATTATTGGTATTCGTTCGTTCGCGATGAATCGTTTCGATCGAATCTAAAAAGTGCTTTACACGAGTGAACTAAGGAAAATTCATATCAGTAGACAGTGTAACGCTACTATACAATTTACAATTAATAGAGAATGGCGTAAGGATTAGTAGAAATCGATATAAATATGAAAAGTATATATATATATATGCGTGTCTGGCGTGTGTGTGTGCGTGTGTATCACGAGTAAACGAAGAACGACGAAATAGAAAAAAAAAAGGAGGGAGTGAAAAATGAAGAGGAGAAGAAAAGAAAAGGGGGGGAAAGAGAAGAAAATGAAAATAGAAAGTACGTAAATTAACAAAGGTGATGAATCAGATTATTTTGTACCGTGAACACTAGAGAGAACATTATTCTAACCGAGTCCTTTTTCGTTTCTTTTTTACAATACATACGTATATATGTATATAAAACAGATAACGTATATCTTATACACACGCGAAAAAGAAAAGGAGCAACACGCAATATAGATGACGAGAAAGCACCTGAACGAGGCTGATCTGTGCGATCGAGAGCTTATATAGATCACGATTTTTCGAAGCACGAAGGAAACGAGACATCAAACGACCGAAAAATATAACCTTTGAAGAAATATATCCTGATGGTAATCGTGGTAATCGATTGTATTCACCTGTCATCTATCATTTTCTCTCGACGAGGATGCAACCTCGTCCCCAACAATGCGGGATCATATATATATATATATATATAAGAGACACAGAAGTTTATTTAAAGCTAAGAGAAGGAAAAAATCACGAACGAAGCGAGAATCACTTTTCGCGAAACGATCGAGTGCACGATTACTTCGGAATGAAACGCCTAAGAAGAGAGGAAAATTCGTATGGAGGAGGAACGAGAAAGGAGAAAAGAATTGCTTGATCGTTCGTTTAATCGAGGAAACGTCGAGTCAAATCGAATCATCTTAACGTGAATTTTAACGTTAACGACGTATCGTCCAAAGGATCCAAAGTGGCCCTCCTCCCCCCTCCCTTCCCCTCGTATGAACGCTACGAGGATTAAAGAGAACGAGGACACAATCGAGACAAACGAACACCAAAGATATCGATAATATATATGTCCAAAGATCGCCAGGGGGATTCGATCGACAATCGATCGTGTCAACATTGCGACACGATGTTGTCACGCGAATTAAAATTAACGGATCTAGCCCTGCGCGAACCGTGTGCGATAGTCGATGCTATACTCGATACGATCTGAAAAAACGCGTCTCTGCGCAAGACGTGTGCGCAGAAGTACGAAGTACGAGAATGGAACACCAGGGGAGGGGGGAAAAGAGATATATATATATATATACAGATTGATGAAAGTAGAGGAAACGAAGAACCTGCCACATTATTAGACACGATTAATTAAAATAGATTCCCGAATCCGTCCTAACGAGACGACGCTGAAAATCCACGAAAATCTCCATACGCCCTGCGTCGCGTTGCGCATCAGCATCAGCACTATTTTGAAGGAAAAAGTAGGCCAGTCTCGAAACGGTATTTTTTTTTTCCCAAGCAAGCCGAGAAAATTATTTTTGATCGCGTGAACCTCGCTCTCTGTCCACGATATTATATCTCGAAAGGGGACGACGCCGTTCAGATTGAAGCGAAACGTGTCCGTGGGGAGGCCTTTCGAGCTTGGTGTCGAGCTAACGAGTTTCCACCGTTTTGTTCCACGTAAATCGCTAACACGAATTTACACGCCTTGTAGATGGTAAAAATTCGAGAAGATGGTGAAAAGGAAAGAAAAAAAAAAGGGGGGGACCGGAGCTTTTAAACTCTATGTACATCGTCTGTTATATTAAATTTTGAATTTAAAAATTCAAAATGTCGAGGAGGAGAATTGAAAAAAAGCTTGGAACAGAGGGTTGATCACGATGACACGCGATTGCTCAGGAGTTCCCATTTCGGAAGAGAAGGAAAGGAAAAGCGTTGTTGGTGGAAGAAGTATATGGGCAGTCGTGAAACTGTTCATTAAATATTTTTCTTCGTTCAAGATTTCATTAAAGATTTTACGAATTTTTTTTTAATTCTCTTGAAAAATTTTCTATCATCGTTTCGTTCTATTTCTTGTTCTAATATCTTTAAATTTTAACACGCTATTCTTCTTCCTATGTTCGACTGGGTTACAAGAAACGTCGAAATAAAAGTGATAAGAACGCGAAATCTCGCGATCACGTACAATAAGACATATCATTTTTCTAATATATATATATATATATATATATATGTATATGTATGTATATATATATATTTGGACGACATAGATTCTCGTCTAAATAGAATAAAAAAGAAGAGAGAAAGAAAGAGAAGAAAAAAAGTGAAAATTTTCGAAAATTGTCCTCGATCGACCGCGACCTACATTACCGACAATTGTTTTCGATCTTACTTGAAAGTAAAGTAGTAAGGGAAGGGAGAGGGAGGGGATGATAAATAAGAAAGAATAAGAAAAGGTAAAAAAAAAAAAAAAAAAGTCGTGGTGAGTCCATACATTCCGAAAGTATAATTAACGACACGTTAAATTAGGGACCGTAGCTATTGCGTATAAGTATTCGCAGAAATTTTTTTTTAGGCTCGTCGGTTATAATTTAAACGCTATATATTTATTATACATTATTACTAAAAGATTTAAAACTAACACGTGACACGTGATTTTAATCTATATAGAATACAATGTCGCCGTGATGTTTTTCTCGTCGATTTTTCGAACGTTTCGCGATTCAAACGTGTGATCGTAGTTGTTATTCGAGAAACGGATTTAAATGATAAAAATCGCGTGCGCTTCTTTCCGTACTATGTGTTTTAGTTATTATACACAGTCCGTCTGGTGATGCTTGGCGTAGATTAGCGGAAGTGACGTTGCGTCAAAGTAATTTTTATCCCTCGATTGATAGGGCAGAGTCGAAACTCGTTTAGATCGTATTACATTTATATACACCGTATATACTATCGTATATTCAATTTTTCTCGATTTGTATCAAAAATATTTGTATACACCCAAAATTTGTAATTTTATCAATCTCTAATGTAATGTCTTTTTGGAGATATACAAAATCGAATACTTGATCGACTTTGCTCTATCAATTAGTTATAGTAACAAGTACACTGCTCAACAACTCTTTTTCTATTCGATAAAAAAAATGCAATTATTACAATCATTCGATATTTTTCGTATATCTCGTATATAAAATATACGAAGATATTTTTAAATGGATAACCAGACCATAAACCATAATTGCACCTTGTTTCCCCAGTTTGCGGCCATTTTTTTTTTTTTTTTTGCGTTGACTACACAATTGGAATCACCACGCTCCGTATCTTATGCGTGGTATATAAACGTTGCCTATAAACGCTTTCATAATTCTCTATGAGTCATTCCAACGTAATTTCGTACCGACACGAACCGATCCGATTGAAGAAAATTTTTTGACGAAATTTCTTTCAAAAGACGAGTGGAAAAAATTAATTGAATTGTATCGAATATTTATATACACTTTCTCCTTAATTTGTTCGCCGTATGTTTTTGACCAAATATGTATGTATTTTTTTATCGAGCAGTGTATTTCGCCCTTGAGATTGAGATTTTCAGAAGAAGAAGAAGAAAAAAAAAAAATCTCTCAAACGACACGAATGTTCCATCCCGTTCATTCCCGCGGATTCGATTCCGCGATATGTGAAAATAGTCAATTCGTGGTAATTTAATTAAACGGAAAGTGAACAATTTCTGTGAGAGGAAATTGTCAACGATCTCGGCATTGATTTAAATCGATCGATCGAGATTCTTCGAATGATTAAAAAAAAAAAAAAGAAGAAGAAGAAGAAAAGTGATTAGCAAATTCAGAAAACGTCTGCTTCGACGGCATTATATATATATATATATATATATATATAAAATATATATGTATACTAGATATTATATTCAAAGAAATTTCATTCTAGCTATCAGATGTTCTTTGCACATAGGTACCTGAACGGTTCGACTATTTATATTAATTTGTCAAGGCTGCGTAAACAATCCCAAAGAATGAAAGATGCTATTTTACGTGCTCGCGGTGGTGGATTTCGATATATAAGCTCTTAGCCAACGTGATCAACGTTGATGGAACACCGATTCACGGAACTATCGTCGTATTCAACCGTGTCAAGCTATCTCCTTTTATCATTTTTATTACGAGAGATGTTAAAAATATATTTCAAAATGTTTGCCGCTTCGAACAGAATTTTAAAAAGAGATTTGTAAAGATCTTAGATATACGTTTGAACTGAGGGAAATCGTCGGTTGTTTTTTCTTTTTTCTCTCTCGTAAACATTCAATTCGGTAAAAAAAAAAAATACATATTTACTTTAAATTTTACTCGAGGATTCTATCTCTCCCGGGAGGAAAAGGGAGGATCCTCGAATACGTTTGAACGGAGAAATCGCTTGAACAACAAAGAATCTCTGTAAAAGAAGATCTCAGATGAGGAGAAACCTTTGTCAATTCAATTAAAGGATCATTGATTTAAGAAAATTTGATTAAAAGAAAAAAAAAAAAAAACTGCGAATTTCTGAGAAATATTTGACGCGGATCAGAAAAAAAATCTGTGGGAAAAAATCTTTCTTCACAAAGGATCTCGATGTACAATCTCTCTGGTCTTGTAATATAATATAACGTGTCTGTGTATAAAAATTTTTTTTCTAGAAAAAAAAAATAAAAAAAAAAAACAGGAAAATCACACGGATCTAAAGAATCTGAAGAATCTTTCTTACTTACGGAAGGAAGAGGAAAAAAGAGAAAAAAAAGAAAAAAAAAGAAAACACGTTAAAGTAAAGTAAAGTTAATAAAACAAAGTAAACAAGTCGCTATTGTTATTCATTAATTAGGCATAAATCGGATAATTATACGAAAAAAAAAAAAGAACGGCCACGATGAGTCAACGAGATCGTTTTCTGTGGACATTGATTCTGACTAATTAGGATTAAAGAGGTGGTTATCGACGACGGCTCCATACCGTCCATAAGCCTCGATCGACAGGATCGATTAACAACGATGACTACGATGTTTCGAACAATGAAATTGAGAAGAACTCGCATCGTGAAAGAAAAAGAAAGAAGGAAAGAAAGGAGATAATAGCATAGAGAAACATCGCGTACGAGAGGGAATAACAAGTAATAGCACTGATTTAACAGCGCACTCGAGAATGTGTGTGAGAACAATGAATGCAAGAATTTCGAGATTTAGTTTCTTGTTTAAAATATTTATCATAATATTCGTGATAAATTATTATTAGAGTCGAAGCAGATGGAGGTTGTAAAAAAAGACGCAAGGAAAATTGCGTGGAATTAGTGGAATTGGTGTCTACGTGTCGAACGACGTTTTTTTATTTTTTTTTTTTTTAATATGGATGCATTTTTTCGTTGAGAAAACCGATTTTATTTTATTTAAACGAATTAAGTTAAACTCGATGCTTGCTTAAATTAATGGCCTCACGGTTGTACAGAGGATCGAGGATTCGATTGAGATTCGTTCAACGAGGCAGATTTTAGTAGATTTTAAAAAAAAAATAATTCTTCGACTCGAGAAATTTATGAAAAAGAATAAAAGAATCTCTAGGGGCCATTTTGCACAATTAGAACGTTTCGTAACAATGTTCGCAAGATAGAACGATAAAAAGCTCTACTTTTCTTCTACTAATTTACCGCTAATTAGCTACCATCCTCTTATGAATCGCAATGGACGCGATTTCAAATCGTTGTTGCGTGTTAAGAATCGTTTAACGTTCGACTTCTTGGCGCGAAACTAAATTATTCACGTAAGAAGAACGATTAACGATGAAAAAAAGTTAAAAAAAATACGAAAAACTTGTTGATAAGGCAGAAAATAAAAAATTGAAGTAACATTGACATTGGTAATCTTAAGTTTTTGCTTTGCTATCGATATCTTATTCGATATTAATATTCTCTTAATATCGACAAAAGTACAAAAAAAAAAAATCTACGTTTTAATCTTCAAACTTTGAATATCATAAAATAATTATAAAATAATTAATTTATCTTTCTTTTTGTTCAACTATTTTTTTTTTTAACAACAGTGACACAATAGCATAGAATTTTGATAGAGAAATTATTTCTGAAGAATTAAGTGACGGAGATCGTATATTATGACTCATGCTCGGCTGCCTGTTGAACGTATAAGGATTGAATTAAAAAAGGAATTATTACCGATGTTAAATTGTCCAAAAGATCGTAGATCTAGTATCGTAAAATATTTGTTTAATTTACACTTAAATATTAGTTATATGCATTATGAAATTTTTACATAAAGAAGAAGGAGAAACGAATTTTCATTTCGTATATTTGTTTTTAATAATATCGTGATATAATAGCAAGTTTGGAAACTATTATTGTTCACCAATAGTGTAGAATTTAATCTCGTTTGTTTTTTCTAATTTATTTATTGATTATTTATAATTTTTCCATGATTTTGCAAAGACCAAAGAGAAGAGATACCTGTTGTACTAGTAACGCGTATTTAAACGGAAATTATTTATTTATGAAAAAGAAAATTTCATTTGTTATTCGCATCTATCAAACGTCGTTCATTCGAGTAGACACCTATCGATTTGTATATGTAAAAACCTGTATATGTTATTGTATGTAGTAGCATCTACGCTATTTGACCGTATATAAGGGGAAAGCTAATCGCGTAGCATGTCCGTGCATTTATTTGCCTGTTAATTTTCTGTTTTCAGACCTAGCATCGAAATACGTATGTAATTCTAATAATATAGTATAATAAATGAAAGAAAATGGGATGAAGGATACGGAATATTTCGATGACAGAGAAAATTTCAGGGTCTGTATATAGTAATCTCTATCGTTCAAGCTTTATATATGCATTCATTATATGCATGTGGATAGATAATTAGATATTTAAATATTTCGAATTTTCGATTCGAACAATTTTATCGAAAATCGAATATTCGAATAAACTTGCTCGATTTATTTGGAACAAAACGATGAGCTCAAATATTATCGAATAAAAAATTGTATATTATTCGATAATTTTCGGATATTTATAAAAATTAATCGTTATAGCTTATTACGTGTAAATTAAAATATTTTTTCTTTCTTTTATTTTATTTTTATTCGTTGATATAAAATGTAGGGGAAAAATTTGAAAAAGTTTAAATATATCGTTCGGATTCGAATAAATCGAGATTATTTAAATACTATTACAATTGAAATAAAGATGAATTTTTGATCATGGTTATTATTCGATTGATCGAACAATTTGAAGTATTATATATAGTCGAATAATTGATTATTCGCATTAGTTCGATAAATCGAGTTCTTGACTCGAAACGAATTGAAAGTAATTTTATTCGAAATGGAATTTCGATTCTTTTCGAATTTCGAATTTCGAAATCGATACAATTCGATAAAATGTGTTTCAATCGACTTGAACTTCGAGTAATCGAATAAACTTTGAGCGCTCTCGAGCCTCGAGTGTTTGAACTTTCAACGCAATGTGTAATACTCCACTGATATATGTACAATCCTTGATTATTTAAACTTAACATTTAAAATTTTCCACGAGACTTTCACACTATCGAATAGTGAAATGAATATAGGAAAAATAAATCATCAGAAGAAGAAGTGAGGAATCGAGCGGAAAAATAATTTTAAGAATAAATTTAAATTTAAATTTGATATCTTAACAATTTGTTAATTAGAATTTTAAAACATATAGAACGAAAGTGTTAAAAATAATCGATCATTGATTTAATCAATATCGATAATTATTTTTAAGTGTTAATTTTTAAGTATTTTAAATATGTATAAATAATCTCGATTCGATTAATTGTTAAAATTAGTTTACACATCAAAAATAATTGAAAATGCTTTAAAAATTTGTATTCTGCAAGATTCTTACTTTTCAATTTAAGAATCATCGTATCGAAACGATGAAGGTTATAAGCTCGACGCAATATTTTACGAAGATAAAATTTTAGTTAAGAAAAAAAAAAATCTAAATTCACGTCACTATTCGGTGCAAGAAAATTAATGATCAAGAAACGACATTTAATGACAATTATTATACTTTAATCGAATATTTATCATGTATAACGTGATTTAAAAAAAAAAATAACATATATCTATATGTATTACAAAATATTCTCTAATCGAAGATGCCCGAATTGTGATACGTTTATAATGTTTATATAAGCCGATACTTATTCACGGAAGAAATTGTTTTAACGAAGACCTTTGATTTAGCAATCGATTCGCAATATCGTTTAAACATCTCTACGATAATTTGCATCGATCATTTCTCATATTTGGTTCTTCACATCTGATTATTGCACGTATATTATGGTATATTCGTTGTTGAACAAACGATTGTTGAACGCATCGTATTTTATCGAAATATCGATACAATTGTTACCTCAAATGATCAAGTATAATTACGTTCAAAATAATGAATTCAAAATAAACATGTAAATTGCAAAATTTTTCAAATATTTAATCTCGAATATATTTATACCGTATTTAGATCATTTTTTAGAAAGATTAATTGCATTTTATAAAAAATAAAGTATATGATAAATTATTACATAATCTATAATTTCAAAATACAAGTTTTATATATTATAAATGTATTATCGAAATAATCTCTTAGACATAATATTGTAACACTTTCTTCCTTGAATAAGCATTGTGTATCTTGTTAAACAATAGAAATTATTCAGACGAATTCACACACTATTAAGATACGTGTATGAATTTTTAATTCGACGTCTGTATACACATGTTAAGTAAAATGTAAAAAAAAAAGACGTTAATTGAGAATAGAATTGAACACTAATGAACATTTTAAAATTTATATTAAAAAAAAATGTTTTAACTAACACTATCAATTTCAAATAATTTTATAACAACATAGAAAAAAAAACTAAAACTAAAAAAATATTTAAGTTAAAATATAATTTTATTTTAATCTTGCTATTCTTGATTAACGTCGTGACATGTATTTTAATGCTCGATGTTGCGAGAAATCGCGATGAACAAAATTTCTCGATTGAAATCGAGGAAGCGATAGAGAACAACTTCAAATAATGTAGCTCGATGAAAAAACGGGAACGTGTTTAAAAATCAGATAGAAAGAAAAAAACAAGGAACAAACAATGATTTACTTTTTTCAATTTTAATTGAACCAAACATAAAACAATGAACATTTCATCATCCGCCAACGGATAAAATGAAATTAAAGTTGCGCATGTGCACGAGTCATGTGTTTGTGAAGAAGCAATTATCCTAAAGGAATCGCGCATAAGAATTACTTTGATGTTTTCGTTGAAAATAAAAAAAAAGAAATAAAATTCCGATGTATTTACGAGGTAGATAATAAATAAAAACAACAATAATAATAATAATTAATAATAATAAATAATATTTAATTATAACAAAGTAATAACAATATAATAATATTATTATTAATATTAATATAATTATAAATTAGTTGCAGCTTTCTGTGTAAGGTTATTGTGATATCTAAAAAGAAAAAAATAATAACTTTACCGTAGCGATATAAAATTAATTCAGAATTAAGAATCTGATATTTAGTGAACAAAGAAAAAATGAATAATCAGTATATCGACGGGGCTTTTGAATGATGCCACTCCTGAGATCGATCTGAATATCATATATAATTATATATATGAGCGAATAAAGAAAAAAAAATAGTGATCCGTGAGTGGCCGCGTCTTTTTTTTTTTTTTCGTCACTTTCTTCACAGACGAGGTTAGAACGACAATCTTAGGCCTCGTCAAAATACTGCCGGATACATGAGGACGTTCCGAAAATCGATTGCAAAGTAACAAACTGAAAATTTTTCTGCAACTATAATTTCAATATTGATAACGGGAAAAAAAACAAAATGAAGGAAAATAACGAAGAAAAAATTTTTTGCGATCTATTCGATTATTTGGAAAGTCCATTTTGTATCTGGATCAATCCGTCCATAACATGTCTCATGCTGAGGCATTTGCACAAATGCGTGCATATTAATCATTGGGACTACAAAAACATATCATCATATATAATGGTAATGATACCGCATATATGTATATATATATACATATGTATACATATATATGCACATATATTTATACATATATATACATATACATATATATATATATATTTAAAAAATATTAAGCAATAAGATTTTATTTATATGCCCGTAGAAAAAAAATTGAATGAACAACTGCATATCAATACGTGTGTCTGGGCAAGGATTAGCTTATACACAATATATATGTATATATATGTATACATATGTATATGTATGTATGTATATATATATATATATATATCTATATATACATATATATAGATATATAATCTTTACTTCGTCGTTGTCAGGCGTTAATGTTAAACTTAATTATCATTAATTAATTATTAGATTGTGAAAGAATTTCTTCAGGTTCTAAGCAAGATTTGGAAATAATAAAACAAGTAAAATATATAGTATTTTTTTACTGTTCCCTATTTATTATCCTTATTTATTATATATATTAATTTATTTCTTTTTATTTCAAAATTTTAATATTGTTTATTTAAAATTTATTTAAAATTTATTTAAAAATCAATATCATTAATATTGTAGCACAAATTAATTAATTATTTTAATTAATAAAAAAATTCATTCAATATAAAAATTTGTATTGTAAAAATATGTATATATATAAAAATATACGTAAATATTTACATGCATTTTAAATTTCCCACACTGGCTATATGATGGCGCTAGTGAAGAAAATTACCATTTTACATAAATTTGGCGGTAAATCTAGTATCAGTATTCAGTAACTACGCAATTATTTAGATACAAATTATTTCATTAAATTTAATATTTTTTTAATTAAAAATGGTTTATAAAAGTGAAGAAAAATCCAATAATTTATATATAAAATCAGAAAAAGAAAATTCACAAATATTTGAAAGAAAACAAGCTCAATATAAAGATCTTTCAGAAAAATTCGCAATAACAAGAAGTGATTATTCTAAACAATTTGCCCATATATATTCTGCTAGACTTGCTGAATTAAGAGATATTTTAATTCCACGTGTCCAAACTAAATGGGGTATGTTATTAACTTTTCTTTTATGAATAATATATATTATCAAGGTTATGATATTCATACAATAAAAGATATATGCAAAGATTTTTTTATGAATAATATAACATCTATATTTTTTTTTTTATATACACAGAAAATATTCCTATTGTAAAATTAGCTGATTTAGAAAATTTAGAAGGTGAACAATGTATACTAATTGGTACACTGTATAAACATCAGCAATGGAAACCATCAATTTTACGAGAACTTAGTGAAGATCATCAACTTAATCTCTCTTGTTCTAAATCAGATTATTGTTCAGAAAAAGACCAATCATTTCTAGAAGATGAAATGTTACGTATTAAGTTAGTGGGTAACCAAGTTAACTTAAAACAAATTGTTACTGGAGTTGTTTGTGCTGTATTAGGCAATGAAAATAGTGATGGAACATTTATGGTAATATTTTAATTCTAAAAATATAATTATTATTATATCTTTACATTACATACATTTTTAATATAATTTATTATATTTAGGTAAAAGATTGGTGTTTTCCTGGATGTGCACCAAAAGAATCTTTAAAAGAACATATATCGCAAAAAAAACTGGTAATAGTATCTGGATTAGATTTATCTAATAATCATGAAAGTTTGGGAATATCTCTCTTTTGTGAATGGTTATGTGGAATGGCTGGTAATACAACAATACAAAAGGATAATACTTCTATTGTTCGCCTTATTATAGCAGGTAAATCATACATATTATTCTAAAAATTTTATATATATATATATATAATTTATTTTTTTATTAGGTAATACTATAAAAAATAGTGATATAATGAATACTAGTACAAAACTTGGAGAAATAATAAGGACTGTGGATACATTCTTAAGTAATTTAGCAATGTATTGTAATATTACCTTGATGCCAGGAGAACATGATCCTACTAATGCTATGTTACCACAAAAACCATTTCATCCTTGTTTATTACCTAAATCATCCAGGTTTATATATATATATATATATATATATATATATATTGAATCTTATGTACAAAATATTTATAATATATAGTGTATATTCATTCTATTTTTATATTTATATAGATTTAAAAATTTTAAAAGTACTACAAATCCATGGATTGGTAAAATTGAAGGACGAATAATAATTGGTACTAGTGGTCAATCAATTGAAGACATCATAAAAGTAACAGGTGAAACTGATATTTCACCTCTTGAATGGTTAGAAAAATCTTTGCTGTGGAGACATATGTGTCCAACTGCTCCAGATACATTATTAGCTTGTCCATATTATGAGAAAGATTTGTTTATTATAAAAAAATGTCCAGATATATATTTCATAGGAAACACAGATAAATTTGAAACAAAACTATGGAAAGGTTTGTAAAATATTTTTAAAAAATAAAATTAAAAAATTTTTTAAAAATAAATTAATTTTTACTTTAATTAAAATTAACTTTCAGGGGAAGAAAATCAAATCGTTAGATTAATATCTGTTCCACGTTTTAATATGACTTGTACTGCTGTGATAGTAGATTTAGAGAATTTGGACACTCAATATATTTCTTTTGGTAATACTTAAACTATAAAGATATTAATGTTTGCCATGTTATATTATTTTATTCTAGTTTAATATAAGTTTTATATGAATATATATATATATATATGTCAAAAGTTTTCAAATAAAATATAAATAAAAACAAAATTATACAGAAATATGTTCATCTTCATTATATTTATTTCATATATTAACTTTATTTAAAATTTTATTTAACATTTTGATTTAATTCGTGATATTACTTAATACAAGTAATGAATAAGAAACATGTTCTATTATTACCTGTTTATTTCATTCAAAATGTGATGTACAAAATCTAAGCGCATGACTTTTAAATATAGGTATGTTTGTGACTAAATATAAAATATGTGATAAGAAAGAAATTACATGTAATATCACAGATTATTAGAAAATTATGAAATCACAGCGACATGAGATTTTGAAAACATAACTTGTTACTTAAATAAACATGAATTCATGCTTTATAAATTATAAATAATTAGAACATAACAGTCAAAATACAGAATACAATTATTTCTTGCTAACAAAATATTATTTATAATTCATTTTCATTATTTAATTTTTTTATAAGAACTAAAATGTACTAGGTATATTATCCTTCTGTAATTCCATGTTCTTACCTGCAGATTACACAAAAGTAGAAATGTAAATTATTATATGCGTATTTTTAAATTTTATAAATGAACTGTTTTTGACTGTTATACGAGATGTAAAAATTATGAAATCATTTGAAGAAATGAACAACATAAAAGAAATTAAATATATAGATATAACGATGTACACAATATAAAACTACATACATTATTATATGTGTTCATAATAGCTGAATATTTTCAATTATTATACAATGAACATCGTCGCAACTAGAAAAAATATGCAACATCGAAGGATAATGCTACAGAACATTTCAGTTGGCACTTTTATTTAACGAAAAAGTTTGATTATAATATAAATACACTTTTTATTTTTATTTTTTTTAATATAAAATTGCCTAATTCTGTTCATATGAGATTCTAACTTTTGAAGGACTATGTCCTGTTTTATCAGTTATAACAGTGAAAGAAAAATATAACAATATCCTTATCCTAAATAAAAGGATGTTAATCCATACAATTCTAATACTTTGGCCGAAATAGAAATACTTAAAAAGCAATCATTAAGGTTTCCCATTAATTTAAGCAGAATGAAGTTATAAAATTTATATTTATAATACACTTTACAGATTCATAATACCATTAACTTAAGGTGCATGTTACATGACCGACAGGTATATATAACAATTGACAGGTAGCTTCTGCATATAGTAACGACGTAGACATACTGTATGTATTAAAGGTTTTATCCTATCTCTTAGCCGTCGGACGTATTCGTTCCTTTTCAGTATCCCTATCGTCACCTACTGTCCATTCAGGATCATTGGGATCCTCACCCTCTATGTCACAACAAGCTGATTCTGTCGAATCTGATTCTGGAGAATCCATTTCCCCATCCTAGAAACGAAATATTAACGCCTATCTAAATATTTATGAAAGATTACTTTTTTCAACGGTTATTCTGCGTATATTACAAAAATTATATTTAAATGTACAAGCTTGTAACAGCTGAAAAAAACAATCAGCGAGCTAATTCATCAAAATATTCTAATGCTTATAAAACTCATGTACAAATGCAATGCAGTTTCTCTTAAATATTGCTAAAATAAAATCAATCGTGTTTAAAATAGGAAGCATCAAATGACACTGCTTACCAGAGATAGCCTCGAGGAGCCATGAAAGTTGGCTCAAAGTTTGTATTAATAATCAGTACGACCATTCAGATATTCTTTTTTTCTTTTTGTAATAAAAAATTCTGACTTAGATAATTAACACTTAAACATTTAATACAAACACAGTGTACGTACATCATCTGCTTTTTCTTCATCACGGGAACAAAGAGATGCTGACGAAGGTTGCCAATGACCATCTGGCATTACTTCCAGCATTTTATCATAAACTTCTTCAGATAATGGAAATATTCTTGGTTCATATGGCAAAATCTATTAGCAAAAAAATTATACATAAAATATAAATTTTTTAAAAATATTTTATGTTGTATTTTTTTATTAATAATTTAAATAAATCAAATCAAAATGTAATACCTCATTTTCATCCTCATTTATTGAAACATTAGTGTCGTCTTTTCCTATTCTTAACGTAGGTGTAGCACGACGTCGTATAGCATTTTGTAAAGCAGATGATCGATGCATATTATCCGAATTATGTTGATGTTCTGAATCTTGAACTTGAGGAGTTGCAGGAGGTGATGTAATTGGTGACATCATATCTCCACCAAAATCACTTGCATGTGGAGACATAGGATCTAATAATTAAAAAATAATTTATAATTTATATACTCATACTCATATAATTTATATATCTTAATTTTTTATTTTTTTTATCTAAATTTTTTATCTAAATCAAAAAAAATTAAAAAATTATAAAGGAATTAGGAATTACCTGGTGTATTCGCACCACTATCTGCTCGACTATCTGTTCTACGATTATGCCGAATACGTGATTGATGTGGCATATTCATATATGTCATAAAACGTTTATTTTCTTCCCGTTCACTTCGTTCATGTCTTAAAGCAATAATTTCATCCGACATATCTTCAAACTAAATAAAATATATAGATATTTTTAATTTTATTATAAAATAAGATATTTTATAAAATTTTTATATTTATATAATTAAAACATACTTACATCACTGTCTTGACTAGGCCTATGCATAACACCATTTTTAATATCCAATTTTGAAGGTTCTTCACATAACCTCCACCTATTTTGATGAAAAAAGAAAAATTATAATATTAATAATTATTCAGTAAAATATTATAGAAAATTATTCATTAAAACTAGAAATAGATTGAAAATGATTTCAATTTATCGTTATAATTTTTCTAAGTTATTTATTTAAATTACTATTTATTTGGATTTTGAAAGTTACTAATCATAAAAATAAGAATGAATCGAAAAATTCAAATTCAAAACTTTTTTTGTGAGAATTTCGAGGTTTCGAATATCTTATTTCTAATTAAAACATTACTTACTTTGGTGTTAATATTTCTTTATATTGTAACTTTTCAAGCCTAGTTGAAGCAGCTACGCTATAAGGTATAACTATATTATCAATATCGTACGAATTTTGCCTCAAGCGTCTGTAATAAAATATTTAATAATATAGTAATAATTTTAATTATACGTTTATATATAGTTTTATTAAATTTTATAATATTTTTATTAATATAATTACTAACCCATGAGAATTCTTTTCTTTAATTGTATTCTTTTCTGTAGTAGAAGTAATAGTATGATGTAAAGGAGAAGACACTGGAAATGAATGCTTACTAGAGCTGGAAAGTGCACTAATATCATCATCATCTTCAGTTGTTAATTTTTGCATCCTTTTTCTACTTAAACCATGAACACTTCTATCATGACCAAGTCTATTTCTTTTTCCTTTCAACATTTTCTTCTTAATTCCTATAAAAATCAATGATAAGAATAATCATATTAATAATAAATAATATTATAATAAAGAGAGATTAAATAAAACAGTTAACTTTTATAAATAAATTAATTATTTATCAAACTTTTAATCATTTCTTTTTAAGTTAACTTTATACATTAATATTTTAATTATAAGAATTATTAATTTAAATAACTGTTTTATGTTTAATAATAATAAAACAGTTGTTCTGAAGATTAGATATATTTTTAAACAAATATTTAAAATACAAAATTAAAAATATTTTTTTAAATTATATTTATTTAAGAATATTAGATGATAATATATCAGTTATCTAGTTATTTTCGTTTTGTTTATGCAAGAACGAAATAATAACTGTAAATAATTGTCTATTTTGTGATTTCTCTTTGAATATGAAATTTTAAAAATATATTTTTTTTTTATCAATCTTAAAAAAAGCATAATTTCTCAAACTTTTTTATTTTCTTTACAAATTTTTATATATAAATTTTATTGAACAATTTTTTTTCAACTTCAGATTTATTTACATATTTATACTCAATATTTCCAAGAAATTTACATATCATAATTTTAACTTTTTTAAAAACACTATAAATGTTCTTATTTAATTAGGATTTTTTTCTACTTTCAAAAACATTAAAATTCTTTATTTATATAAAGATATATAGAATAAAAATATCAATTAATATACATTTAATAACAATTTTTTCTGAATAGAAAAGATCATATAAAATTATAGTTATTTCATAATTGAATAAAATAATATTTGAATAGTTTCATTCAACTCTTATTCATAAATAAATATAGAATGAATACAAATATAAATACATAAATAGTAAAAAAATATAAAAAATGTTCAGTACATAATTATATACACATATATATATATATATAATATTTTCATAATATTGACAATTACATACTTGCAGTAAGAATACTTGAAGATGATTTTTTTAATCGAGCTGCATATTTTCTATGTCCTGGAAGTTTTTTATTTCTTCTTTCATTAATATCTTTATCTTTTAAACGCGTAATTCGTAAGTTACCCCTTAACATTTTTTGTTGCCATTCCACTGATTTCATAATGGCTTCAAGATGAGTTCCTTGTGTAATTTCTGCAGAACAAAATATTAAAAAAAAATTATAAATATAAATTTTCTCTAAATCTCTAATATCTTTAATATTAAACTATAAGCTGATATTAAAAAATTAAAGCTTCTTAATAAAATATATAAATAAAACATATACATATATATTTTTATTTACCATCAGGAAATGATAAAACAGGATGAAAACTAGGATCAACAAGTGCAACTCTTTCTTGTACAGACATTTGTTCAATTGGTTCTTGTGGTTGCATTGGATCTAATCTTCCAGTACATAAAGCACATGGTGGTAATACATGATCACAATTGCATCTTACTGTTGATGCTTTTGCAGCACGTTTCGAGACTTCATGTAATTTATCTAATTGTAATAATTTTCTTTTCCTATAAAAACTCCACACAAATGGTCGAGTCCTACTAGCTGGTAATTCACCTTCAGGTGAATTATAACGTCCTGTAGAACCTGGTAAAACACCACTATAGCCATTCACTGTTTCTGCATTATCAAGTATCACTAATCCTTTATTAGCTCTAATATGCCGTTGTAATTCATTATGCTGTCTAATCCTATATTCCAAATCCGATATTTGTGCTTGCAACCATGTCCATCTTGCTGCTACACCTGCACGATCTTGAGCATACCTCCACGCTGCTCTTTTTGATCTATAAGTGATATTGTTAAAAATAATTAAATACTTTAAAAATTTAATCAATTAAATTTTAGAAATTATATTCATATTGATTTGTTATTTTAAATCAAAATTAAAAATATTTTATTTGTTAATTAACATATATTTATTATGCATTTTTATAATTACTTTTGCAAAAAATATATAAGTATATTAAATATCAACATATAAATATATAAAAAATTTATAAAAATATATAAGATATTATATTAAATATTATTAAATAAAATTTTAAAACCGACCAAAAATATTATTCGGTTTTAGTTTTTATAAACTCAAATATTTTTCAGGAATAAA
The DNA here is from genome assembly GCF_029169275.1 of Apis cerana. Classification (NCBI taxonomy): domain Eukaryota; kingdom Metazoa; phylum Arthropoda; class Insecta; order Hymenoptera; family Apidae; genus Apis; species Apis cerana. The sequence continues at coordinate 12,125,826 of NC_083858.1, read as the reverse complement.
GATATGTTAAGAATAAATGTTAAAACGAAATATCAACAATAAATTTCATATTAAGAAATATAAGAAGAAAACTGTATAAACTAATTTAATTTTACATCACATTTCCATTCTATTAAAATTATAAAATAAATAGAATGGTCCCAAAATTAAAAATTAATTCTTTTGATAAAAAATATAAAAACTCACATAGATATACTTTGTTGATGTGGATTGTTAAATGTCTGCATTTCATCACAACTTTCTCCACCACTACTGGATGCAGTACAATCGGAGTCAAGATTAGATTCCACAACATGTAATTGCGTGGCTAAAGGTCCAGCCACACTTTCTACTTCTTCACCTTTAATTTTAACTTGAGGAGTACCAAACACTGATTGGCGGTTACTGTTACCAGAAGTACTACTCAAATTATCACGTGATCCATCACCAAAATATCGGCAACATAATCGCTGACGATTCACACTATTACTCTGAGCAACACACATTTTTTCAATTTTTTGCAAAAAGGAACTCAAACTACTACTAATTTCTGGAAAGTTTCTAACATTGGATTTAGAACTGATATTAACTAATTCTTGAAAAAGATATTTTTTCACTCCATGATGAGCAAGTTCAAGAACTCCAGTATTTTCTTCAGCAACATGCCTGCCTATTATTCTTGCTTGAAGCTTTCTCAGTCTTCTTAATAAAAATGCACATTTCCTTTCACTCTCGTGTTGTTTTTGGGCAACATCTTGCTGTAACTTTAAAGTATTCACTTTATGTTGGTCCACTGCATCAGCAATATTGCAAATACTTATAACATCAACATCAAGTAAATCTCTTTCAAAAGATGAAAATCCTTCTTCAGGCATAGAAAACATTTCAACTCCATCAACTGTACTTTGGACTGGTTCACTACTACCTGCAGATATGTTTTCTGCATTTTCCACATCCTCAATGGATTTAATTACTTGTAAAATTTCTTCAACATTTTGTCCAATATCCCCAACATTACTAATATTACATTGTTCATTATCTGTAGTTATGTCGCTACCAAAGGCCATTATTTGATCCACATCCAGATTTTTATTGTCTCCTGCTGTTTCTGAGCCCACCAAAGGCAAGTCTGCGCTTGATTTTAAGAAACCCATATTGTCCGCTTGATCACCCATAGATGGGTCGTTCATTATAGTATCAGTCACCTTTTTTTCTGGACTGCCCAGAATGTCCAGTTGTTCACAGTCCTCCTTTATTAGTACTTTCTTTGTAATCAAGTCAGATCCGTGCGTAAATGTAGACAAGCTATCAAGATCATTGGCATATTTCGAGTTGATGACATCACGAATGAGATCCTTAGAGATACCATGTAAACACTGCTCGTCGATCTTTGATGGTTGAACGTTTGCAGAAACAACAAATTTTGCCAGAATTTCACGATTCTGACACACCTGCGTAGCCTGCTCTGGGGAAAGAAATCCACCAGCTGGAAGGGAAGGGAGCAAATTTTCAGGCTTTTGAGGACCACCTTCCGTCAGAGCAGGGGCCATCACTGCCACTGACACTGCCAGTGCTGCAGCCTCGACATCCAGAGGCTCCCACGTGCGTACGCACCCACACCTACACTTCACATGTGCTGTGCTCACTCCCATTCATCCATTACTAATTTATTGTCCTGCACTTGTATTGTTATCTTTCAATATGATTTCTTTTTTCTTTTGTCTTTTTTTTCTCTTGTACCATAAATTCTTTTCTCATTCATTCCATATTAAATATTATGTTGTTTCAACAATAATTTCCATTGTGTTTAATTTCTTCATTTTTGTTTTATTTGTATGCTTTGGACCAATTCATAACCTGTAAATAAATTATACAAAATGAATATTTTTATAATAAATATTTTTTTCAAATATTTTAAAATTTTATTTTAACTCTAAAAAAATAAATCTATGTAACAATATATATTTTAAAAAATTAATTCTCTAAGGTACATATACATATTACAATTATAATAAAAACAATATTCATTATTTAATAAATAATAAAAGAATTCTTTTTATTAATATTATATTTATTATAATATTTAATACATAATGTATATGTATATAAAAATATAAAAATTAATATATCTAGAAATATATAACTTATAATATAAAAGATATATTTATATCTAAAAAAATATTATTACATTATTATATTACATAATATAAGTTATATCATTTCATATTAAATATTAATTATTTTCCAACATTCATTATTAAACAAGTATTAATAAAAAAACTATATAAAAAATAAGTTATAATAAGTAAATATTATAATTTATATATTATATATAGAATAAATAATAATAAAATATGTGTAAAATAAATGATAATAAAAAGATTATACTAATGTATTATTATATATTAAAAATAAAATCAATTTTAATCAAGTAATTAATATCCAATAATATATGTACCATTGATTAATATTATATAAACTAATCGTTATTTCAAATATACAAGAAAAAAGAGCTCAGAATACTTAATTTAATAAAGAAACAAGAATATGAAATTCTGCTTACCTTATATTTTTTGTTTGCAAAAAGGAAGCACGTTCAAAATCGCAGATTATTCAGAGCGATATTTTTTGTAAAGGCAACATCCAAACATACAAGTAAATCAAGAGGAACGTCAGAAAGGCAAGATCGTTCTTCCCACGAAGATATAATTCAGTATATTGGATCACTATTTTCGAGCGATGAACTTCGAACGTAAAGTAAGTTGAGGCGGTAAGCGGCTGCCGGCGAATGATAACAACGCGTTATTAAAAAATTGGAATGCGATGAAATAAGATGATATATATGAAAGAAAATTTTGAACACTTTCACAAAAACTAATGAAATAACGAAAGAGAAAAATGTGTCAAGTAAAGGAAAAAAGATTGAAGATAGAAGGAAGAAAATATATATTCAAAGGTAAAAATTTAGGTTCCGTATTATGATATAGAATATCGCACATAATTACACTAAATATCACTACCAAATATATGTTGTAGAGATTAATAACAGGTATGCTTGCATCGTTTGACGCATTCCCACGTGATTACTCGTCGCAAAATATAGAAAACAGCAGCAGTGGTGGCGGCGGCGGTAGCGGCAACGACAGCGTTTCCTCGTCGTGGCACAGAATTAAAAAACAAAGATAAAAACATGCCGCACAACACCACCGCCGTCTTCGTCCTCAACAGAGGAGGCAGTTCTTTCTCGTCAGCTGCACGTCTATTGCATAATGACGCGCAAGATTTGTATCCCCGGCAAAGGTACTAGTATACAAATCACTTGGCGTCTTCGTCAATGTCCACGTACGCGAAAAACTTTTACACATGCGACTTCCGTAGAGATGTCGAAGGCATCGAGAATATAATACAGAAGGGAAAGAGAGTGAGAAAGAAAATGAGAATTGTATGTATGTGTGTGTGTGTGTGTGTATGTATGTATATATCGAGAAAGAGCAAAAAAAGATAGAAAAAGAAAGAGAACGCGCAATAAAGAAAGAGAGAAAGAAAGAGAGAGAAGACACTAACGTGCTTCGCCTCGTGAATAGCGTAACCACGAGACGTGCGTTAACGCGGACGTAGGCGCGTTTACACGCTTGAACAGCGATCAGTTGAAAAAAATGTAGTCGAACAAGAACACACGTATAAACGAGGCAAGCGGCTTCCTTCGCGGTACTCTTGTAGCGTACAATGGCGGAGCAAAAAACAGATTCGAAGGCTGCTTCTTTTGGGCAGTTTCCCCTCCTATAACGCTCACCTCACTTCGGGGGCGCTCGACATAATCGCACATACACCCATGAGAATCACGAATAATCGAATGTTCTTGTGCACTACGCAACACGACACGACTTTCATGCAACTCGCACGGATATAAATGTCCGTCACACCCAATGCACGATAATCCCTTGACTGATTTCTCGTTACAAGCAACGCGCGTACTCCTAACCGTTTTGCGTCTCTCGGTATATATGTGATTCCGACAGTACAGACTTTCTCTCTTTAAATACGAATACCGATGTCGATTTTGGTAAAAGTCACACGAGCAACACGAGCTATTTATCAATAATATATAGGAAATTCAACCAACTTCGCTGTTGCTGAAGCGGGATCGACCAATACTGCAGTGCTGCTGCCGGATGTGGCCTTCGTGCCACGCTGCCCAATCGGATTCATTTTCTATCTATAATGTCGGCGGTAAAGTCCAATTCGCAGCTCGATATATGAATACTAACGAAAAACCCTAGATTCAGAACATTATTTTTCCCGCTTATTCTATACCTACTGCTATATGCAAATTGTAAGTTGTGTGCCGGAATTATAGCGTCATATTTAAAATAAACATTAAGAATTATTTATTTTTTATACAATTTTAATTAATTTTATATAATTAATTTATTTTCTATTAAAAATATTGAATAATAATTCTAATATGATAAATATATAATAAAAAAAATTGTAATTTTTACAACTTATCATATAAAATATTATATGATAAAGCATTAAAATGAATTAATTTTCATTCTAATTTGTAATTCTATATTATAATAAATATTTAATATACAATCAATTTTGTACTTGTAATGTTAAGTACAAATATAAAAATAATAGCAAAAGATTATTGAAAAATAAAATGAAATATAATTATAAATCAATATTTAATTTTTATTAAATAAATTGCACAAATGTTGAATATATTGAAAAATTTTTTATACAACATATTGTATAGACTATTATAAAATATTTTTACTGCTGCGTATTGGTTTAATTATCATTTGTTTCGTTAGATGGCGAGATAAATATAATAGTATTGGTCTTAACACTGTATATAGAGTAATATTTTTGGACATGATAAATATATAAATATCTACAAAATAATATAATGTAAAAAAAAAAAGATATATATAAAATAATTAATATTAAATATTTATACAAAAATTTCATAAAATGGATATTGCTAAATCATTATTTAATGTTCGTGATCATGAAGGTTATATTGGTAAAGAAGACTATAATGTTAGTATTTAATTTTTATGTATTTTTAATTTAATTAATTTTTATTTATACAATACACTACAATAAAATACAACATTAAAATATGATATTTATAAAAATACAAAAATATAGTTTTATAAAATAATATTAAACTTTAATAAAAAAAAATATATATCTGTTAACATATTATTGATATGAAATTATTCAATATTTTTATATTTTAGAAAAAATTAGAAACTGCTGCTTCTGAAGATGAATTTGAAATAGAAATTACAGGATTATGTGGAGAAATTTTATCTCCTGCACCAGGAGGACCATTTTCTGCTTTAACACCATCTATGTGGCCTCAAGATATTTTAGCTAAATTAAATCAACCTGATGATCCTAATTCACAACCTGAGTATAGGTATTTATTATAAATTTCTTAATAAAGAATATTATTTCAATATATTTATTTCAATAATTTAATGTAATATACATTAGGTTTGATGAATTTGGATTTCGTGTAGAAGAAGAAGATGGTCCAGAACAAAGTTCAAAAAAATTATTAGGTATTCCATTTGTTGAAGATCCTCAACATAGGTATAAAGAAAATAAAATAAAAAAATGAATTAATTATGAAATTAAAAAAAAATAATTAATTATGTAATTTTTATGTGTTTAGATTACAATGGGTTGCTCTCTTAGAATTCAGTCATAATAAAGAAGTAACTGAATTTTCTTGGCAAAATATGGATACAAGATTACCACGTACAGATAAGTTGCGGGATATGGTTCATCATGGTGTACCTCATTCTCTTAGACCACAAATTTGGATGAGAATGTCAGGTACATTACAATTTTACATTCAATTATAATTTTTTTTAATATTGCAGATTTATAGTGTATATCTTATAATATATCTAAGTTTACATTATAAAATAAATATTAATTTTATTATATTACAGGAGCACTTCAAAAAAAATGTTCTTCTGAGATAATGTATAAAGATATAGTTAAAGCATCAAGTAATGATGCATTAGTGACTAATAAACAAATTGAGAAGGATTTATTACGTATTATGCCAGCCAATGCATGTTTTAGTCATCTTCATAGTACAGGAATACCACGTTTAAGACGTATTATGCGTGCTCTTGCTTGGTTATATCCTGATATTGGGTAATTATATTTTACAAAATAATATTAAAATATTCTTCAATGACTATATTATTTATTTATTTTTTAAGATACTGTCAAGGTACAGGAACAATAGCAGCTTCTCTACTATTATTATTAGAAGAGGAAGATGCTTTTTGGATGATGGCAACAATAGTAGAAGATTTATTGCCAGCATCTTATTATTCTTCAACATTATTAGGTGATAAATTAATAATGTATACAACTAATAAATTAATATAAAAATTAATTAATTTTAATTTAAAAATATTTGTTATAGGTATTCAAGCTGATCAAAGAGTACTTCGAACATTGGTAGCTAATTATCTTCCTGATATAGATCATGTTTTAGTTCAACATGATATAGAACTAAGTTTAATATCTTTGCATTGGTTCTTAACTTTATTTGCATCTGTTGTACATAAAAAAATATTGCTTCGTATATGGGATATGTTTCTTTTTGATGGATCTATAGTTTTATTTCAAGTTACTCTTGGAATGCTAAAGATTAAAGGTATAAAGTTATATATATATCATTATTAATGAATATATTTAGGAATATAATATATTTCTGATAAAATATTTAATATTGTTTTAGAACATGAATTAAAACAAGTAGAAAATTCTGCACAAATATTTAATGCTCTTTCGGACATACCTGGAGATATTGATGATGTAGATTTATTATTTAAGGTAAGTTTAATTTATTATTAATAAATGTGATATAATTTTTTTACATTTGTAATAAATTTCTGTAATAAAAAAATAAATAATCGAAAATTATCTTTTCATAGATATCTTTAGAAGTAAGTGGATCATTAACAGATGTTTTGGTTGAAACTCACAGACGTAGACATTTGGCCTATTTAATGGCAGATCAAGGTGGTTTAGTGGGTAATCCTGATGCTGTACCAAATTTACCAAAACAACATCTTAATAGGTATATTCAATTTACAGAATTTAATTACGCAAAATTAATTATAAATTTAATTAGAATATTAGAATTAAAATAATATAATGTTTTATTTATAATTATTATAATAATCTATATTTCCTTAAAGACGTCAAATGAAAAGAAATAAATCAATGTTTCAAACGTTTTTATTTGGAAGTTATGATACTGAAGATGATGCAAAATCAAAAAATATTCGTCAAACAGGTATTAATTAATTTTACAAAAATATTTTTTTATATCATATTTGAATATTTAAAAAAAATTAACTTAAATAAGATAAAAATATAATATAAATATTTTAGAAATATTGGTTGATCTAAGAGAAGCTGTTTTACAAGTTGCAAGACATTTTATAAATGTTGATCCAAAATTAAGTAATATTGTGCTTGTAGCAGATTATAGTATGGAAAGTCATGCAAAAGATCATGATAATTATGTGAATGTATCACGGACTAGAAAAAGAAGAGCTAAAGCATTATTAGGTATTTTTAATAACAAATATTTACATTTTAAGTTGTATATGATATTATTATAAAGAAAAAGTAATCTTATAAATTTTATTATAATTATGATTATATTAGATTTTGAAAGACATGATGATGATGAATTAGGATTCCGGAAAAATGATATAATTACAATTATAAGTCAAAAAGATGAACATTGCTGGGTAGGAGAACTTAATGGATTAAGAGGATGGTTTCCTGCAAAATTTGTAGAATTATTAGATGAAAGAAGTAAACAGTATACGTGTGCTGGAGATGATGCAGTTAGCGAAGCTGTTACTGATTTAGTAAGAGGAACTTTGTGTCCAGCTATAAAAGCAGTATTAGAACATGGAATGCGTAGACCATCATTTTTAGGTGGTCCATGTCATCCATGGCTTTTTATTGAAGAAGCTTCAACTAGAGAAGTAGAAAAAGATTTTAATTCAGTTTATAGCAGATTAGTACTATGTAAAACATATAGATTGGATGAAGATGGAAAAGTGCTTACACCTGAAGAGGTAATATTATATATATCTTTGTCATAAATTATTCAATTTAAATTTTTATGTAATTATGTAATTATATAATAATTATATAATTTTGTTTCAGTTATTATATCGATGTGTTCAATCAGTAAATTTAACACATGATAATGCACATGCACAAATGGATGTGAAGTTACGATCCCTCATTTGTTTAGGTTTAAATGAACAAGTGTTGCATTTATGGCTTGAAGTTTTATGCTCTTGTGTAGAAATTGTGCAAAAATGGTAATAAATATTATAAAAAATAATAATGATGATTTAATATCATATAATTTGTAATATCATATCATATCATTAATTTATACATTATTTTATATGTACATAATTTGTATTATTAATTTTACAGGTATCAGCCATGGAGTTTTATAAACAGTCCTGGCTGGGTACAAATTAAATGTGAATTAAGAATATTAAGTCAATTTGCATTTAATTTAAATCCTGATTGGGAATTACCACCCAAGAAAGAACAATCTCAACCTTTAAAAGATGGTGTTCGTGACATGTTAGTTAAACACCATTTATTTAGTTGGGATCTTTAGCGTATAATATAAAAAAATTAATAATTTTTGTATTAAATCTTTCATATATGCCACAATAATACAAGATAACTGTGTAGTACAAAAGTAATTGTTATTATATATGTAGACTATTTATTATATGTGTGGATATATATATATGTGTATGTATTATAGAAATTCAATGCTATAATACTTTTATATTTTTATTTGTTTATATAAATTATTTAAATTTTATTATTCAACTAAAGCAAATATCAAGAAATTTTAATAATTTTATTAATTGCTAATAAATAAAAATGAATTGTATATAAATGTATTTATATATATACATATGTTATATATTATTGTTAATTCTATTTTAAAAAAAAATCGTTGAATGAATGAATGAAATCATTGTATGAATTACATTAAAATATGATAAATAAGATTGATGTTTAATAAAAAGATTAATATTATTAATGAAAAAAAGATACACAAAAGATACAAAATTAAAACATTAATTAACGTAAATTGATATAGCTGTATTTAAAGTCGTACATGTCTTGAATCTCAAATCTGCAAACCATTTGTTAATATATAAAATTTAATTTTCATTGTACTTTACATTGTATAACAAAAAAATGAAACGATTCTGAATATATATTAAAAAAAATGTGAAATCTTTATTTTTTATGATAACTTCAAATTGCAGTTTTAATTCTCAAAACATGTACATTTTAATATCTGGCTGATTATATGATTTTACTATATCTTTTTCATTGACAGTATTTTAAAAATTTTCAATAATAAATTGTGTGTATATATATATGTATATATACACATATATATTAATGTTTAAATTTTAATTCATATAAAAAATATAAATTTAATAAAAATATACATTTTTTAAATTTTTTACATGATATAAAATATTTTATTTTATTTTATGAAATTTATTATGATGGAAAATCTTTATTCTTTAAAAGATTTTTAAGCGGAAATTTTCTATCTCTACGACAACATGGATCTCTTAAATTATCATCAATAATTTTTATATTAAGTTGTTCATCCTTTTTGATCATAATTTCTGGTTTTTCTAAAAGTTTTCTCCATTCAAAAGATTCTCGTTTATATAAATTTTTATATGTTTCAATAGTTGAAGGATCAATATGTAAGTCATGTGCATCTAAAGTATTGTCAAATATTTCTTTTTCAATATCTAATTTACATTTACAATTGCGTTTTTTTACATAAATAAAATGTAAATCCATAACATTAGTACCAGTAAAGCCAGTTTTAAATAAATCTGAACCTTTCCTAAATCGAGAATATAAATTATACGAATTATTATCTTCTAAAGTATTTTTAGGTAACATGCGTTCTACTTCCATTGTTTGAAATATTAATGGAAGTACAATATTCTCATAATCTATACTTGTTTCATCTTTATCAGAATTAACTTTATTTTCTGTTGTCTCTTCTGTTTTTTTAGCTCTTAAATAACCACTTAATTCTTGTGTTTTGCATATTTCTTTATATTTCTTTATATCAAATTGTTCTTTTTCTTCTTTCTTTTTTCTCATAGCTTCTTTGTCTTCCTCTACTTTAACTATCATTTTTGAAGCCATAGATTTTACTTTTGTATATATATCATGGATTAGTGGTCCAATAGCAGGATAACCAAATGCACCTGCTGCATCTGTTGGACCATCTTGACCATCTGTTCCTGCACTTAACATTATTACTTCATATTCCGAAAATCGAGGATAAGCTTTAATTTTTGTCAACCAGTCTAGGGAAAAATATAATGCTAATTCTTGATTTCTACCACCTTTTCCTTTTCCTTTAACTACTACAGTTGGCTCTCCTCCACCAATTAATACTAATCCTTCTTCACTCACATTATCAATTAAGTTATAAATTTCATCTACTTTAGTAGCAGATAAAGAAAGTACAGGAATATCTTTTACTTTTGCAAAAAATTCTTCTTTTTCTAATGTTTTATCTAATGCAAGACATATTAAACTTGTTATATGAGCATATGCTAAACTAACATCATGTACATCACCTACAACATCAGATCTTAATATTATAGGAGTTAATTTATAATTATATGCTTCTAAAGAAGATGCTTCGATTGCCACTGTATTATTTCCTAAGATAATATTAGTTACATGTTTGAATTGTTTTTTTCTAGTTAACAATTGTTTATCTTTAAATCTTTCTGTAGACATTAAAATTTTTTTTACATCACCTTCTAAATGTTCAAATATATTATATTTCTTCAATACAGCTATTACTTCTTTTGGTCTTTTAGCACTATATACTGTAGGACCACTAGCAATTGATTCTACAGGATCTCCTACAATATCAGACAATATCAAGCTGATAATTGAAGCTGGATAAGCCATTCGAGCCAAACCACCACCTTTTACCATAGATAATTTGCTTCTCACTATATTAACTTCTTTGATATCAGCTCCAGCATTTTGAAGCATTTTACTTACATATAATTTATCTTCAAAATCAATTACTGGTCTTGGCATATAAAGTAACGCAGAACCACCACCAGATATTAATACAATTAAAGTATCATTTTCTGTAAGTGATTCTACTAAGTCTATAATTTGATGTGTTGTTTCTAAAGATCTATCATCTGGTTGATTATTTATAGAACCTTCACAATATTTTATTACACCACTTTCTAATAAAGGAAAATATGATTTATCTTCAGATTCCCACATTGCTTCTGTTGATGCAGAAGGAATACTAACAATACCATCCTTCAAATAATTGCCAAGCATATGTTCAAGAACTATTGCCATACCCATGACTGCTTTACCAAATCCAATTAAATAAACATTTTCTTTAAGTTCAAAACTTTGGTCTCCAACATATAATATTCCATTTTTAAATTTAACTTTATTTACTATAAGAGTTTTTGGTAAAACTGCATTAACACCAGCAAAATACATATTTTTTAATATAGATTTAGATTTTTCTAAAGATTTTATATTTAATGACATTTTTCTACATGTGAATTTTATAACATTTAGGTTAGATAGAAAAAAAATTGGACTACTGAAACAAAGTTAGAAATAATCGTGAATGTATGCAATAAAATATTTGTATTATTAGAAATGATTAAAATACTTATTACGTATATACCTATATTGCGTGAATTTATGTAATATTCTTGTATAGTACATTTCTATACTATACAAGAATTATAAACATATCGTTACGATACAATATTCAGATAAATTCAATGATTAGTTCACTTTTATATATATAAAATATATAATATATATATATATATATATATATTATTTCGGATGTACTTTATGTATATTAAATTTTTAATTTGTTGAATATTTATTTTAAATTAATATTTTCAATTACATTTATTTTTAATAAGTCATATTATAAATATTATAAATATATAAAAAGCATTTTAAGTTTAAATGCATAATATATAAATACTACATATAATTGTGATACAAAATTGCTGTTTTATTAATATATATTTAAAAATTTACAAATTAAAAACTACATACATTTTTTACTTCAAAATTACAGTAAATCATATTATATGTATACATATATGTACACAAAAAAGATAAATTAATAAATTACGAAAATTAAATTTTATTATATATCTTTAAAATTAATACATTTAATACTTCGTTATTGAATTATTTTGAAATAAATGTATATTAAAATATATAAAAACTTAAATTTAATAATATTAAATAATAAGTTTTAAAAGATACTCTTTCGTTTATATTTTGTGGCTCTTAAAAGAGCCGTTTTGTTTGAAACTGTATTGGAAATTGGAAGAATTTAACCACCAAATCCATAAAGTGTTCTTCCCTGACGCTTCAGAGCATAAACTACATCCATAGCAGTTACAGTTTTCCTTTTTGCATGTTCAGTATATGTAACAGCATCACGGATAACATTTTCAAGAAATACCTTAAGTACTCCTCGAGTTTCTTCGTAAATCAAACCAGAAATTCGTTTTACACCACCTCGTCTAGCTAAACGTCGAATAGCAGGTTTCGTGATACCTTGAATATTATCACGAAGTACTTTTCTATGTCTCTTTGCTCCTCCTTTTCCCAATCCTTTTCCTCCTTTTCCACGACCAGTCATGATGAAACTTTACTTCTGCACGAAAGATTTCTCAAATGTATATTTTACAACCTAGAACTCGGTTATATAGTGAACTTCGTTCATGTATTTTCCCACCACTTCGTTGTCAACCAATTACAGCAGTCCTTTGCTATATCAATTACTTGCAATGAAATCCCATATAAAAAGCCGGTAAAAAGCAATTGTGTACGTTGTCAGTCAAGATGAACATCTGGTGCATATAGAATAACCATTTTATTAAACCGGTTTCGATTTTACAAAAGCCAGAATATATTTATTTTAACTGACTTACTTTATTTGAAAGATCATTATTTTTATAAATTTAAAATATAAATTATTTTAAATTCATATTTATTTCATTCTCATTTAATGTAGAAAAAATATATATACACAACACACTCACATACATTTACAATTTTCTATATTTCTTGAAAATTAATCAAATTTTAGACTTAGTTAATAAAATAATATGTTAGAAAATAATATAAAGAAAATTTTTTCTGAAATATAGATACTTATTTGCATACATTGGAATTTTACATGAATAGCATGAAAAATTATAAATGCTATGATTTTTTTTATTAGAAATAATGTAATAGACAATAATTTTTTTAATTTTCAATATTACAAAATATGTGATATTAATAATATGTATTCAAATATAATTTATATATGACGAAGTTTCTCTGAACTTAACTTCTTATTTAGAGATATTTTAAAAATTTAATTTAAAACAATAATATTATTATTTTTAAGCAAAATTTAATTGCGAAAAATACTAAACAAATAAAAGCAATTCAAAAAAATTTTATTCTTAAATAAAAGGATTTATTTTCATCTTATGAAAAAAAGAAAATATATTTTTAATTTTTTCAAATTTGAAATTTTATGAAATGCGTTTTGATTTATTTCTATGATTTTCGATAATTAAAGAAATTGAATGTAATGATATATAACGAATATATAACGATTTATCTTTTATATTTTTAAATAGTATTGTACAATTATCCAATTTTATAAAATATACAATAATTTGTTTTAAATAAACTTTTTCGGATAACAAATTATATGAAAGCTTCTATATTAACTATATTACGATTATATTAAAATTATTATATTAATATATTTAATCTATGATACAATTCAAAAATATTATGAAAAATATATTTTTGTATAAAAAAGTACGCCAAATTAAATGTGTTAAATAAAATAAATTCAAAGATTCGAAATAATCAATTATGCTTTTAAGATGATATGTTGTTTTTAAAATTTTTACTAAACACTATAATTAAGTAATGAAACAATATTGCTTATGTTTGTCATAGCTTTACTTATATATAAAATTTAATATATTAAATTTAATATACATTCTAATATTAAATTGTTATAATTTGAAAAAAGCTTTTGATATTTTTTATTTTATTTTTTATGTCTTTTATTTCGATATTAGAATTGATTTTTAAACGATAAAATTTTTAAAAGATATTTTTTAATTATATATAAATACATTATAAATATTCAAACATGTGATTCAAAAAATTAAAAAAATAAAATACAAAATATAAAAATTAAAAAAAAAATTTTAAAGTTTAATTACATTAATAAAATTTAAATAAAAATATAATTTTTTTAATTATTATATTTATTTTAATTATTATATTTATTACGGTTTTTGATATGATATTGGAGATTACTTTGTTAGAATTTTAAGATCTGATTTTTGTTTATGTTTAAATGCAGTTATTTAATTTATTTTACAACGAATATGAAATATATCTTACATAACTATAATTTTAATCTAAAACATTCTAAATATGTATTTAATTCAATTTACAAAAACATAATTAATAATAATGTATTTATTTTTATTTTTATTCATAATTATGTTATAATTTTAAAGTATTTTATAAATTAATTTCTGAAACTTCATACTAACGATCTAATTGTTAAAATGCAAAAATAAATGTTTGAATACAATTCAAAGATAAATATATATAATAATTATAATTATATATATAATTATATATATATTTATATATATATATAATATATTATATATATAATTATATATATAATAATATAATAATTATTAAAAATAAAATTTATAACTGAAATTTTTCAATTTTATAGATTTGTATAAAAAAAGATTCATAGATTAAAATTCAATCAAAAAATTATTAAATAATCTATAACATAAATGAAAAAATAAGGTAAATTAAAAGTAAAAACCGAAAAGTTCCTTTAGTTTTAAGATAATTTGTGGCCCTGAAAAGGGCCATTTAATAAGTTTAGTTTACGCTTTTTTTTTGTTTTTCTTAGCAAAAACATTGCTTGAATGTTCAACAAAACATTTCCTTGACTTATAATAACTCCTGATAATTTATTTAATTCTTCATCATTATGAATGAAGCAAGTTGCACATATGGTATAATTTTAGATTTTTTATTATTTTGAGCTGCATTTCCTATTAATTTCAAAACTTCAGCAGCCAGATAGATAGACCAGAACCAACATATTCAGCATAATTACTTCTTTTTAGAAGTCTATGAATGCAACTAATCCAAAATTGAATCCTGCTTTAATAAAACAGGATAATTTTTCCTTTACTTTTGTTTTTCTTCCTTTCCTATGACTAGACATTTTAGATTATACATACTTTTTTAATAGTATATATATATTTTATTTAATTACATATTGACCATTATGATCTAATACATATTGCCATCTTTTAGGTAATAGCATGATTCCACGTTCATAGAATTTCTGATCTTTGTTTGCAAAAAACTGATCCAAGTAGTTTTTGACATCCTCATTTGAAGTAAATGTTTTATCATTTAAAGAATTCTGTAAAGATCGAAATAAGTGGTAATCTGAAGGTGCCAGATCGGGCGAATATGGTGGATGTGGTAGCACTTCCCATCCAAGCTGTAACAACTTCTGGCGAGTCATTAAGCTCATATGAGCTTTAGCATTATCATGATGAAAAACTACACCTTTCCTATTAATTAATTCAGGTCTTTTTTGTTTGATGGAATTGTTTAATTTATCCAATTGATTGCAATACACTTCCGAATTAATTGTGCAATTGTTAGGTAGAAGCTCAAAAAAGACAACTCCTTTGAAATCCCACCAAACAGAGAGCATCACTTTTTTGTGAATGTTATTTTTCGAAGTTCTTTGCGCCGGCTCATTTAACTCTCGTTTAATATTGTCATAAACGATCCATTTTTCATCTCCAGTTACAATTCGTTTTAAAAATGGATCATTTTCCTCACGTTTGAGCAACGAATCACAGATATCAATACGACAGAGCAAATCTTTTTCTTTGAGAACGTGTGGAACCCAAATATCAAGCTTCGAAACGAAACCAAGTCGTTTCATGTGGTCATGAACAGTCGAATTCGACAAATTCAATCTCGTAGCAATTTCTCGAGTTGTTATTCGTCGGTTTGCTTCAATCAGTGCCTTTATTTTGTCTTCATCAGCTTCAACTGGTCTTCCAGAACGTGGCGCATCTTTAATGTCAAAATTATCGGAACGAAATTTTGAAAACCAGTTTTGACACTGGCGTACTGTTAAAATACCTTCTCCATAAATTTCACATAACTTTTTTCTTGCCTGAACAGCATTTTTACCTTTTCGATAATAAAAAAGTAAAATATGCCGAAAATGCTCCTTTTGGTCTTGCATCTTTGTTATCATACACGAAAAATACAACCGAATAGAATTAAATGAATTTTTTTTATAAATAAACAATGAAATGTCAACTCTCAAAATATATAATACGTATTATATAATAAATATAAAATATATAATTTATTTATGGATTTATTTATGTTTAGGATAAAGTTGGATGGATAAAAAACATTCAATTAGCGACGCTAATTGCTGAAAAAATAAAATTATTTTCCGAACAATACAAAAAAAAAATTAGCAACAAGGACAACAACGCTACAAGAACTCCCTTGGATTAAAATGTGGAATGAATACGTTTAGCGTTTTTATACGAATCTGTGTAGCTTGTTCTGACCAATGATTGACAAGCAGTATTCTCATTGGTTTGTATCTACAATAGTTTTATGATTTGTTAGTTTATATTATTTTTATAAGTTAATAATCTTTTAAATTAATAATATATTTAAAATTTTCTAATTCTATTTAAATCTAATTCTTCATTAATAATTATTATATATATTTAAAATAAAATATTATATATTTTTAAAATAATGTACAAATTTCTTATATGAAATATTTAAATATTGATTAACTAAATAAAAATTATTTCTTTATACAATATATATATATATTCATTTTTATTTTTTATATTTTTGTATATGTTTTGTAAATATATATATTTTTATTTTTTATAAATATAAATATAATCATATTTTTAAAATATTTAATTTATTATATTTTTTGTATTTAAATATATATTACAAATATTTATATGAATAATATAAATTTTATTTCACAATAATCAATTAATAAATTATATATTATTGCAATATTAAACATTATTGAAAATAAATAGTGTATTAAATTTTAAATTTAATATTAAATCATTGTTTAATATATATTATAGAGAAAATAATTTCTGAAAATATTCTGAAAATAATTTTTTTTCATTAATAGTTAATTTAAATATTATAAAAATATTTAAATATGTAATATATTTATTAATATATGTAATGTAATAATTTATATGTATCTACTGTAATTTTAATTTCGTTTTATGTTTTTTATTATTAGAAAGATAATAATGTAATAACTAAAAATTTTTATATAACTAAAAAAATTAAAAAAATTAAATAAATTTAGAACGTTAAATACGTTATGCATAAAATCAATTATAAGAATGCAATGGTAGCATCAACGCACCAATCATATCGTATAAAAGTGTCATCGATTCTATTTTGAGTTCTCATTGGTTGAATGTTGCTTATACTTTGGTATATGAAAGGAACACGCTATCCACGGCAATCATTGAATAGTTTGCTCAGTACCTGGTACGGTTATATTGAACTCTGAAAACTTGGCGACATTCAACTTTATCATGCCGCCGAAAGTTAGTGGAAAAGCTGTGAAGAAAGCTGGTAAAGCACAAAAAAATATTAGTAAAGCTGACAAGAAAAAGAAGAGAAGAAGGAAGGAAAGTTACGCTATTTACATTTACAAAGTGCTTAAACAAGTGCATCCTGATACTGGTATATCCAGCAAAGCAATGAGTATCATGAACAGTTTTGTGAATGATGTTTTCGAACGGATTGCAGCAGAAGCATCAAGATTAGCACATTACAATAAACGATCTACCATTACTTCTCGCGAAATTCAAACTGCTGTAAGACTTTTATTACCTGGTGAATTAGCAAAACACGCAGTCAGTGAAGGTACCAAAGCAGTTACCAAGTACACCAGCTCAAAATAAACAACATCTTGTTGTTTAAAAAAAACGGTCCTTTTCAGGACCAACAAATTTTAATTACGTGGAACATTTTAAAGTTTTTAAACATACATAGTTCAATACATTCATTATTAAATCCTATTTTTTCATTTTTTTCATATTTACTATTTATTCATATTTATAAAAATTATAATAAAATTATTTTAATTGCTATTAGTTATTTATAATATAAAACTAAAAAATTTTATTATATATATGAATTTTATATATATATATTAAATATTTGAAATTAAATGTAAAAACGTAAAATATATAAGATTAATGAAAAGTTTGTTATATATATATATATATGAATTAAAATGGATTCCAAAATCTTAATTTTTTTATTAAATAAATAAAATTATTTTATTAATAAATTTTAATATATAACTATAAATAATTATAGTTAAATAAAATTGTATTTTCAAATGTTTTATTTTAATAAAAATTATATAAAATTGGTAAATTCTATTATAATTAATTTATCAAAGGTAAATACATTTATAAAATTTATTTGTAAAATATTACAGATATTAAAGATTAAAGATAAAAATAAGAATTAAAAATAAGAATAAAAATGATTTTTCTTTCAATTTGTTAAATTTCTTTAGAATTCTATATTTTTGCGCTTTTTTTCTAATGAAGTTCCATTAAAATATAATTAAATGTAAACTACCACAGTTAAATAATAAAATTCCCTAGAAAGTTTATTAATCACGAATGTTAGGTTTTCAAAACGCGTGGATACCAATAACTTTCTATAATACTACGTTATTTGTGTAAGATGGAAACGTTGTGATTACAAGTGTAAAGGTAGGAGCGGAATTATTGCGAGTGATTTACTTGTACATTTATTTATAAAAATTTTAGATAGCCTGACATTTGGTTTAGTAATTAATTCGTGAAAATATTCTTAATAATCAGTGATAATATAATATTTGTACTAAACTATAAATATGTCTGACGAAAAGAAGGTAATACTTTATAACCTCAAAACTGATGTAATGGTAAGTGATGATTCAAGAGCATTTTTTGTTATAGGAAACTAAGACAGAATCAGAGCACATAAATTTGAAAGTGCTAGGACAGGATAGTGCAGTGGTTCAATTTAAAATTAAAAAGCACACACCACTCAGAAAATTAATGAATGCTTACTGTGATCGTGTGGTAAGTACATATGATTAATTTATTATAATATTGTATTTTATTAAATAATTTTGAATTAAATTTCTTAATAATGCTATACATTTTATCTTTTACTTTATGTATAATTTATATATTTTGAAATTATTATTATGGTTGTAACTATATTCATAGGGCTTGGCAATAGCAGCAGTAAGGTTTAGATTTGATGGACAACCTATAAATGAATTGGATACACCAACTACTCTTGAAATGGAAGAAGGAGATACAATAGAAGTTTATCAACAACAAACAGGAGGAGGATTGTGTTGAGATTTAAAATTGTCCTTTAATAGTTTGAAAATGGACTTGATAAAAAAATTTCTGTTCCAGTGCTTACTTTAAAAAGAAGGCATTAATAATTTTCTATTTTTTCCGATATAGAATATTTGATTTCATAATATAATATGGGAAAGTTGTTTATACTTTTTATATATATCAAACTTAACATTTAGATCAATTCAATCTATATGTTAGTTTATTTAAAAAAAAATTTTTTTAAATACATTTTATATTCTTTAATATCATAAAATAATAACTTAAGATTTTTAATAAGTATTCACATTTTATTATTATTTGATGTTTTTAATTATTCTGGTTTTTGTAAAAACTAGACGAATTCTATTTTTCTTCTAATGTATTATTTCAATTTTCAATAATTTGGCTGAAAATATTGTACAACAGATATACTGCTATGTTATTTCTAGTGATAAACATTGTAAATGAAGGCACATTAGTTGTCTCTTCAGCATTTTGCACTATGTAGAAAAACATCTACATCAACAAACACATGTTACTTACATAACATAAGATTCTTTGTAAATGATTTTCATAAAAAAGAAATTAATAATGTAAAATCTCAAATTTTCTTAATAAATATCATCTTTTTAGGTATATTCATTTATTATAATAATGTACAAGTAGAACAATGATGAAGAGCATTGTTAGAAAAAATTATGTTAATATTTAATGTAACTATTTTTAAGAAGTTCATAAAAGTTTTGTTTGTGTTCCATGATTAAATCTTATTACATTTTTACTTTTCATGAAAATAATATTACTTTGTATATGAATAAAAAAATAAATTGTATCTTATCTTTTCTATAAGGACAAGTTTTCTTATTTTTAGAAAAATTTTTTTATAAAAATAAGTTTTAAAAAATATATTTAAAGTTTTGTATGTATTATAGATTTTAAAATATTAGAATTTATACTGATGTTTTTATAATTTTATTAGTATTTTGTTTTTTAGTAACATTAAAAGTATGTTTTATTTAACAAATTGAAATCGAAATTTTCATAATCTATTTTAGATAAATTCTAAAACTTGGCAACATCGCTTTTATGAATCGAGAGTTATAACATTATAATTATAGCAAATAGAAAATCATAATTTAAGTAATATTTTTTAAAAAAATTAATTTAAATATAGATTATTTTTTTTAATAATTATATGTAAATATTATATACTTGTAATAAATAAAAATAATATATAAATAATATAAATATTCATCAAATGATAAATTTTGAGGTTATATTTAACATATTTAACACTTATATTTAAATTATTTTATTTATTTTTATTTTTTGATTCATAGAAATATTAATATAAAGATTAGATTATTTAAAAAAAATATAATTTTAAAAATGCAATTTTAAAAATCTATGAATTAATAGAAATGAAAAAAACTGAATATTTTTTATATAAAAAGATTAAATGAATACATGAACGAAAATTTGTATAATAAAATACAAATAAAAATGAATAGTAATAACAATTCATAAAAAAAAGTTACTGAATTGATTATAAACACTAAATTATATTAAAATTTAATTATAATTTAAAAATGTTAAATATGATTATATGACTATAATATAATACATTACTATTAATCATATATACTATATTTCAAAATTGATACATATCAAGACTAGATATATTCAATGCATTGATCATCCAATTATACTTAATATATTTTTTTATTGCATTGAATTCATGTTTTCAAGATATTAAGATTTTATCATTCCAGTGTCATGTTCAAGCACTAATTTGATAATTGTGTAAATAAATTGTAATATTAGTAATGATGAAATTTCAATATAAATTATAAAAGAATACATTCGATAAATGCGAATTTTTGATATTATTATATTATGTCATAAATCATATGTTTTGTGAAATTGTCATTTTAAAAATTGTAAATTTCAGAATGTAATATCTATATTTTTGTATATTAAAAATTAAGACATTGTAATTTTAGAAGAAAAATGATGAAAAATATTCAATTGATTTCCTTTATCTCATTTATAATCATGTATAAAAAAAAAAATATATACAGAAAGAGAATAAATAATGAAGAAAAAGAGTAGAAATAAAATAAAAATTCAGGAATCAACACTATCTCTAAAATGTCGTTAATGAAACATAAATATAGAAAAAATGAGAAAATAATAAAAAAAAAAATGATGACAAATATAAAATAGGAATTATTTATCAATACCACTTCGAATACTTTTAGAAATATTTTTAACATTTAAGAAATGTCAATTTTCTGTACATTCTATTTTATTTTGTCTTTAAAAAAATATTTTTATCAAAAGATGATGTTCATGGTAAATTCTTATTCTATTTCTATCCTTGTCTATATTGATTCTTGAGTTTTTATTTTCTCTTTCGCCCACTTTCGTTTGTACTTATTCTACAAAACTTGTGTTGAAGCAATGATTCCGATATTTAATTAACTTTATTATCCTTTTTTGTCTATTGATTAAAAATTTTAATTTATAAAATAATAAAAATTGATTAAAAAATCAACTATTCGATTCAATTTTTATATATAAAAAATTTAAAAAAGCAAAAATTCTCGTGATATAAAATAGCATTTGACATCTATTTTGTCTATCTCAGTAGTAGCAAGTGCAATATCTAAAACATGAATTATGTGGTTATTTCTAGGGATTTTATTTCTAAAATATCTTCAAAAATTAATATAATTGCAATCTTCTATATAATAACATATTAAAGAACATGGCGGTTAGTTGATGGAAAGGTGTACGTAAACAAAACGTTAAGTTTTACTAATCTTGTAATTAACAGTTACTTGTAAATAGTAATAATAATAATAAATGTATATAAATATATATACATAATTGTAAATAATTAAATATATGATATATGATTATTAAAAACTGTACAATATTATTACATGTGAATAATATACATCTACTGTACATTCAAAAAATCAATAATTTTTTGTAAGAGTTTAAAATCATATTAATTTATTGAGTGCTAATTATAAAAAA
This sequence comes from Apis cerana, assembly GCF_029169275.1. NCBI lineage: Eukaryota > Metazoa > Arthropoda > Insecta > Hymenoptera > Apidae > Apis > Apis cerana. The sequence goes on along the minus strand of NC_083858.1, from coordinate 12,103,102 downwards.
TGGCTGATTCTGAAGAGGAAAACGATAAAGATATAATATCTGGAATCAATATGACTGGTTTTTTATTTGGAAACATTGATGACAATGGTCAATTGGAAGATGATATTCTTGATCCAGAAGCAAAGCAACACATAACTTCATTAAATAGACTTGGATTAAGTTCATTTATTCGCGAAATGATGTTAAATGAAGATATTATTGAAGAAAAGGGTAATGAATCTAATGATAAAATTGAAGAAGAAAATGATGCAGCTGATGAAAAAGATATAAATTATGTAGAAAAATCACCTAGTGCACTTGATTTTTCTGATATAAATGAATTAGCAGAAGATGAAAAAGAAGAAAGTAGTAAGTATTATAAGTATGTAATTTATTAAAGGTTATTTTTTATGAAAATAAAATTAAATACTTTTTTTTTAATCAATAGACAAACAGGACATATTTGAAGGTAAACCTGAGAAGGAAAATGCTGATTATGATGCAGATGATGAAGAAGTTATTATTAAATCTGATACACAATTAATGCCACCTCCTCCAATACCTGAAGAAAAAGAAGCACTTACAGCAGAAGAAGCAGAAGCTGCACGTCAGCGTAAATTAGAAACTCCCCTTGCTTCTATGCTACCATCAAAATATGCCAATGTAGATGTTACTGAATTATTTCCTGACTTTCGAGCTAATAAAGTTCTAAGATTTTCAAGATTATTTGGTCCAGGAAAACCTAGTAGTCTTCCACAAATATGGAGAGGTGTCAAAAGGAGACGTAAAAAGAAACGTCATCATGATGTTAGAGATTCTGATTCTGGTTCTGATCAGGAAGAAAAAAAATCAAAATTTAAAGTATAAAAAAGAAATTTTCAGTTTAAGAGTAATATTTTTATATTATATTTTTTATATTTTTATATTATATATCTTTATGTTATAGGGTTGGGTAATGCAATATGGTACAGATCAAACTCCAGATATGTATTGTTCTGATGATGAAAATAAATTATTAATGCCAATAGAAGATAAAGAACAAATTGGCAAAACAGGTGAAACTGGTGAAAATGGAGATATGGGACCAAAAGTAGCAGATTGGCGATTTGGTCCTGCACAGCTTTGGTATGATATGCTTCAAGTTCCAGAAACTGGAGATGGTTTTAATTATGGATTTAAACTTATTGATAAGGTATTTGCATACATTAAAATTATATAGTATACTAAATACAAGAATTATTAAATTACACTTATATTTGATTTTCCAAAAATTAGTTTATATAAAAAATGTTATTATAATAAAAAATATTATTTTTAATAGACAGATGAATTAAATAATAAAGATAAAAATATTAGAGATACTAATGAAGAATTTTCTGATGATGCATTTTTAATGGTATCACAATTGCATTGGGAAGATGATGTCATATGGAATGGTGATGATATAAAGCATAAGGTATGTGATATTTTGATGTAAGATATTTCTAATTAAAAATTTGTATATGATAACAAGTGAGAATACAAATACTTTGAAAGGTATTACAGAAATTAAATAGTAAAAATAATGCGGCTGGATGGGTACCATCCAGTGGAAATAGAACTGCTCAGGCATTTAGTCAACCAGGCAAAGGTGCACCTGTATCAGTTACATCAAATGTTCGATTAGCCACTTCACAAATTACAACTCCATTACATATGCAATCTCAAAAAACTAAAATGTAAGAAAAAACGCATTCTATTAATTATGTAATACTAAAGAATTAGTATGTTAATATACATATAAACATATGTGTAATGTATTTAATATATTTTTATTTTCATTATTGATTTTATTAGGAACATGAATAAAGCGAATCAACAACAAAATCGAGAAGAAAATTATGACGATACTTGGTATTCGATTTTTCCTGTAGAAAACGAAGAATTGGTATATGGTCTTTGGGAGGAAGAAGTAATTTGGGATCCTGAAAATATGAAAAAAATTCCTAAACCTAAAATTCTTACTTTGGATCCCAATGATGAGAATATTGTTCTTGGTATTCCTGATGATATAGATCCAGCTTTAGTTCATAAAGATAATGGACCTCAACCAAAAGTGAAAATACCTCATCCTCATGTTAAGAAAAGTAAATTATTATTGGGAAAAGCTGGAGTAATTAATGTATTAGAAGAAGATACTCCACCACCACCACCAAAATCACCTGATAGAGATCCATTTAATATTTCAAATGATACGTAAGTTAATAATTTAATAATAATAAATAATTTTAATTTCCATAAAAAACAAATTCGATTATTATTGATATTATTTAGATATTATATGCCACGATCATCAGAAACAACATTACGATTAAAAGTTGGAGGTGGAAATTTAATACAACACAGTACACCAGTAGTAGAATTACGTGTTCCATTTGTTCAAACTCATATGGGTCCAATGCGCCTTCGAAATTTCCATAGACCACCCTTAAGAAAATTTAGTCATGGTCCAGTTGCTCATTCTGGTCCACATTCTGTATTGCCATTAATAAAGCACATCAAAAAAAAAGCCAAAGTATGTATTTATATTATATTTTATAATTGCTTATCAAAACAAAAATTAAATGACATTTGCATCTTAGCAAAGAGAACAAGAAAGAATTGCATCTGGTGGAGGTGATGTTTTCTTCATGAGAACTCCTGAAGATTTAACTGGCAAAGATGGTGAATTAGTACTTATTGAATTTTCTGAAGAGCATCCTCCTTTAATGAATCAAGTAGGAATGTGTTCTAAAGTGAAAAATTACTACAAAAGAAAAGCGGGAAAAGATCAAGGACCACAGAAATACAAATATGGTGAAACTGCTTATGCTCATACAAGTCCATTTCTTGGAATTCTTACACCTGGTCAAAGCATACAAGCAGTTGAAAATAATATGTATAGAGCTCCAATTTACGAGCACAAAATTCCAGAGACAGATTTTTTAGTTATCAGAACAAGGTATTGTAATGATATTTTTTTTATTGTAATATAAAAAATGTAATTATGAATTATTAATGAATTTTTATATATAATATGTAGACAACAATATTATATCAGAGAAGTGGATGCTTTATTTGTTGCTGGTCAAGAATGTCCATTATATGAAGTTCCAGGTCCTAATTCAAAGAGAGCTAATAATTTTGTGAGAGATTTTTTACAAGTATTTATATATAGATTATTTTGGAAATCTCGGGATACTCCTCGACGTATTAAAATGGATGATATTAAAAGAGCATTTCCTTCGCATAGCGAAAGTAGCATTAGAAAACGTTTGAAATTATGTGCTGATTTTAAAAGGACAGGTATTTATAATTTTATATATATTATATATATTATATTAAATTACAATTTTTTTAAATCATCTTCATATTATATAAATATTGTATAAATATCATTTATATAAATATCAAGTTTTTTTCTATTATTAGGCATGGATTCAAATTGGTGGGTTATAAAACCTGACTTTAGATTACCAACAGAAGAAGAAATTCGAGCAATGGTCTCTCCAGAACAATGTTGCGCTTATTTTAGTATGATTGCTGCTGAACAAAGGTTAAAAGATGCTGGATATGGTGAAAAGTTCCTATTTACCCCTCAAGATGATGATGATGAAGAAATGCAATTAAAAATGGATGATGAAGTGAAAGTTGCACCTTGGAATACAACACGAGCATATATTCAAGCTATGAAAGGTAAATGTTTGTTACAACTGGCAGGACCAGCTGATCCTACAGGTTGTGGTGAAGGATTTTCTTATGTTCGAGTGCCAAATAAACCTACAATTAGCAAAGTAAGTATATATTTTATTATATAATTTCTTTTGTATATTTTAAGATATTTTTTTTAAAATATGAATTAGGAAGAACAAGAAGCTCAACCAAAGAGAACTGTAACTGGAACTGATGCTGATTTAAGAAGATTATCATTAAATAATGCAAAAGCATTACTTCGAAAATTTGGTGTTCCTGAAGAAGAAATTAAAAAATTATCGCGATGGGAAGTAATTGATGTTGTTAGAACATTATCTACAGAAAAGGCTAAAGCTGGTGAAGAGGGTATGACTAAGTTTTCTCGAGGAAATCGGTTTTCTATTGCTGAGCATCAAGAAAGATATAAAGAAGAATGTCAAAGAATCTTTGATTTACAAAATCGTGTTTTATCTTCTAATGAAGTTTTAAGTACAGATGAAGGCGAAAGTTCTGAAGAAGATAGTTCTGACATAGAAGAGATGGGTAAAAATATAGAAAATATGCTTTCCAATAAGAAAACTAGTACGCAATTATCTCTTGAACGAGAGGAACAACAACGACATGAATTACGAAAAATGTTGATGGGAGAAGTTCAAGAACAAGATAAAAAAACCAAAGAAAAAAAGAAAGATGATGAAGAGGATAGTCCTGTAAATAACTTTAATTCACAACAGGGTAGGGTTCTTAAAATTTATCGAACGTTTAGAAATCCAGAAGGCAAAGAATATACAAGGGTAGAATTAGTAAGAAAATCAGCGGTAATAGATACTTATATAAAAATTAGAAATTCTAAAGATGAAACATTTATTAAACAATTTGCAACATTGGATGAAGCACAAAAAGAGGAAATGAAGAGGGAGAAAAGAAGAATTCAGGAACAATTACGTAGAATTAAACGGAATCAAGAACGAGAACGTATGCTTGGTGGTCCAATGACAGGAAATAATGCGTCGTCGAGTAATATATTTGATCGTAGTAGTAACAATACCCCAACAACTACATCCTCGAATAGTATCCTTCCATTCTGTAATTCTTTCCAATCTACTTCTCCTGCTTCTAAACATCCTAAACCTGATATATCTCCTTCTAAACGTAAGAAACCTAAACTTAAACCAGATCTTAAACTAAAATGTGGTGCTTGTGGTAATGTAGGTCACATGCGTACGAATAAAGCTTGTCCCTTATATCAGAATAGCATAACTACAGCACCAGTAAATGTTGCGATGACAGAGGAACAGGAGGAAGAGATTGAAAAGCAACTCAATACAGATGATCAAGATCTCGTTAACGTAGATGGAACTAAAGTGAAATTATCATCTAAATTAATTAAGGTAATTTTGAATTATTTAAATTAATTATTTAACTACTAAATATTAAAGCATTAAAGTTAAAAAATTAAAAGCTATTAAAATAAAATTTATAATTTTTATTTTGTATTTCTTGTAGCATGCTGAAGAAATGAAAAGGCGCACGTTACTTTTGAAAGTGCCCAAGGAAGCCGTAAATTCCAAAAAACGAAGAAGAGCTACTGGAGATGATCATTGTGATTATCTTAAGCGACAACAAAGACCTGCCAATAGGCGTAGAACAGATCCTGTTGTTGTTATGTCTACAATGCTAGAAAGTATACTTAACGAAATGAGAGACTTACCTGATGTTCAACCTTTTCTATTTCCTGTTAATGCCAAGGTATATTTTATTTTTATTGAGTATATTTTAATAAATATATTTTACAATTTATCTATATATTTCTTCACAATTTCTTTATTAGGCTGTTCCTGATTATTATAAAATTATACAAAGGCCTATGGATTTGCAAACTATACGTGAAAATTTAAGATTAAAGAAATATCAAAGTCGAGAAGAATTTTTAGCTGATGTTAATCAAATTGTAGAAAATTCAACTCTATATAATGGAATAAAAAGTTCATTAACAGTGGCAGCCAAACGTATGCTGGAAACTTGTGTAGAAAGACTTGGAGAAAAAGAAGATCGTCTGATGAGATTAGAAAAAGCAATTAATCCTTTATTGGATGACAATGATCAAGTTGCTCTTACTTTTATTTTAGACAATGTTGTAAATAATAAATTGAAATCTATGACAGAAGCTTGGCCATTTTTAAAACCAGTTAATAAGAAATTAGTGAAAGATTACTATAATGTTATTAAGAGACCTATGGATTTAGAAACTATATCTAAAAAAGTATCTGGTAATTTAAACTATATTTATAATGATATTAAATGTTATGAATTTTTTTATAAATATAATGATTATATTTATTTTTTTCAGCACATAAATATCATAATCGTCATGAATTTCTTAGAGATATCGAACAAATTTTGGAAAATTGTACAGTATACAATGGAAAGGAATCTCCATTTACACAAAAAGCAGAATTGCTGGTGAAAGTTTGCAAAGAAACATTAGATGAGGTTATTATTGAGATTGTTTAAATATATTTTAATCATAATTAAATTTTAATGTTATACTCATAATTAAATTATATTTTAGTATGATGAACATTTAACACAGTTAGAAAACAATATATTATTAGTACAAAAACGAGCAATGGAACAAGCAGACATAGATTCTTCATGGCTTGGAGCAGATGAAGAAAATTATACTATTGTAGAACCAGAATTTAGAGGGGTATTATATCTATTTACAAATTAAATTTTATTTTATTTTATTTTTTTTAATAAAAATTTTTATAAAACATGTAGAATGTTTTTTTACAGAGTCAAACAAGTTCACCAGAAAACCCATTTGGAAAAACGAACATGGAAGATTTTGATTTTGTAGATGTAGAAGGAGATATGGAAGGTGATGGTAGTAGAAGTGTAAATTCTAAAAAGAAAGATGTTCTTGAAGAAGGTAAATAAAATTTTTTCATATATAATATATATTTTTATATATTATATTATATATTATATATTATATATTATATATTATATTATATTTTTATGTAATATAAATAAAAAAAATTATTAATATATTTCGTTATAGATTTACAATTCTCTAGTGAAGATGAATTTGATGAAGTTCCATTTGGTACGGATGAACAGTCTGAGAATGCTGAAATGGAAACACTTGAATTGAACGAAGTTAGAGAAAATACAGAAGGCGGAGTAGTATTGGCAGATGATGATAGTCAACAAGCAGCAGAAGCAATGGTTCAATTGGGTAATGTCGGTTTTTATATGACGGACCAACAATTGCTTCAGCAAGGTTGGTAAAACGAAATATTTTATATATATTTTTATTATTTTATTGTTTCTTTAATCAATTTTTTTTTTAATTACAGACGAAAGTATGGATGTAGATCCAAATTATGATCCTTCTGACTTTTTGTTAGCTGGTTTACCAGCTAGAGATGAAAAAAGTGAAAATAAAATACAGGACGATCTTGCTGTATCTGAAAGCGATGATGATGCAGAAAATAACGCGAAACAAAAACAGAAAACATCACAACCATTACCGCAACCAGAAGAAGATGTTGGTGGTGATCTTTGGTTTTAAACAAATATCATTTATTTTTAGTAATAAAATTATTTTGTAGTTTACTTCTTAAATCAAAAGAATTATATTACAAAATGAGAAAAAAATAAGAGAAAATCAAAATATTTATTTCTTATAGGAATAATTGAATTTCAATATTTGAAATTAAATGAAATGTGTATGTTTAAAATGAATGATTTTATAAAAAGGAAAATGAAGGTTTGAATTCCTATAATACATATCTATGAATATTATATATACATATATGTAAATATATAGTAGAAAATTGTTTTATAAGTATCACGCGTATCTTATTTTTTATGCAGAATAAACTGTATAAAATTTATAAAGAAAAATAGTCAAAATAAAATAATCGAATGTAAAAGTTTGCAAATTCAGTTTGCTTAAAACTATTTCTAACCAAATTTTTGTTTATATAGTAAAAACAAATTTTTTACAGTATTAATATAACATTACTTAACAATGATTACTGATATGAAATTAAAAAATAAAATGGATTATATACAACGAATGTGTAAAGATTTGTCACGCGATCAAAATAAACTACTTAATAATATAATTTATATAACAAAAAATGCATTACCACATCAATTGATAATTTATGATCCAAATAATATTATTGTATGTATTATTCAACTTTATTTTTATTATTATGATATATTGCTTCGAACTGATAATATATGCATATATAAACGAAGAAAAAGATATCGACATGCCAGAGAATGTTACAATAATTTATTGAAAATATATATTCCTAAAAAGTCTAGAGAAACTCTTGAAATTATACTTGATACAATTTGTGAAAATAAACTTTGGGAGTTTGAAACCTTTTGTTTTGAACTTATATGTGATTTATTGAAATATGGTCTTAGTGGATCATTAATGTTTCATGCTATGTGGGATAAAATTGAAGGTCCAAATATGAATATAGAAGATTCAAAAAGAGTCATGAGAATATTATATGAATTATTAAATGTTTATGAATGGCCAAATACTCATGATACAATAATAGTTATTGAAAGAATTTTAAATCTTTTTTATATTTCTATAACTACTACAGAATCAACAATTAATTTTATACCATATGCAACACTTAAAAAAAGTTTGGAAGTTTGTATCATTAATATGGTAAAACATATATATAATTATCATCTTCTCATCATAATTCATCATATGTGTTCATGGGTTGTTGAAACAGAAATGACTGATGAATTTATATTACAATTTGGTAGTACACTTGAATATATAGCCTTCATACATAATGTAACATTATACGAGAAAACTTTAACTCCAAAGATATTTCCATTATTAATGGAAATGATAGCATCAACAAGTAAGATAAGCAGCTTATTAGGTAATCGAGTTATTCAACATTTGCTTGATAGAAAAGAAAATAAAGCAAATTTTGATACACCTAAGATATTTTTTGAAGATGCTAACTTTGACATAAAAATGGAACGATATTATAAAGAAGATAAACTATTCTGTAAATATCATAGAGAAATTTTACATGACAGTTTTCTAAAAGGTATTTTAAATCATTGTACATCACGTATGAATTTAGAATCAATATATTGTACAATATGTCTGATTGCTGTAGAAGTTCCATGTGGATTTACAGCAGCAGCTGTAGTTTGTCTTTTAATGAATTTACAAGATATAACTTTAAAAGGACAAAATAAACGTCATGTTGAAATATCGTATCATATACATGCAACAGTGATAGCAATTATGTCTCTTTTATGTTGGATTCATAAAGCTGATGTATTTTACGAATATGTGAATAAAATAATGTTGGAAAGGGCACAATGGGCTCCGCATTTAAATCCTCCTATTCAATCTCAATATAATTTTGCTGCACATCATATTCTTTGGAACAAACCAGATTTATTTTTTGTAGATTGGGAAGCTCGTTATGGTTTATGGAAATGTTTTCGTTTACGTGAAACTGATGCAGAACAAGAAATTGATGCAGATTAAAAAAATTTAATTTTATCAAAAATTATATGATTCAAATTAATTTTAAAGAATTTAAACTTGTAATGTCAAAATTTTATATATCATGAATGTTAAAAAATGATTTGAATTACGAGTATAACAATATTTATCTTGATATTTTTTATTTTCAATTTATAATTTATAAGTAAATTTGAAAACATTTTATAATAAACCTATATCATACAATTACATATCATACAATTGACATCAAAATGGCTGTTTTGATATTATACATATATATATAAATATATATATATATATATATGCTATATATATATATATATATATAACTCATAGTATTACGTATTAAACAAAGGCAAGAAAAATTAATAGTGTATAGTATTTTATTAAATATTTATCATAATTTGCACTTTTCAAATGTATAACAATGTTAGTATATAATTAAAATTTATTTATAATTAAAAAGCGCGGTAATTTATTCGAAATTATTAATTTTTGTATATCCTTTTCATATCACTTTGAATATTTTTGAATCATAAAACAATTATTTTATAAATTATAAATTGTAATTAAACATGAACTATTTGGAAATCGATGAAATGTTTCTTTGTAATTCCTAAAAAACTCTAAGAAAATATTGACAATGAAATCGAACAAACATTTTTAAACGCAAATTATACTATAATTATTAATATCGTATTGTTTACATAACGAATTTTAGTTTTGGATTATTTTCGTCAAATCATCAAATTGCGTATCAATAAAGGTTAACTTTTTAAACAAATTAAAATGTTTATTTTTTTGTTTATTATCAATGTGTTCTTTAATGATGACAATATTTTTTTTGTTTTTGAAAAGAATAATTTTAGTCATTCATATGAAAATTTTAATTAATAATTTGATAGAAATATATACATAAATAAATTTTCTTAATTCAAATGATATTACTTAAAATATAATATAAAACAAAATTAAAAAAAATTTGCAAGAATTATATAAATAAATATATTTATATAAATAAAAAGTAAAGTAAAAATAAAGTATTTATGATTCATATTCATTTATGAGTAATTTGTTGTTAATATTTATTTTTCAGTTAAACAAACAATTTTAAAGAAATAATGTCTGGAGAACAGTTTTCTTTAGTTTGGAATAGTTTTCCTAGAAATTTGTCTTCTGGATTATATACTTTATTAACTGATGAGCAGTTAGTTGATGTAACATTAGCTGCAGAAGGTCAAATATTACGTGCGCATAAATTAATATTGTCAGTTTGTAGTCCATATTTTAGGGAATTGTTCAAGGTATATTTTAATTTATTTAATGTAATTTATATTTGTTTTATGATAATAAGATATTTATAATAATATAGGGAAATTCTTGTAAACATCCAATTGTGATTTTAAAAGATGTCAATTATCGTGATCTGTCAGCAATGCTTCACTTTATGTATCAAGGAGAAGTAAATATTAAACAAGAAGATATTGCTAGTTTTTTAAAAGTAGCAGAAAGTTTACAAATAAAAGGATTAACTACAGGAACAGAAGAGGTATATTCAATCACATAATAAATTAATTGTGCAATAAAAGAATTATTTTTAATTTATAGAAATTTGAAGAAAATTTAACAAAGAATGCAGAAAACTTAGATCAAATATTGAATATAGAAAACAGCAGTATTAATTTTGTTAATTCAAATGCAAATGCTTTAATTTCAAAAGAAGAAAAACCTGTGCAGAAAAATCAACAATGCCAAAAACAACATATTTTATCAAAAGATGAATTACACAATGATGAACTATCATTAGAGAATAAAAATGTCAGTGATAAATGTTATCAACAATATTCTATTTCCAATTCAACTTATAATGTTCAAAATTCTCATATGGAACAAAATAATAGTTCAACAAATTTAGAAGATGAACCATTGGATTGTACAGCTGATGTAACTCATATGGAATCAACAAAACATGAACCATTGGATTATACACTTGATATAGATACAGAAACAGGATATAAAACATGTTTGCCTAATGAATCACTTTATAAATCTGATGAAAATTTTGAGACAAAAGGTAATTATTTATATAATATATTATTAGTGTTTATATAATATATTATCATTTAGAAAAAACTATGAATTAATAGATTAACAACAATAAAGACAATTATTTGGAGCAGGGAAATTATTTGATTAAATGAATAAATACTCCAAAATAAATAATTAAAATTAATGAAAAAATTACAGTTATTTTATTGAAAAACAAATTTTCAATGATTAATTATACAAAATTTTTTTACATATTTTTTTATAGTAAAATTAATTATATGTTTATTTATTGAATGTTTCAAATTTGTTGTAATTCAATTATTCAATTATTAATAATAATATGGCAAATATTAATATAAGAAATATTATATTTTGTAGATTATGTACCAGATATGCAATTAGTTCCCTACAATCAGAATACCCAAACTCAACCATTTAGTAAGTCTTTATATTTCATCTATCTTATCAATTCAATAATATATTAATTTTAAAATTTTTACATATTTTCAAAATATCTTTATTAAAAATTATTAAATAATTATAATTATCAATAATATATATTTTATTTATACTTATTTAATAGGTTTAAGTAATGTAAGTGGTTTTGAAAATGAATTTACATATGAAACTGGTTGTCATAATAAAGGTCGACGTACTGTTAAAGGTATTTCCAACAATAGTTTACCATTAGAAACAACTTTGCGTGTTGTATCTGAATTGGGACCAACTTTACGTATGGAAAGAGGCAAAGTTATTCGAATGTATTCATGTCCATGGTGTCTTCGTCATTTTACACGTAAAGAAAATTTAAAACTACATGTTCGATATATTCATGGTCCACTTGAAAGTCTAACATGTAGACTATGTGGTAATAAATATAAAAATAGTAATAGTTTACGTGTACATTCATATCTTTATCATAATGCTAAACGGGACAAACCTAATAAGCCATTACTTGATGGTGGAGAATGAAAAAGAAAGAAAGAACTGATATTAAAATTTGCACAAAATTACTGCATAATATATGCAATATTGTTACAATTTCATTTTTAAGAAAATTGACTGCATGTGCTGATTAACAAAAAAATTTATAAAAATCTAATTATTTAATATTTTTTATTTTGTTTTTATTATGATTGTTAAACTATTTAAAGACTTCATAAATTTGGAGGAATACAATATTCTCTAAATTAATTAAAGAGATTTAGATTGTAGAAATAATTACATATTTTATATAAAAAAATTTAATTTAAAAAAATCGATTGTAAACATATATGTATATTAATATATCATTTTGTGAATACATTTTTTATAAAATAAAAGATTAATATTTGTATGTTTTTTTTCCTAAAATATATATATCAAAAAATATCAAAATATACATATAGAATATCAAAATATAAAATATATATAAAGAACAGTATAAATTTATTTGGAAAATATATTCGATTTAAATATGAATTTCTTTTCAAATATTCATTAATCAATTTATAATCATATATCAATTATTTTTAAAGAAGACAATTATTTTACAAGAAAAGATAAAAAAATTATATAAAAAAAATTCCAATTCGATTTCAAAATCAAATAAACTCATTAATCATTCATTTTTTATCAAACTAATGAATAATTAACCATTCTATCAATTTATATTTAAAATATTATAAAATTATCATTAGTTTATTACAAAGGATTTCTTAATTCCTTTTTTCCACAAGAAGTCTATTCATCTTATCCATAAAAATTTATTATTTCTTAATGAACGATGAATTCTTGTTTTAATGTGGTTTTATATAATTCCTTAACCTGGATCAAAAATCGAAAGATTCATCGATTATCTCAGATCATTGCCTATAATAAACATATCCATAATTGAATTCGATCTTACAAACTTCGTTATTCGAATCATCATATTGCAAATCTCAAAGAATTGAGGGGAAATAACAAGACTAAAGGACGGTAGCCTCGCAATATCATTGGACTACTGTCTTTTGCAACGAGGTCAAAGGCCACGTCTTCGGAACATAATCATTTATAGACAGCATAGTCAGTAACATTGTGTCGATTCTCGTACATGCCATTATTTGTACGATTACGATTAGTAAAACTCGCCAGTTTTTGAGCGTCGTTGATCCACTTCCGGTTCTGGATTCACCGTTGAAAAAGAAAAAGGGTGCAAATATTAATCACAGATATTATGGTCGCAATCAACTTCGTGGATATTCTCGGTATTTCGTTGCTGTTGCACTTTAGTTTCAGCCTACTACTGTTGATCGTTTTGGTTCCACTTCTGTTACTCGTTTATCCGGGTAATTATCCATGATAACCATTCCATCAGTTGTTGTTGACAGTTATAGTTTAGAGGCACGAGTTAACTTCAGAGACTAGTTTTGATTTGATATGTAATTTAAAAAAAAAAGAATTCGAAATAACTTAGTAACTTCTGACTCAACTGTATATATTTTAATTTAATTGTTTTTTTTAATTTTTTAATTAATAATTGAATTTCATATACCTTAATAATTAATTTATATAGCTGAGATATTAATTTTTTTTAACTTAAGTATTTTTATAATTTGGTATATATTGAAATATTATTGAAATAATAATATCTTGAAAAAAGTTAAAAAAAATTCAATTTTTAAATAAACACTTAAAATATTTATTTTTTTTTACGATAATTTAGAAATGAATAGAAATGTATCAGAGGAGATCAAAAGTATTTTTTGAAAAATTTATAAATAAATCTCTTGTTTCTTCTCATTATATATAGATATCATTAATAATAAGGTATTAATAATAATTATCATAAATAATATTTTTTAATTATTTATATTTTATTAGTTTTTATTGTTTTTTTTATTAAAATTTCTTTGCATTCATCATCGTATTTTGAAAGATATCATTTAGATAAATAAATCATAAATGTTTCGTAGAAAATATTAACGAGGAAATTAAAATTTTGTTATAAATATAAATCTTAACGATGTTTTATTTATGAAAGTGATTCATAATAAGTAGAAAACTCGATGTTGTATAGTTTATTAATGTTATTAATAAACTTAATCACATTTCGTTACTGATATTTCCTTGAAATTATATATTTTATTGAAATTATTTATAATATGTAATAATACATTATTATGTTTTTTTCGACGAATATTCGATTAATTATTATTATTATATATTGCAGATATATGAAAAATTCGTAATAATTGATAGAAAATTATTCGTATAATATCAGAAAATTTTTATATATTATTTATATTTTTCGGCCAGACGTCATATATCTATCATATATGTTTAACGAAATATTTCAAAATTGTAAATTTCAATTATAAAATAATTATGATAGACAATTTGTTTAATATTATATCAAGTACCATATATAAATTAACGGTTCTTAACATTTTGTATCATCATTTAATTTAATTTTATTATTATTAGAAATCCATATATATATATATATTTTTTTTTTTTCATTTCAAGTATTAACATGGTCAAGAAAGAGTTGGATACGTTTTGTAAAATGGAAATATCCAAATGTTGTCGTCGTAGAAGACAACAATATTCGTACAATTCTGGATAAATTTCGGAATCATGTAGGTGCAATATAAGATCAATTTAATTCCATTTTTTATTATACTTCAATATTGTCAGTTTAGTTTTAAACTGAACTATATTCTTTTTCTTTAAATATAGGGAATTTATACTTTATTGATTCAAGGCCGTTCAATTGCGGAAAGCATTCGTGCTCATTTAATACATTTGACTTCGTCCAAAAGATTTCTTCGTGCAGGTTTATCTACGCGATGGGGTCTTTATGTATGGAAGGATCTTGATTATTTTTCCGTGGACAATCATTTGTTAAATTCACCATGTTTGTACAGAGGTCGACCTATCACAGAATCCAACATTCAGGTCGGTTTTCAAATTCTAATTCTTCATGGTCTATCAATTTGTATTCTGTTTTATGCTATATTTGACATTTTTTTTTTTATACAATTTTTATTTTTCATTTTTAGTACAAGCTTTTCTACGCTTTATTACGAATTACATTTTCTTCTATTTCTATACTTTAAAATAAAATTTTTAATTATTTTTTAGATTTTTTATCAAACTTGACTTTGAACATTTCACTTATAATGAAAATTTTTTCAAATTTTTAATTCTCTATCATAAAATAAATAAGAATTTTTTTTTAAATTTTATGATTAGGAAAATCTAAAATAGAATAGATAGAAATAGAATAGATAGAATAGATAAAATAGAATAAATAAAAATTTTATATAAATATAAAAAAGTATGAAAATAATAGATGAAAATTTTATAAAATTTGATGTATTTTTTTGTTTTATATTTGCTTTTTTAATGCCACATTTATTAAAAGAAATTAGATTTCTTTATTCACTTTTTTAAATTTAATTATGAAATTTAAATATAAAAGTTTAAAAATATAAAAAATATATAAGATATAATAAAGCGACAAAATAGAAATACATAATACACATATATATATGATATATAAAAATACAAAAATATAAAAATATAAAGTATATGTTTTATAAATTAGACAAAAAGCAAATCGAAAAATTTACATATACATGACGCCATTTTGTGATTGAACGTTAGAACTTTGCTAGTAGCATTATAGGATGCAAATATGTATATATATATATATTTCAGATAGAAAAAAAAAATACTAAACTTTTAAATTTGCATCTGAAAACTAAAACTTTAGAATAAATTTCTCGTGCAAATTTTAATAGAAATTTTTTTTTAATTAATTATTTATTCCCGTAATTTATCAAATTGGATTGATACTTTTGATATGCAAAATATTTTTCACTAATTTCATATTATTATGAAATTTATTTCTAAATATGAATGTATATATCTAAAAGTGTTTTTCTACATTCACATATAATTTTTATTGATAATTTTATTATTTATAATAATAATAAATTAATTATTTATTATTCAAATGAAACAGAAATTTGTAATTAAGATAATTAAGATAATCGCTAATAAATAATTAATGAAAAAGAATTATATTAAAATTGATACTTGTTCGAAATTTCTAACTTTGAGACATAAGCCTAAAAATGCATAAATTTTAGAATAGAAAATTAATAATTAATTGATTTTTTTTGTAACTTCACCAAAATATCTTTTCTATCCTTATCACTCTATCGCTTTTCTTGTTTTGAATATATGTTCATTTTGAACATTCTGTTATACTAATAGCAAATCGAAGTTTTCAGTATTTAAACGCGAGATTGCGCTGATTCCGAAATTTTTTAGTCGTTTTCTAACTTATCGTCAAAATGTCAATAGATCAAGAAATAAAAGTATAGCTAAGTTTTATAATATTTAGAAATATTTGTTTAAGAGAGCGTTATAAAGAAATTTGTTCTGAAGTGAAAAATTTACAAAAGTGTTGAAAATAATTAAAAAGAAGTTTTTTAGAAGAAAACAAGAAATATAAGGATATAAAAATAATATGTGTACATACTCGTATATTAAAAATTATATGGATTAAAGTTCATTTTAGCAAACAAACAGTTAAACAGTAATATATCCAGTATTTAGATTCATGCATTTTAGGATTACGTGAGCGATCTCACATCGAAATTTTTTCCACCGGGACAACCACCATGGCAAGTGCACGTAATAAATTGTTTCTCTCGTGGCGAAGAGTACCAAATCTGTTTAGTGAGAGTTCATCATTTACTTCTGCGACAAGAACACTTAGTCTTAGCTGATTTTCTTCCATTAAGATATTGTTCCGATATTTGGGAATGCGAAAAAGTGAATTCTCCTTTCACGAATCTTTATTCCGAACCATCGGCACTTCCGAAACTTTATCAGAAGCTCACGGAGAGTTTTAGTAATTATTGGAACGAATTTTTATATAATAACGATCCAAACGAGAGGCCGGAAATTTTAAAGAAACAAATTGGTATTCTGCAATGTTGTAAAATTAGTGTGATAGTTTTATTTTCTTCGATGAAAGAGATAACAAGGTAATTAAATAATAAATAATAAAGAGATTTCGCATAATTTCGCGTAACCTAAAAAAATTATCAAATTTCTAAAATTCTTTATCAATATTTTTCTTTTTTTTTATTGAAGGCAGTACAGAAAAAGAGAGGGTATCAAGTTTCTCGATATTTTTTCTATATTTCAACGAGAAGCTAAGAAACGAAATATCGGACAGATCGTATTCTTACATGCCTTATTAAAATCTTTAAATCCTTTTAAATTTTTGTCTAATCTTATTCTGTGGTGTTGGTACTTAACAATCATATTTACATTAAAAACACCTATTCTCTTTGCTCGAGAGTTACGAGCTTTAAAATCGCCTTACAAACATTATTATCCAGATACTTTAATTTCCACGTTATGGTATTATGTTCCTCTAATATATCGTGCCACTATAGAAGTGCTATCTATTATGTGGATCGCGATAAAGGCACCAAAAACTATCTTCGAGGAATTATTTTTGAAATACGCACATGTGAGTCGACTTCAAACTATATCTTCTTGTGGACGAAAAGTGGTTGCATGGTCAGAAGAGGTCGAACTCGATATTCTTCGAAAAATTTCCATTATGACAGGTGCGACAGAAACTGAAATTTTGTTGGCCGCAACCGTAGATGCTCTCAAAAAATATTTCCGTCATTCTGGTGTTAGAATACCGAATGATGTATTCGCCACCGGAAAGTTCGTCAGACAAAGAGCGATATTTATTCAAAATCATGAAACCAGAGGTATTTTATGCCTTGCACTTCCTACGAAGACTCCATTATTCGAGGATGATTTGGTTGAAATTTTGCAGGTTTGTGTTAGAAAATTTAATAGTGTTATAATAAAAAAAATTGATTTATAATAACTCTTTAATATTAATTTCATAATTAGATAAGATTGTGTACTATATAATAATTTTACAATAGTTTTAATTTTAAATATTTGAATTAATTATAATTATTATAATAATATAATTATATTCTTTCTCTAATTTCTAAGTATCAAAGAAGAATAAAATTAACATAAAATTCACAGAACGAAAATAAACTATGTAGCGACAATATGTCCACACGTTTGACCTAATTTTTTCGATTTAGCAATTTATTATGCTCGTTATCTTGAACAATAAAACCAACGGTAGTATTCTCTTTAGACGCATTCTGCATTTCATCATTCATATTTTAAAATTTCTTTTATTATATTTTCATTTTTATTTCATTCTTATCTGTTTTAATATTTTTATTTTTTTATTTTTCCTTTGAGAAACATCGATAGAAAAAAAAATTATTGAATAAAAAAAATTATGAATTCATAGTATCATTCGTAGTAATATATCATAAATAGATTAAATATATATTTATTTTAAAAGTACTTATTTCAGGTTATTCAGAAGAATGTGCGTGAGGCAAGATCAAAGCAAAGTGCGTTGTATGCAATTACGGCGGTAGAAGAGTCCTGCGGATTAATTTCTTCTTGTTTACCTTCCTTATTACTTAAAGTGATATTAAATCATTTAACGAGAAGATATTGTCTTTCTTTAACACATATCGATGGAGATCTCATTGTGGAAGGCGTTGACGCGGTGATGTATTGGAGACCACCTCAAGGCAATTGTAGTAAATGTTTTATTAAAAATTTTTCATCTACAAAAATGATAAAAAAATCTACGATGATTTTCTTATATTTGTTTTATTAATGCATATTATGTTGTGAAAAAATCAAGAAATTTTGAATTAATTTAAGAAAAAAAAAATTATGAAGGATTTATATAATTAGAAGAAATTTAGAAAATTCTTTATTTCTAAAATATTATCTTAAATGTTTTTGACAAAACCATAAATATTTAATAATTTTAATAGTTTAAGTAATTGCTTAAATATTTTTTTCATTTAATACATGTTTCATTCTTGATAAAAATCATTATTAACTCACATGATAAGGAATATGTTAATTGTTGTTGGAAAATTTATTTCTTTTTTTTTTTTTAATTCATAAATATTCTCAATATGTATCTTCTTTTATTTTCAGTGTTTATTAAAATCTACAACTTATTTTTTTCAGATATGTCGATAACTCTACACAAATATGGAAGTGGTGTACGATTGGGTGTAATGGGCGATGCGTTAATTGGTCCTGAGCATGCAATCATCACAAGAACTTTTCCAAAAAGTGTGGAGAATCTCGCTAATGTAGTTGGTGTTCCTAGAATTCCGAACAGAAATCCAATCCAGAATCTAGTTAATCCAAGCACTTCACCGGGATATTAAAAATGTATCGAGACTGTATAAAATAAATAAGGTTCTAATTTCTAATCGAAATTTTTTTTGGTCGTGTTTTAGCACATTTTTAAAATCAGGAATTTAAAGAAAATTCTCAGATTCTTAAAAAAGAAAAATTGTTTTCGTATATAAATATACGATAATAGCTAAAATTTCATTCGTTTCTTTCGTAACTAGAAAAGTTTTTCTTTTCACAAGTATCATAAAGTGTTACAAATAATATTGATTCGGATATTGCACGATATTATGTTAATGATAATTCAATTTCAGTTCATTATCTCTTTTATATTTTCTTATTTATGCTTGTTTACATTATAAAATTTTTTTCTTACAATTTTATATTAAAATTAATTAATTTCGCATATCTTATATGTCTGATATACTATCTGTTAGTAATATGGATAATTTTACAGGTCACGTGTTTGTCTCCTGAGAAGATAAATTCTTTTAAAAGATCGAATAAAATTTTAAATTTGAAAATAGAATTGGATATTAGGTTGTACAACAATATATAGAATTTTTTATATTTAATCATATTGAATAATATTTATAATTATTTTTGATATCCATATATATTTATAAAAAAATTTTCAATTTTTTAAGAAAATGATAACAAAAAATGAAAAAAATTAGCTACATTATTTGTTACATTTTTATAAATTTATGATGCAATATTATTTTATCTCCGTCCTTTTTGATACTCATTTTTTGATACATTAAATAATTATATAAAAATAATGTTTCTTGAAAATATAATATATATATTACAATAAATATCGAACGTATATATTTATATAAATATGTATACTCGCATCTAATTTACTTATTGTACAATTTACACTTTATAATAATTCATAATATATATAACAGAATGTTAAGAAAGATATATTTTTTATTTCTCTATATATATTGTACTGGATAAAAAAAAATTCTAAAAAAATATTCTTAAATTAAAGTATACTTAAATTACTTACCAACGTTTTATATTCTTTCCCTTTTTTTTTTCTTATTAAAGATATTTTTATTGGTAATTATTATAGATATGTTTTTTTTCAATCATTATCACGATTATTAAAAGTATTATTAAAACAATTATATAAAAAAAACTATTGTCATTAGTATTATCAATAATAAAAAAAAGCTAAGAACACTTAAGTAAAATTACAATCATTATATTAAATATTTTTATCCTCTATTATGAAATTCATGAAAGAAATATTTTTTGAAAGTTATAAAAATGTTTTTAAAAATTGAATAAGTTCATCGAATTCATTTTATTATTTTTTATAATGTATAACATGATAACATTGCACTTCAAAAAATTTCGTTAATATAATTAAGCGCCATATCTACAATTATATAATTAACTAGAATACACTAATTCCAAAATTTGACTAATTTTTTCCTGACAATGATTATAATCACAGTTGGGACGTTACGTTACAACGATGCGAAAAATAATCATGCATCGTTTTAATTAGCATGGCAGACTTGATTTCTCAACTTTTTATCTATATTGGACGTTATAAGGCAAAAATTTAGAAATATAAGAAGTATATCAATTTCTGACTATATTCGCAATTTTTCTCTATCATTAATATCTTTCAGAGTATATGAATTTAGTTTTATTATGTTTTTGTTCAGAAGTATTCGAAATATTTAATTATCAAATAATATATTTTCACATTATATATTTCCATTAATATATTATGTATAGAAATTTTGTAAATATTTATCAAAGCAAGATTTAATCATGATTATCTTTTTTTTCAAATCTTTTTGTTTCTTTTTTTTTTTAAAAAGAAATTTATAAATTATTTAAGTAAAAATTTTTATTTTAATAAAACTAAATAAAATGTATATATAGCTTTGTACTGTTATATAAGAATAAATATAACAATTAATGATCATAATTTTGACAAAAATGTAATTATTTAATAATTATTTCCTTTTGTTTATTGTTTCCTGTTTTTTTTTATTTATTTGTAAATGCATTTCATTGAAATTGAAGTTTGATTCTATAAGTACATGTTATTACGGATGTATAAATACCATCATTATCATTATATATAAAATATAACTATCATAGTTATCTAATAGAAATGAAAAAATCTGATAATAAGATAATAATCAGATTAAAGAAAAATAAATAACAACAAATAATACTTTCTTTTTTCATTTTTCCCTATTCAATTTTCAACAATAGAAATAACAATAAATGATTGATCGTTTACTTTTGCTGGAGGTAATAGTGGTTCATTGAAACTTAATTCAGTAATAAATTCAAGCTAAACTGTCTCTTTCTCGTTCCATTTCGATTGGACCTTTGCCCCAAATTTTTCTATTTTTGGTGTACGGAATAAGCCCCACTAACAATCCAGAAACAACAATCCAACTACCCGCCATGTAAAAGGATAAATCCCACGAATTCGTTATGTCAAATAACCAACCAGCCAATGGCGGACCAAGAAGATTCCCTATACCCTGACATAATAGGCTAAGACCATAGGCAGTAGTGAATCTCTCCAGAGGTATCAATTGTACCAATATAACAGGAGTAAAACTAAAGCTACTCGCGAAGAAGAGACCAAACGCTGCTGAGGTAATCATCAACAAATTGTAGTAAGGAGTAAATGTTGACATTAAAAATGTTGCCACACCACAAGCAACTAGACACCAAGTGTAAGTTTTGCTCACATTCATCCAAGGTTGATCTCCCGCCCATCCAAGACCAATCTGAGAACATATTAAAAATAAGATTAGATACGTATTGGAAAGAATTGATAAATAAAATCAATAGTACCATTCCAATTGTGTTAGTGATGCCGATAATACTGAGAAGATTCGCAGCATCGGACTCGGTGTAACTGTTTCTGGTAAGATGTTCGGCAAGATAAAAGTAAGGCACGATAAACCAAGTGAATAGCAAAATGGTTGACAGTGAGAGGAATAAAAAATGCAATTCCAGGAACATTGAAAAGTCCATCATACCTTTTAGTAAATCTATTAATTCGCTGTACCATTTCTGAAAATAAGAAATTAGAATAGAGACTCGATCGATAAATGAGTGATAAGTGATAAGGTATAAAGAAGTGAAAAAGAAGTCTAGAAAATAAAGAAGGATTGAACAGAGATCGAAGAAAAAGAAAATTGAATAATAAAAGATAAAAAAGTACATGACGGGAAATAGAGAAAGGAAATAAAAAAAATTTAAATAGAAATTAAAATAAATGGTGAGCTTAATTATCGTTGATATAAAGTAAAGTTTTTTTATTTTTATTTTACCTCCTCGTTTTCTTTGGCCAATGTAGTCATACTATTTCTATAAATATCGGGACAACTGCTAGCCCTTAATCGGTACTTGTGTAAATTAAGAGCAGCGCCACGATACATAACCGAATTTCTATGGACTCTGATATCTTTGAAGTAGTGAGTGTTGGTATTAAATTGTTTTTTTAACCACGGAAGCGAATCCGTTTTAATAAGTCCACAATTTAATTCTACTATGTGTTGTCTAGACACAGATTTTAATTTTCGTCCCTCGTTTATCTAAAAAATTATGCAATAATATGAAAAGATGTAAATAATTTTCTTTTTTATACAGCAGCATAAATTAATTTAAAATTAATTTACTAACGTGTTCAAGTTCTTTAATTAAAAGAGGATTAGCTTCTTCTGATTCTTTTTTATATATTTTTTTACCTATATGATTTTTTATAGTGTTGCACGCAGATCCAGAGTAAACATTATTTATTACATGCGAATTGTCATGTTTTGATTCATCACGTGCTTGCTTGATTCTTTCGAAAAACGAATATAATATTAAATCTCTCGTCATTGATAATTTATTATAAGAATAATCTATATAGATAAAATTTAAAACCTCATAGACATTGTGACAATACTCTTATTGCCGACTTCTGAATTGGAATCTTGTAACATTTTATCCGAATAACTTCTACAGGATAGAAGATTAGGATAGTTCTCCAAAATGACCTTGCATAATCTCGGATTACTGGAAAGCGACTCTAATACTTCCACGGGCACCTATAATCCTCAAAAATGCATACTTTAGATGATATTTCCCAGATTTTTTCTTCAATCAATTTTTTCTTAATTCCATTTTACAAAGCATTCGTCATCGAATCAAACTTATTCATATAAAATATATCAGTGTAAGTATTAATGTGCATTCAAGATCAAATTCTTTAATTAAGATACACATGATAAAACAATATTTATTTTTCAGTATTTCCTCACCACCGATACATTTGATGAGATATTAAAAAAAGAAAAAGAAAAAGAAGAAAAGATATAATCCTTCAAAGAAACAATTACGGTATTCCGCGTTTATCCCAGGTCAGTTTCTCACCTTCTCATTATGTCTGACAAAAGTAGGCAAATTAACCACGCTTCTGAATCTAATATCCCCATCGACCGATTGCGGATCCTCCGTGGTGGTGCTGAGAATTTGCAATAGATACTCCGGCGTATGTCCGCTCTTCAACATCTTCCTCAGTTCCTCGATCCCAGGAAACTCGTCCACGGGGCTAATGCTCGACCTGTCGCACTCAGACTTGGTGATCGATTTTTTAGGTGTTGCACCGTTCTGCTTCTCTTGTTCCAAGATCCACCATTCGGGATCGCGCATCACCGTCCCGCAAACGATCATGTTGAAGAATGTGCCCGCCAGGAGCAAGCAAGTGCCCCTCCATCCGTATTCCTCGATGAAGTACGTAGTCATGGGCGCGTATACGAAGGTGCCGATTCCTGTACCGCACGCGCTCAAACCTACAGCTAGGGTCCGCTTTTTCTCGAACCAATACGCGATGCTCACGACCGCAGTGACATAGCACAGACCCAGACCGAGACCCGCGATCACTCCAAATGTCAAATACATTACCTCAATCGTGGTGCTGAAACAGCTCAATATGAACCCGAATCCCGAGATCAGGCCGCCGACGATGGTCATGCTCCTGCACCCGTAACGATCGACCAACGCGGACATGATGGGCCCGGACAAAAGCGGGACGGCCATGAACAGGGAGCCTATCCAAGCTGTTTTCAACTTGGACGCGCCGAACTCTTGCAAGAATTCGATGTACAGGAGACCGAAACTGAAGGAGACCCCGTCTGCTATCATGGATATGATCAAAGAAGCCAACACAACCGCCCAACCCCACCCGCCATCCGGCAC
Source organism: Apis cerana (assembly GCF_029169275.1). NCBI lineage: Eukaryota > Metazoa > Arthropoda > Insecta > Hymenoptera > Apidae > Apis > Apis cerana. Next base: position 12,078,318 of record NC_083858.1, on the reverse strand, counting down.
TTTCGATTTCCTCTTCCCGTCCTTGGCCGTGCTCGTTAACTCGCTATCCGAGTCGATAGAATCCCTCGTATCGTCGTCCTTGTAGCCAGGATTCGGTGTAATTATCGGCCTTGCCTCCGGGGACCGTCTCGAATTAACCGATCCCTCGCTTCTTTTAAACGAGCGCGACTCGTCGTCGCTTCTGTTCGTGGGGCTGGGCCCAATCGTAAGATTCGGCGAGATCAGGTAATTGGCGTCGAGGGGAGGAGGCGTGGGAGGTATCCTGTCCTCGGTGCAATCCGTTCCAGGGCTCAACAGATCGATCTTGTCCTCTATGTCCTCGTCGGCCAAGCTCAGCTCCTTGCTTCTCCCGATTTCCGGGGACGTGGTCAGGAACGTGTCTTTGTCGGGCGACAACGATTCCACGCTTCTGTCGATGGTACGGGCAGGCGTGGATTGGAGAAGTCTCTCGTCCGCCAGGCTGCTCAGGTCCTCCGTGTTCCCGGAATCTTGGCATATCTCTGAACATTTCGTGGACGACGCGGCGCTCTGCGAACGGGAGAGATCGTCGATCGTGTCGACCGATTCCGGGTCAGGAGTGCTACACGGTGTGCTCGGGAAAACGGTCGGGCTGCCGTTCTGCCAGCCGACTATAGGCGCCTTTTTCGGCAGACGATAATTCGAGTTCGTTTGATCCCTTTGAAACGCGTTCGATCGATGATAATTCGTTTGGTCCCTGACCACGCTTAATCCGTCCCTTCTGCCGATCAGGTTCGCGGAGCTGTTGCTGCGAATATCGTTGTTGTTGTTCGTCCAACTGTAGACAGGTTTGTAGGGGCGCGTGTTGGATTGCTCGGCGGTTCTGCATAAGAAATTCTCGTTACGATCGGTCATTTTTGTTGTTCTAAATGTAGGTGTTGGCCGGGTGGATCCAACGACGGGGCCACCCCTTCAACCCTTGGATCTCGCTCGGGAAGGATCGTCCACGCCTCTCAGCTACCATAAGGACTTCCCAGCCGAGCTTGGACGAGTCACTAAACGTCGTTCGCCTCAGCATGCACGCACCGTCTTCTTTCTTCTCCTGTGGAAAATAATCTTTCGCTAATATAAAAAGAATCATGCGTTTGCTTTTACAAGTGTTACATTCGATATTTATATATTCGTATTTGAACATTTTTTAAAACGCTTGTTACGATTTTCAAGATGACTTTTATTTCTTTTTTATTTTTTTCACGTGGCGATTTTGCAAATTTACTTGGATGGTATCCGGCTTAAGGTTTCTTAAATTTTACGACTTTGAAGAAGACCTTTTTATACGATGTGCGTTTTGCAGTTTTCAACTTTATATGGGTATCTTTAACCGTTCTTAAAATTTACCATCTTGAAGATACTTTTTTTTTTATATGAATTATGTGCGAATTCCAGTTTCCAACTTTACATTCGCGTTAATTCCATCATCATTAATTTTTTTGTGGAAAAAAAATTTTCGCTAGAACTGTTGTCCCTATCATTTATTTTCTATCGTAGGAATACTTTTATAGTAAAAAAATAATTGTGAGAGAAAGAAAATTCTAATTGATGGTATAGTGAAAATTGAAGAAAAAACGAAAAATAATTCACAATAAATAATTTCAAATATTCAAAGCTCGATTTTCTTTTTAAAAGATATTTAATATTCTCGTATCTGATCTAATAATCTTGTCTTATAAATACAATGTAATAAACGAAACTTACATTCTTTCACACGTATATAAGATATGCATTTAAGGTGTGAAATTATAAAATAAATCGAAATACTTATTCATTGGCATGTGTTAAAACGATGGAAAAAAAAAGGTTATTAAAATGAGAAAATAAGAATTTTAATAAAAGCGGAGCAAAAAAAAAAAGAAAAAGTGAAAGTAATTAGCAACAACGAAAAAAAAAAAAGAAAAAAACTGTTTACTCACCATTGAGGTAATGCAAGATGATATACAGGCGTGCATGCGTATTTAGGTGCAGGAATGTGCATACGACACTGAACGGTGTGAGCAAATAAAAAGAAATCGATAGAAAAAGAGAGGGAGTGTATATTTGCGATCAACCATTAAGTGATTAAGTTAACTAATCGTATATGCTAAAACAAGCAAAGCGTATACAAGTCAATTAGAAGAATAGAAGAAAAGCTGAGAATGGAAACATATTAATCAGTTGTGAAAACAAGAGGAGAAACTTCCTGAAACAAGATAAGAATAATTACAAAAGTTATGAAATATATTTTCTTTATACATTTAATACATTGGCGAAATATCTCGCGATCGGTTCAAAAATTAATAAACACAAATTGGTGTACAAAAATTTCGTTTAAGATTTACTTATTATTAAATTAAAAAGTAAATAAATTTCCTTTAGACGAAGCAAAATGAAGATATAGCAGAAACAATTCTATTTCTGTCATATCGTCATCGCGTTTTATCTCCGTCTTGCTTCATCTAAAGCAAACTTTTGTTTTAATCTTTCTCAAGAAAAAAAAAAATTTCAAGAAGTGTGTCACGAATATATAAACATCCTTTTACACGCATAATTACAAATATATATTAATGTCATCTCTTACGTAATGAATATTAATTGAATTAAAACATTGTGCATAATATTTTAAAAGTAAAAAGAGATGGATATCATTGATTCCAAGAAAAATGATTAAAAATTTTCAACATTTTTTAAAACAATTTTCTCCCTACCAATACTTTTATTACACAAATAAATAAAACATTCTTCCTCTATATCTTCGTTTCTTTACTTATACTTTTCCATTATACTTCACTTATTTTAAATGTGTTCTGCGTTCTCGCAAAAAAGAAATTGTTTGTGCTTTGTAATCGAAAGCTTTCTCTCTTATCTCGTTTCATTAAAGAAACGACAGAGTGATGGTGCAAGGATTAGATGGCAATCTGTTTGGCCACTCCTCTTTCCCTCAAAACTTCTCCAAGAGAAATACAATAACCGAAAAAGAAATAAGTAAATAATTTTGATTCAATCCAATTCTCGAATGAATGTATCTTGATCCAAACGGCATGGTAAGAGCATTACATCCTAAACGTTTTATTAATTATCGCTTATATAAATACGAGAAGGTCGATTTTTGTGCTAAGCAACATACATATGCTACATGTATTCCCGATAAAAGCTCGCCAATGAATCATCTGTTAAGTAGTCTTTGACAGGCTTCGATCTAATGTAATTCATTTATCTTTGTATTTCTTTCTTTTTTTTTTTTCTACGAATCCACTTCCATGAAATCTTCTCTCTAAAGCTAAATATAATTTATTCGAGAAAGGACTTGGAAAAAAAGTTGGAAAGAAACGTTTTCTGCCAGAAAACTAAACTATCCTTTGCGTGGACGCGATCCAACAATAGCATGCAGTTTCAACTATTGATCCGGAAGAATAAAATATGTTCGTACAACAAATTTTGAAATATTTGTTTCTTCGTATTTATTTATTATTTTTAGAATTTAGAAAATAAATTCTTTTTTTAATGTTCGCGCGTTATGATGGAAAGATCCAATAAGATTTTTATATTTTTCTAGTTTGGCAAACTGTTATTCCAAGAAAATAATGTCACTGGGTTAGTAAGTGGATTACCAGTTTCTTATAGAGGAGAAGTAAACCGAAGCACGTGATTTATAGGTTTACGAGGAAATCGATGGGAGTTCAATCGATACGGTTCTCGGGTTATTTTAGGTACATTTATCCTCTTCATTCTTTTCACCATAGAGTGCTTTCGATTAGAATAGAGACCTTGAATTCTATTGCAAACACAGATGACAAATTGAATGAATTTTCTTCTCTCTCTCTCTCTTTCTCTCTCTTTTAATCTTATAATTAAAGATACATTTGATTATATTATTGTTGACAATATTTGATTATATTATTGTTACATCCTAATTTAACTATTGCAGTTGATATCAATATTATTTCAATATTAATATCGAAAATTTAGAAAATCTTATTTGCTTTATCTTTAGAAATTCTTTGCTTTTCATTTACCGATTAAAATAATGACCTATCTACATATCTCGTTTAATCTATTCCGTGCTATGTATTGCGTGGAAACAGTGTAAAGACTAGAAATAAAGTAGATGACACAGATCAGATCATTGTAATCTTTTGAGCAATTTCATTCGAGTTGTTTCATTCAATAAATAGCGACGATAAATACTTATTTAGAGAGATAAAAAAAATCTTTCGAAATTGTTAAGAATAAAATTTATCGATAGAAGAAATAAAAAAAAAAATTTTTTTCTAAATAAAGGAAACCAAGGAAATCAGAAATTAATAATAAAAATATGAAAATTTTATTTTTATTACATTATATAACTTTTTTTATTTATTAATGCTTCTATAGTTCTTCTATAGGTATCGCAAGATATTCATTCAAAGAGCCGTCGATCGATTGTTCTTTTGACTTCATGTGAACCTTCACCTACAAGGTGTGGCCATAACTTTAAGGTTATCTTATCAGAAAAGGAAATTCAGAACGGATATTATTAGCCTGCACGCGACGAATCCTTAATCGCCACTGCATTTATCATTAACAATTGCCATTTGTTGGATTGTTTCGTATTTACAAATTTTAAAAAGTAAGACAAATTAATTTTATATTTTTTTCTAGCTTTGGTTGTAAAAATTCTTCATTTTTTAAGAAGACATAAATGATATTATTATTTCGAATATAAGATAAATCGTCGATTAAAAAATTAAAAAATAGAATAGGGTCCTGAATAATTTAATATTTTTTTCCGGCACAAAGAATAGTACAAAAATATCCATGAAAAATTCATAAAAACGAGATTCTAGTTTATACATGTATTAAGGAGATTAGGTCACTAGTGCTTATTCTTTTTGGCTGGTTCACAGGAATATGAGTACAGGATGATTCAGGAATGCCTAAGGCTAGTGATCGAGGGGAGTCACCATGACGACCGACATGGTCGATTCCAACGTCTCTCGTCCACCAGAAGAAAATAAACAAGCGAGATCCAAGGATATTTTTTCAAATATCATCGATGATCGATCGAAGAGAAATTCAAATAATTAAATAAAATAGATAACGAGAACGGAATGTAAGATTCTGTGTCTTTCAATTACTCAATTTGCCTAATTTGAGATTTCATATTTCTATGTTTACCTTCTTTCTCTATGACACTTGCTCGCTAAAAATTTCATTTCGATCGACCACGTGTACCATTCTCAAGTTCAACCAAGATTCTGCATTGTTATCATTCATTTTTTCGATTAATAACGTTTATTTTCGATTAATGTAATACCTTTTCAAAAATTTATAATTTTTTTTTACGTCGATAAAATCGATTTATTCACTTGACAACGATACGATTATAAATTGTTGTGAACGAGCAAATTCTAACCTGCAATATTATCATTGCAAAAAATATCATATAATAAATATATAATGTTAATATTTACGTTATTAATCTCTTATTATCACGCTTGTATAACATACATTCGGTCAAGTATAGATTGTTGTCGGATAAATATTTCAACCCTTTACGTTAAACGTTTTATATAATATAAAACATGTTTGAACATTATCCATCCGCTGACTACAGTGATTCTGATTAAATTGAACGTTCGATATATTTCTTAAAAAAATAGAAATATCTACGAAAAATAATTTTCAATATCATTTACATTGATGAAAAAGAAGTTTTTATTAAGACGTAGAGATTATTTCTCAAACTTTTTGGAAAAAAATAATTAAAAATTTGAAATAATGAAATCTTATCAAGACCATTAATTATTTAAGGAAGTTATATATTTTTTGAACATGTAAATCATTATCGTTCCAATTAATTATCTCGAATGCACCGATGTTGAAAGCAACATTTAATTGTGAACGTACTTGCTTATCGTGCATAACATGTGAATATTAATATTCGTTATTACCGATATGTTACTTTTGCAGCACAATTTTAAAATAGAAGATCAAGTTATTAAAAAACGGTTATATAACTATATCATCTCATTAAATCTTCACTTTTTCACGATTATATACGATTTTTATTTAAAATATTTTAAATATTTATATAAAATAAAATAACTATTAAAAAAAAAATAGATTTATTGATAAAATAATAATAATATATGAAATTAAAATTTCTTCATCAATTGTAATAACATGAACGATATTAATGTCAAAGTGTGCCCGTATAAATTATATAAATTTTCAGGACATAACCTGTTCGCATAGTAATCCTATAATACAACGTTAATCCTTCTATATAAGTATAATATGTATATACAATGTGTTTAAATACAATATAAAATATTATTTTTCATGGAACGCGTGAATATTTGGTGTTTGTAATCGATATAATAATATATCAGATGTAACACGACATTCTACTTCATATAAGAAAAATGTAGGTTAAAGAAATAAAATATTAATAAAAATAGAGAGATTCAAATAATAAATAAAGTAAAAAAAATATAAAAGTAACGTTTGTCATCTTTTTTATTAAAATATTTTTTTAGTAGAAAAATTATTTTTTTATTAAGAAAAAACAAAAAGAATTATAATTCTATTGATAACGCAGAGATTAAATTTCGATCATTCAATTTAAAAATCTATCAATTAAATTTGTTAAAAAAAATTTTAATGCATTTTAATGTTTTTATTACAAATATAATAGATACATATATAAATATGTGATAATAACTAGATAAACAATAATAAAATAAATAAATTAGATATAATTAAAGTGTAAATATTAAATATTCTAATTATTAAAAGTTATTTAAATGTTTATTAAAATTGACATAGTATTTGTCATCTTATCGAAAAACGAAAATTATACGAATTGTGTATTATAGTTAATTTATTAAATATATACACATGAATATATAATAAGATAAAGCACGTGTTAAATAAAACAAAAAGAAATAAAAATTTTAAAAAATTATCTATTCTTTTTTTTTCAAAATTATACATTTTTTAAAACATATAGGATATAATTTTTTTTTCTTATATTATTGCAAAAATCACATTACATTTTGAGAAATTAAATAAAACCAATTAAATGAATTAAAATTTTGAATTTTATACGCATATTTTTATAAAATAAAAAAAAGAAATATGAAAACATATACATTGATAAAATTTCATAAAATTCAGAGAAACTATTATTATTTCTATATTATTTATATTTTATGCACTTATGTTAATAATAAATCAATGAATTCAATAACAGAAATTCATACATGTACGGAAATTTTCCGATTGTCAACTTACCCACGAGGAGTGTTCTTGGTATTTTGCTGTGTTTTGCGCTTCTCACGGAGAATGGATCCTTGGAAAATCGTCGATTCGCTAAAAGATTAATTCGTCAAGAATCTACTCGTGTAATCCCTTTCGATCGATATTCAATATATTTCTTTTGTTGTCACAAAAACGTGAATTTTATCTTTATTACATGCGTATAACCACCTCGATTGAACGCGCCCTGAGTACTGAAACAGAATTGAGCGCTACTACTGTGTGTTGTATCATTGAAATGCTTCTAAAAGAGGGCGCATGTCATTTCTTTAACTATTTATACATATATATATGTATATAATATTATAAGCCATTTATTAGATTTAAAATAATAACAATAATTTTTAAAATTCTATATTTATAGCCTAATAAATTATAATTATATATGCAATTGTAATGAAGATAAATCTATTGATTAATCGATTTTAGTGACCTTGAAATATGTTGCAAGGAATATTGTTTTAAGCAACTTTTTTTTGTACAGAATTGGCAGTTTTCGAAAAAAATTTTCGATACTATTATATTAAATAATGATTTTGTTTTTTAAAAAGATAATAAAAATTATATAAGATTCGTAAATATGACTGTGAATTATCTAAATTATTTTATTCACTACTAATATAATTTATCAAAAAAATCTTATTTATTCAAAATATTCAAAAGCAATATTAGAATATTAGAAAAAGAATAAGCAAATTGGAATTGTAATTTACTTTTTATTTTATTTTAGTTTAAATTTTTTATATTTTTGTACGTGTGAATAGTATACGTTTATACGTGAATGTGTGTATGTATGTATGCTTGAGTACGTGTAGCTGTGTGCACATATACACATTTATACAATTCAAAAAATGGGTTTTTCTAATAAAGTCTAAAAAGGAGTCTTAACGTAAGTCTTCGCGTTCCATTTGCAATGGAATAAATTTGCTTGTAACTAAACTTGTAACAAAACCGTTCTTTTAGCAGGATAATCGTGCGCATTAATTTATCGAAACATTTACTAAAAAAGATATCACATCAACGTTTAATATAAACGTTAAATTATTTTCAATTAAAACGTTATTGCTGTATAATATTTAAATGTAAAAATAATCGTATAACGAAGATCGATTATCGATAGTATTTTCTTATAAAACAAATAACAAAAGCAATAACTTATGTATTTATGTAATTAGATAATGGATCATTTTTTTTTTTTATATATATAATTTAACAACACAAACAACACAATTGCCCACGAAAATCCAGAGTACCAGCGATCACGGGGGATCACTTTTGGACCACGTACAACAGTTGTAGAATATATGCTAGATTCTAGAATATGTAAAACTAAAGGAACGATTTTGCTCGAATTTCCCTGTTTTACAGTTCAGAAAGAAACTCTTAAACTTGGGTTTGCATCATGTTGTAAAACCGAATTATCATCGTTTCCCTTTTTCTTTCTGCGTAGACTTTAAGCCACTTTCAAACGGTTTAAGCGATTGTTTCAAGGTTATCAACCGTGGATAATAGGATATCTTATTAATAAAGAGGTAGTGAGAACGTTCCGGTTATTGAGTTAACAGTCAACAAGAGAAATCTTTGAGAAGGAAATTCAACATTTAAGACACACTTGGTGGACACACTTATCACCAATTTTAATTAAATTCTCAAAACGTCTTTCGTCACGTATGGAAACGTATCCTCTCGTTCGCTTGAACAAAAACATGCATTTTAAAACCTCGTATATACGTTAGACGTAAATTCGCTCCGCTTTCACAAATATAATATAGAAGTTCTCACTAGTCCTTTTACAAAAAATTATTATCCCATATACCTCGTCTTAATAACTACTTAACAGCTACTTGACGAAAGTCACACACGACTCGGTTTCGATATATTTGAAATGCAGTTTTTTTGTCTCCATAATAAAATATTACTTTTATTACATCTCGTAAACGCCTGTAAGGCCGCGTATGCATAATCACGCTACCATAACGCGAGCACATGCACTGTAGAACTAGTTATTGTACCATGAAAGAATAAATTATTACTCGAATTGGCAAAACGTGCCGATAGATTTATATATGTATATACGTAGATATATTAAGACGCAAGGATAAACAAGTAATTCATACATAGATATCTGTTTTCCTTTTCTTAAATATCGAAGAATGGATTTCTTTTTTTTTTTTTTTTTTCTTTTGTATATTTATTCGAAGAAAATATACTTTTGAAATTTTTCTCTCGTGTGAAGGCCCCGTACAGTCACAAGTGTGTGTTCTAAGTAAAAATTCTGGAAACTAACTTGTTCGAATGTACGAGTGACTTTTTCTAGAAAATTAGCTTATACCGGAGGAATTACACGCACTTCGATTTTTTTTTTTTTTTATCAATTTTAATATCAATCTTCGATTTATCCGTACTTAACTCGATCGAACATTTAAAATAATTAAGATTTAAGAAATTGTAATCTTCCAATTCTATGATTAATAATTATATATCTCGATAAATAAATTGCGTCGATTGAAGAAGAATTATAATTATAATATCCGTGTATGACTGTATGATATTGGTAGACTATATGATATAATAGGTGGTGCAAATAAATTGGAAATGCATCGTTAGAATTAATAATACACGCACGCACGCACACGCTATGGGAACGGAGGTATTAACCTATTTGTAGCTCGGAAAGTTCATAAAATTCAGGTTCATCATCACAGAAAAGCTATATATATTATATATATATATTATATATATTATATATACCTATATATATATTATACATATTATATATATATTATATATATTATATACATATACGCCTATTTACATATACATCTTTAAAAATTTTGCATGCACAAATGTACATGAATCTAAAGGAAAGAGAATGGTAACTAAATTGACACGGCTAATCGATTATACTTAGCTTGCGTTGTTCGATTAATCTCACTTTTTGTCTATATTCGATCGACAAAATTAATACAAATGTAGGCATAAAATTAAACATATTGTTATTGAAATGTGAAGGCGACTTCTGGTTATCAAGATAATTAAACGACATAACAAAATCAACAAATTATAACGAGATTATTTAATTAATATATTTTTAACACATATTGTTGATATATGTCGAATGATGACTTATATTTACAATGATATCTTTGGCGTTATTTAGAAATAACTTGTCAAATTTTATACGTATAATTGAATGAAAAAGTTTATACGTAAAAAGGAACGTTTTTTTTTTTTTTCTTCTTTTTACCTCTTACTTTTTCCTTTGAGAACGTATCGTGAAAAAGTACAAGACGAATTTCGTTTAATCCTAGAGGAGTAAAGACTGGTTGACCGTTTATTAAATTATCGCTTTTTATCATTTATCTATTATCCTGAGATTCAAACTTTTCTTAATTATCGATCACGCTTAACGTTAGAAACGATTCGCAAAGTCTGTGCACTTTATTGCTAAAGCAAGCATTATCTTATTTTAATTATGATATTTACTTTTATTGTGATATCGATTTATCTATCTAATCATAAACTTCTGTTCCTCCGTTACATTTTTTTTTTCTTTTTTTTATTTCAACGATTATCAATATTTTCAACTTTGAGAAGTTAGCAACGTTTTTGTCTTGTTGTGTAATACCATTATTACGAGTACGATTATTTATCGAGTTCGCTGAATATAAAGTGAATACAAGATTTATGTAAATATCGTAAAACGTTAATTGCGAACATCGGTCATCATATGGAATTCATTCGCAATTCGATCAACTTACGTATCGACATAAATCTTGTCAGATCATTCGTAACATTATCTTCGGACATCGTTATCAACAATAGATCTCGCTTATTTTTACATCGTTAAATCGATCGATCTGTTTAAATATCACGCGCGAAACTTAAAGGACGTATAAATCCTTAATGAAAGAAGATATCTCAAAAAACGTTATTTCTTTTCCTTCCTTCCTTCCTTCTCTCTCTCTCTCTCTCTCTCTTTCTTTTTTTCTTTTTCTTTTTCCTTTCTTTTAGATGAATCACTTGATCGTCGAGCTTAATTGTTCAATCGACTCGTGTATACGCTATTCTATGAAGGAACCACGAACGTTTTAATTGAATGTAAAACACGCGACTGATTTTAACACGTATTGCGGGTAAAAGATACCGCTGTAAAACTAATTGTACAGGTGCTAATTGCAATTCCTTTTGCTTGGAAGTGTTATGTTTCCATAAATTCCGTTGAATTGATAATACATCGATGTACATCGTTATCGATCACCATAGCTTCCTCGGGTCTTACAATCATCTTTAATACTAGTCGCCGTTTATTCAAACTCTGTTCATGCTCGCGAAATCCTTATCCATCTCTTCCTTCCTCGATCCGTTCAAACATTTTCGATAGAGGCTAATCAAAGGCATGGCCAGCAACAGAACTCCGCTCAATGCAATGAAGAAACCGGCCAAATAAAAGGAGAGATCGTAGGTCCCTGTGATGTCATAGAGCCAACCTGAAATAAACACAAAACGCGTTTCATTTCATCGATAGGTGAGGAAGGCATTTGCTCGAATTTTCTCTTCAGACAATGAAAGTTTGGCCGTAATCACACGATCTGGGCCACGGAACTCGAAAATTATTACGACCGTATAATTCATACAGAGTTTCAGAGTTACGTGGGCAGAGCCACTGACAATTGAACTCGCTTTTTCGCTAGTTGCATCAACTATATTCACTCACGAATATTCACCACTGTTTATCTATAATTTGCAAAATGCTCGAAAATGCTGTATTTAACAAAATGTTAAGAAAAGAAATTGTTTACTCGTTAATTCGTATATTTGATCTCTTACCAGCCAATGGAGGACCCATGAGATTGGCAACACCTTGAACCAAAAGCAAAAGGCCGTACGCGTTTGTAAATCTTTCGAGCGTGATCAGTTCGACGAGGATGATGCTGGTAAGACTATAATTTGCCCCGATGAATAATCCAAAAGCACCTGAGATCGCGCACAAAGCATAGTAATTACCAACTACCATAGGTATTAAAGCTGTCACTGCACCACAGAGGGCCATGCACACTGCGTACACGATAGATGCATTTACCCACGCTTTGTCACCTGCCCACCCAAGGAGAATCTGAAAAAAAAGAAAAGAAAAGAAACGATTTATCGACGTTGTCAACAAATTATTTTCAATTCCAGAGAGATTTCTCGCAATTAATAAAACGGAGGAAGGAAAGATGTACTCTACTTTTTACAATTGCATCGATTTCCAAAATCTAATAGATTTCTACTCAAGGATCGTTTCACCAGAATCGATACGGAGCGGGCATTCTTTTCTCAGAATCATTCCTACGTTAATTGTCAGCAACACAGAAACGGCGCAGAACCCTTGCGTGACACTGTCTCAGGGTTAAAGGGAGTTTACAATCAAACGAGATCAGGGAGGGTGAAAGGGAAGCTAGCTAGCACGCTGATCGACCTAAGACGGGATTGACGTAACACGAATCTGTAAGAAGCTTTTCTAGTTTAGCAAGAAAACTCGTTCGATCGTTTCTCATTTGCGCTTGGAGAGATCTCAGGAGGAGGAAAAATTTGTCGCATCGATTAAATTACAAACGATTGAAAAAAGGAATTAAACTTTTTTCAAAATAATGAATCTGACTCGAAGAATTGAAATGGCGTGTAAAAGATCGATGATAGAAAGATTTTTACAAGATTAGGAAACGGAAAGGACTATCGATTGTTGCATAAGCAGTTAGTGGATTTAACATTTGAACATCGTTTCGAAGCCGTAGGAACGTTGGAAGCGGTTAGCTGAATTTTTGAACAAGTATCACTCGTTAAAAGGAAAATATTGTTTCAGGGACGATGTCTCAGCGAATCGGTAAGTGGAAATAATCATTTCTTTGCTGGCCGATGAACAGCGGCGAGGCAAACTTAATATTGGAACAACACTAATAAAGGAACAAAGTAACGGCGCAAAGGAGAGCCCAGTGAACAATAAACGTCGATATTTGGAATTATCGACACGTTCGAGCAATAACGCCATTTACTTGATTTTCTGTCACGATTGAAATTATTAGCAAATTATTAAAATATATAAAACATATTTGCGATTATTACGAGTAAAGTAATTTTTAGATGAAAACGGAGACAGAAGCTCGAACAATATGCGAACAATAAAAATCTAATATTTCATTATTCCACGTACGCAACATCGATTGAAATTCCGAAAAAGCAGATAATTCTTGCAGAAAACGCGCTTCGATCGTTGGAGAAGGACCGATGCTAAAAGAAGATTGGAAAATGAATGAATTTGGTTAAAGAAAGGCTTACCTCACCACTCATATTGGATATTCCTATAACCGATATCAAGATGGAGGCATCGGTTTCGCTGAATCCCATCTCGATCGCGTTGTCCGTCAAATAGACGTAGGGGACGTCGTACCACGTGTGAAGGAGGAAATTGCTGATCGCGAATAGCAAGAAGCGGGAGTCGGCGAAATGCGAGAAATCGAGCATGTCGACGACTAGGTCCCAGAATTCCCACAGGCCCGCGTACCACACGAGCTTGGTCTTGGCTATGGTGGTCATCGAGTTCCTATAAATATCCGGACAACTGGACGCCCTGAGTCTGTATCGATTTATGTTCAGCATAGCCCCTCTGTAGGTGAGGCTGTGCCTGTGCACTCTGATATCCTTCAAATAAGCGGTGGGCAATCTCTTCGTGTGGTCGAAGGTGCTGGATCTCCTCAACGAGCTGTCCAGATTGATCTTCTTCGACCACCAGAGCCGCCAAGCGGCGTCCGTTTGCTGTTGAAGAGTTTGCTCGTCGTTGGCCACCACCTTCCCCTCGTCCCTCGCCTCCTCGCTCTTCAACTCGGACAGGGAGCTGGGCGTGGGCACGAATCGGGCGGAGGGTGTGCTCAGCTGGTCGTGGAGGGGCCCAGAATCGCTGAAACTTCTCGAGGAGATGAGCAAGCTCGGATAATTTTGCAGCAACACGTTGTACACGTTCTTACGCGTGCTCAGAAGTTCCAACACCTCCAACGGCACCTTCTCGCTGTTCTTCACGAACGTGGGCAAGCTCACCAGGCTCGAGAACAGCTTCTCGTCGTCCTCCTCCTTCTCCTGAATCCGAAGGTTATCCATGATCGTGAGGGTGTTGAGCGAGCTGTTAGCCGAGAACGAGTCCACGCTCGAGCTCTGTATCCTGCCCCTCTTCCTCTCCCGATTCTTCCGCCTCTCCTCGGTCTTGGCCCTCGCCCTGATCGTCGTCCATTCCAGATCCCTCATCAGGCAGCCGCACACGGCCAGGTTGAGGAATAGGCCCGCCAATATCAGCGTGGTCCCCCGCCAACCGTATTCGGCGAGCAGGTACTGAGTCACAGGCGCGAATATGAACGTTCCTATACCACTTCCGCATACGGACAGCCCGGTGGCGAACGACCTCTTCTTGTCGAAGTAATAGGCGACTATGACCACGGCCGCGACGAAGCACAGCGACAAACCGAAGCCGGCGAGGACGCCGAACGTGAATATCAACACTTCCATCGAGTTCGCGTAAGAGCTGACGACGAAACCGGCCGTGGCCAGGATGCTGCCCGCAATGGACACCCTCCGACAACCGTATCTGTCCGTGAGGAAACTCGCAACCGGTCCCGACAACAGCGGCATCGCCATGAACAGGCTCCCTATCCAGGCCGTCTTCGATTTACCCTCCCCGAAATAATTGAGGAACTCGACGTAGATGACGCCGAACGAGAACGTGATGCCGTCCGCTATCAGGTTGACCATGAACGAGGCCGCGACCACCACCCAACCCCAACCCCCGTCGGGCGGCGTGGCCTCGCACAGTTGGCCCAGGCTCGAGTTGTCGTCCGAGCTGTTGGTCGTCGAAGGTGGGATCGAGGGGCTCGACTGGGGCCTCTGCGCGTCCCTCGACTGCTGCCTCTTCGAGTCTTTGTTGAACTGCACGTGATGCTGCTGCCTGTCCTCCCGCCCCAGCTTACCGTTCACCAGCTTCTCGGTGCTCTTCTGGGACGAGGACGAGGATTGATTCTTGGACAGGATCTTGGTCGGCGAGGCGAAGATCGAGTTCCTCTCCGCGAAAACGCTCTTACGCTTGGGCGGGCTCCCGACATTCTTGTCCCTGTTGTACAAACTGTCGGGCTTCTTCACCGAGTTGCGGGAGGACGATTCGTTCGACAACTCGAGCCTCGCCTCCTCCCGTATCTTCGAGCCAGCCTCCTCGTAACCAGCGTTCAACGCCTTCCTCTCCAAGCAATTACGAATTTCCTCGTCCTTCTCGCTCACGATCGAGTTCACGTAGTAACTTTGGTCGTTGCGAGACTCGGACCGTTCCTCGGACAGTATCCCGACCCGGTCCGAATTCTTCCTCTGCCTCGGCGACGAGCTCGACTCGGACCCGTCCTCGCTGCCTTTCCCCGCCGCCTCGACCGGCGTCGCCTCCCGGCTAATTCTGCTCGACGAGGAACACCTTCCCCTCTCCCCCTCGCTGCTTCTCCGCGCCTCCGCGCCCCCCTCCTCCTTCCCCCCCGCCTTCTTCCTCGACGACGACCGAGTCAGCTTCTCCTCGCCGTTGAACTTGGCCCACTCGGCCATCACGATGCCTGAGATGACCAAGAATAAGGGAGGAGCCCGCCGTTCAAGCGCAGTCCTCCTCCACCGGCCAACGCGACCGCATCGAAACCAATTCCTTCTTCCACCCTTCTCCCCCCCTTCTCTCTCTCACTACCCGATCGAGATCGACGCTTCTCTCCTCCTCTATTCTATCTTCCTCTTTATCCTTTTCTCTGTTTCTTTCGTTGCCTCGCTCCTTCTCGTGGGCAAGCACTCAACGATAAAACACGGGGAAACGAGTATTCATCGCATCGATTGTTCAAAACTGATCTAGTTTCGTCCTTGATTTGAACAACGGTAAACCCGGCCACTCGTAGAGCTGTCTAGTGAACTGGCGGCGCAACGGCAACAAGGACGATACGCGCGAATCGGCGAAGTTGCTGGTGGCGAGACACTGGCGGTGTATCGCGTCTGGGCCGCAACCATCGCAAACGTGGCCCAGTATGCGGGACGCCTTCCTTCTCCTCGGGCCCTGGATAATCGGGACCGCCTCCTCCGCCGCGAAACGATCGTCAACCCAGGCACCCATACGGCGAACGGTACTGCTTCGGCTCTTGCGGTGTATTCTGCGAACGAGAAGAAAACATTGTGCATTTCCATTCATCTTTTTTCCTAATTTCCCTCATTTCGGACTCGCTATGGAGTGGTATATGAATAAATTGAGGAGAATTAATTTTTTTTATTCTTTTTGAAAATGGATTTTCAAATAATTTTATTTGAAAATCTAATCGCTCGTTTGACCCGATTATTTCGCGCCAATTATTCAAACTTATCGAAGATATTATTAATAATGATTTTCGTCAAGTATTTTATTTCGATCCGTCTAATCACGGGTTATACAAATTTTAAAATTATCTTGGCGGATCGATGTGTCGATTAAGCTTTCCACTTCTTGTTAATATTCTATAATATTACATGTACTGGTGTTGGAAGATTAATAAACAAAATTGGAAATTTAAACGCGCATCGAATTCCTCCAAATCCTTGTAATTTTATTATAGCGTCTAATTATATCAATGTATATATATATATAATTAAGATTAAATACAGATATAAGCAGAAGATCGTAATTTTATTATAGCGTCTAATTATATCAATGTATATATATATATAATTAAGATTAAATACAGATATAAGCAGAAGATCGTTTAAACGCTATAAAATACGAGATAAATTCATTAATTTATATGCATCTTGCGCGTATCTCGATAACAATTGCAATTTTCAATTGCAACTACTTGTTCCAGAATCACGTTAAATTATTTCAATTTTATGCTCGATTACATCCGTCATGCTTGAATTAATCGCGAATTCATTTATTCGAATCGTTATTGATCCATCGTTTTTTTTTTTTTTTTTTTTTCTTTTCTATTAAAAGATGCAACCGGTTTAAGTACACTCAAATGCACACAAATACAAATATATATATAATATAAAAAGAAGTTCGTCTGACCTTGTTTTCAAGTTGCACCCATTTTTACTGTCCCGCCCGCTTTGTACAATACTCATCACGCTTGATGCGCGGAGGAGCATCATCGATTGCTTAATATTCAAATGAGATCAGCCACGCTGGTTAATTCGCGAATCGAGCGACAAGCGTAGATTCGAGAATTATTAAAATTAATCTGACGGAAATGCAGGTGATAACGCAGATTTTTCGTATTTCCGTTTCATTCTTCGTTCGCTCCTTCCACCAAGGATAAATAAAGAAGCATTACTTTCGTTTTTATTCTTAAACTCGGTGACATGATTAACTAAAAATATAAAACTATGAAATATTCAAGTTTCAATTATCCCCGTTTTATCCCGTTACGAAAAAAAAAATGCTTCTAATTGATTTTAAAATTTTCAAAAGAATTTCTCTAAATTGCTCCAAACGAAAAATATCCACTAAAATAAAAATTTCGTTGCGGGATCGAGCCTCGTACGGATATTTTTGCGACTGACTATGAAACAGAATTTTCAACAACATTAATCGAAAATTCGGAGGATACAAATTGCCCGTAATCAGCATTGCGAAAGATCGTTACAACGATCGTTTACGAAACAGGGAACAAAACTTTCTCAACGGGAGGAAGAAACAACATTTTTCATTCGACATTTTAAATATGCACGTATATCTATTTTCACATTCAGTTCGTTGAGACGAATATCGCGCAAAAGTTAAGAATGGCTCGATGAACAAGTTGAGAAATAACGATCGAAGGGATAAAGGTGTTAATAATAAAGCAGATGGCGATAAACGGAATTCTCACGTCGTCTCATTCTTCGAATTTGCCAGAGAGGCGGCGTTGTCGTTGAGATTTGCTTCTGCCACTTCGTAACTAGCCGAAGTAGCTCGAATTAGAGTCGGCGATTATAAATGAAGTTCATTGTGTATGAGTTGCTATCAATTTAACAGTGGCCACGATGATCACGTGCGTATCTTGCGATCCCCTGGCCTTTCCTTCCGCCAGTTCTTCTTCTTCTTCTTCTTCGTCTCACCTTCTTATCCTTCTTCCTCCTCCTTTTCTCTCCCTCCTTTTACACGTGTTCCGCTGTAAATCGATTTATCGCCATTTTGTAGGCGATGTGTATGGCGCGCCTTTCGCAAAAATCTTATCTTCGACGCCTCGTTTCGACAAAGCTGCGTGCAACGTTGTATTGTCACAACTCGAGGAAATTTTAGATTGTTCGGCCAACTGTGAATACCGAAATACCTGATACACGTGGAATTGGAACACGAGCAAGCTCTGCCTCGCTCGCCCGCGGCGTCGATATCGGATCTTGAGAATTAAGGGACGCTTTGGATGGGAGGTCTGGCACTTTTGATTCGTGCTCGAGAATGAATTGGTCAGGATTGCTGTCTCTTTGAATTTTGGAATTGATTCTTCTACGTTGATTGGACGAGAGAAAGAGGGAGAAGGATTTTGTGAGAAAATATAGAATGGAAGAACGAAAGTAATTGAATTAAAAAAAAATTGTAGGATGTTTGGAAAAATTTAGAGATAAAAGAAGTAGGCGAAGTGAATAAAATATAATGAAATGAATTTAATTTGATAATGATATTTAAAATTAAAATTCTTCGAGAAAATGCATTTCATATTTCGATTGAAATGTAAATAACTCTGTATTCGTTTAAATAATAGTATTATTGGAATGTTTATTTTATCGAATTAATTTTATTTAATTTTATTTTCACACGATGGATTTTGATTCATTGTAACGTAATTCGTATCGATTGCAATTATTAATTAATAATAACGCCGAGGAGAAAAGAATAAACCACGAATCATTTTCAAATTCAAACATATGCGCCATTCAACATTCGCATAGTATAATTTTTATTGTAATTATAAATAATCGCGTTATGATACGTAATTAACGTAATACAAATATACGTCATTTATCGTATAAATGATTTATATCTATATATATAAAATATAAAAATTCGTAAATTATTTATCATTTCAAACAAAATAATAACTTTTAAATTTTAAATAACAAATAATATATATAAAAAAATTAATGAAAATTAAAAATTTTACCAATCATCGTATTTATCAACGATACTTTTTTTCTTCTTACTCGTATTCATTCCAAATGATCGGAATATAAACGAGCCAGCCAACCATCGATATTTAAACCGGATTTTTAACGAAGCTCTAAACCTATGTGAAAGGAAAATCGCACGGATACCTCCTCTTCTAATTCGTCAAAATAATTGTAGGTTTAACACTGACCTCGATCCAAAGGAAGAAGGCGATTTACTTTTTGCGCGAACCTTATGCTCTCTTAATAAGCGGCTCGCACGTAAACCAGGAAATTTGTAGCTCGAACGGATCCATAAAGCAGCTGCGTCATTTACAGAGGACGAAAGAAACTTTTCTGACGAATTTTTCTTTATATTTATATAAGAATTGTGTATTAAGAAAATCTATAACATCCGAATAATCAAATAAAATGTGAATGGTGATCATTCAAAATTGCAATTCGATCTGAATTATTGAATTTGTTGTTAATGTCTTATTGAAATCAATAAGATGAATATTTATATTTCTTTCTTTTTTTTATCTGGCGCATTTACATATCTTGATAAAAATGAAATGATAACAACAATATAAGAAAACATATCGTGTATTTTAATATCGTTTCACGAATTCTATTTTGAATGTAACTACGCCGATGAAAACAATATTCTGAAAATAATATAGAATAGTTACGCTGTTATGATGAAACAAATTATTATTCTAATTTTAATTCTTCGACCATTTACACTTTTCCACTTATAATTTTATCGCTCTATTCTCATTTCCTCGCCAATATAATGTAATTTATAATTATTTTTAAATATCCTCAAATTCGAAAATTTCGATATTATTTCACGGCTATTCTATTACCGTCATACTGCACTTACGTACACGCAGTCAGAATGCAACAATGCACGACAGAAAACGTGGAAAATTAACGAGCCTCAATTATAGAATAACGCCAAGTTGCCAATTCAAGCAAAATAGGGTGAAATGGATGAAAATTCTTTCGATTCTGGCGCTGAACCCGTGGAAATTCGTTCGAGTTTTTAACAAAACTCGCGCAAACGTTCGAACCAACTCTTAAGTAAGGGGAAAAAAAAAAAAAGCTTATTTATTACCTTAATTAGATTAACGATCTCGAGAGTGAGAAAACGAAGAGAAGGGAAAGGAAAAAATGTTACGTAATCGTGCTTTGCTCGCTGTGTAATCAACTTTAAGGAGTTCTTTTCCCGTAGGGAATTAACGAATCAACACTTTGGATGTAGAAAATGTGCAATTCGAATGGAGATAAAAGAAAGAGAAAAAGGAGGAGAGAGAGAGAGATTATTCCTTAACTATGAAGAGTGAAGAATAAATTGAGCAAGATATATGATTTTATTTGAAGGAATAAAGCCAATGATCTTGAAATCTTTGGAATGTTTCCACTTCCGGAACGCGCCATCCGAAGCCATTTATTTTTTTTAACAGCTGTAATTTGTTTCGATCGTTCCAACCGTTTTAAAAATTATATATCTTTATTCGCGCGAAAAATCCTGTACAATTATATTACAGTCAAATTTAATTCGAAGATAAGGTTAAGTTTTAAAGATGAAATTAATAATTGTAATAGACGATGCTGAAAAAAATTAAACTATCCTACTATTTCTAAATTTTAATACTGAAATGGAAAGATATATTAAAAAAAGACTTAAATTAACAAATATATGAATGTTCATAAAGAATTTTCTAAAATAAAAAAGAAAGAAATATATATATATATATATGGATAATAATGCTTAACGAGAAGATACAATCGAAGAAATTCATTTAAAATAAATACGTAAAGTTAAAAAAAGGAATAGAAGTAGGACGGTGAAAAGGAAGTACGATGTAGCTGTTAAAAGTGCCTAACGTGTCGCGACAAAATGCTCAGTCTGAAGCGTTTACTTTTCAGAGGCTACAAAAGATATTTTAATACGCACGCTCTGACCGAGTATGATACAAAAGAGCGCTTTCGTTGCAAAGGAACGTTTTAGACTGAACGAATCGCAGACTATCAAAATCAGATGAGAAATACAAATATTTATTTAAAATCTGTAAATGATATTTCATAAAAATAATCTCTTCGATCAATTTCAAAAAAAAAAAAATATCTATTAATTGAATCGTATATAAGAAAATTATTTTTAATTGTTATAATTATTTATAATTCGATCGATATTTTCACGAGCAAAAATTCTATTTCTATATTTTTCTTCCTTTGAATATAAAATATAACTTTTCCTCATACGACAATGCAAAACGAGAATATTTAATGCACGTATTTCTAACGATTATTGCACAAAACGATTCAAAATCGCAAAATTATAAAACAACTAATCACGGTTGATAAATAGAAGAATTTAACTTTGTTAACAAAATCGTTTTCGATTTATCGTTTTGTTAATAATATATTTGTGGCCTTGAATGATTTTGTGGGATAGGTCATTGAACTTAATCACTCGATGCTATTATTCTATGCTGATTTATCTAATCTAACCTACATTCGTTGAATTAAACGTACCTTAACTGGTACTATTCGCTCTAACATTATAAAAAATTTCTCTTTAACTGGATCTTAATTTATATATTAAAATTCATTTCGTTCAATGTCCATTATTTTTCACATAAATTAAACGTATGAAGAAAAAATCAATTCGACAAAAATGACATAAATATAAAACAATTAGAATTACAATTACAACTTACAATACTCTTTATACGATACATATAAGATTTTATTAAAAAAAATGAGGTTGACCTTGACCATCCACCCACGGACCAATTTGTTTCCAGTGTATTTAGAAGCAGCTAACAACCATAGAATAAATTTTCAGTTCAGTTATTTCGTATTCAAAGATTGACTGCTTTTGCAAAGATTGACTCGAGTAATAGTAAAGATTTTAATAATGGTTTATGTCCCATAATTTAACTCGATTCAATAGATCGGTTAATTTTCCTAATTGAAAGATTTAGAAAACTTAATGATTCACGATCACCGTTCCGGGAAGCTATGAACCACGTGCTTCTGTTTGGATGACAGTCAATCAGTTTATCAAATGGAATGGCCAACATTTGACCCGGAAACTATGAACCTTCGTTATCAGTGTGCAAGGAGAACGAACTCGTGGTACCACGTGCTGCCGTTTAATAATCGCCTACCGGGTTTTATTACGCTAAAAAGAATATATATCGATCTTGTGTAGTACACGTCGTGTAGATTTCGAAGAAATGTCGATGACAATCATATATTATTTGCTAGATGCCACAATTACACGATCGAAAATGCTTGAATAAGTTGCACGTGATTTTTCATATATTTAATTTTTAATTTTCAAACATTTGATTAAAAATTAGACAATCTAAATAATGTTACAAGGATATTTTCTTATATTGTGTTCCGTGTAAAATATCATATTAAGAATTTTTTTAAATTAATAAATTATTAGAAGTGAAAAAAATGATATTTTGAATTTTGTAAAAAAATAATAAAGTTTTTGAAAAATAATAACAAAGAAGGCATAAAAGAAGCGTGTATCAATTAACGGAAAACGAGATTATTATTATCAATGTTAGATACTGGTCACAATGTAAAGAGATACATTAACCTGGTATAAAATTAGATCTTTGATAAAAGAAATTATACTCCATTTTATTTCATAAAGCTTTTGTTTCTCATAAGTAAAAATATCAAGAAACTAATCGATTTTTATTTTATTACAATAGATATATTAAATTTACTTGAATATACAAAGCAATTACTATTTTTAAATTTATTCGTTGAATTGTATGTATTTTGTACTTGTGCAAAAATAATTTATAAATTGCGTTATAGTTTTGTGGCAATGACAATGAAATTGAGCCAAAAATATTCATAAACAAAAAGAAACGTACCATGACGCAGCGACACTTGTTCTTCTAATCCTTGTAAAAGTCACAATGGCAATTTCGATCCTCGAAAACACCAAGATGGTCTCATTTGCCAAAACATTTACCACACACTACGTATCATCATCTTATATTTCACAATATCAACTTTAAATAGTCTCGCGTATGATAAAATTTAAGTTAATCTTCCACAATTCATTCAAATTTTATCTGGCCGAAAACGCTCGAGATTAATTTGTTTCTTAAAAATTCTTCAATTCACATAAATTTTTTGATATTGGACACTTTTGTATGACTATTTTTTATACATAAAAATAGCTAATAAATTCAAATTTTTAAATAAAAATTACTGATAAATGTTTAAAAAAATTTTCTCATCATTTTTGATTATTCGAAATTTGAAATTTCTATATCTTCATCATATTTCATAAATTTTTAAATCATCTTAAACAGAATGTTAATTTAATGCAACATAGAATTGCAAAATCGATCTTATTTAAGATCAAGTCCCGTTGAACAATTTTTTGACATCCTGCGAAATCCTATCGCCATCATGGATGCAACAATATGACACATTTCATGAAATTTCAAAAAACACTTAATCTTATTTTAATTTTTCTTTATAGAAAAATCTTATTTGATTTTTATCACAAAAATGATGTTTAAATAAAATTTCTTAAATACCAATCCAAGATTTTCTGACTCTTTTATCTTCTCTTGATATATACGTACGAATATGTACGCACATGCAAACACATGCAAAATCGTACCGTTAATATCCGTCCATTTTCATCGGGACTATTTCTGTTACCAATGACCGATCGAACAGACTGTTTTGTTTACTTCCAGACCGTTATGAAAAACAAGCGTATATCCGGACTCGTTCGCTGACAGAAGCAAAGGACGAGAAAGGAAAAAAAAGACCGGTTATTCGATACGGCTTCGCGAATGACTTATTTCAAATGGATTACACGAGTTGTGT
Source organism: Apis cerana (assembly GCF_029169275.1). Classification (NCBI taxonomy): domain Eukaryota; kingdom Metazoa; phylum Arthropoda; class Insecta; order Hymenoptera; family Apidae; genus Apis; species Apis cerana. The sequence continues at coordinate 12,054,000 of NC_083858.1, read as the reverse complement.
CCAGAAGAATTACGCGAATAAAACTAATTTAATTCGGTTATTTATCTTTATGTTGCAACACGATTCATACTCCGCACGTCGTATATTCTTTACGTAATATCAACAATCACTGGACATTTTCATTAACGATTGTATATAAAAGATTTTAAACATAAATCAGAAGATACTGTTCGTTTACACTGACGTTATTGCCGCAACAGTAAAAGTTATTAATAATCTTCTATCGATTAACCGGTTAAACAAGGAAGAGAATAATCAAACATTCGATTGTTTCGACAGATCGTATCTTGGAAAAACACTTTTTTTTTCTTTTTTATTATAATTAATGCTGTTAAAACAAGTGTCAACGTTTTAAAATTATTTTACTTCCCGATACTGTTTTTGTTCCGGTTAACCTCACTCTATCACATCGAAGTCTCGTACGCGTAAAAGTTCGTTTTTCTCTAATGAAATGGTCGTAACGGTGTCGCGTAGAGCGCCTCGAGTGCGCACATGAGGACGGCCGAACTAATACTGATAGCTGGCAATGCTTTCGCCAATGCATACGACTGTTGCCTCCAAGATACGAAGTTCTTAGCCTCTGCTCTTACCCGCGTCTTTCCTTTATATACAAATGCGCTTTCTGTACGATCATGGGGGAACACCAACCACGCGTTAATAACACAATAATTTATTGATAATCTTTAGATAATAAAAACACTTTCATTTCTTTTTATTTAGTAAATCATTATATGACAGTCATATTTTTTTTTTATTACCAAATTTTTTTATCGCTCCTGAATATTGATATTCATTTTATTTTTTGTCAGATATTAAATTTTTATAAAATTTTCTTTTAAATACAAACTATATTTTCTTAAATTATCTATAAATTTTTCTTCTTTCTAGCATATGGAACAATGAATAAATAATATTATCATTTCTCTCATAAATGCCGATAATATCTATTTATACACTATTAATATATATATAATTACGTTTTTAAATAATGAAAATGTTTTCCAATACGCAGCATTTTTTATTTTATTATCAAGAAATTAAATTACCTCAAAGCTTATAAAAATAAAAATGTGTAATTTCCTTGTTAAATTTTTCTATTAGAATTTAAACGCGTTCATGGAAAAATCATTGTTACACAAGATGATATTTTTTCCTGATTTATATAACATTTTTCCTCTAATTATACAAAATTCCTCTTAAAAATTAACATTTTAAGAATACTTTAATACTGATGGTTGCATCTTTAAAGCTTTGTCTAATAATTTTATCTGATTTCATAGGAAACGTGTCGATAATTACAATTATGATTATTCAAGATGAATGATTTCACGATAAAATTTAGCATAATTGAAAAACAAACTAAGTCTAAACAAACTAAACTATTGTTTTTTGAGAGTAAATATATATACAATTAAGGAAAATTTTCAAATTTAATTTTCTTGAAAACTTTTATTTAAAATTTTTAAATTTATTCTATTTTTGCTTATTTTTATTGTAAAAAGTAATCACATATCGATAATTCATATAATCAAGAAATAGCCAATTTTAATTTTCATATTTTTTTTATCTGAAAATTATTAAAAGTTGAAGATAAATATATAATTCGGTAAAAATGACGAAAACATTGGATAAATGTAAAAACAATGCAGAAATTGCAATTACGACACTTTGACATTTGGTAACCAAATGTTTTTATCTAAGCTATTTATAAAATCCCTATAAAAATCCCTTACAAATATTTTTCCTTTATATTTGAACTTGAGTAAAATGTTATGAACTCTCTGGATATACCAAAATTAATTCCCTTTTACCAAAGTTAATTTGTATTAATATCCTTGATAAAGTAAAAATGCTCTTTGAACAAATTTGTCATTCTAGAAATATTATTATCACTTAGTATCTACTATCTATACCAAACAAACAAGATAAATTCTCAACATAATTTTGAACACATCTCCGCTATTACCATTATTTATTATATACACTGCTTATTATATATGCTTATATATGCTTATTATATACACTGCTTTTGGATTTTTTGATCTTTTTTTTATCGTTTTAAGAAAAATAATAAATCGTGTCAAGTATGTCTTTTTCAATCGTTTTAAAATAAAAATATTGTATCGATATTTTATTCGAAATCAAAACATGAAGTCGAAAATTAGCAATGAACAAAGAAGGATCTGTCGAAAGGTATTTTAGAAAAATACTGAGAAATAAGATATCTTGGTTTTTAATTCAGATCTTCGAGTTTCTTGAAACTGATTTCACATGCAAAACGTCGAACTAAGTTGTCACGAGCTCGAGACAAACGACTTGTTTGCCGGGAAAACTTATCAAGCCATATTTAAATTTTATACCTGAGAAAACTCGAAAACAATTCACAAAATCTTTTCCAATTTTTATATATTATATCCAAGAACAATTAGAATATATATAAATATAAAGATTCTTTTTATATTTTGAATAAAAAAAACTTTTAAATCGACATATACACAATGAAATTTTATTTGCAAATTTATTTTTGTGCATAATCGATTTATGAACGTGATATTATTTAAACGAATAATGCAAATGTATACAAAAATTTTACAAAAATTTTATATTATTGTTCAATAATTAAATAAATTTTGTGAAAGAATATCGCAATGATGATTCGTAATATCGTAATATTCGTAGAATAGTATTGTAAATATAACACGTAAATACATTACGTATTTGCATGAAACATATTATACATCTGTTGAATAAATCTATACGATTTCACGTCAAATATTGAAATATACAAATATGATTTTATTTCGACAAATTTATAAATTACTCGATTAATTTACTTATTTTCATTTTTTTCGATGAATTAATATTAAAATACGAAATATTTAATAAAACAAACTCATACGAAAAAAATTTAAATAACCGTGAAAATTAACATTCTTGATAATTTTATAATTTGATGATTACACAATAAACTATTCATAATAACATTGCGTAATCACAAACGATAATCGTAAATTTCGGCATTTTGCGACGTAATCGAATAATTTGTAAAAATTAAATAATTTGTAAAAATAGATAAATGAGAACGTGAAAGAATATTATCCGCTGCATAATTCATTATTTATCGTTATCGTAGATAAAGAACAATATAACAATCTTGTAGATATATATTTCATATTCAATTTCAATAGGTTAATTAAAAAGAGAAAATATAATAGAAAAATAAATAATAAAAAAAAAAATAGAAAAAAATATTGAAAAAATATACGAACAATATATGCAACAATTAGATACAAAAGATAATAATAATAATAATCTTTTTATCAATATTTCAACATTTGGTGAGTTTCAACAATATAATAAGAAAAAATTTTCGATAATATAACGTTATCAGATTAAAAAAAATATATGATATATATATATGATATATATAATTATTCAAATAATGTAATGAATTATATCTAATGATTAAATTAATTTTGAATTTTGAAAAGTTAAATTAATATACGAATAACATACTATGTTGAATTAAAGAGGAACAAAAATTATCATCATTCGATTTCAACTACTATATAATCGTATCTATTTATAATCGTTTTCGATTTAACAAAAATATATCTACTTATAATAATACAGTAGAGTCTCGATAAAAGTTTAAAAGCGTGATAAGATAAGTCGTGGCAGCGAACTTTACTGATCATTCCATAATTTTCCAATTACCTATACAATTTCTGCGATGAGCAAACAGTATTCATGTATTTATAATCCGTTTCATCGATATTTCGCTCATGAATAACGTTCCATTGATGAATCATGAAAACAAATATGTCGGGAACCGCGAAACTTTTCTTAGCAATTTTGCTTTTCCATCGTCACAAATGCGCAATAAGTGTGGTAAATGCGAAAGATGTTTTTAAGATCGAAAATATGAATAATTAAAATTGTGGATGACGAACAAAAAAATTTCTAAAATTTCACGTCTTACGATCGTGAAAATCCTATGAAAATTTCAACAGAAATTTATTATATTCTTTACTTACTAAATCAAAAAAAAGTCTGTATTTTTAATTAATTTGACATTATCACACAAGGAGGAAACAAAATTCATCGAAACTAATCATTTAATCTTTAGAAACTTATAATATCAATCGTACAGTTTGGCGCCATAATTAAAAATATATTTCTTCTACAAATATAAAATTCTTTTAAAATGAGAATGCCCTTAAAATGAAAATGATTTAAATGAAGTAGATTTATTAGATGCTTTGGATTCTTTCCAAAATTAAAGAGCATATGAAACAACAACAATCTTGAATATTATATCTTATAGAAGTCCAAGCTTTAAATAGTTAAAAAGGATTCAAGGATGCATCCCTCTTTCCTCATCGCTCAATTTCCCTTACTCCATTAATTCCAATTAATTGTCGAAAGAAAATATCTAATTGGAAGCCATAAAGTGATATTTATCTTAATATACGTACATATAACGAGCAATTGCATAAAACGACAACTTGAATTTTGTCGATTTTATTTTTTTAATCTTATAATTATTTATCTTATAGTCTTTTTTTTTTTTACAATCTTTATACTTCTTTATCTTATATTGTATAGAGTTCGAATCAAAACGAATATATCTTCATCCACTTTTAATTAACTTGCTTGACTCATCCAATATTTCAAGAGATTAAGAATATTTCAGAAATTGGTCGGTTCAACTTCTGAATGATTCAAAAAGATAATAAAAGATTGATTCTGTAAGAAATTTGAAAAAAGTCACACTAGAAATGAGAAATATATATTTTTCCTTTACACGTGAAATTCTTAGGGATCGAAGAATCGTGTTTTCCAAAAATCTGAAAATTCAACGGAATGTGATGAAACATCGTGTACGTAATTAGGCCGTGGCAACAAGAGAACGTTAGAAACGTTTTTAAACGAATTTAAAAAGACTCTTCCTTGTCGAGAAAGAACACGAAGATCCCTCGAGATCCCTGCATTGCGGATCTTCGTATCGCACGGGACACATTGTTACACCGTGATCTTTTTGGTCATGGAAAATGAAAATCGTGAACAATTTTCTGAATTGGTCGAAAATATAGTAATAATATCGTATTAATAATTCGCGACTTTTAGATTTTTTTTTTTGTATTGTTTTCTCACTTTTTTGTTATATATCCATTATACGTGTACTATACGATTAAATTATTAATTCTTGTATGAAATTGATAAAAATACAGAAATAAATGAATTTAGATCGAATCGACCCATATAATCAAAGAAATTAGTTGATTTAGTTTAGATCAAATTATTATGAATGAAAAGTTAGCAAATGTTATAGTGAAAATTATTAATAATTTATATGAATTTTAAAAAACTTTCTTGTTATTAAAAAAATATTCTATTTCGTCATTTGAAGTCGTATAAATTTCTTTAAGAAAATTTTAAACGATATTAAAAATTTTTAAAGCGAAACTATCATAATTTATTACAGAAATGTAAATGAATATTTATAATTTGCAAATTATGAAGATATATATACATTTTTTCTTTTACTAATTAATACGCACTATATAATAAAATATATATATATATTAATTATTGGAAAAAAAAATATCTGGATCAAAGACGTGCTTTTTGTATAATTACGACAATGATCGTATTAATAAAATTTCAACAATAATTATTCAAATAAACTTAAAATAACATTAATTCTTTACAATTCTAATGTCTCTAAAAAACTTCTAGATATTGATACAGAATTATATACATTTTTAATTATATTACGAGTAAATTAAGAAAAAAATGTTAAAAAAATTTTGATATTGAAAAAATTTGATTTTTAACAAAAAAAACTATATGAATAAATTCTATTTCTATCAATATTTTTATAAGATTTAAGAGATTCAAGGATATGATAAAGTGATGAATCACAATAAAAAATCATACATTACCAGCTAGTAGTAATGATCTATAAATGAAGAATCATTAATTTCTAACCTAATCACATCTAAATTGTTAAATAAAATCTATAATTGGACAAATGGAAACATTAAATTTTTTTAAAAATAATAAAATATCGAAGAATTAATTATAAAATTTTAAAATTATATAATATTATAATTATTTTTAAATTTATTACAGATTATTATTTAGTTTATTTATTGTATCATATAAAGTTGTATTTTTTAATTGTTATTCTTAAAATAAATGAATATGATTAAAATATTTTAATATCATTTATATTATAGACTTATGTGTAAATTTAATTGAAATTCGTATGTTATGAATATACTGCATCGATCATTTCATCTTACAATCATACCGAATTAGTGATACAAATATAACGTGTCTAAACTTAACAAGAAGCCGTTAAATGTCATGAAGTAACAGTCACAGTATCTATTTTGAGCAACGAAATTATATTATCTATTTGAATTTTGCGATCAATTATTTAACAAAAACAAATAATTTCAAATATAATGATAAGAAATATTAATTATCCAAAACAAAGTAATAATCTTAAAAAAAATTGCTTCTATCTTGTTTTGAAACAAAGATAATTTTTAAAATATCATTTTAATTAAATATTTTTCTTAAATAAAAGTAAATAAAAATATTTTGAAAAATTTTGAAAAAAATTAAATCTATTTAAAAAGTAAAATGTCTGTAGCATACATTGTTACCAAAACAAGAATATCAATCTGTTATATTTAAATATATTAATAATAATTGTATAATAATTGTAAACAAAATAAGCGTCAGCTGATCAGCTGATCGTGTTACCATAACCGCAATGGCTGCTATTGATCTCGTGAGCAAGCTCTTTCGCACGCGCGTGCTGCGTTAAAACCCCTTCTACCTATTTCTACGCACGCGATTAAATCTTGTCTAATATCTTATTCTCGGTATTTGTTAATGAATAAAATAATTTATATGGTACTCACCAAAAGTCGATCTGCAAAGCTGGAGCGAATGCTAAAAAACTGCGACGCACTCCATAGTACGCGCGGGAAACAATAACTTATAACTAATTGACAAAAAAATATAATAGCACACGAAAGATGTAAATAGAACTTAAGAAAAAATGTTGATAAAAAGATAGGTGAAACAAGTGACACAATAATTGATACAAGAAAGACAAGCTAGTTTGATATTAGAATGTAAAATGCGAAATTTCGAGAAGCGACTAAAGAAAGAAATAACGCGATAGGGAGAACGATACGTGTTTTGACCGTGTCTCAAGTCCAGGGTGAATTGTGATTAGTTGCGCATGTGTATCGACGCAACCCTTCTTTCACAACTTTCATTGGTCGTTTTAAGAGTCAGGGACGACACGATTCAGGGTGCAAAGTAGGGAATAAAGGAAAAGTAAAATTAGTATTCTTTTTTTATTATTTCTTCATATCTAATTAATTTATTCTTAAATGATAACGAAATAGTTTATTCAGATATTATTTATCTTGCTAGAAATTTAATTACAAATAAAAATTACAAAAATTATATAATAATAATTTTTAATAATATTTAAAATGTAGGAATACGATTTTTTTATACAATTCTAATTTTTATTAAATATTTTTAAATTAATATTTAAAATATAATATCATTTATAATATTACTTATTTAATACTATACTTATTTAATACTTATTTAATACTAACATAAACAAAATTCAGAATAGATTTAACATTCAATGTATTTTTTATCCCATGCTTTAAAGAATCTTTTTACCATTTTAATATCATTTTCAATGTTACCGATTCGATTTAGAATTTTGCAACGTGAATAATGAGTGGAATTCAAATCAAATTTAATATAAAATTACGAAGAATAGATTCGACAAATGAATTTTTGAAAACATCGTTTTTCAATAAATACTTCAAAAATTCTACTTCTTTCTTACTTTTTTCATTATCAATTTTTCATTTATTTAAATTTCATTGTTATCATCAAGTAATGAATAAATAGTAAAAGAAAGACAAAGATAAAATCAAATTATTGAAATTTAGGCCATTTCTAGAATACCACAAAGAAAAATAAAAAAAAAATAGAAAATTATACAAAAATAAAGTAGGATAAGAATTGATTATTAGCGCCATCTCTTGAATATCAAAAATCTTTTCAAAGACAATAAAGACAAAGTAAGAATTGAATATTATTACCATCTTTTGGTATTCTTTTGTACTTTTAAAAAGATATTTTTAACAAGAGATGGCGATAATGATCAATTCTCTATCTCTATTCTTCTTTTATTATTTACTTTCCTTGTCTATATTTAAGTTTCATTTGCAGCATTCTGAAGATGGCGTTGATTCCTGAATTTTTACTCTATCTCTATCCTTCTGCTATTATTTGCTTGTCTTTATTGCCCTTGTCTATACTTGCCGTGTTACAGACAGAATACGAGATGAACGCTCTTCATCATTTTTTTTTTTAAACTACTACATCTATTAATCTTTAATGTAAAAAATATAAATTAAAAATAAAAATAAAAATATATATATATTTTCAGCTTTACAATGTATCTATACTAGAACATAGTTTTTTATGATTTTAAATTTTTATTAATTCCAAATATTAATTGATTATAATGAGAAATACATTATATTTTTAATAAATTAATATAATATATATAAATTTATAGAAATTAATAATATAATTAATATTTTTTTAATTTATAAATAAACTTATTAACTTATTGAAAAATATTTATACTAGCGGCATCTATCATATTACTATTGTATTATGGTAAATAAATGTGTTAAATCTATCGACATGATATAAAAACAATGTGAAAAATATTGATATTATTTAATTAAAACTGTGTATTTAAAATGTCAGACGAATCAGAATATGATGTAGAACCAGAAGAGTTTGATATTTATAAACGAAAGTATCAATTACTATTAGATAGATGTGAAGTTTTACAACAGGTTTTAATTTTAATTTTCTAAATTCCATATATAATAATTTAATCATGGAAAATGAAATTATTCATTCTTTGATTACAGGAAAATGAAAGATTAGTTTATCGAATCCAGCGAGTTAGAAAATTACTCAAACGTACAAGAAAGGAAAAAAAGTTAGTTCAATTTCTAGGTTATGTATTGAATACTATTACAATTTTATTTGTTATTTATTTATATTTAAAATAATATATTTATTTTATACTTTATTATATACCATTAATTACCATAGAGTTGTTTTCATAAAATATTTTTTTTATATTTTAGATTTTTAATTGATCGCTTGGATCAACATGGTGATCGTTGGAGAGAAGCACCTATGGGAGTTCTTGAAGAAAATAATGTATTTCAAGTAACACCTAAGCCAGAAAAAGGTCCAAAAACTACTACATATAATTCTAAAGAAGAAAAGACTAAAAAAGGAACAAAACGAAAAGGCACTAAAACAGATCCTAATGCTCCAAAAAGACCAGCAAATCCATTCTTTCAATTCTGTCAAGAACAAAGACCTCGAGTTATGGAAAGATTAGCTGGAGAACCAGAACCAAGCAAACAAGAACTTACTAGACAACTTGCAACTACTTGGAAATCTCTCAGTTCAGAAGATAAAAAGGTTGGTATAAACAAATATATGAACATTTTTGTTTAAAAAGATAAAATAATATATATTTTTCTAGGTGTATTATGACATGTACGAACGATCCAAAGAAAAATATGTTGCTGAAATGCAAATTTATAATAAAAAATCGGAAGATACGCCAAACCATATGTCTTTAAATATAACATAGTATTTGTATTTAAAATAAATATTATTTGTAAATACGTAATTTATAATCATATATTTGCACATATGTCAATATTTATATATAGAAAATTGAAATAAAATTTTATAAATAAAACAAATAGAAAATTTGTACGTAGGAAGAATATTTTATATTGATTAAAAAAGTTATGTAACCACCACTAATTTTTTTGTAACAATAATAAATTTATGCTTTAAAATTATCTTTTTCCCTTCTAAGAAATGCCATAGTTTGAATTGGATCTTTTTGTTCAGTATGATCCATAACAGATTGTTCGTGAACTCGCATAAATGGATTTGTCAATTTTTCTTCCTGAATAGTGCTGGGCACAGAAGGATTATTCTTTTCACGTTGTATACGAACCCATTCTATTTTTTGACGAATTGCTTCATTTTCTGGCTCTACATGTTTTGCAAATTTTAAGTTATTTGCTGTATATTCATGACCACAATATACTTTCTATAAAATATCCAAAATATATACATTGTTTTTTTTTAAGAATTATTTTATATCACAAAAATCTAAATATGATCATATGCTTACAGTTTCATTAGGTAATGATCCTAAAATTTCTATAAGTGCTTTATACATTTGTTCTGCAGTACCTTCAAAAAATCTACCACAGCCAGCAACAAAAAGAGTATCTCCTGAATATCAATATTTATATTTTAATCAATTTATGAAAAAAATAAATATAATAATTTATAATAATTATAAAAATATAAATAATAACTTATATTTTTACCTGTAAAAACTGCTGGAATATCTTGATTTTCTGTAATATAAAAACAGATATGTCCAGTTGTATGACATGGTGTTGAGAGGCATTGAACTTGTAATTTTCCAATGTTGAAAATATCATTATGTTTTACTTTACACGTAAGTGCTTCTATTCTATCATCTCCACCATATACTTGAAGGTTATTAAATTTTTTACATAACTTTGTATTTCCACCAGCATGATCCCAATGATGATGAGTAGTTAGAACTTTTGTTAAAGATACATTATTTTGTTGCACTGCACAAGCAACAGTATCAGGATCAACAGGATCAACAATTGCAGCTTCCTGCGATGTTTCGTCAATAATCTTTAAAAATTACAAAATATGATATCAAATAAATATGTAATAAAAAAATTTAATATATTAATTTAATATAATATATTTAATATATTAATATATATAATAAAAGTAATAATTAATAAAAAATAAAATAAAAATAAAAAAATACGCACTAAATACATATAATTATCTTGAAGTGCAGGTAATATTTGAACCTTCATATCGTATTGTTTAAGTTGTTTTATTATTGCACGATTAGAATGTGTTGAATAAAGACCATTCGTTGAAATACTTTTTGCTAGAAAAATAAAAATTTTTATTAGTATTTAAAATTATGTAAATATTAAATAATAAAAATATCAAATTGATAGTTGTATAATTTTTTAATATTTATTTATAATTATTTATAATTATAATTTTTGTAATAAAACAGATATATATAATGTGAAAATATCGTCAATGTTTTTATCTATAATATGATATAAAAACTTAAATTAACATTATAAAATCCATATTAATGATATAATAAAAATGGAACAATACTTATTTAAGTGTATTCTAAAATTTATAAAAATGTTAAAAAGAAATTCTATATTTGTAAATATATATCAAAAAAATTTTATTCGCATATAAATATAAAAAATCATTAGTTATCAATAGTTATTTTTATTTTATTCTTATTATATTTTTATAAATTTTCTGATTACAATATTATAATTTTTATATCTTATTTTATATGAATAATTTTATATTTAAAAAAACTTGATTTTATATTTTATGTTTAAAAAAAAACTAAATATTTTTTAATATCCTTTGAATAATTTTAATAAGAATCATAAAAATTTTAAAGTCTAAAGTACATGTAAAAACAATAAAATAAAAAAAATACGCACTAAAATAAGTTTGTAAGAAAATATAATAAAGAAAACAGAATACCCTTAAAATATAAAGATGTTAATGTTAACCAAATAGGAGAAGCACGAGACATTGCGTTTAACATAATTTTTAATAAATTTAATATTAGATTAAATTTTATTCGATAAAATATCTATTATCAAACTCTATTATATATACAATGTTACCTTGCCTAATTACTATGTAGTACTACTATAAAACAACTGGACTCAGCTGATCGGTACGATGTAATGCTGGTGGAAAATATTAGGTTACATTACGTTCATATGCTGTATGAACCATTGTTAACACATGAATGCATATGTTTTTAACTATAGCATTATTTAATTAATGAATATTTTTATTTATTTAATAATAAAATATAAATTAAACTATTTTACTCTTATTACATGTAAATATTTTTTAACTTATTTATAATGTCTGCAAGTAGTTCGAAAGAAATAGTAATAAATAGTGAACATCAAGGTTTGTTATTTTATTTTTATAATATTAAAAATAATGTTTTTAAAAATAAATAAATAAAATAAATAAAAAAATTTAATCATTATTATTAATATCAATAATTCTTTATTATATTTGAATTTCACTTTTTTAAATTTATTTGATATTATTATATCATTCTTTTTCTAGATATTGAACAAGATGAAATTATCGTTATTGATTATGAATTAAAACAAATTGAAAGTGAAATACAAAATCTTGAGGATCGTAAAAAAATTTTGATTCAACGTAAAGAAAAATTACGAGATGATGCACTTTTAAAAAAAAGTTTATCTGTATCAAAAAAGGATTGGAGTAAAGAAGACTTTATATGGTCTAAAGACTTGAAAAAAACTTTAAAAGATGTTTTTAAAATAGAAAAATTAAGAGAATTACAATTACCAACTATGAATGCAATTATGTCTAATGAAGATGTTATTTTAATTATGCCCACAGGTGGTGGCAAAAGTTTATGTTATCAATTACCTGCTGTTATTAGTAAAGGTATTACAATAGTAGTATCACCATTATTATCATTAATGGAAGATCAAATACATGGATTACAAAAACATAATGTAAAAGCTGGAATGTTAAGTGCAAAATGTAATAAAGAAAATGTAAAAATTATAATGAATGCACTAATAGATAAAAAATCTGATCTTAAATTAATTTATGTTACACCAGAATATATGGCAAAATCCAATCGTTTCATGAATAAATTGCAAAAAGCTTTTGAAATGAAACGTTTAGATCGTTTTGCAATAGATGAAGTACATTGCTGTAGTCAATGGGGACATGATTTTAGACCTGATTATAAATTTTTAGGAATATTAAAATCTATGTTTCCGGGTGTGCCAATTTTAGGTTTAACAGCCACTGCTCCAGCTAAAATTATTGTAGATGTTCAAAAAATGTTAGATATCCAAGGTTGCTTGGTTTTGAGGGCTACTTTCAATAGACCAAATTTATTTTATGAGGTTCGGAGAAAACCAACAGACAAAGATACATGCTTAGCTATGATAGAAAATTTATTAAAAAATAGATTTAAAGATAAATCTGGAATAATTTATACAACTACCATCAAAGATGCAGAACAATTAACAACTGATTTAAGAGCAGTAGGTTTAAAAGTTGGATGTTATCATGCAATGTTAGAAGCAGATTATAGATCAGAAGTGTATTCCAAGTGGATATCAGGAAAATATCAAGCTGTAGTGGCTACTATTGCTTTTGGATTAGGTATAGATAAGCCAGATGTTAGATATGTTATTCATCATTGCATTTCAAAATCAATGGAAAGTTTTTATCAAGAAAGTGGACGTGCAGGTAGAGATGGAAAAAAATCCATGTGTATAGTATTATATAAACTTCAAGATATTTTTAAATTAAGCACAATGGTATTTCAAGATAAAGTCGGTTTACAAAATTTATATAAAATGTTAGCATATTGTTTAGATCAAACATCATGTAGACGTAGTTTAATTGCAACTCATTTTGAAGAATCTTGGACTAGAAGTGATTGTGCAGAAATGTGTGATCATTGTCGGAAACTTAAAGACAATAAACAAATAAATATAGCTCCTTATTGTAGACAGTTATATCAAATTATGACAAAAGCAGTACAAAATGAGACTAGATTGACTGTTTTAAAACTTATAGATGCTTGGTATGGTAAAGGTGCATCAATATTACGAGTATCTTCTGTGCCAATACCAAAATTTACAAGAGAATCAGGAGAAGCTATAGTAGGACATTTACTTGTGAATGGTTATTTACAAGAAGACTTTCATTTCTCTGCATATTCCACAATATCATATATAAAACGTGGACCCAAAGCAGTATTAGCACTTGATACTACTCATGAAATATTTTTTAATTATGAATTACATTAATTTATGTAATCATCATATATTATGATCTGTGATATAATAACAATTCTTTCATTATTAAAAGCACACATTAAGTAAACAGAATATTATTTTAAATTTAAAATATTCCTATTCATCAATAATATATTTTTAGTAATTTATAATAAGTTATTTTAAATTTAATTTATTATAAATTTGTTAAGTGAATCTTTTGGATAATAATATATTTTTAGGATATTTTATTAATAATATTTTGTATAATGTATTTATTTTAAATTGTATAATATACATAGATTTTTAACATACTTAACCAAAAATGAATAATATTTTCACGAAATAATAAATAGTTTTTGATACAAATATATTATTTTCATTTCTAAAATATGATTCTAAATTTTTTTTAAATTTTTTACAATTTTTAATAAAATTACTTGACGCATATTTTGAACATAATTTACAATCATAATCATTTGAAAAAAGTTAATGAAAATATTTTTTGAATGAAATTACAAGTATAAAATTTTTTCTATGAAATGAAGCAAATAAATTAAACTTAATATCAAAGAAAAATCAATAAAAACCATATGTACAACGCTAGACAACGATATGTCGGCAGTTTGGATAGTAAGCCAACCACCAGGTTCACGATCAGATGGAAATATTGATCCTGGATAAGGGGCATCTGTGTTCCGTCTGTTAGCAAACACGTTTTACTACAGTACTAATTACAGTATTTATATTAGATTTATAATTCATTCATTTTTAAAAATTATACAACAATAGTGAATATCGTGTAATAATAATTTATTAATCTAGTGATCACAGCATTTTTAATAGTTTTCAAAATATTTCGATTTTTCATTCAAAGTTCAATTTTACGTATAATAAATTGTGACATATTAATGATATATCTTTCATTCATGAATTCATTCAAGTGAAAGTTTTAACGAATAATTTTTCTGAAAAATTTTAATCGTAATGGAGTCCTGACAATCATTGATAAAAATTTGCCGATATATTACCCTCAATACGAGGGTAATAAAAAGCAGGTAAAAACAGAAAATTTAAGTGACTGATTTTCCATAGTGATTTTCCATATGTGTACATTTTATAGGTTCCATATATATATGTGTGTGCGTATATGTGTATACATCAAAATTAATTGATGTAGTAACATGCATATATGTTTAAAACAAATGATAGCGGGAAATGTTATAAGATCAGAAATTAGTTTATAGCATTTCGATGCAAGTTTATTCGCGCGCTTCTGCGCGACAAAGTTTGATCTCTATAATTTTAATATTCCATAAAAATATTAAATATTCTGTAGATATTCTTTAACTTGTAAAAAAAAGGAAACAGTGCATTTGAAATTTTTAACTTTTACATGAATATTGTGTTCTTCAATGCAAAGAGTAAAATTGTATTCGTACAAATTGATATTTCATAATTATTTCATAACAATCGTTATTTGAGTATTATTATAATTACAATGAAAATTATGTAAAAAAACTTAATCGTATAAATACAATTTCGTATTACGATCTAATAAAGATAACTAGATGATTTGTTCTTCACCAATCTGCCTTAAACGAAGATGCCTCTGCCAAATATTCTCAAAAAGGCAAGCAGTTACATTTTAGGCGATTGTAATCAAGATAATCGTCGTACTATATATCAGGATGGCGAGGCATTATTTTGCAAGAATAATGTTTGCGTTCATCCGCCAACTTTAATGAGACAAAATTCTGATGTCGTACATCATCCCGGATACATGGCCATAACCTGTAGATTTAATAAAAACTCGAATGTACCAACTTTGCATCTCAGTTGGATTCCAAATAGTACACTTCGTAAACATCCGACAACATTAGAAAATTTAAGCGTAAAAAAACTTGATTGTATTAGCCATCGAGATACTGATATAAGTTCTCATCATTCTCAAATATCAGAAGAAAGTTGTGATCTAAAGTGTGAATATGAAAATATTGGTGAAAAAGTTGATGTTTGTTTAGAAGTAAAAGAACCTGTCAATTGTGGAGATTGTGAACGAGTTTGTTCTGGTGGTTTTTCACGGAATGCACATTTCGAAAATGATGATACAAAAAACAATGATAATTTATGCGATCATCAAGTTATGCTTACATCAGAAATTAAAGAAATTCCAAATGTTAATATCAATCGGCAAACAAATTATCATAGATCTGATAATTTATCAACTACTATACATGAAGAAAATGATCATAGTATTAGTTTAAATCAATTACGTTCTGAATCTCTGAGTTCAAAATATGACGAAAATCCATATTGTAAAGATCAAAAAGTTTTCGAAACGCATGAAAGCGATGGAATAAGTATTGATGAAGAATTGAAATATCCTTATTATGATGATGTAAGTCTCAAAAGTCGTAGTATGTCATTAACCTCTACATGTAGCTTATCTGTTGGCGTATCTTCAGAAGGTATTAAATTGATTACTTTGATAGTTTTTTCATTAGTTTCTATTATTAATGTCTAATATGTAATTCATCTTCTTTGCTCAGCTGAAGAAATTCCATCATGGATGAGATCACCTGAACTTTTGGCTTTACAACATAACCTCACATTTCCTGAAAGTGCAACCGCTTCACCAGTAACATTACGTAGAGCACACAGATGTAGAAGATTTTCAGTGGATCTCAGTGAAATGAGATCTTTAAGATTATTTTTTGCTGATCCAGCTTGTACTTCTGGTCAATTGGTTGTTGCAAGTAGAGAGAGCCAATATAAAATTCTACATTTTCATCATGGTGGATTGGACCGATTAGCAGCAACATTACATCAATGGCATCAATTACTTTATCCTCGATTAGATACTGATGCTGAGGAAACACTTCCATATAGGTAATATTTAATTAATAAAAAAAATTAATATTTTATTAAATATCTAATTTTTTTTATGATTCAGGCATTTTATGGTATGTCGACCAGAGGTTAGTCGTGATGAATTACATCCAGAAGAAGGTCAAGTACCAATGATTACATCATTAGCTTGGAAAGATTTATTAAATGAAAGAGGTCAAGTTGAAGATGATCTTGCTCTTCGTAAAGGAATATTTTTTGGTGGATTAGAACCTGCATTAAGAAAAATTGTGTGGCCCTTTCTTCTTCATTGTTATTCATATCAAAGTACTTACGAAGATAGAGAACAAATTGATGCCATTCGTAGACAAGAATATGAAGAGATACAAAAACGTAGACTGAGCATGAATCCAGAACAAGCAGAGCATTTTTGGCGAAATGTAGTGTGTATTGTAGAGAAAGATGTAGTTCGTACTGACAGAGGAAATCCTTATTATGCTGGAGAAGATAATCCAAATATTGAAATAATGAAGTATGTTTATATCAGATTAATTTTTTCATTTCTAGATTTGTATTTATATAACTTCATTTATATGTTAATACTATCATATTTACCTTTTTTAGAAATATTCTATTAAATTATGCAGTTTATAATTCTCGATTAGGATACACTCAAGGTATGTCTGATTTATTAGCTCCTTTATTGGCTGAACTCAATTCTGAAATAGAAGCATTTTGGTGTTTTGCTGGATTAATGCAAAGATCTGTAGCAGTATGTACTCCTACTGATATAGATATGGATAGAAATTTATGTTATTTAAGAGAACTAGTTAGAATAATGGTCCCAGACTTTTATGCACATCTTCAAAAACATACGGATGCTTTGGAACTCCTATTTTGTCATAGATGGATACTTCTGTAAATACGAATTTTATAAATATTTTAAAATTTTCATCAATATATTTATCATCAATAATAATATATATTTTGCAGATGTTTAAAACGTGAATTTCCTACTGAAGTAGCATTAGTGATGTGGGAAGCTTGTTGGGTAAATTATTTAACTGACCATTTTCATCTATTTCTTTGTCTTGCCATAATGTGTGTTTATGCTGATGATGTAATAGCACAAGATCTTAGAACGGATGAGATGTTATTACATTTTAGCTCTTTAGCTATGTATATGGATGGAAATCTTATATTAAGAAAGGCGAGAGGTTTACTACATCATTTTCGTCGCCTTGATCGTTTACCATGCACATTAGCAGGACTTTGCCGACAATGTGGTCCAGGAATGTGGGATAGCACTCATGATCCTGTTATAGAATGTGTGGATCATAATGATGCACCTTGTCCATATTTAAGCAATTATGAATAACGACCTAAATTTAATGAAAGTGATAAAAGTATACTATTGTTAAAGCTTTCAAATTATTCTTATGTTAATTAATTAAATTAAATACACTGTAACGATTACATGTAACACAAATAAGTTACATAAATCACAGTTAATTAAATGTTTCAAGTAAAAACAGATATTAATGAAAGTAATATTTGACTTACATATTGTTTGTACGAAAAAATTCTTAATCAATTTAATATCATAAACAAAAAATTATATATTATTACATTTTATTTACATAACTACGTAATTTATAAAAGCTTATCCAAAAATATCTGACAGATTAAGTTTAATAAATAAGAAATGAAAGACATATCTTAAAATTTGACATTCAATGAAGTTAAATGTAATTTGAAGAAGATTTTAATAACAACATATTAACTTCTATAAAACAAAAGTATTCCAAACTAAATAATTAAGTAAAACTTCAATGATTATGACGAGTTTTAATCGAAAACCTGTAGTACAATTAAAGACTGATGACCAAAGAAAAATGGAGTAATACAAGCATTTTAGCTTTAAAATCTCCAAATAAACAAGCTTTTTCATTACATAAACATTATTGTTATTTATTTATTGTTAATTGGAAATCCTGTTTTTTCGTTTCGTACAAATTTTGCAATCTGAAAATAAAAAATTAATCTAATATCAACAAAAAAATTAAATGTAATTTAATGTATTATATAAATATTTATTGTAAGTCCATTCAAATTTCTTGGTCAATTAATGATGCACGTGTTCACTTTGGGGTATTCATTATTGTGATATTTTTAATATTTTTTCTACGAAACAAGTTTCAATTTATTATGTATATAATGTATTATGTTTTATTATATTTTGAATTCTTATATATAACATTTTTGGTAATTTTATTATGGTAACATTGATTTATATAAAGAAGTGATATAAATGTATCTTGCTCAACAATTTTTCTTTTTATTCTGATAACCCAAAGTGTTTTTATGCTAGTCTACTTGCTCATAAAAATATATAATTGAAGACATAATTCTTTCTATATTTCAAATTTAATCTTTTTGGTATAAAATAGATGCATCATTGTAATGAATGTATACAGATTGTATACAGTATATATAATTATTTGTATGATATCTTATAACTTAAATAAATAAACTTTAAAAATTATTCATAATCAATAGAAAATTATAAAGATTTCATACAAATAATATAATGCTTTTATTGTGCCACCTTATGTTGTTAGACTATTATAGAGAAATCTATTCGTGTTAAAATTTGTTCTGCTAAGTTTAATTGAATATAATATACAACTATGAATAAATAGAAATATGTATGTACATATAAAAATAAATCAAAGTAAGCTTATGTAATCAATTCTTTATTTTTTTCTTTTACTTTTAGAAAATATATGTATACATATTTTACGTATTTATATATATATTACATTTGTACAGGTACACGGTACAAGAGGCATTTTATGAATACTTTGGCAGTTTTATACCATATAAAAATATGTTCTGTGATATACAAATCAAATTTAATTAACAATAATTATTTAATCTAATTCTTTTTCAAGAAACCATACTAGGAATGAATTTTTTTTAATATAATAAATAAAAATAGGCCTTTAATATTTTTGAATATATATTCATTAACAATTATATAAGTCTACAGATTTAGATGCATCTTCATACCGTTTAAATAGTGGACAAAATATTATTAATTGGCCACTAAATATCACTTATTTGAAAGACATTTATGTACAGTAAAGACTGTACTGAGACATATTTTCTATCGAATAAAAATATAAAAAAGATAAAGAATATATTATATAAAAGTTTATAACTTAAATTAATTCATTTGGCTTGTATAAGATTAATCCTGACTTGTGCCAGTGTATTGTCAATTTATTGTGACACATTGTGTCATGATATATTATTATAATTAATATCATTATCATTATTATTATTATTAATATTATATTCTCTTATATGAAAAAAATTATTTTCTAATAATAATGCCAAAAAATAAAATGAAAGTATCTTACTATCAATAACAATAACTATTTAAAAATACTATCTTCTAAAATCAATCATTTCATGGTTTAAATAAATATTTATTAATTTTTGAAAAGATTTTTTTTACTTATTAGCAAGCTCTTATTAGAGTTACTGTTAAAAATTTCGTATCTTAATTATGATTTTAACTTAAAATCATTAATATCACAATTTTCATTCTATATGTTTTATAAATAATCCAATTTTAGATTTAATGATATTACTTTAGATATGCAACTTTCAAGAATAATTCAAATTTGCACCATTATTAATTTCTCTTTTTACATTTTTAATTTAAATATCTAAATCTTAAATTTTTTTACTGTAAATGTATGCTTATAGAATAAAAATGAATTTGAATAAAATTGACTGATACTAAAATCATGCAAGTAATTGCCCAAACTATTACAAAAATGAGCCAACAATTATTAGAAAATGGACTTGCAAATTTATTAACAACACCAAGACCTATAACTTTATTGGTCTTTTGTCTGGCATAATATACTAAAAATGTTGGAATCAAATATTGAATTCCTGCTCCAGCATATGATCCTGTAATTCCTACTAATATTGATAAATCTTTAGTACTCAAAGCAATCATATATGGAGGTAATATTGCTAATATTGGGAAGACAATTTTACGAAGGCATGAATATGATGTATCTTCATTAAGAAATAATGATTGTAAATTATTTCTAAGCGTGATAGCTATAATAGGAAAGCTTGTACTCAATGTAAACACTGGAAAAAGTGCCAAAAAATATTCTATAAGAATAATAAAAATATTATTACTTTTGGAACAATCTCCAGATCCATGAGGACTAAAATCTAAAGTGTAAAGATCGTCCAAATGTTCGAAAGCAAATGCTCCAGTTAATGCCAGTAAAAGATAAAAAAATGCTATTAATAAATAATCCAGTGCCAAAAATCGAGTCAAAGTGGTCTTATTTGCGATTGGAGCAACCAATGCAGGTAAAGAATGATGACACATAAAAGAATAGATACAAGCACCAAATAAACTAGGTATACCTGAAATACACAGGTATAATGTTTTTATTTATTTATGCTTAAAAAAAATAAATATATATTTTTCAAATATATAAATAAACTTACCCATAATATTTGCTGCTGGAGGATTTCCTTGTGGACCATGAATAAATAAATTTTTTAATGCATAAGCAATCATGATGGTAAATGCAAGTGATCTCATAGCTGAAGTTAAAAGTTGAAGATATTTAGTTTTTTGAATATTAAAGAATACAAATGGACCCAACAAAAATATAAATATACTCTAAAAATAATATTCATCATTATTATATTAAAAATAGTAATTATTGAAATAAATATAATATTTCTGTATTTATACATACAAGAAATATTCTATATGCATCTGATCGATTTAGAGTAAATTCTTTCCAACAGATTTCAGTATCTGGTATTGTATCATTACATGTAAAATTTGTTGGTTGATAAGTACAAATAACATCAGCTAAAGTTTTTGCTACTGCTGCTCCATATATACTTAGATCTCCATAAAGATATATAGCAAAACACAAGTAGAATAGAGTTATGCCAAACTTATTAAAAAAAATTGATGCCATCTGTCCCATTTCTATTTTATCACGTATTACATAATATCGATATGTCATATCTGTACAATCAGGACTAGTTGAAAATGGAGTAACAAGAGGAGTATCTTCAGAATCTAAATTTGAAGGTCCTGATTCATCTAGTGTTTGAAGTACCTGAAATAAAATAAAATTTTTTTTAATTAATTTGAAGATTTTAATTCACCTAGGATTTGAAATACCTAAAATAAAATAATTGCTAGAAAAAACAAATCTTGTTAAAAAAATATAATACTATCAAAAAATAAAAATTATCCTAAAAAATGCAATATAAAAAATATTAAAAACCTCAGATTCTGATTCGTTGAAAGATGAATCTTGAGAAAAACATACACGTTTTCTATGTTGAATGTGTCGCCATGCTAGTATAGCATTAGCAGATGCCATTACCTCAATCACAAATGTAACTGTGATAAAACTATAAAAATAATATAATTGATTTTAAGTTTTAAAACTAATTAATTAAAATATATAGATTTTATTATTAATCTACCTTATAAATGCTAATATTAAAATAACACTTAATCCAAGAGCCCATCCTGCTCGACTAAAAACAGCAGGTAACGTTAAAGCTCCTGTTCCAACAATTAAATTAAAAATATATATTAGACCAACCTGAAAAATATATTAATAATGAAACTTTATTTATATATACAAACAAAAAATAAAAAAAATAATATAATGGGATTCAAAAAAGATTTTGTTTATAGTTTGAGGTTATTTGATACCATATGTCAAAATTACAAAAACTGTATCGAAATTATAAACTTACCCATGTCGAATATTGATCACTTGAGTTTTGCTCGGGCATTTTGATTCAAATTACAAATTAAAATGAATCAGTCTGCTCAAGCTAAATTGTATTATTATCATATATGTCATTGACCTATCTGATGCTTTGTATTTTTGTGATGATTCAAGAACAACTGTACTAAAATCAAATAAAACTTCAACCATGGATTTTTTAATATGTTCGTTCCGTAATTTATAATTTATTTTAATTATTTTTAATTATTTAAATTATATAATTTTGTCACATATTTTATTTATTTATTGTTTTCTTAAAAAATTTTAAAGTTAAATTTATTTTAAAAAAAATATAATCAAAATTTAAATTTAAATTGATATCAAATATATTCTTCCACATTTGACAGTTTGCGCTGTAGTCAACTTTATAAGAGAGCTTTGTGCTGCCATCTAATTATTATTTAAACAAATCATTAATAAAAATAATTTAAATATTATTGTCAAATATTTTAAACATTTTTCCATCATTATTATATGTATTAAACTTTAATATTTTTTAATATATTTTAAGTTATATTTAAGTTATATTTTTATAAATTTATTTTTCTTTTAATTAATAAGACTTTATAAATCAATATAGCCATTTTATTAAAAATTGATACATAAATACTAATCATTAAAAAAATTTTTTTGCAAATGAAATCATGTTTTATTTGAAAATTGAGTAGAATATCTCATAAAGCAGTATTATACTACAATATAGTAATAAAATATCTCTAAATTTTAAATAAAACTCAAAAACTCTAAATTACAGATTTTTATAAGGAGTAACAGATACCACTTCATTGAAAATAATTTTTATTCGACTGAAAATATAAACCTAATTCTTAGAGTAATATAAACTTTTACCACAAATCTTACGTTACAATAATGAATAACGCCAAACAGTACAAAAGCTACATTGTGTATAAAACTACATGAATTCATGCTAAATGAAATAATGATCAATTTTTTTTAGCTCAGATTAACTATGATATACTGGATTGGAGATCAAGGACACAATATCCAGTAAAGGGTGTTGGATTAACTGTAATCTTAAAAAACACAAAAGTCAAAGCAATAATGTTTTTAAGAGTTTTATTTTATAATCCCATAAGTCTAAAGTAGTCTTTAAGATGTGTACGTGAATGGTCTTGCACAATACAATGGGAATAAATTATAATACTTTGGCTACGCTTGCGGGGTCGAAACCGTGTCTTTTTTATTCGTTTGAGCGAGCGTTTGTGGGATATTTTTCTGGGTCAGCGGTCTCCCCCATTATTTAAAAAAAAAAGAAAGGAAAGAGCCATCTTTTCCCTCAACGATCGGTAACAGTAAAAAAAAAAGATATGATTAAGAAAGGCCTATCTCCGCTGGGAATGATGAATTCTCGAAGGATTGACATAAATGTCCTTAAATATCGGCGGAGTAAAATAGCGGAATGCATTTAATTGGAGGATACCAAACTAAAAGATCTTTCGTGCATTAAGGATGCGCACAACGATTCCATTCTGCATCGAACAATATTCCAAAATAATTTATATAATAGTTTTCTTCTGCTCAAACTCGCGAATATTAAAAATTGGCAAATATTTATATATATATATGTATATATAGCATGTTCGATAAAGAAAAGAACAAAATTATTATTTCGATTGTAAGGTGAAATATCGCGATGATAATAAGAAAAATGTTTTTCGTGAGGGTGGTTAGCTAAGATGCTACCATAGGCAATGTTATTTGAAGATACAGGGTGTTAATATATTCATGGGATAGCTTTGTAAGGTCAATTCAAAAAGCCAAAATAAATACAAAAGTTGATATACAAAAAGTGTCGGTTGAGACTTATTTATTAAATCATAAGCAATTTAAATTTATGCCAGATAAAGCGAGACGGAAACAGAGTAAGTCGACAATGTGAACGACGGAGAAAGAATCGTCTCAATTCATCTAATACAAACTGAAATTGTATATAAATTAATAAATAAGCCTCAATCAACATTTTTTATATACTAACTTTTGTATTTGATTTGATATTTAAAATTAATCTTGCAAAGATATTCTTCCAAAAGTATCCTAGCACCCTGTATAATATAAAGGATTCGATAGGATAGAAGGGTACTTAGGAATTCAGGGAGTACGTTTAAGATACAATAGTGTTTAATTAAATGAAAATGAATGGATTGCCTCTGCGCTAATTATGTCCCACGTGCATCCGAATCGAAAAAAGTTATCTTCGCCCCGGAAGAACCAAAGGACAATTACTATTGCGGAAGTTGATGTTACGTCCGCCTGTGAAACGAGACAGAGGCCGCTTTCGGGATTCGGGGAATGAGTATGCAAGGAGAATATCAAATATGTGCTTAGAAGCACTTCCTGTGGACAATGGATGGTCCAGACTCGTCGTATTCTTGTTTAGAGATCCACATTTGTTGGAACGTGGACAAAGAAGCAAGAATTGATCCACCAATCCATACGGAATATTTCCTCTCGGGTGGCGCGATGATCTTAATTTTCATGGTGGATGGTGCTAGGGCAGTGATTTCTTTTTGCATTCTATCTGCGATTCCAGGATACATGGTGGTACCTCCAGAAAGGACAGTGTTGGCATATAAATCTTTACGGATATCGACATCGCACTTCATAATTGAATTATATGTTGTCTCATGAATGCCGCAAGCTTCCATTCCTAGGAAGGATGGTTGGAAAAGAGCCTCAGGACAACGGAATCTTTCGTTACCAATAGTAATTACTTGACCATCTGGAAGTTCATAGCTCTTTTCCAAGCTTGAGGATGATGCAGCGGTTGCCATTTCCTGTTCAAAGTCAAGTGCAACGTAACAGAGTTTTTCTTTAATGTCACGAACAATTTCACGTTCGGCCGTAGTAGTGAAAGAATATCCTCTTTCTGTAAGGATCTTCATGAGGTAGTCGGTCAAATCACGGCCAGCCAAGTCCAAACGAAGAATAGCATGAGGCAAAGCATATCCTTCATAAATTGGTACAGTGTGCGAAACACCGTCACCCGAATCCAATACAATACCAGTAGTACGTCCAGAAGCGTATAGTGAAAGTACAGCTTGAATGGCGACATACATAGCAGGAGTGTTAAACGTTTCAAACATAATTTGTGTCATCTTTTCACGATTAGCCTTCGGGTTCAGAGGTGCCTCAGTAAGAAGTACCGGATGTTCTTCGGGAGCCACTCGAAGTTCATTGTAGAAAGTGTGATGCCAAATTTTCTCCATATCATCCCAGTTGGTAACAATACCATGCTCAATTGGGTATTTCAAGGTAAGAATACCTCTTTTTGATTGGGCTTCATCACCAACATAGGAATCCTTTTGTCCCATGCCAACCATGACACCCTGGTGGCGTGGTCTTCCGACGATAGATGGGAAAACGGCGCGTGGTGCGTCGTCTCCGGCGAAACCGGCTTTGCACATACCGGAGCCATTGTCAACTACGAGTGCAGCAACTTCTTCGTCAGACATGTTTAGTTTATTGGTTTATCTGTAAAAATAATAAAGATATCAAGTGATAAGCAATGATTATCGATTAATAATTATTAACTTTAAAATTAAATAATTTATTAATCTTATAATTTTACATATTACACATAGAAATATACTATGAAATTATAATATATTTCTATATAACTGAAATAATAAATTATAGAATACTATGTGTTATAAAATAATATTTCAAATATTTTCAAGATGGCGTTTAGGAATACGAAAGTTTATATTCTTGTGATAGCAAAAATTAAATATTTCAAATAATATATTTAACAATTATAAAAACAAATAAATTTTACAGTATATATTTTTCTATGTTAAAAGAAACGTCATTGAAAAAATAAATTGCAAGAACTATTTGAATCTTCTATAAATCGCCGTTAACTAGAACCGCACCCTGCCCCGCCCTTCCCCGGTATTAAACGGTCAATATCAGACGTAGTTTTATAATTTTATATAAGAATAAATTCTTATAATGCTATAAACATAGAATCGAATATAAGTTTTAAGCTTTAAATAAATAAATAAATTTATATTTAAAACTATACATTTTTACTTCAATAGATTAGTTCTTGCAAAATAATATTTAGAGCATACTTTATATTATAGAAATTATCTCGCAAAAAAATTTCATTCTTATTCACATATAAATCATCACCGATACCGGTATTTGTAATTAATTTTATAATAAATGGACACTATGATATTACAATCGAAAAAATATAACACAAAACACACTAAATATAACACAAACATATTTCGAACCTAACACCACCCACTTTCCTCAATTTAAAAATCCACATTCGGATGTATATATGATTTGCTGTTCAATTTGCCCACGCACTATTTTTAATTGATTACACTACGATTTAAATTTTCAATTGGTTTATAAAAAATATTATCTATCACTGAACTTAAAACGATAACTTACATTTTTCGTTTTATATAAAAAAAAAGTTATGTACAAGTTAGGGAGCTTGGATCTTTGGATGTGACACTGCCGACCGATCTAGCACCAAACACAGAGTGTAGCTGACAGCCGGCTTGCAGTGTATTATATGAACACAGTCGTCGACCCCCCACTACTAAGCAATCGGCCAATAAGGGCAGGACACCCTCAGCCAATCCTGGCTTTCTTTACCATATATGGAAGTGCTCTGCCACGGAGGGGTTTACCCCCTCTGCCCCTCCTGTGCCCTTCTCTAACCATTTTAAGTGTGTCTCACCACCCTTCGTGAATGCATCCGCCAAATTGACCGAACCGCACATCTCCGATCTTGCCAATATTTTTCTCCCTCTCCTTACTATGTAAGTTCAGTTTGATCACATTCAATGTCAGTCGATTTTTTACATCCAATTAATAAATCATTATTTTGTATAATTTCAATATTTCTATTGATTTTTAATAAATATATAAAATAATTGTGTAAACGAAATTTTTAAAAAATTTATCGATATTTTATAATATAAAAATTTATATATTTTTTAATATCAATAATTTTAATAAAGTATTATAAAAAAATTTAAAGGATTTAACTATTTAACTAATTCATATATTTTATTGATTTAATTAATAAATTATATTTTACAAAATATATGAAATAAGTAGTTTATATTTTTAGTTCTATCTAGAATGCAAAATATTTATAAACGCTAAGTTTCTTAACTATTTTATACATGTTTTTTAAAATAAATGAATTTATAATTACTTTTAAACACTCAAATATAAGTATTTAAATCTAGTATTATAAGAATATTATATGAGATAAAAATGTTATAGTAATTTCTATATTTAGCATTTTAATTTCTCAACCGATGACAGATTTATGCTGTATTTCATGTTCGAGCAAGCATAATCGCAGGTTCTGTAACACCGTACAGAGTACTGCTATTAATAAACGACCACGTCGCGACCACCTGCCTTGCACTGCGTATACGTCAGGAACCACTTGACAACGACAACCTGTCGGATCGTCACAGTATATTCCCCATTTTCAAAATAATATTAGTAGAAATGAATTCTTCAAACAAATAGAGGCTACATCGAAAGTCAAAAATGGAGAGAGCAACGCCCTGCCATCATGGCTGCTCATCAACCGGCGTGTGTCCTCGATCTTTTTGCCGTTAAAATTATGATAGATCATCGTGAAATATGTTAAATTAATGCTAAACTTGAACTTTAATATATTAAATAGTATATTACTTACCTTTTAGAATAGAAGGTAACCAACAAAGTACTCGATCGCTGATCGGCAAAGAGACACCGCAAGAATACTATCGGCACGACGAAGCGAGACTCGAGAGCCGCGAGTTGCGAACACTGTGAGCACGATCGTGGCCGGTACCGTGTCATGTAGACTCGCCCAAAGGTGTGGTCGGTATACACGCTGTAAATGCTCTAAATTATCTGATACCTCTATTTTTTCGTTTTATTTCTCAAATTTATGCATAAATATAATTCATTAAGCAATGAAAATTTGAAAAATTAAAAATTTAATGATCATACTTTTATTTTAAAATTATATTATTTAATATTGTTATATGGCTACACCCCTATTTCCGGAATGGATTCGTCCGACTTCCCCCACTACTTGAATTCACAGCTCTTGCCATATATGGGCATAAAACGAAAGCGGCTCGCTGATTGGTCCGTTGGCCGGCTGCCGGCTAGATTCTCCAAATGCCGCTTCAAACTGTACGATACGGGGAGCATAATGCCTTCTGGAAGCGTATACTAGCGTAAGGGCTTTCCTGACTAACCGTCAGAGCTGTTTGTAGTAGTGAACATATCAATGTATGCGAAGATTATCATGTTCTTTGTGTATGTGTGTACCGGCAGTAGGTATGAGTCAGAAAAAGTTTTGTTATATGTATACTTTGGAATGGTCAACATTTTCTTTTACTTAATGCAAATTGAAACATTTGTCATTGAGATTTGATACTTTCTTATATTTGCAATCATTAATGGAAATCATATTTAAAATAAAGTTTATTAAAATATGAAACATCAAATATCTTATCTATTTTTTGATAGAAGAAGATAATGTTGCATTGTTAATTTAATTAATGAATAATATTTTTTGTATCAATAGATATATTAATAATGAAATTGCCATATAATAAATGCAATCTATTCTTTTTCTATTTTATATATTAAATATTTTGCAAAAGTGATTTCATAAATTGAAATATTTATTCTTCCAATTTGGAAAGAAATTTTTTCCTTAATCAAGTAGTATGATATATTCAAAGAAAGAAAAAGAAATTAAGAGAAAAGAAGAAAGATGATATTTTATTCTTTGTAATGAAATTTATTTAGTTATATATTATTATTATTAGTTATATATTTTATTTTGATAATATAATTGATTAGAAATTTATATTCTCATAAAAGATCATTAAATAATTTTATAAAATCAAATTATTAACAATTATTAGTAATTCATATCAATAATCTATAGTCCTAACTTAATACTATTTGTTTTTTCAATTTTAAAAATTGTATACTCAATTGTACTCAAAAATGATATATGTAAGATTCATTTAGGAAGTTAGTAGGTCAAATTTAACTTATTTGTCAGATTTAACAGATTTATACTTATTTGTTATCTAGATTTTATTTAAAATAGAGTAATTACTGTTTAGCTCAAATTCAATTTTTTTTTCAAAAATCAGAGAATAAATTTAGATTAAATAACCAAATGAAGCTGATTATATTCATCCACTCATTTATTGCATGTTGTGTATGTCATCTCGACCGCCTTTTTCTTGAAACAGAAGCTAAAAATAGACTCAAGGGCGCGGATAAGGGTGCACTGGACTACTACGATGTCACGTAAGCCCTACGCTTCGGTTCTATTTTCTATATAATACGTATCTATCAAACTAAAGATATCATGGTATGTGTGAGTGCAGTGTCTGCTTCAAAATCGATAAGCGTATTCGTGCAGTCTACAATAGTAAAACGTGTTTTGTGAACGGAAACCACGTGGTAATGAAAATGTCAAAATATGCTATTTTTTCAAAATATTTTGCAATTAATTTGTCTATAAATCATAATTATAATATCACTGTTATGATTAAAATATATTATTATTAAATAATTAAAATTAAATTATAGAAAATATTAATATGTATTTCCATACATTTTATCATTATACATTGTGTATTTTTTAAAATGGTTTAAAATTTTATACAAAATTTTTGTTTATCTTATTTATTTATAATAATTTTTTAATACATTTTTAATACTTAAAGTTTAAATTTATAGAATTTTTAAGATTAAAAAAAAACTATTTTAGATTCAATAGTTTCTAAAAAATACATGTAAAATATATGTTATCATATAATAATAATTGTTTAAAGAATAAATTTGCACATTGCACAAGATATGTTCAAAAAAAAATAGGACAGTTTTATAAATACACCTGTCACGCTTCTTTGTCGAAATAGTGCTTCGATGATATAATCAGTGAATCATTTGTGCCTAATAAGAAATCATATTGTATTGTTTTTTACGAAGACATATCAAATGTTCTTGATTTCATTTTTCTTCTTGGAATTCAATGATTATTGTATTATTTTTATAATAATTTATTATTATTAATATAATTTTTAAATGTTATCATCATATACTTGGTATGTGAAAATGATCTGTACATTCATACATCACTTACATACCAGATGAACGAGTAAGCTATTTCACCTAAGGTAAGTCTAACCTAACCTCAAAATGATGTCAGCGCCCGGCCCACTGTCACTTGCATGCAGCATCTTCATACAAAATACGATGTAAAATATGCTTTTAACTTTTCGAGTATTAAATAAAATATAAGAATGAAAATATATGATCATAAAAATATATAAATCGTAACATAAATATCTATACACTTCACAATATATGAACAAATATGATCAAATGTAACAAGAAAGATTTATAAAATAATCGATATCCTTAAATATATTTAAACTAAAAAGATAAATATATGTATATATAATATTAATAAAAGTCATTCAAAAATATTATATAATATAAAAAAATGCTTAAAACAGAAAGTTTATGTGCTAAATATAATTTGTGATGCAATAAAAATATTTATAATTTATGAAATATATGAAACATTTTATAATACCATTTCCAAATACATATCTAAATTAATTTTTGTTAATTCAGTCAATATCATACAATGTATTTCTATTTACTTTCTTTATTATCGCGGTAATTCTTCTCGATAGGAAGAATTAAATCCAAATAAGGTGCAAGTTGCATTGTGGGCGGCCTGAAAACCCAATGGTCCGCAAAGCCTCGACCTTGCTTACCAAATAAGGTCCCGTTCAAGGTCTTCGAGGCCTTGCGTAAGGCTCTGGCCGTGCCATCGGCATAACGATTAACCGATTATGTCCATGCTTTAGTCATCGGCCGTTTTCAGTGAAAGTGTTTAGTGCAATTTCCATGGAAAGATTGGATGTATTTTTTCTTTCGAACTTTTTATCTCATATTAGATCCATGATCTCGTCCTGTGGAAAGTTCAGATTGGGCGTGTCTGTCCTACGCGGACACGTGCTGTAGGTAACGTCTGGCTCCAGTCGCGCAGTGCCACCGAAATCAATACGGAATGCGACGGTAAGTTCAACGCACCCACCCAGAAGAGTGCTTAAGGTTCTTTCTCATTGGACTAGCCGCATGCATTCGGTCCAGACAGTGAAACTATCATCGAGAATCACCGTAACGAGGTCAAAGACCTTGTACGGCATATTTTTCGCGAATTGAAAATTCACCAAGTTAACAAAGAAGTCAGAGTTTGGGGAAATGTATTGAAAGAACTTGAAATAGAAATTCTTTGTAAACAAGTATACTTATCGAAGAATGTTTTTACAGTTACGAATTTTTTCTTAAAAATACAGTGATTAAAATTAGTTTATTCATCACGAATTATTGATAAAATTTAACAAGATAAGTTTATGACTTTTTATTTTTTTTTATATATCAGTTTACTCAATATAATTTTGAATTATGATATAAATTATTGCGATATCTTATGAATGATTCGTAAATAATGATATTTTGAAAGCTAACTTATATTGCAATGAAAAGACTTATAAAAATATAATGAAAAAATTATATATAATTATAAAATAAGATAATTCAATATTTTATACTTTTATATATACAATTTAAAAAAATTTTATACAATTTTTATCTAAATCTTGATTATTTTCAGAGAAAATACTATGAAAGATTAAAATGTAATTTTAATTTTTTTTGTTACATATACTTCATGAATATTTCTTTATTTTCCCTTGGTAAGAACAAAAAAGATCTTTTATATACTTCTCTTCTCTTCAAAGTACAATCTAGTGACCGTTCACGTGTAATACTTGAATTGTCTTTAAATAGAAGATAAAAATTTCTCAGTGAAAAATTTCATCTCGTTTCGCAGTTTTTCTTTCAATTTCTTTTAAACTAAAATATTTAAATTTTAAATCTTTTTATTAAATTTTATTAAATTTTTATAAACATTCAATTCATAATCAATCTTAAAGTGAGAAGTAATTAATTTGTCTGCAACTAATTTCTAGTCATAGTAACAGTTCTCATTGGCGATTGCCAAGCATGCCAGGAATCCGGTCAGAGACGCGCGATAATACGCGATCACTATATTTAGTGTTGACTTATGGCTCGTTAAATCGAGAAACAGTGACGTTGGACTGAGCAGCTGATGATAAAGAAAATGATAATATGTATGCAAAGATTGGAAAAATTGTTATTCGTTTATGAACGAACGATTCAAAACTTCGATCAAAAATTCATTCGATGATTCAAAGTAGTGGCTTACTTTTGACAAGGATTTCAACCGTTAGTCAGAGTACGTTGTTGTTTATTCATCGCTTACTCATATAGTAATTGCATTATTCCAAGCATTTACAATGACACGTGTAAAATTCATGCGATTACATGCATCTATCTATTATTCAAAGATAGATATAATCATTTGCTTTTTTAATCTATGTTCTTTTTTCCGAAATAAGTTCGAAAATCAAATATTTGTTTTATTTTTTTTTATAGTTTAGAAATTTAGAAAGAAAGTATTTACGAATAGAAATCGAAATAATAATTGGTAAATATATATTTTCCTTAAACACTTAAAATATAAGTATCATATTTTTATAAAAATTGATAAAATTAATAATAAAAATAATAATAATTTTTCTCTGATAACAATATTTTTTAATAATATCGATAAGATAATCTTTAAGTAATGTAGAATAAAGATGCTTAGATTTTTACTTCACTGTTTTTCACGTATTTATATCTTACAATCTATACAATCTCATATTCTATATATGGAATTCTTCTATTCATAAATTAAAAGCAAAACGTACATATCAAAATTAATATTTTAAATTAAAAAAAAAAAATAATAAAAAAAAGAAAAATATTGAATTCAGATTTAACAAAAAAATAAAAATTTAAATTTTTTATAATTTTTTGTGCCCATAATAGCCATAGTATCGGGTTCGTCAATGCCGATGAAATATTTTTCTTTGAGTGAGTTGACGAATCGAAGGTAAAAATGACGACTATTCCATTCTAGCACGCAAGATCCGCGGTCTTCAGCTCTGACGGAATGACGTTGGAGATTCTTGGGATTTGACCTTGCACACACGACTGACCCAGAACAGGTAGACAACCGGTAAAACGAATGTACTCACATACTGCCGGCTACTACTTAC
The DNA here is from genome assembly GCF_029169275.1 of Apis cerana. Lineage (NCBI taxonomy): Eukaryota > Metazoa > Arthropoda > Insecta > Hymenoptera > Apidae > Apis > Apis cerana. The sequence continues at coordinate 12,019,968 of NC_083858.1, read as the reverse complement.
GTTCTTGACTCCGTTTTCTTCCACGAAGGAAGTAAATTCAAGGATTTGGAACATGGCCGTAGATCGTTAAGATTACCAAAAAGATGATTTTGTCCTTCCGTATATTCAAATCGGCGCTCAACGATTCACATTTGTGTAATTTTTACACGGGTTACATATTTCATAAAATTTGATAATTATTTTGAAAAATGTTATTTGAAAAATACATTTTAACAAATTTATTTATTTTTCTTATTTAGCTTTCTTTTTTTTGTTTGAGTTTAACAGATGAATCGAAAAAGGAAGAAAACTTAAGGAAGTTTAAACGATAAGGAATTCGTGCGATTGATTTATCCGAACGATGTCAGAAATCGTTCTAAGAAATTTCTGTCGATGAACGATGAGTAAAGGAAAACTAATAAATTGTGTTATTACGAAATAATGAGCATGAAACACGAAAGCGTAATATGTTCATCTATCATTCAGGAAAGTTATATTTTTTGCACTAGTGATCTTAAATAGGTATACATCTATACATCGATAAGAATACTTATGAATGATCATTATACATGGATTAAACAAATAAGATTATATTATTTTATAATGGACACGATACAAAGGAAAATTTTCCTTCTGATAATTATCGCACGAAACGTAACAATTATCTTATATCTTGGTATCATTATATTATTGATATTAGTATTAGTTTTATATGATCTATTATTTACTAATTACTATTTATCAATACTTAACATTCGAATATTTACCAATTCATCAGTAATCAGTAATAATGATACCAATAATGATAAAAAATATCTATGTTTATTAATCTTTTCAGATACGACTTTATTAAAATCAGAAAAAGATAATTATTTTTTATTTTTTCAATTTTATTTATTTGAAATAAAATTAATTTAATTAATTTTATTTATAAATATTAAACGCATAGCATGTTAAAAATATTTTAAAATATCTGATATATGTATGATATATAAATACGTGCAACGATGTCACTTTTTTGCATTAAAGTTACATTTACTTAGAGCCATGTTAAATTTATTTTAGCTTTTCTTTGTTGCCATGGGTGTCAAGTTCTGCGGTGAAATATTGGTCGACTACTACTTTCAATTTGCTTTTGAGAAATATGTACACTTGAGAAATATATTCGCTTGAGCGAACAGCCATTTTAAAAACTTCGAAACATCTCCGTTTTTATTACAAACATACATACAAATGAAATATCATTAAATCAATTTTTTTCAAATTTTTATACACTTATTTTATCAATTTATTTTCTATTAATTCTTTGAAATTCGTTCCATCATCGATCATTGATTTTTCAAAACTTTCAATCAGCATTTGTTAGGTTTGGTTAGGTTGAAACTAAAACAAAAAACATTCCGCTTTCTGTTGTTACAATCGCAATTGTATTCGGTCCGAATGATTCTACGAAAAATTTAAATATCGAAGAAAGCTTCTAATGGAAAGAAACTATCCGAAGTTCATCATAGTTTTCACGTCTCTGTATAACTTTGCAATATTATATATGTGACACATATACATTCACGGTAGGCCAAGTGCACCGTTCTCGTTGCATATGAAAGTGGAACAGCATACGTGTAACTACATATAGCTAGGATGGTATGTTGTCTATATGGTAAGACAACGTCTGGTGTCCTTGTTCAGAGAAGCAAGGTCTTACCTTATCTGTGCAACTTTAGTTTGGACGGCTTGTTAGCCGTCTATGTATGTAGCTCAATCGGTCTCCACCGCTCTTCATTTATACCATTCACGGAAATGTTAAGCGCTTTAATGACCTACAATTTCATGTATTAAAATTTGAATCGTGTGTATTATATCGAAAATTATTTGCGATTTAAAGCACTTCATATGATATCGTAAAAAAATAATTAAACATTGAATCATTTTATATCGAGGAACAGAAAATGTAATGAATAATTTGTTGTAATTTCAGAAATTTAATGTAATTTTAGAAATTTATCGGAAAAATAAAGAAAAATTTATAGTTCATAAAGAGTGAATCATTTACATATAAATATTTATATCTAAGAGAATCGCGAATTACATTTTTACATTTTAATTCTAATGAAATAGTTAAAAATATAATAGTTGAGATATTAAATCTTTTTAATGACATCGTTCTCATGATCATCATCAATATTTGTGTCATGCACAGGAAATTGAAATTAATCGGAATATCCAGAAGCATTGCCATATGCAGTTGATTACAATTAGTTCACCCTATACATGTGAGAGTTTTCTATCAGTGTAGTCATGCGTAGATAATATGTAGGTCGCCTCTTCCAGTTAAACACGTCTTCTTTGGCAGTGCAAACTACTTTCGAATTTTCAGGCATTTTTTTTTTTTTACATATTTCAACGATTTAGGAATGTGGATATCGACGAATGATATTCTTATACGACTATTATTTTATATTTCAATTTTAAATTATATTATAATTATAATATATATAATTATAATTATAAATTATAATATAATTATATTATATTATATATAATATATATTATTAATTGATATATATTATATCAATTTTAAATTTATCGACAAAACTTGTATAAAATTTTATACTTTGAATTTTTAAAAGAATACATTAAATAAATTTTTAAAAGAATTAGATTAAATATATTATATTTTACTCTTTAATATATATTACACGTAATTGCACATATAAAATTGGAAGAATACGAAGCTTTGATCATTGTAAAGTAATATATTCTTCATTGGACCCTTCTCATAAACTGTAAATAAAAATTCAAGAGGCATTCGTAGTTATAAATAGCCATTTCCGCTTCGTCAGGTAAGCAGGATCGATTTACTGTTCAGCTTCGTCGAAGGACGAACAGGTACTTCGAGGACCTTCTTACCTTTCGCATTTCGATTCGAACAGAAACAGAAAATTCAAATTTAACTCTTTTGTATTCTACAAAATATAATTCAATTAATTTGATAATTTTTTTTTTACAGTTTCATTAAACTAATTAGTAATATGTCCCATCTAATTCAAATATTTATTCTCATTTTTTATTGAAAGTATAAACAAATCTAAATACACGTAATGAGAAAAAATATATTAATAATATATTTTGCAAAATAAATTTTTAATTATTTTCAAATTTATTAAAATAATATAATATTTAAATAATACTTAAAGAAATAAAAGAGAATTAAATATTTCCATGTGTTGATCATCGATTTCAATTTTAAATAATGACACACATCTTGTTCTCTTTCCCATTCATTCCAGATAATCTCGTAATCGGTGAACGATTGTTGTCACAGCAAAAAATCGAGTTGAATGAAACTGGAACAGAGTGTATGTTCGTTAAGTCGACAAGCAAAAACTACCGGATGAATGGCTGGATACTGTACAAGGCATCCTTCTCGAGTGGGACGAGGGATCCACGACGAAGAAAGAAGAAAGAGAATAAGATCGGATCTGGATTATCGGGAAACTTCAAAACCCTTCATCTATGAAAACTTGAACTTGTAGTAGCATTTTTAGTGATAACCCATATTCTCTTCCAATTAACTTAATAATTATTACAATTATGTATGAACAATTAACCTAACCTTATTATTTTTGTAACCTAACCTTATTATTTTTATATAACCTAACTTACATTTAAGATTAGAAGAAAAAACTGGAAGGATATGTGCTTCAATATTTGACACAATCACTGAATATCGAATGATACCTTTCATGATCTTTTTTAATTTTTGCAAATGTATTTAACACGGTCACACGAATATTCGATTGTATGAAAGTGGAACGAAAACGTGTGCTTCTTGAGAACGAGTAGTTTTTAGAAGTCGAAATCAACAGCCGCATTTCGCATTAAAAGAGGTGAAATAAAGCGATTACAATTTTGGCGACGATCCAACAGAGTTCTCATTGAAGGGTTTTTCTCAAAGCGGACATGACTAATATATCTTGTAATTACATATATGTGTACACGTTTCAAGACATTTACGAGAATACAAATTGCCTGTTAACGCTAATGCTCATAATAAAACAAAGGAAATAAGATATCGATCTTACATGCCAGTAAATATGTCATTTTAAATTTAAACGAATATTGAGCAACTTTAAATGCTTGTTTTTTTTTTTATATTAATTGTCTTATATTAATTGTATGTAGAATCGTACGTAATAGAACAGTCTAATATAAAGATTTAAATATATAAAAATAACCGAGATATATTCTTTTTAAATATTAATAGATATTTAAATAGTTGTAAAGTGTGTAAATGTTCAAATGAATTGAAATTGTGTTAAGAAAAGAAAAAAAAAATTAATATGCATGTTTTGAAAAATGGTATCTTGTGTGGAACATTCAAAAAAAGTAAAAAAATTTCAGAAGTTTTAATTTTATATTGTGAAACATAAAATCACCTTGTAAAATTAATTTTTTAATTAAAATTTTAATTTTTTATGATTTTTACATGTTCTTACAGTTACATAAATAATTAATATGAGAAATAAAAGCAATAGAAAGTTCGTGTTTGTAGCAATGATAGAAATCAAATAAGTACTTGCGTATTCCAAATATAGAACGCGTTACGAAAATAGAAATTAAACTCAACACGTGGTCTCTTGTAGTACAATGAGCCGGTGGTTCACCTCGTCTGTTATGTTTTTAAAAGATTATCCAGAATGTAATAAAGAATCAAATAATTTTCGAATTTTTTATATAAAAAATTCATATTACATAATTTTATTAATATTTACCTCATAGACTAATTGACTGGTCAGATATATGATTAATTCGCGAAAAAATCATTTATCAATTGGTAAAATAATTTATATCGATGAGTAATGGATAATTATATAAAAGTGATAATTTATGAAATACGTTGCAAGAATAGAAACAGAGTTCAATATACGATCTATAATACAGTCTTTGTCGATAGCTCGCCCCACATATTGAACACGGCAGATGCTGGGGTCGATATACTTACGATATAGGTTATACATATTCCGCATATACGATGTACATACTCTGATTCATTCGCCGTGACGAAAGATAGAACTGCATAATCATCGCGCAGCATAGAATAATTATTAATATCTTTCGTGTAAGAATAATATTGTACGTAATATTGAATTGTTATTTTGCACGTGTACAATGTTTGCAAAAAATATTTGAACGAATTTTTATTTTTTAATGAATAGTGTTCTTATCACCTATTATTTTTTTTTTATTCTTGTTACTTAATATGTAATCAAAAAAAGAAACTAAAAAGGAATAAAATTTATAATTATTATTTGATTTCTATAATAATATTCTAATAATTTATAATTACAAATTTACTTAAAACTTGTACTGTTAATTATATTTGCTATTACTTTGAATATTATATATATTTTAAAGTTAAATTAAATTAAAAAATTATTAATTATTAGCGAATAAATCAAAAAGAAATAATGATCGATGTGCAAAAGATAGTAGGATAAAAGTATCAAGGCAAAAGTATTCTACATTATATGTTAAAAAGCAAGAAAATAATGTGAATATAGCAATGGATTTAATATATATCTAATATGGAAAGTAATAGTTAATGAAATGTAATTAGATCAAGATCATAATTGTATCATATTTTTCATTTATATACATTTTAATTTAATCGTATTTATGTAAATATAATTATTTTAATTTTATTTAAAAAATTAAAAAAAAATTAAATAAACTTATCAAAGAATAATTTCTAATTTTTAAGATTTATTAATTTTCTTTTTTTTAATTTTATTCGTATTAAGAAAAAGATTATCAATAATATAATCAAAGATTTTAATTGCAAATAAAATATTGATATATCATAAAATCGTAAGCAGAACCAAATTTATCTTAATAGATTTCGCATGTGTAAGTCTGGATGTAACTGCATACGGTCGTATATTTATGTACCGCTCCATATTTTTTCAAGTTCAAGTTCATTTAGAAGTTATATCAAAAGAATCCTTGGAAGAGAAGATAGAAGAAATCGCCTGGGAATTTACTTACTTTAATCTCTCTCGATTCATGGTGTGGGAAGGGCGGATATGAGTATCATAATTAATCGCTTGCAATTTATATAATGGCAACGCATTCAAACAGATTCGTTTCTCACAGCTCTTAATCTTAAACGTAGCATCCAAAAAGGTAATAATATTTACAACGTAAAATTTAAAATAATTTTTAACTATTGTAAATTGATTTTTAACATCATAAAAAAAATATTTTATATTGTTACAAATATAACGAATGTACCCGTTGTGCAATCTAGTGGAATCACCTGGCAAAATTGACATAGCTTTAAAAATTTCGTGCTCGTTAATGGTACCATAGCAACAGCATTGACATAAAAAGAATCTTACTTAATGATCTTCTAAAATTTCTAGATCCAATTTATCCATTATACGCATATATATATACATATATATATATATATATATATATAATATATTCCGATAATATATTATTCCTACAATATTTCATCTGTAATTGGAATCAATATTTATATAACTATTTGATGTTATCATATTTATCATTTTCGCATTTTTATAATTGTTATCGCTATTTTTATTTTTGATCTTAGTTTAAGAACTGAAAATATAAGAATTAATAAATATATAGGATAACAAATTACTAAATGTATATTTTACAATAAATCAAATATTTTATAAATTATAAAAATAACGACATAAAAATAAAAAATAAAAAGTAATTATATTACATAAAATATAATTAAAATTGTTGTATATATAGGATAATATAGGATAAATAAATATAATATTTTCAATTAATCAATCTGTAGCTATCATTTAATTTATATTTTTCTACCGGAAATGCTCAAATATTCAACCCATGATATGTTTCATCATGTATAACCTCAATTGTAATTCCGGATGTACAGTCAGTTTAATACAAATTTAACATTGCACTTTTGTTTTATAGTTATTATCCTGGCATGAGTTTTCTCTCTTTGTGAAATATGCGTATATATCTCTGGCATTCGGATTATCGGGTACATTGCACTTCTACACGGAATGGGACCCCATGTATTGCTTGGGGCTACGTCGAGGGAGCACGGAAACGAGTCTTGAGGGACAGTGTTCAGGAGCGTATCCTAGAACCAAAGTTCTTCTAGCCAATATTATTTACAATTAACAACATAAAAATCAATGTTTGAAATAGAACAACATTTATGTATTATAACACATTACAAGATAAAATACTCGATGCTATTTTATATATGTATAAATATTACAGTATAAATAACCACAGTAAAGTTTCTGAAAGAAAATATTGGAATTGAATTCATAATCTAATTTTATATTAAAGAATTTTCCATATATTTTTTTTTGTTAATGTTTATCTAAAGTTTTTTATTGACTATTCTTATTACATTTATTTTTTTCAAAATTATAGCTCAATAAATCGATTTACTCTAATTTATACACACTTTAAAATAAAATAAAATTTAACATTTCATTTGAAATTGATTATGAAATATTTATATCGATTAATTTTCAGATATTGGATTTAATTTCACGTGATATTTTGAAAATTTACGATGTATAAATGATAAATACGACACTGACTTGAAGGAGGACCACGAAGAAAACCTGCTTTCATCACGACACCTGTCGACCCGTTATATATATATATATATATATATATATATATATATATATATACTGATGCTCGAATGCCTTGATTCTTTGCGAAGCTTTTAGATCATTTGTTAGAAATTATAAGTAAATGCAAATAGATTTAGATAAAATTTTTCATTCTATTAAAATATACAAAAAAGATTGCAATTCATTAACTATTATTAAATTAAATCTTTTGATATTTCATTACTTTAAATTAATTAAAGAAATTTATAAATTCTTTTTACAATATTTTTTTTTAATCAATCACTTATCAAATTTATTTTATATATCTTGATTCAAATTATTTTTTTGGTTAGATAATATCTAACCAAAAATTATATAAGAGACTATTAATCATTTTTTATCGCGTTATTTATATGATTTCCGATAATTTGTCTCGATAATTTTCTAAATCTCTTACAATCTTATTATAAATCTTAGCATAGTTTTGGTCTGTAAAATTTCTTATATCGATGATTATTTTGAATTTCGCAAATAAATAAAAAATCATATAAATCGAAAGTTTAAAAAAATATTTATATTTATAAATTATGATCATATTAAAACAAAAATGCTTACATGATGAAATTATGGAAGATACAATTTGTCACGAAGAAGCAAAAATTCCACAGAAACTCCAGCATGAATCATCGTCTAGCTTTTAGTTGAAGAACATTCGAATTTGAAGTTGTGTATATCTATATATAACTTATTCGAAAGTTTAGAAGACTTCTAAGACTTCTTTTCCATAATTATAAGGAATTTTTAAAACAGATAATGCACTTATATTCGATGTTTGTATTGATTCAATTATGTTAAAACACTTATTTTAGCTGTAGTTTAAAACTGCATCACATGTGAATCTTCGTAGGAGAGTATAAGGTTCGTGATATGAATTTATTAATTTTTTTTTTAATTTTTACTTTTAAAAAAGAAAGAAAATAAACTTGTAGGAAAATTTTTAAAATATAAGAATTTAAACTTCATAAGTAAAAAATTTACAAGATATTGAATGGAATTTTCTATATAATCTTTTATATAAGACTGCTTCGATAACTATATAGCTTACAGTTTAATATTATCACAATAAGATAACGGCTAATTACCAAACTAATTGTTGAAAATGGGAACAAGAATAGTAAAAACTGCAAAATCTAATGCATAATGCTTTCAAGAATAATATAATTTTGCTTATAAATAATATTTAAGCTAACAATGAAAATAGAACTAAAAATATAAAATAAAGAAATATTATAATTTAAAGTTTAAAAATTATGCAAATTATGTTTAAATAGATAGATAAAACTTGAATTTAGATTTGAATTCTCGTTACAATTACGTACAAACAGAAAAGTATGTCGAACTCAACAATGCCCGTATAAGGAAACATAAATAACTTGTTCAAGATTATTTCGAACAAACAGATAGCAGTAATGCGATATATCAGTACGATTACAATGCAATAATTCGCTTCTTCGGTATCAATGATTCAATGAGATTTCATGCTTATCATTAAATATCAGTATTATTCCTATATTATCGTTCCTATACTTTACTTTATTTTCATAGAAATGACAAGTGCAACTCATATTAAATTATCTTAAAACTCTTGTATTAAGTTATCTTAAAAGTAACTATTTTGAAATTTTACGATAAAAAAACTGTAAGAAGAAAGAAAAGAAAAAAATAAAATTCATTTCAACGAAAAATCAATATTTCAAAACAATATGTATTCCGATATATCTCGTTACACCGAGGCCTTAGTATTAAAAGGACCACCTTGATGAGCCCTATGGTGTACCATGGCCGTGGAGAGATCGATGAGGAACGTCTGCAACGGCCACCACGCCCAAACCGGGAGGGAGTACCATGACTCACCCCATACAGAGAACCATGGGTTGGGTGGGGACACCCCCGTGGCGCTGCTACGTGGCATTGAAAGTGACGAGCCACCATGCAAATTCACCCTCGCTTTTCGTCATAGATTCGACGAACGTGTGTCACGTGAATCTTGCTTTAGGGATATGCAAGAAACAAACTGTAGGACCTAACCCAACAACTTATCATCCGATTTAGACAAGGGGATAGCCTTGATTTTCAAGCATCGGAAGAATAGCGGGGAAGGCTTTCCGATTACTCATCGATACGACCACATCATGCGGCTTATGTGTCTCGAATAAAATTGAAATTCTTTCATAATATAAGTATCTTTTTCACATTGTGTTCATTGATTAAATATTGAACATCGTATGAATATAATATTTGGAAGAATTTTAAAATTTTATGCGTATAATTAAATCTTATCTTTTTCTAATTTTTTTTTTTTTGAGGAATTTTTATTATTTTACGTTTTGTTATAAAATATTTGAAGAATTGATTCAACTGGATAATACTGGAATAAAAGTGATAGATTAATGGTTGTACAAATCTTGGGAATTGCATACAATACTGGATGCTCCTTTGCCATGGGAGTGGCTCGATTTCCTGTCGTATCTCATTGACGTTAGTCTCAGGTTTGACGAATAAACATGTCGAATAATCTAAAATCTTACTCATTCGTTGATCGTTTTTATTCATATACATGACTGTAAATGGAATTATTTGTTTTTAATTTCGTATCTTCTTGTAATTTTTCTCCCTGTAATAAAACGTAATTAAATTATAAATATAATTTATTGTGAATTATCGCTATAGCTAACAATTTTTAAAATGCAGTCTTATTAAAATAAAAATTATAAGAAAATATAAAATATAATTTACTTGTAATATTTTATTAATGTAAAAATATAAAAATTAAATATTATCTTGAATTTAATAAAAAATTCTTATTACATGAAATTATATGAAACATAAGATTCGTATTGAATCGTTCGATTATTCTATTTATTATCCAATAGGTAAACATTATATGCTATATTCATCGGAAAATCAATACGAGAGCTAATTAGATGAAACGAAGGCATCGTATATTATTAAAATTTATTGAAATATATTTTTATCATTTAAATAATTTTACTTGAAAGAAGATAATTCCAAAATTAAAAATATTATTATATGATATAATATATAATATAATATAATATAATATGTAAATACGATATTGTTTGGGAATTGTTGTTGACTCAAAATTTTTTGGGACGCGCTATATTACAGACAGTCGAAGAGAAATTGGCTGTGCACCCAAAGTCAATGACTTCGTGGCTTGGTTTAATTGACCTAACGACGGGATCTTTTCACGGCTTTAGGAATCAAGGTCATTGCGTATACGTATTTAATACAACCTAATATATGTTTCATAGATATTAGAAGTATTTTTGCAGACACATAAAAAGTACCTATATATAGAAAGAAGAATATAAAAAGAATATGAAGATATCTTAAATACATTGAATACATTAAATGTCTTAATTTGTCTAACTTATTAATATAAGATAATGTTAGCATTATTACAATTTAAAATATCTAAAATTACATATGCTTGATCGAATTGTAAAAGTAGTTTTTTCTTTTAGAAAGTACGTTCTGATCTACTATCAAAATATTTTATAATTCGAACGTAAAAAAATATCAGAGAAAAAATTTTTATAACGAATTTTTCGATTTTAGTAAGACTTGAAAAATTAAACGATTCATCATTTTTCCGCTTAGCGGGGTAGAAAATTTTTCAAGAATGCAAAATAGAAGATAAAAAAATAGAATATCCACAAAGAATTTTCCTTTTCTATGGTAATCGTTATCATACGGATGTCACTATCCTACGAGATAAATATTTCCGACTTTCCAATAACGATGGAGCATTTTTCATGATTCTTTTTCTCGGGAGATCTTCTAAAATTAATTAAGCTCATCAACATACGCATCACGATATAATTGAAGCGATTCGTTCAAAGTAATAACTAATAAAAGTGCATTCACATCCACGTAGACATAAAATATGTATAAAAGCATCAAATATGGATGGATACTACGACATTTTAAATCTTTTATTATATATAATTTTGATACTTTAATGTATCTATAGAAGTATATAGTACTTGACTTTCTTTATCATACATAATATTTTATGAAATAATTTTTCTCCATAATGTATTTAAATAGCAAAGGAAATAATATATGGAATAAAAATAATTTAAAATGAAGTATAAAATAAAAATTTTTAATAATTTTAAATTAATCTTTTAATGAAATTCGTGAATGATTATTGAAAAACAAATTAGATTAAATGTTCTCGTTTATATATAAATTATCAAAAATAAATATTTAAAAATTCAATCTTAGATAATAAAAATTTTATCTTGAAATTTTTCGAAATATTGATGCAAAATCAATATTAATAAGTTAATTAAAAATTGTGAAAATTTATAATGTATGATATATTAAATAATAAAATTATAATAAAAAATATTATATATTTATTATAATATATATTATTATATATATTATTATTATACATTATTATATATATATAATATATATATATATTATTATATTATATATATAATTATATATATTCTATTATGAATTCAAATATAAATTTAAATTTGGAAATTTCTTATATAAATAAAATAATTAAAAATATATATATAATAATAATAATAATTATACATAATAATAATAATAAATAATAATAATAATGATAATAATAATAATAATAATAATTAAAATAATTATAAAAGATTTTGTGATAAGTAAAAGATCAATCATTCTATCTATCTATTCATAAATATGATTTAATCGTATTGACAAATTGAAAAAAAAGGTTAAAATTAAAATAACATATTTATAATACATCAAAATAACATATTTAATATTAATAATACATAATTAATAATATAAATAATTAATAATACATAAATAAGTACAATAATACTTACATGTAGAAGATTTGAAAATTAGCTTTATCATAAAGAAAAATAATTAAATTTTAAAGTTCAAAGATTATCTTGAAAATATTTTTAAGCAAAGTATGTACATTTAAAGATATATATAAAGATTAATGTAACTAATATTGCAGAAAATATGATTCGTTAATAAATAATTTTAATGATTTGTTACGAGAATATACAAAATAATATATAGTAACAAAATTTTTAAAATTAATTAAAATTTAAAATTTTAAAAATATAACATTATATAATGAGTTATATATTAATGCTATACAATTATTTTTAACAAAGATGTCATATAATATTCTCTTATATATACTTGATATATACATTCTATTTCCGGTCGGTAACTAAATGATGGTTATATCATGAGTCACAAAATGTCATTAATAACAATTAAAAATTGTAGGTAACAGGCGAAAAATATCAACAAAATCACTAGTCATATTATATGTAAAATGAATCATTATATCAATTATATTATATACTTTGAATATAAAATATTTTGTTTCATTATAATAAAAAAAAATATTATATATATATTTTATACTTTTATTTTACATATTTTCTACCTTATTATAATTTACTATTTTTCATAAATCGTTCATTTTAATAAAAATATAACGATATAATAAATTGTTTTAAATATTTCATGAATTTAAATGATTTATTTCTGTCATAAAATATTAAATTATAAAAATAACTTATCTTTGACAGAAATGAATATAATAAAAATAATTATATTATAATATATTTTATACTATATTATACTATATATAGAAATTTTAAATAAAAAATTATAATATTATATTCAATGTATAATTTCATAGTCAAAATAATACATTTATTTTGTATTTTTGTTGTATTTTTAAATCAATTATAAATAATAAATAAAATTAAAATATAATTAATTTTTAAAGTATTTGGTTGAAAACATGTCACTTACGCACTCTACCAATGAAAGATTGAACTATAGTTAAGCGAGAAATTGGAGTATGTATATTGTCGATTTGTGTAATCAAGATTTGTTTTCTTGACAAACGTATATGACGTACACGGCTGAACAATATACGACATTAATTATTTCGGCAGAGAAAAGTTAATATTATAATATGCAGTGGTTAAGAATATATTTATAATATAATCTTTTGCTAAAAGTTAAAATTTACTCAAGAATGACTCGAGCTAACAGGTTAGTTTTTGTTGATGTGTGTGTGGAATGACACAATTCTTTCATGTAATGTATAGATAATAAAATTTCATTTCATTAATTCACTTTTATTTATAATATTTAGAAAGAGAGGGCGCGATGCAGAAGAAGAATCTAGTGAATTTATGCCATTAAGTAAAAGAATTAATAACCTTCATATTAATGGTCTATCAGGCATACAAGAAAATATGTCTGAAAATATGGAAACAGATTGTTGCAGTAGGAGTTTTATGCCTTCTCCAAATTATTCAGAACTTTCTCAAGGATCACCATTGTATGATGGATATAGCTCTAGCCAAAGTAGTTACATAGCAGAATATAAACCTGATTTAGATGCTATTGAAAATCCATTTTATTATGAAAGTAATAAGCTATTATTTTCTTTATATATGGAACGTATACAGAGAACATCTGATTCATTTTGATATCTCTATTTTCAAATTATAATTCCTAATCATTAAGCATTTCTTGCATGTCATTTGTTTCATTCCTTTTCAATACAATTTTATTAATTAAATCATTAAAAATTTTAAAAAGTCTTGAAGATCTTTAATAACAATTTATTATTTATTATATAAATGAAATTGTATATATAAAAAGAAAATTAAATATTTAAAATTTTTTGTCACATGATAATTCACAGTTAGACAAACATAGAATTAAAATTTATATAATAATGGTTATGTTTATGCTTTGAATAATTATTGGTAATATATATATATTTCATTATTGTTATAGTATAATATATCAATATTATATTAAATTACTGATTCTACATAAATGACGTGTCGTTGATCTATTATATTTTTATTATGAACATTTATTAGATTGCAAAGTATTTTGAGACTGTGAAAACATGGAATAGCATATTTATAATAAAAAAAGATTATAAAAGGAATAAAAAACATTAAACATTTTTATTTATTTTTATTATACCACATTATAAATATATATATTCATTTACAATAAAAGAATACAAACTCAAAAAAGATGATGACTTTACAATAAATTCTTCATATAACGCGCGCAATAACATGAAAATATGGCGACTATCGAAATATCTTCAAAATATCGATTCTCGACCTAACCTCACTTCAGTCTCCGCTAGGTGCGCACAGAGTTAGTGTCGCTTTGTAGTGGTAAAGGAAACGAAGTAACTGAGAGTAAAACAGAACAACGGACAGGTGTTTTTTTGTACTGTAGTAAATTTTTTTCGAAAATTCGCGATTCTTGTAAAATTGTAAAAATAATTATTATACCTGTAAATAGAACGATACCATAAGAGTTGACTGTTTAATCGACAAGCGCGCACGCGCTGCTTTCCCCTCGCTCTCACAATATACTCCGCGCGTAACCGCCGCCATAGTTGATATTTCTCCGATAGAATATTAATAGCAGCGTAAGTTTTCGCGGTTAAACATATTTTTATTTACTAACTGGAAAACAAGAATGCGTTCGACGAGGGCGGTGAGACGAGGTCATTCAAGATAAAGCTGGGATCCGTAAGAAGAAGGAGGGTGTCTACTTTCACAGCTCGTGGTTTTCAGGAGAGTGGCCTGGCATCACGGCGCTTCGAGTTAACGTGTGGCCGTCGGGTGGCTATGTACCGTTAGCTCGAATTCATTCCCCGTTGGCCGGCCCAAGACCCACGCTTACCTACCGACTGGGGCCATACTCGATCGAACTCGACTGTTGTAAACCCGGAAATGAGTGCGCGTCGCGGCTCACCGTTACCGAAAGACTGGCAGTAGTGCGCGAATTTATCACGAGTCACGACTCGTCGATCATCAAAAACACGTATATTTGAATATACGTCTCGTATGACGTGTACACCGTAAGTAGTAGCCGTGGCTAGCCAGAAAGCCGTGGCACGGCGAATGTATACGTAGAAATGAGAAAGTTGCTGCCGCCGTAGTGAAGATTGAGAACGACGCAGGCGAGCCAGCCAGGCGGACGGTCTCTGTACTACGCAAAGCTTCCGACGCAGCGACAGTAGTAGCAGTACGCCGAAAGGAGTGCACAAGGGAGCCACAGCTGCTCGTGGGTAAGTAGGACACGCATTTCCTCGTGGATGATTGTCTTATATATAGGGAACTCGCGTGCACCCGTTCGTAAACTAGACCGAATTGAAGGAATCCGCGGATAATGCCGCCCCACGAATCTTTACGCGCTTTACTTCTAATACGAAACGTGCACGAGAAACCGCGAAACGGTGGCCACAGAGCACCCACCCCAAGACACTAAAATCGTCGCGGGGCCCTCGTCGTGGCTCACGGCTTGGCTCGAGCTGGCTTTGGTGGGGTGGTTGGAGGTGCGGACAGTGGTTGAGAGGCTGGTGGGGTTGGAAATTGCGTGGTGGTGGGTGCCCACCGAGGTCTCGGAGGCCCCTCCGTGGCATCTCGCTGCCTCTAACCCGTCGAGGTGGGGGTGTAAACAACAGCCCTGCCTGTGCCTCTGTTGGCTCTACTCTGTCCTCCGTTTCGCCTCTGCCCTGCTCTCGCCTCTGCCAACTCGCCCGATCTTTTTCCTACTTCCTCTCCACATAACGTCTCCCGATGCGCGATCGAAAGAGCACCGAAGGGAGGGAGTGACGCAGGGCGAAAGGGAGAGAGGGAATAATCGAGAGAACAAAGCATCGGCTTCGCGGACCTGTGCTATTTTCTCGCGTCACCGTGTACTCAATTCCATCATGGCCGATGTATCACCAAATGTGATGACGTGTAACCTTGTCTATCCGTTTATTTAACCATTCATACGTGCTCGCTTTCAATGTTTACATGACTGCATTGTTGTTTTAATGTTACTTGTTCGAATATTATTTGTTCGGTACTTTTTAAAACTATTTACAATATATTCCTCTATTTCAATTTTCGTAATGTCTTTTTAACGAAATGCGTTCGTTATATTGGGTGCATGTAAAAGCATATCTGATTGCACAATGCCCCAGAGCCGTTCCATTCTACGCACGCTGCCCCAATAACATGTGAGACACTAGAATTCCTCTAGAAACCGCGAATGCTCAGACATGCTCTCTTCGATATATATACAAGAGAGAGAAAGTTATATAGTGTGAGAGAGATATGTTGAACCTTAAGAGAATCGGCGCCATTACGACATGCGCGTCTTGCAAAAGCATCCAACAACGGTACGTCGGCGAGGCTGACCGGTCAGTCGCACACGCCATTCCGTGAAAGTCGAAAAACGCATCCGCAGTGCGTTCGTTTATGCGTGTTCACAATAGTTTTTTTTTTTTTTTCTATTAAGCCGTGCAACCACCCGCAACGACTTGCTGGCACGGAATAATCGTCTATTCGACACAGCACCCTCCTCGGTGCGTCTAAAGGAGGAGAGGTGCACGGGTAACCTAACCTCTTCTCTTTCTCTCTCTCCCTCACTCGTTTTCTACTCCTTCCCTACCTACGGATGGATCAAGGGCGAGAGTCATCGGTATGTCCCACTTCGTCTGCCGCGATGTCTGCTTCGTATGTTCTCTCCCGATATTTCGCGTTCCCCTCCCCGGGGAGTTCCCGGTATGTCGAGGATCGTCTCCCTTCTTTCTTGACATACCCCTACCCTTTCGAGCTTGCGGCACACGCTTACGCACCTACACACCGTTCTATCGTTCCTTCCCGTCCTATTCTCGCGATATTCCGTGTGTTAGTGAGAAAGAGAGTGAGTCTCGGGCTCTATTTCGCGGTGGGTTCCCGTTTTCCCACCTATGGGTTCCCCCCTACCCTTGTCAAGAGCTCCTACCCCCTACCCCCGTGGGGGCACCATGGTGGAGTGGGGTGCAATCCTGGGCCACTTCGACGACTATCCTCCCTGCTCCCAGATCCCTTTGAGGTGGGGAAGGGGGTGAAGTGGGGGATCTCTCACCCCACCCCCACATACCAACACATGATCAAGAAATCTGAAGTTAAGACTTTGAAAGTAAAGGTGGCGGGATACTCAATGTTTAACTTCATCAACTTTCATGAATAAATGTTGTTATGAAATGCAGCGTTTTAAATACGAGCAGAATAAGAGTGATGGAAAAGAATCAATTGTTAATCAATATATATTTATAGAATAAATATATGTATTAGTTATTCACTCATCTGTTTAATATATATCATTTAATTTTGATCTTGCCATATATATTACGATATATATTAGAGAAACATACCATTTTTTCAGAGATTATTGTTTAAATCTTATATATAGTAACTATTATATATAGTGAAAATTTTTAATAGAAGTCATGTATGAATTCTTCAACCTATAGCTAATATCATATAAAATAGAAAATAAAATATAATAAATTTAATGTCATCAATATTAAACATGACAGATAGAATTAAATGAAAAAAGAAAAAATTCAAATTCATATATAATATATGAAATATGATATTCAGATTAATTGATTTTTATTGACTTGCAACTTGTTTTTCGTATTTAGCAACATGATCGTGTTCAAACATGATGTATTTACTTTACTTCGGAACATATCTACTGAAGAAACATTAAGGAATTAAAGAGTATCTCTAAGTAAATTCTATGAAAACACCGAATCTCTTTTGAAATTATTTGAAGTATCGAAGATCGATGCACTTCGACAGCAATACTCATGCATCAAAGTGAGTGGAGTTATATAATATGATATGTAAATACGTATTTTTTATCGAATATTTAACCCTATTTCTTTCATTAATATTCATAAATATGTTCCATTTAGGAAAGATAATTTTTTAGTATTATATATATTATATAAATATATATATATTTGCTAAAAAAATTTAGTAATTAATTGATAAATAGATATGTAATAAATATATGTAAATATTTATATAACTGAAAAATATTATTTTGATGTATGTTTCTTAAATTACTAAATAATTTTAATAATTAAATAGATTTCATATTTATTTAATTATGTTAATATTAATTATATTTTATTTGGTTTTTCAGATTTAATTAACACAGAAGATGAATTTCACGCCTTTTCCCGGCTTTACGACAGGCTCGCTACCGACGGGCACCGTTCATCAATTTGCAACTGCAAAATTCGCGCAAAACCTACCTACTGGCGGTCAGGTGGTTGGTGTTTTATCTGGCGGCGAAGGTGGAGTTCATTATCTGAGGCCGGTCGATCCGAACGGGTTCGCAGTGGCTCAAGGGGGTAATAATCAACAGCAGCAAATTATTACGCTGCCAATTACTGTACCTGGAAAAGATGGTACGCAACAGCAACAAACCGTCCAGATCCAGGTGGTTAATCCCAGCGTTTCGCAAAGTGGAAACAGCGGTGATCAGCCAAAGTATCATTTGGCTCCTATATCTTTGGGACAATTTCCCCAAGGTGCTGCAACAGTTCTTACTGTTGCGTACAGTCAACAAGGTGCAGATGGGGTACAGATTCAAGTGCAACCACAAAACACAGTGGCGACGACACAAACGTAAGAATTGTAGAATCATTTAGAATAATTTTAATTTGTTTAATATATTGATTTATTTATAAAATATATCATATTAAATATATTTTTTATCATTATTTTAATTAATAATTAATAAAAGATATTTTTATTTTAGATCTGATCAAACAACTCAAAGTACATCCACAGCAGTTACTACTACATCCCAACAAACTATTCAACAAACAGTACAACTTCCGGGAGCACCTGAAGGACTAACTGTAGTTGCACAGATTCCACAAGATTTGATTTTACGTGAGAGCATGGAAGAATCAAAAGAAGATGTGAAGGAAGGTACAACACCAGTTGCTCTCATTAAAAGAGGTAGTATTAAAAATCAAGGAAATCAAAGTGGAGAAGAATATATTACATCTATGCCTGCAAGTTGGCAAAGTCTTGCAACTCCAGGATCAACTGTTGCTGATTATCTCTCTAGATTACCTGCTAGTACTTTGCCTCTTAGTTTACAGCATTTCTTGAAATTTTCGGCAGAAACTATTAAGAGAGAAGCTACTATTGAATCAAGTCCTCTAGGAGCTGATGGCTTAGATGCATCTGGAAGTACTGCATCTGGTGAGCAAGCAGTACAGATTACCGTAGCAAGCGGAGAAACTGCTATTATTCCTGACGTTGTTGAAGAACAGGAACCTGGTACTAAACCTAAAAGAAAAAAGAAATATAAGAAGAAGCCTCCAAAACCAAAAAAACCAAAGCCAGGTCAAGTGAGCATAGTTACTGCTCTTGATGGTACAACATTATTTTGTTGTCCCCAATGTAACATGGCTTATCCTGAGAAAGAACTTCTGGAACAACATCTTATTGGGCATAAAATAGAAAGAAGGTTTATTTGTGACATTTGTGGTGCAGGTTTAAAACGGAAAGAACATTTAGAACGGCATAAATTGGGTCACAATCCAGATAGACCTTTTATTTGTTCAGTTTGTATGAAAGGTTTCAAACGAAAGGAACACTTGAATCTTCATTTCGTTATACATTCTGGACAAAAAACTGAAGTTTGTACTGAATGCGGTAAAGCATTTTATCGTAAAGATCACTTGAGAAAACATGCTAGATCTCATTTGGCAAAACGTATTAAAGAAGATCCTTCGAATATTGCTGATACTTCCCAAAATTCACAACAGCAAACGGACCAACAACAGCAACAAGCAGAACAATTACAGCAACAAGCAGATCAATTACAACAACAATCATCAGTATCTGAATTGCAACAAATTCAAATACAAGTAGGCCAAGGATCTCAGGCACAAATTCATCAAATAGCTGTTAGTGAACAGTCTACAGTTGTTCTTCCAACTGCTGCTGAAACTGGTGCAATGGCTATGCTTCATCATCAACAGCAACAACAGCAGCAGCAGCAACAGCAGCAGCAGCAGCAGCAGCAGCAACAGCAGCAGCAGCAACAGCAGCAACAGCAGCAGCAACAACAACAACAGCAGCATTAGCAACAGCATACCGCCCCGAATCAACCTGGGCGGTTCTTCCGATTCAATCATCAGCAAGCCAGAGGTCGTGCAAGGCAAGGTGTTCTTGCCGATTAAGTTCTATAATCTCATAGTCAAATTGGTATCGTGTAAAAAAAATTCGTTGATGGTGATTATTGTTGCCTAGTAGTGGTGTTGCAAAATTGAGACATTGTCTGTTGATCTTATTTGATCTTCAAATAAAGATACTTTTACTGACGAGTCGTCGCATTTCAAAGTTTGTACACCATCAGCTTCTTAAGGAAGTTATAGACCAGATTAATGTATGATTAAAATTATTCTGCAAAACGCACTGAGCTGACTGACGAACGAAGTTCGTATATACGAAGTTTCATTTTTGCGTACACGTTATAGCGTACGTGTGAGAAAACAAAAAAAGATGATAAAAAAACGAGTTTATTTGCTCGTTTGATTTGAAATGTTTTTGTCGCTAATCCAGTTCCATGACGCAAGTTAGAATTAAATAAAAAAGTTTATATATACATATACATATATATATATATATATATATATAAATAAATATAAAAATATATTTTTGAAAGCGCGAACTGGATTCGTCACATAGAAGGCAATCGAGTTTTCGGCTAAAGTAATTTTCCTTTCTTTCTTTTTTTTTATCATAAATATAAGAAAAGAAAGAAAATACGTAATGCGAAAAAATACACAAAGCAAGATGTAAATACAACCAATTTATTGTGCACAAGGAGGGAAAAAAATTGTCGTGCAAATAAAAAGCGAGTCCATTTATTTATTCCACTTGTTCTCTACGTAATTGAGATATATAATATAAGATATCATAAAAACCATCAAATGATGACTAATATTTTAAAAAATGCTGCGTTTTGCTAGATAAATGTAAAGTTTTATATTTGTATCTACATATTGATTAATTAACGTTTACTTTTATAAAAAAGAATATATATTTTTGGCTTTATTAATATAAATCAATCTAAGAAAAATAGATTTATTACAAAAGTTTAAAAATAATTAATTGAATATTAATGTCGTTATTTCTGAATTAAATTATAGTATTGCAAATTTAAGGTTATCATGAAATACAATTGGCTTTTAAATTTAAAAAAAAAGCATTTTTACAGCCACTCTATTATTTCTAGAAATTTTAATAAGTTAGTATAACTTATTTTGTATAGTATTTAACTTGTTTTACTTACTAAACTGATCATTTTTATGAGAAGATATATAATCTTCTGTATCTTGATTGTACTTGAAAAAATTTCTTGTATTATCATAATACAATATACATAATACATGCACGACAAAAATACAGCAAAAAGTTGTTGAAAATGAATCCTTTTGATTTATTAATTAATTATGATACACTCAAAATCATTTGAGGAAAACATGTATGTATACAAAAAAAAATAAATACTTTTTATTGTAAGTATCATTATTAAAGGCAGTGGGTATAGCTGTACAAGAAATATAATTATTATTTTATTATCATATTATTATAGCTATTATCATAATCAGTATAAATAGTCTATAAGTCATTTTCATTGTTACTTACATAAATATTGGAGAAAATAGCTAAAATAAAACATACATTTAATATAACAAATTTTTCTTGATTAACCAATTATAAACTTGTTTGTACTATTGATTTCATATTTTTAATTTGTCAATTATTGATTATAAAATGTTAATATTTAAAATATATTGACGCATTTTAAATAAACATATTATTAACCGATAAACTGCATATACAGGGGAATTGATAATTTTTTAGATTATTTGTATATTTGTATTGATATTATTCTATTAATGGGTGTAAGGATATATTTTCTTTATGTTACTATATATTAAATTCCACTTTTATTAATAAAATCTTCTATTCATTTACAAATAAATTATTCATTATAATAATTTTCTTATTCTGTACTAATTGAAAATTTTCATGTGTTATTTTATATTCTACAATAATTATTATTGTTAGAGATTAATGATTAATTGTTAATTTAACAAAAATATAAAATTATTATGATTATATATTATGATATATAATTCGTTAAATTTCGTTTTATACTTTACTCCTTCTGATTGGTGGTATTTTCAAGCCCGTGGCTATATCTCTGACTTCTTCTTACTCTTATGCATTGAGAGAGAGAAAATAATGGCAAATCGCCGAGAGCAATTCGAAGTTAAAACCCCGATGGATTCGGGCATTTTCGCCAGCGCGGTTGCGAAGAGGACCGGGAGAGAGAAAAAATAGTTAAGAGGCTGGCACAGTAGAGGGCGGACGGATGGGGTGGGGGCACCGACTTGAGGGACAGGTGTCAACGGCACACATAGAGCGGGGATCTTTTTCGGAGATTCTCGCTTTCGTGAAAATCTTGACCAGGCGAGCACAAGCTGCTAAATACTAAATGGTAAGGTGATTTTATAATAAATTTTTTGAATTAGTTAACGTTCGTGATGTTCCGTATTCAATACGGCCATTTTCTGCTGAATTTCGTGCGAATTCGGCCTCTGCGTATCGACTAGGTGCCGAGAGGGGAAAGTCTGTCTCTCCCCTCACACTCCATCCCACGTATACTACCCATCCCTCTGACCAGATCATCCCCCCTGCGTCCTCCCCCGTTCTCCTTCATTCTTCCCATCCTCTGATTCCCGTTCTCCGCGTCGTCGTTCCTCTATAGCTACCCTTCCCCCGCATCGCGACGATTCTGGTCGCTTACAATATTCGTTTTTATTCGTCTTTTTTTCCTGTTGTACCCTTTTCTATAATCAGTAAACCGTTTGTAATCCTTGTGATATGAACGTGTGCAATTTCGCGGTATTTTCTGTGAAGATTTACGTTTTAGTGTAACACTCGTGCCGTGTAAAAAGGGAAACGCGACCGTTTCCCGTGTGTACTTCCTCGTGACAGACGGCTGACGCAGCAACGACGGTGGCGTGGTGTTCTTGCTTCTTGTGTCTCTCGTGTTGTAAAAATCTGCCCCTACGCTCACTCTCACCTCTCGGAGACCCCCCTCCGAGGAAAGGATTCGATTCCACAGCGAAGAAACATGGGGAGAGGGACGTCGCTGTGAGTAAATACTCAGGCGTCAAGCACGACGCGCCAGATATCTTCGTTCGGTGTATCATATCTTTGCGAAATATCTCTTTCGTTATTTTTTCTAATGTTGTCAAGAAATTATTTTCATATCTTCGATTTTTTTCCTTGGATGATGGCACTATTTTTATTTAGGCAATTACAATGTATTTCATATACATATGTCACTGATTGACATTTACAATTTATTCAACATTTATTTGTGTATTAGCAATAATATACTATATTAAATTTTGGAAAGGATATTGATTTACATATGAATTTTTGTAATTAACTCTGTAATTTGTACTCTATAAAATTTATTAGTACATGTAATTAAATCAAATTTGATTTTTTACAATTTTTCAGATACTTGATTGACGGTTTGCAATGAATTTCCCGCCGTTCGGAAGCCATTTTCCCGGTACTATTCCGAGTATTCACCAGTTCGCAACCGACGGCTCCGGCGGTGCAGGCGGACGTTACGCCAATCATTTTCCCAACCAGCCTCCAATTGGAGTGCCGGTTATGGGAAAGTACCGTCCTGAAAGTAACGGCGTTCAATCTGCTCAGTCACAAGTAATGATGAACAATAAAGCAAATTATCCCAACAGCAATGTTCATCATTATCCAAATGTACCATATTCCCAAGCTCAACCAGTTCAACAGCGGCCCTCTAATTCGCCTGGAATGCCAGAGAAACGGTCGTATCATCAAGTAAGCTCCTTTGACACTATTTTACAGTATTGCGTGTAGGAGTACTTTATAGAAAATTAAAACTTTTCAGCAAGCAACAGAAACAATAAATCAACAAGATGTTTGCAATCTCCTACAGGATAAAGATAAAACTAAGGAGAAGAAAGCAGACGAGCAACAACGCAATGGAGAAACAACAACAAATGGTAGTCAACAAGATTATACAATGCATCAACATCATCAACAGCATGCTCATACTCAAACTCCTGCAACTATGCCTGCTACATGGCAATCTTTGGCTACTCCTGGATCTACAGTGGCAGATTATCTCAGTCATTTACCAGCTAGTACTTTACCATTAAGTTTACATCATTTCTTAAAATATTCTGCTGAAAGTATTAAAAAAGAATCAGAAATGGCACAAACTACTTCAGTAGCTGTAGCAACTACGACAACACCTAATATAATGATGTCTCCAAATAATAAAAAGAAAAAAAAGAAGAAGGCTCCTAAAGAAAAAAAGCCACGACCAAAACCTGGAGAAATTCGTTTAACTACAGCTTTAGATGGTTCTACATTATATTGCTGCCCAGAGTGTCATATGGCATATCCAGAACGTGAATTATTGGAGCAACATCTTCTAGGACATACTTTAGAACGAAGATTTGTTTGCGATATTTGTGGTGCAGGTCTCAAAAGAAAAGATCATCTTACACGTCACAAACAGAGTCATAATCCTGAACGTCCATATGTTTGTACTGTTTGTTTAAAAGCTTTCAAAAGAAAAGAGCAGTTAACATTACATTTTGTTATACATTCGGGTGAGAAACGACATGTATGCACAGAATGTGGCAAAGGCTTTTATCGTAAAGATCATTTAAGAAAGCATACCAGAAGTCATATCGCAAGAAGGGTAAAAGCTGAACTCAGTCAAAATGCTGGTAAGAATTTGAATGATTTTTATCTATTTAATAATAAAAAAATAAATAATAAAACTAATAAAATTTCTTTTATTGCAATAATATTTTTTTGTCTTTAGGTACACAGCAAAATCAACAACAAAATAATGTTTCAAATATGCAAACCACAGCTGTTACAGCATCATCTGTTCTTTCTGGTGGACATCCAGGACCTCTCCTATCCTGAGCCCCGCCACCAGGGAACTTTCAAGTTCCCCATCCAAATAATATTCTTCATTCACATACTTCTCATCATTCTTTGCATCATCATCATTTGACAGCAGTTAACGCGGCGCATCAATCAAGTGTCACGCCACTTGCTACATCCAGCCACTATCAAACGCATGATCTCAGTTTTTTGGGACACGTTAAAGATTTCTGAGAGCAGGGGAAAACCTCAATTAAGAGGTAACAAAACTGACAAATTATGTGAAGCACTCTTAGTTAAGAGTTGATTCAATCGCTTTTTTTAATTTTGATTTTAGTAAGTTTTTTACAATAACAAACAACTATCCGTGATTCTGTTGACTCTCTATGTCCTAGTACAATAGTGCAAAAACTGTGACAATTATGTAAATTTTTCAATAAAATGCACAGTTTTTATTATCTGTATATCAGGTACATCAGGTTTTTGAAATATGTATGTATAAATCTTGTCTTTAAAAAGTGTGCCATATATGTATGTACATGATTTAAAAAGAAAAAATAGAAAAAGACATAGAGAGTGTTTTCATGCACACAGAAAAGGAAAGCTATAATTTTCTCTAGGAGCGTTAGATTAGATCTTGATATAAGAATCTTGCCATACTATTATATGTATGAAAAACAAAACATATTTTTATGAAAGCTTGTTGCAAACACAAAAAAATTACAATATTATCAAGCAAAACTTATCAAAAGAGAAAAAAAATATAAGTTTTTTAATTGAGTTAAATTAAATAATTCAATTTAATTTAAATTTTTATAGATTTATTTTTATTCAATTTAAAATCGTTGAAAACAAATAATATTTACAAAAGCATAAAATTAGTGCGAATAAAGACATGTATATAAGGATGCAAACGAGTCATCCCACCGATTAATATGTAATGTCTTTCAATTTTTTATTAAGCTAAAAAATGTTTCTTTTAATTATCAATCTAATGAAATTTTAAATTTATTTAAAATTTTATCTTGATCTAAAAAAATCAGCTATTCATAATTTTTTATGAAATTGCACAAATTCTTTGTTTTTAAATTTGGATTATTTAATTTTTTAATGAAGCAATAGCTTATAAAATAATAGCTAAAAAAATGTGGCAATATTTTAGTAAGTAAAAGAGAAAAGAAGATTATTTCGCTTTTGTTTTTATAAGTTCATTTCGTTTATATATAAAGTTGACAGTATTTTATATTTTACAATATATAGTTCCAAATTTTTGCTTGTATGTGTACATTTATATATAAGTTACGTATATATATTTATATATACTTATATACGATTTCATAGAAAATCGTATTAAATCATTCTTTTTTTATATACATAAATTCTTTAGAAGTTTACATCGTTTTTTATATCGTTTTTACATTGTTTTTTTTATACATATTTTTTTTCGTTAAATCCCTTTAATTTTCGTTGAATACTGATCATGTTAGTAAACGTTTTTCGTTAGTCTTCACGTACTTTCTTTGTTTACATTATTATTATTATTATTATTATTATTATTATTATTATTATTATTATTATTATTATTATTATTATTATTATTATTATTATTATTATTATTATTATTATTATTATTATTATTATTATTATTATTATTATTATTATTATTATTATTATTATTATTATTATTATTATTATTATTATTATTATTATTATTATTATTATTATTATTATTATTATTATTATTATTATTATTATTATTATTATCATTATTATTATTATTATTATTATTATTATTATTATTATTATTATTATTATTATTATTATTATTATTATTATCATTATCATTATCATTATCATTATCATTATCATTATTATTATTATTATTATTATTATTATTATTATTATTATTTTTATACATATATATTATATTGTAATCAAATAATCGTCGTTAAAAGTTACTTTTTTAATCTTTTTTATTTCTTATTTATCTGTGTCGTGAATATGAAATATCCTTGCGGACTGTGATTGTTTCGGACAGAATTGACACTTGTTCAAATTGTCTGACCTGCCTGATATGTTTTTTCAACTACTTCTTCTTTATTTAGTATTATTCAGTGTGCCATTTTCTTTCAATTCTCTTCGCCAATACTTTCTTGCCACAAGTATTACTCAATCTAATAGATCGTTGATGTCATTCTTTCGTTTTTAATTTTTATTAATATTTTATATCTTTAAATATTAAATATTAAATATTAAATATTAAGTATCTATAAATCTTAAATATTATACCTAATAAACAGTTGAATATATTTACAGTGATGTAAAATGAAGAAAGAAAATTTAGAAGCATAACAATATTAAGATAATTATGAACATGATGCATTATTATAAGAAAAAGTGAAAAGAAAAAAAATCGAAAGCTTCGTATTCGTTGGGAGGACGACGCGTTTCGGCGATCCATTACTGCTTATAAGATAGACTATAAAGTATTTTATAAACTTAGGATTATACAAATAGGATAGACGTACAAATCTCTATCGTTGATATATTTTTTAATTATTCTTCTCATGAATATAAACATAATACATAATTTTCTAATGATCTTCTAAATTTGATTCAATTAAATATATTTTTTTTTCCAACCGATTTTTTTGCATCATAATTTTAGCAAAAAGTCATACGTTTTAGCAAGTAATACGAAAAATTCAGGATTCGTCAGACCTCATATAAGGATGTACTAAAATATTATATACAAAAGTCATACACACACACACACACACACACACACACAATTATATAAGAATGAGTTGTATTAAAATACTCCACCGTCATGTATTTGTAATTATGAAAAAGAAAAAAAGAAAAGAGAGAAACAGAGAGTACACCTTAGATTATATGTTTAGGCAATAAGTTTATATACAAAAAGAAAAAAAAATAAGATTATTACGATATATAAATTGGAAATTGAAAAAAAAGTGTAAAAGAAGTATGTGTGTTTGTATCTGAACGTGTACGCGCGCGCGTTGGAACGTATGCATCTGTATACGTGTGTTTTATGCGTGCATATAATATAATATAATATAATTGAAAACATGAGAGAAAAAAAAAAAGTCTGTGAGAAATTAAACAAAAAAAAAATGTTGACATGTGTGTAGTTATAATTTTATATATGTGTGTATATATATGTATATATATATATGTATATATATGTGTATATATATGTATATATATGTATATATATATATATATATGTATATATATGTATATATATGTATATATATGTATATATATATATATATGTATATATATAATACATACTGTGAGAGAGAAAGATATCAAATTTTTCCGAAACAGGAAATCGATGTGAAAAAAAAAAATAATGAGATAAATAGCTTTATGATTTATTAAAATAAAAACAGTTTGAGCGCGCGCGCGAGAGAGCGAGAGAGATTTTTCAGAAGTTTGACATACAATTTTTTTGAGAGAATTAAACAAATGAGAGGCTCAAGAAGCGGTCTATTTTCAAGAGTAGCCAAAAAAAAAAAAAGAGAGAAAAAAACCTGATATTTCCACACTCGACGAAACGGACAGTTTGTCTCCTTTAATATTTTAAAACCGACCATTTCGTCGAGATAATAGGCATAGTTGGTGTTCCTAGAGAAAAAAAAAATGAGAAAGAGAAACAAAATGAAAGAATAAAATAGTTAATGCGTCTCTAAAGAAGGAAGAAAAAAAAAAATAATAATTCTCCGGTGCCTTTGCATAGCGCTGGACTTTAACCGCATCTGCATTTTTCCACCTTATTAAGTCAAAGTCCATGAAAATGGCCTCGTGCATAGCTTTTTTTCGGAACACCTTGTGTATGCTCCTTTCCTCTTTCATCTCCCGTTTGTAATTTTTTTTGCTCATTTTTATTGCTAGAAATACTCTTTTTTGCAATGCGAACAAATTAAAAAGATATGAACGAAAAGCGGTTTAACGGGCGATCGAGAGAGGAAGAAGATGAAATATTTTTTAATAATGCGAAAAATGATGATTTGATTGAAAGATTGAAATAAAAGGAAGATGTGTTTTTAAAAAGAAAAGAAAAAAAAGTGATCGAAACGAATAGACAAAAAAGGAATGACAGTAAACAGAATAAAGAAATACATTTTTTGGATTTAGTTTTTTCTGTTTCAATTAAAATATTTTCTGTTTTTTTTCTTTCTCTTTTTTTTTCTTTTTTACAATATTTTTTGATAAACGAGTCAAGCATAAAAAAGAAAATTAAAAATTTATTATTCGAATAGAATTTTTATTTTTATTTTTCAACATTAAAACTTTTCTTGTAGCGCCATGTATACACTTTGTACTTATTCTTTTTGTATATTAAATTTGTGTAGATAATTTTCTTTATATCATGATTAGAAAAAAGAATTATAGGAGATTGCCGAAAGTAGAAACTCTGTTTCTCAGATTGAGATGATTAAAAACCATTTAATTTACACCCTAATTTTAATATTGGCCAGATACTTTTTTTTTTGTTCTTGTAATAGATAGTAGTGTCTAATGATTAAACAAGTATAAATATCGCGTTTTATAGAACATAAGTAGTAATAAGATATAGGCCTTTATTGCCTAATTTGCACGAGCTAAGAGAATGAAAGAAAGAAATTACGAGTGAGTTGCAACCGAGAGCGAGAGAATAGTGAAAAAATAACAAAATGATAATAACGGATTGAGTTCGCGTAAAATCTCGTTTTGCAATTTCTTGAAACTGTGAGAAAAAAAAGATATAAAGGAAACATCTTAAATCTTGAGAAAAAAATTCTAGTAAAAATTTATACAATTTGTTTTTTGCATAGTAAAAAATATTTTTTATGCTCAATTTATTTAATCCTCTATAGATTAGATTTTAATTAATAGAAGGAACATGTCATAACTTTTGAAATGAATTACTAGAATAATATGAAATATTAAAATTATTAAAACGTTAAAAATCTTGATCTAAAAAAGCTCAGTGTTTTACTTTAATAATATATTAAGCTATAGAGGATTATGCGATTAATAACATTATTATTATTATTATTATTATTATTATTATTATTATTATTATTATTATTATTACTTTTTTGTATCATTTGTATACTATTATTTACAGCGATACGATTAGATAATCAAATTCTATTTCTGTAATAAGTTTGAAAATAATCATTGCTCGAAATGAAATGTTTTATTTATCCTAATATCTTTCGATTGTTAAAAACTGTATCATCATTAAAAATTACTAATTTTATATTTATGGATAATTTTGAATGCAATTTCGAGCATTGATTTATACATAAAATTTATTATTTTCAACAAATAATTTCAGACAAATGTAATTGCTCGAACAGGGAAGATAAAGAAAAAAAAATCTAAAAATTTAAAAAATAACAGTTTGTTATAAATCAAACGCGATTCACTGAGAGATATGAAGATGACAATGAAAACCATATTTTTCTACGCAATGTCGAAAAAAAAAACTTAATCGTACTAATCCAGAATAGAGCCGAAAACAAATTCGATTTAATAAAATAATCTCGTTGTGAAGAATAATAATTTACTTCACACGCGAGCTACAAATTTCAATTGGTTCATGCAAAAATGTAAAAGTGCAAAAAAAACATGAAAGAAAGGGAAAAAAGTACAATGTAATGAAACTTGAGATGCGCGCATTATATTTAGAACAGAGTCGAAGCATTCTCTCGTGCACTTTTTTCCTTGTAAATACAAGAATTGAAAAAGTAGAAAAAGAAGAAAGAAGGATAGATTTAAGATAAATAAGTAAAAATTCACAGTTTTCGAATAAAATAAAATAATGATTTCTCGAAAGAAGCATAATTTTTTATAGAATTCACTGAATAGATTATTTAACAAATCTTAGACACAGTTAGAATAACTGTACACGATCTTTTATAATCTAACTTTATTCTTTTTTCACAACATATAAATTTAAAAATTATTTATATATTTAAATTCTGAGAAAAATTTGTTTTTAATCTCTAACATTAATTTCTTTAAATTAAATTATTTACGTATTTCATCAATCAAAGAAAAGAAATATAGTTTAATCGATTATTAATCATAATAAATCTTTAAAAAAAAATTATAGATAAACAAAGGATAATATAAAGAAACTAGAGCATAAAAGCAAGAGAGAAGTTTTGCATGAACCAATAGGCGCTGTTCTTACGTATATATATTTTATCGAAGAATCCAGCTGCCGCGATTCAGTTTCTCGGCTGTCCTGTGGACATGCTCTGTGTGTGTGTGTATGTGTATGTGTGTGTGTACGTATGTGTGTGTGCTGCGTTTTTTGCGTGAGCTCTGTGCGCGTGTGCGTAAATGTGATTACCGGTTTTTCAAACAAAGACGTCAGCACAACAGGCGAGTAACGACAGAAGGAAAATATGGAAAGATATACAAATTCCTCGACATAGTACAAAGCATTTAAACTCCTCTTTTTCCAATAGCCTAGGAATATAATAAGTACGCAATTGCACATAAGTCATTATGCGTATAATAGACATCTACCGAGTAGCCGGAGAGTCCGCGACGCAACGAAATAATTTATTCTTCTTTTTATGCTTTCTTTTAATATTATATTCGATAATATTTTAGGATTGTTATAATAATAATGCTTTTAATCCTCTGCACTCGTAAATCTTATTTTCTTTATGTAATTAAATTTACTTCGAAAATTTAAGATATTTGGAATATTTAAATTATTTGGAAATAATAATAAAAATTAATAATTTAAAATTACATTTTAAAAAAATAGAGGAAATGTATAAGAGAGAATATTGTTAATATTCTTTTTTCTTTTTTCACTTTTTCTTATTATCGTAATTTTTTATTCGGAAATATAGGTGCAAAGGATTCCAACAGATCGTGTACACAATTAATCTAAAAATTTTTAAGAGACATTTTTTGTTAAACACAAACGCAATACTAAAAATCCGTAAGAAAAATATTCTTACAATTTTTTATGAAACTGTAAAGGCTGACGTTTTATAGATTGAAATAGTGCAAGGTCTTTACATTGCGACCGATCAGATATTAGCAAAGTATATATACTTTTATAATAAACTAGCCAAATTATGAATGACGAATATTTTATATAAACCAAATAGTACTTTGAGAATTAATTTCAATGCAGCTTAATAAGAATAAGATTTATCTTAAGTTTATGAAAACTTGAACTTTTGGGAACGATATCTTAAACTAAATTGTATTTTTCTCATTTCCAAAATGTATTTATTAAATATCTTGATATGTTCTTCATATATTTTTACTATATAGTGTATCATAACAAACTGTATATTTAAAATGCGTAAATAGATACTGCCACAATTGCGGTTATTAATAGCTTCAAATTAAAAAAAGAAACAAGAAGCATTTAATGTAGACATAACGTCAATGAACAATGTTTTTTCGAACGAAATTCATTTATTCTTCAACTTAGATTCATTCATTTTTGAAACTAAGATTGTGTTTTTGGTTGTGGATTTTCCGGACATCCGATAGATAATAAAAGAGGAAGAAAGGGAAAATTATTAAGTCGAATTTATAAATTTATTTTACTTGGATATTTGTAGAAGTTATCTTTTGTTCGAATCTACATATTCATATTCCTTTTCTTTATTTATTATTCTTTTTGTTTATTCCTCATTGAAACATTTGTACCGCAGTCTTCCAGGGTACAAAGGAAAGAGTAAAATAATACCATTCGTCATTAATCAAAAAGTAAAAGAACAGAAAAGAGAACAGAAAGAAAATGAAAAATAGAAAAAAAAACTAATAAAAGAAATTATGTAGAGCTATGCAGACCCTCTGATGATCTCAGCGTTTTATTTTTGTATAGAATGCATAAGAAACATGTATCTAATCTTCAGGAATGTAGAACGAAGAAAGAGATACACAGTTTGAGACAAATGAAAAGAGCAAAACATATGTAGTAGATGAGAAGGGGAAACGTATAAATGAGGAATGTAGATATAAAAAAATACAGACAGACGAATTTAGGTTGCGAGGATAGAAGTTTAAAGTTTGTGAACGTTTTTTCGGACATTTCCCAATGCTGCTTTATGTAATATCCTATATATAATATATATCTATATATATATATATATATATATTAATTGTATGAAAAGTCATCTAAAAAAATATGCTAATTTTTATTGTTCATAATTCCTTTTTTCTCCTCATCCTAATAATTACTTATAAAATAAAGATTGTGATTTTGATTTAATTGGTAAAATTGATAAAAATTCGTATTCTTAATCATATATAATATATAAATTTATTTTAATTTTTATTCTTAAAATAAATAGAAAACTTTTGAATGTCATTTTTTTTGAACTATATTTTCTTAATATAAAATTAAAGTTTTCAACTAGCAAAAATTTTTCGAATTCACAATTCTCTATCAGGATATAATTGAAAAAAAAACAAATTTTTTTCGGATATGAAATATCGTACTATAGATATATGTATGAATAAAATTTGATGAAATATATAAATGTTGTTTTATCCAATTTTATGATTTTATCCTATTTATTTATATTATCTATATTCTGTATATTCTATTTTATCTTATTTTATTCTATATAATAATATCAAAAATAAATATAAAGAATGAATAGTGAAAGAAAGATAGAAATAAAATAAAAATTCTGGAATCAGCGCCATCTCTAGATTATCACAAATGAAACTCAAATATGACAAAGAAAACAAATAATAAGTTAGAAATAAAATAAGAATTGACTGTTAGCGTCATCTCTTATATATTTTCGGAAAGATAATTTTTTGAAGAGATATTTTTGATATTTAAGAGAGCTAATATTTATATCTTTTTTTTTATTATTTAATTTTTTATTTATATTGTGTTTTATTTGCTGCATTCTAGAAATAGCACTGATTCCAGAATTTTTATCATATCTCTATTTTTTTTTTTATTATTTGCTTTATTTTATTATTTGTCTATTTGTATTTCATTTGCAACATTTTAGAGATGGCATTAATTCTTGAATTTTTACTCAATCTTTATCTTTCTTCATTATTTATTTTTCTTTATGCATTCAAAAGGAAGTTTTGATATCTCATTAACTTTATTTTCTAAAATAAAAATACAAAAATATATATGAAATATATTATGACATAAAATTTGTATATATATATATATATATATATATATGCATGTGCGTGTGTGCGCGCGCGTGTGTGTGTGCGCGCGCGCGCGTGTATGTGTGTGCGCGCGCGCGCGTGTATGTGTGTATTATAAGTATATAATAGAAATATATATATATATATATTAAAAATTACACAATTTGAAATTCGATTTTATATATTTAGATACATATGAAATAAGGATTTTTCTTATGAAGTATTATGATTTGATTTGCAACAATTTATAATTTTATGTAATAATGATTTATTAGTTTAATTGCAATTACTACAATTGATAACAAAACGTTGATCTTTTTTAACCATGTTTTGTATAATATATCCGATTATGTACACCTTGGAAGCATTACATAATAAGCCGATATATATGATCGGTTTTTTTTGATAAATATAAATAATGTACAGGAGCAATTTGACGTAACATTTTATGTATAAATATGCGTATAATATATAATGTATTACTATAATACATATTACACATATTTATACGCATATTTATACATTTGCATATAACACACGCATGCACTAAAACGCACACATACATTGACATTCGCGCAATGTAAAACTGTAGTATTAAATTATTTAACATAACATATCTTTATATTCATTGCAAGATCAAAAATATTAAGGAACATTGCTAAGATTTTTAAAAAATTAGAAGATTAAATATATTTACTGTATATTTACAATTTAAAATATATAGAATAAAAATATATAAATAAAAGAAAAAAGCTAAAAATTACATTATAATTAATATAACAGATATAAAACATTTATTTTATATTTTAAAATCTTTTTACTTTTTGTTAAGTATGTAACTTTATGCAATGTTCCTTTCCAGTTAGAACTACAAAATGTATTTTATTGATTATAAACTATTTTTAATGTTAATTTTATATTTCCTTTTCATAAATACGTGCAAAGATAGATGTTATGCTGTTTTTCTTAGGCACATGATCCAAGATGATTGATACCGTTATTTTAGCAGAAAACAAAATCATGTATTCTTATTCTCTTTTTATATAATAAATATACAAATTTAAATATATATATTTTTTAATATCTTGAGCATAAAAAAAATTATTTATGTATTGCATTATAAAGTATTTATATTATTTTTTTCTTAAAAGAAAAAATATTTAAAAGCTGATCTTTTAAAGCTTTTAATTTAGAATACAATAAGATATATTTCTTTTTTTTAAATTTGAAACTAAAAATTCTATTATTAATCTATTTTTTATTTCCATATTTCAAACGTTATTTTAAAAAGTTAAAAAAAAAATAACAGTACCTAGTTTTTATATCCAGTTGTAATTTATATATAAAAGCTTCTTAAATAATTTATATAAATATATTTTTTAAATAAAATTGTTTAAAGTATCTAAATATATATATTATATTTCAAAGAACTGCTCTTAACAGGTACATTCTTACTTTAAGAATATTGTGCATATTAGAAGCATATTAAAAAGAGAAATATAAAATTTACAGAATTATTTTAGAGCCTGTTTGTCTTCTTTTGCTACATGTAAATAGCATTTTCAAATTAATATATATATATATATATATATATATATATATATATATATATATATATATACATATATATATAAATAACTGCAAAATTCAGAACAATTAACAACTATTCTGTTATATCATGAAAATGTCTCTGATAAAGCTCGCTGTATCAATCTCTTAAATTTAAATTGCCTAAATTATAAAACAACTTTAATAAGATAAAAATGTATTAAGTTCTTAAAATAGAAAATGGAGGTGGCCCAGTTTGTCTCATCATCATTGCAAAACTACTTAATCCTTCATCGCCATTATTATGACTATTTTGATTATTTTGTGAACTATTTAAGTTTTTATTTCTACTAGTATTATGACTTTGCAAGTGCTTCTTTAAATGATCCTTTCTATAAAAAGCTTTGCCACATTCTGTACAAACTTGATTTTTGCTACCAGAGTGAATAATCATATGACGTGCAAGATGTTCATTGCGTTTAAATGCTTTGCAACACATATTACACTGATAAGGCCTATCTTTATTATGTCCTTGTTTATGACGATCTAGATGTTCTTTGCGTTTTAAACTTGCACCACAAATATCACAGATGTGGGGTCGTTGTCTATGATCCTCTAAATGTTCATGTAACGCTTCTCTGTCTTCAAATCTATATGCACATTCTGGACAATGATAAATTAACATACCTGAAATTATTAAATATTTATATCAAAATTTATAATACATATTTTTAGATACAAAAAAGTTCAATAAAATACATATAACTTATATTTTCTAAATCTATTAGATCTTTTTAAATTTTTTATATTTACCATTGATATGTTGTGGTTCAACTTCAAATTCAATTTTCGGTCGAATTTCTTGACAATTATGAGTTGAATTATTGCTATTTTCTTCATATTTAGTTACATATGGTAAACCTAATGTACTAGAACATCGTGCTAAATATTCAGAAGTAAGTCTAAAATCTATTTGTAATGGATCAGTCATGGTTGCTGCATCTACTTTTTGAATAGTCTGTGTACCCGAAGATTGATGAGATATTTGAGAACATGTTTCCTTATTTCCACAATTATTTTCATTTCTATTTTCATCTGTATGTTGAGCATGTGATACTGGATGTCCAGAATATGTATATCCAGTCATATTAGGTTGATTATGTTGATGGTTGTGCATTTCAGATGAATATTTTATATTACGTGTATCATAAGCCATTTTTTAATGTGTAACAAAATAAATTTGTTTATCATTTGCCTATAAATATAAAAATGATGTAATAAAAAATTAACAAATAATAATAAATATAAAAATATATATTACAATTAAAAAAATAACAACTAATAATTTTATTAAAAAAAATTGCATTTATAATTTAAAAGATTAAGTTTCATTTTTCCATTTTAAAAACTGAATAAAAATATTTTATTTTTATAATTTATTAAAAAGATTTTGATAAAATTGTGAATTTTATTAGTTTGAATATATTAGTTTGAATATGAAAAACAATTTGAAAAAAATTTACATATGAAGACAATTTTATCGTAAATTCAACGTAAATGAGATCGTAATGAGAAATTTTATTGAGCAGGTCAGGATAAGTGTCACTTAGCAGTAAATATTTTCGAAAATTTTAAATATCCTTAAAAGATATTAAAATAATTGAAAAACAAAACTATTTATCAATATTATATACGTGAATTAAATTTACTCACCCCCTAGGTACAGAGTCAGTCGTAAAATGAGCACGTCACTGATCACTATTTGTTTGTATTGAGCTTGGCCATCTTTACACATCAGCTGCTATACAAATTCCGAGTCCTTCTTCTAACTGGCTATTTATTTTACAAAAATATGTGTGATTCACAAAAATATTTAGATGCTGTCATAATTTTGATTTTTATATACTGTATTTGAAGTAAATATACATAAAACAATAAAAAAATTTGCAATATGTTAAAATATATATTAAAATATAATAAATAAATATTTAAATGACAAAAAAATAAAGCTTTCTTCGATAAACTTTAAAAAATTTTTAATTTACATATATCAGCTATAAATTACTATAAATATTAAAAAAAATTGAAAAATTTTCATATTATAAATATATTCGAACAATTTATAAATTTAGTTAAAAAATTAAAATATATATATATATCATGATCGTATAGTTTATTTATTTAGAAAAAATTATCAATCTGATTATACGACTAATTATAATTACGAGCAGTATATTTATTGCATCCTACAATTTCATTTTGAAATATAAATATTAATTATATATGATAATTATATATTATATTAATGATATAATGCTCGCAATAGAAAAAACATATTTTATTTAAAAAAAGCAACTATTTAAGATAATTCACTATTTAAGAAGACATTAATTTTTAAATTGATTTATATTTTTTTCAAATCAACAAATTAGATTATTTATATTTTTAATAATTGAAATTAATTACTAAACATTTCTTTTATTAATTTAAAATGTATTATATATAATGAAATAAATAAAATTTATTATTTTTTTTTAATTTAACATAAATTGCAAATATAATAAATTTTTATCATTTCTTTCTTTTATTAAAAATATTTATTTATTAATTTTAATGATTAATTCTTAAATATTTACATATAATATTATTTTTATTTAAATTAAAATTTTTTTTTAAATTTATTTAAATTCAAAAATGATAAAACAAAATATAAATGCATTTTCACATTAATGATACTTTGCAATAAATAAATATTTCAAGGATTTAATTTATTTTTTTTATACAATAATAAAATATACGGAATTAATAATAAAATATAATAATAAAAAATTATAACAACTTTATAAAATTTATATATGTAATTTTAATAATTAAAATAAAAATCGAAATGAATTTTTTTTTCAACAAAAAATTAGGAAATATAAATATATATATATGAAAGTTAATAAGTAAGTACACATAATGAATCAGATCTGTTTGTATATTTAACCTTATTATATACAAGGATTGTATCATAATAAAACAACGATTATATAGTTGTATACGTATTTTGTCTATAAGAACTCGTAACATTCGTACAATGTATGTTAATCACATGATCGCGATATGATCATATATAACAAAATCTAATC
This sequence comes from Apis cerana, assembly GCF_029169275.1. NCBI lineage: Eukaryota > Metazoa > Arthropoda > Insecta > Hymenoptera > Apidae > Apis > Apis cerana. The sequence goes on along the minus strand of NC_083858.1, from coordinate 11,980,542 downwards.
ATAAATTCGCTATTCTTTTCTTCTTTTATGTCAAGAAATAAAGAAATAAAGAATAAAGGTATACATCCAATTTATAAAACTTGATTCGAAATATGAATATTTCTTATTCTAAATATATTTAATTATAAAGTATATGGCATTTAAGATTTTTCATGTCTGCAAAAATATCATAAGAAGTAATTATATTATAAATCAATAAAGATCAATAATATAAAATAAAAATGTAAAAATAATGACGTGAGTTATCGCATCCCATATTTAAGAAAATTTATTTATGTTTATTTATTATCGAAATGCAATTTTTGCAATATTTATATACTTGTAAAATATTTTTTTAATGAAACAATGAAAAATAATAAATTAATATTTGTTTGAGCTTTGGCAGATGCTTGCGAACAATAGATTATCTTTGTTATCAGCTAAATAATGAGTGTTCAGAAATATTTAGAGCATACAACATAACATCTGAAATGATAAAATTCTAATCATATCACAAAAACCAATAAATCATATTTTATTCGTATATTTTGTAAAATAAAAATGAACATCTTATGAAATATTTAGACGTTGAGCAAAGATACTTAACACATTCTATGCCGTTAAAAATTTCAAATTTTATAAATAATATTTTTGAATATTATTGTGTTAAATTATAATTGTTTATTATTATTATTATTTTTATATTTATTTTGATACATATTCTTTTTTCATATTTCACATTTTTTTTAACATATTATATAACATATTATAATATATTATATAAAAACATATTATATATATATATATAATATGTTATTATACATATATATATATATATATATACATATATATATATATATATATATATATATATATTATACATATATATTTAATATTATAAGAAAAATATTTCTTTTAAAAATAATGTAATTTTCAATCAATGCTACGAGTTATCATCTTCATATGGCATGGAATGTGTTACTGAAATTATTTAAAGTCAACTATAGTATGAGTAATGAAGGAACATAATACCTTGCATATAAGTTGCAATTTATGAATAAATTCAACAAGATAAAATTTATAATTTCGTTACATTGTATAAAATAATATGCTCTTTTTTTTTCTTTTCAAAGGATATCGTTTTATGTAACACAATATAATTTTATTATATCTCAAATTTTAGGAGACATTAGAATACACATAGATAATAATAAAGTATATGGTAATAATACAGTCTCAACATCATCTACTTTCGCGGTTCATGAAATCGAAGATATTATCGACGTGCGAATCAGCTATGTGTATACATGTGCAATAGTATCTTTTTGTTTTAATATTAAATAAATAGTAAATAAATCTTGATAACTTTTAAGTCTATTCAGATCTCGTTATTGTAATGAATATTCCCGAAATTTGATCAATATTCGTTTTATAATTTTACGAAAAAATATGAAATAAACAAATATTTTTTTGGAATGCTTTTTAATTATGTTTGTTATTAACAATGAAGATTTCTCCGATAAGCTTTAAAAAAAATGAAATGTCTTTGAATCAAAACACTATTTTTAAAATTTAAATCCATTTTACAAATTTTTTTTTCTTCACTTTTTTTAATTAATCATAATTCAACATTTTTTCAAGTTTTTTACAATTTGTCGTTTCGTTATTTTACGATTTAAAATAAAAATATCGAGAAAATTAATTGTAATGTGATGAAAATTATATCTAATAAGAGATAATATCTAAATGAGAATCTCATTCTCGATGTTACAAAAATCGTGTGAAGGAATCGAAATTCCATCTTTTTGAATGATGATCTTCTACAATGTTCAGTCTCTCGGAGAAATTTTTTTACCGAAAATACGTATATTTATATATATTTATATAATTAATATGATATACGTTGTTCAAAAGTGTTTTTCTTAATTACACAAAGATCAAAGTTATATTACGCGACACTTTTTTTTTCTATTAATACTATCTATTAAAGAGTCGCGGCATAAAATTAACAAAGCATCACTACAATTCCATCTTCTTCTTTTATCTTATGTTTCTCAAATCTCTAAATATATATATAAAGAAACCGATATTCTTTTGTGTACAGTACAATAAGATAGTTATCGCGCATCATTTGGGGGATTAATAATTTGAATAATTAATTATATATAATTCAAATAGACATTTACATATATAGTTTATCACATATTATTTTTCTTGTGAATCTTAACAATTTCAGATATGGATTATATTAGTTTTATTTATTCAGGTATGTCTATGTGACATCTTTAACGATGTTATCTTCATTCTCGACAATAATATTGAAAATCGATTTTTTTTATTTTTATAAAGTATATTTTTGATGAAAATGTAACAAACAAAATATTAAAAATCAAAATTCTTTGTATAAAAAATATAGAAGTATTAAAAAAAGATAATATTCGAAATTGATAATAAAAAAGAATATCATAATATTAAAATATTATAATAATAAATTATATTAAATAAATTATAATATATATAATATTTATTATATATGTAATATATATAATAAATATATTTAATAATATAACGCAATAATTTATATTATTGATAATTTGCACTATATTATGTCTGAAATAAAATATTTTGTCGAGAACATTGAAACAACGTAAGAGTGTAATGATATTGATTATTAATAAATAAATTCATATCGGACATCTATATTCTTATAATTTTCCATGATGTCCTATTATTTCAAACGAATCAATACGATAAAGTATTAAAAAGAAGTTTGACATATTTTGCATATCTATTCACTTTACACACCTGTACATTGGTAACAACAGTTTTATTAACGTTCTTATTAATAACAATATTAATAATTTCTTCGTATTTGCATTATTCTAATGCAATATTATTGTTACAACTTAATGGACGAGTATATTTTTTTATATTTTATCAATTTTGGTAATTCAAATATTTTATTTCCTTATTCTAAAAATAAAAGAAAAAATAAAATAATTTTTTCATACATTTTTTTTTAAATTTTTACAAATATTCTATTGAAATATTCATTATAAATAACTATGATTTATGCATGCTCATCGTCCTTTAAGAATTAACAAAAACAGAAAGAAGGAAGCCTTTTCTATTTATACATGGTCTAAACATGTCGTAGTCACATTTCCTAATGCATTCCAAACACTCTATCCAATAGTGCTTGCATATATACTTCAATTTATCTCATGTATTTGCATGCTTTTAATAAAATATTAATTTTTATTTTAATAATACATTCACGTTGTAATATATGTAACAAAATGTGTCAAACACATCTAAAGAAAAATTATAAAATTTATCGAATTTTATTTCCTCCATTGTTCCAACTTTCTTTCGTTATAACTAAAACTAACTCAAATAAATATTTTTTAAAAATATAAGGATACAATTTATAAACAAGATTTATAGAAGAAATATATAAGACTTATTTTTTATAATTTTTAGTGTGATATACATTTAAAGTATATAACATATATATTGATAGTACTACTATTTTAATAAAAATTACAAGTTAATATACGATATAATAAATTATTATAATTATTCAATTGGTAGTAAAAAAGACTAATATTAATTTGTGAATTGATTAGATCTGTTTCAAATAAAAGTATTAAAATAAAAATATTTAAACATAATGCAATGAAACGAAAGTATTTAAGAAATTTTAATAAGAAAAGAACACGATGAAAAGAATATATCATTAGAAATATAGTTGGGACAACCGAAGATTAATTCGACTCTTTGGTGGAGGCCTTCTAAATTAGTCGAATTAAGCGTGACAATAGGTCATTTGGTTCACTCTAATGAAAATTTGTCTGGCAAAATTCGATTTTCTTTTTCAATTTTCGCTATTTATTTGCCATTGTGATGTATGTATGCATTTAAAATGTATATGATGTATGTAACACATATAATATATGTAAGCAACAATATTAATATACAATAATATCGTACTTATGAATAATGTATAACAATACGATTTTACAATCATTTACTTTTTTTTTCTTCAGTAGCAAATGATATATTGTCAGCGCCTTTGTTACTTTATGATATAGTTAATACAGTGCTGATGATGATGATAATGATGATGATGATGATGATAATAATGATGATGATGATGATGATAATGATGATGATGATGATGATAATAATGATGATAGTAATGGTAATAGTAATAATAATAATAGTAGCAATAGTAGTAGTAGCATTAGTAGCATTAATAGTAGCAGTAGCAGCAATAGCAGTAGCAGTAGCAGTAGCAGTAGCAGTAGCAGTAGCAGTAACAGTAGCAGTAGCAGTAGCAGTAGCAGTAGCAGTAGCAGTAGCAGTAGCAGTAGCAGTAGCAGTAGTAGTAGTAGTAATAGTAGTAGTAGTAGTAGTAGTAATAGTACTAGTAAGAATAGTAATTATAAGAACACTATATCATAATAACATAATTATCATAATAATTAAATGAAATAATATGGACAATAATATATACAGCCTATGTAATACGTTGTCGTTGTAAAGTTATATAACTATAATAATAAAAGTAAAGTTAAACGCGGCCCTTTGCATTTGATTCGAATATCATGCTACGCAGGATTTTCAATGACAAACATGGAGCTATGCTCTTTCTGAACACCTTATTTCTTTAGGACGTACTAAGACCAAAGGCTGAATCAGACGGCATTCTTACAAACATTATAAAACGGTTCGCTTACATTATTCAAGATAACAAATATCATTTTTTATTATTTGCACCTTTTATTCATTTGCTCAATAAATTCATATTCTATTAAACAAAACAAGAAATTTCATTTTGTTTTCATTACATTTTAATACTATTTAAAAAAACACAAAATTTGTATTTTAACTTGTAATTTCTTTTTATACATAATAATAATATTGAAAAGCTTACTATAATAATAGTAATATTTTTTAATAATATATCATGTACATTTCTATCTACTAATATTTATATAATCAGAATTTATTTTTTTATGTTACTTATTCAATTTTGGTATTATATTAGCGAAGACAAGTACCGAATAACATGCATAGGATATCATTTATAGTATAGACCAAACAAATAAAAATGTTATATTACGCTGCTATTCGCAAATGTACAGATGTATATTATATATATATATATATATATATATATATATATATATATAATATATAATGATATATGCATTTTATATAATGATGTTCAGAATCATTCATCTGTTCAAATGATAATCATCATATTACTATTCCCCTTTTGAACTCACAGAATACAAGTACATAACATTTTTTATTGTCAATCCAATAATTTGCCATTATATTTTGTTTTTATATGCTAATTTAAGTTAGCAATAATGTACAATCAGCTACGAGTATATAAGTAAATGTCATTATCTTAGAATTCGATATTGCAAGGCAATGATTAATCTTTTTTTCTTCTTCCTTTTTTTTTTTTTTTTTTTTTACAAAATCGTCCCTGTGATAAACTAGAGTGTCGAAAAGAGCGCATGATTTAATGTAACTTTTTTTAAATATTTGTATAGCATTTAATGCATCGATAGATTTAATTGTAAGAATATAGTTCAATATTTGTCTTGTGTTGAATAAAAATCGAATAAATCAAAATTTAATCAATCTTATATGCGATGAAGTGTATTTTGATTTTGCATAATTAAAATGTTTCTATAGATTGTTGCAAACATATATATCTGATCAATTTTTATTTCTGTTTCTTTTTTTTAAATATTTTTTGTTAATATGTTATAGCGATTATGATATACTAAATAGTATTAAAAATAAGCATTACAGATTATCTTTCATAGCCTTCATTAGCACAGATCTTATAGTCATTAATAATAACTTAACATATCTTATATTCTCAGTTCTGATTTTGTTATTAAGATTCGTAAAATCGTTGTGCCCGAAAAAATATACATGTATATATATATATATATATATATACATATATATATATATATATATATATATATGTATATATGTATACACACACACACACATATGTTTCAATTCAATCAAATAAATTGAAAAAAAATATTTTACCAATAAAATTTATAATTTTCCAGATTTGTCTTGTTTACTTAATTCAAGAGCTAAAGCTAATTCCGCTTCTTCTTGTTTTTTGCGTCTACGCCTTTCTTCTTCGGTCTTTAAACTTTGTTGGGATGCCCAAACAAATTGCTCTTCTTCGCTTAGTGTTAAAGGTGTGTTATTGCCGTTCCAAATTTTACCAATTTCACTTTTAGATTTTTTATCATTAAAACTAAAACTTTTAGATTTATTATGTGCTAAATCTTGTCCGTGTCTTCTAGTAGATTTTTCATTCTTAGTAGAAAATGCTTCATCTATATCGATCGTTTTTATCTTGATATTTGAAAATGCATCAGATTCAATGGTCTTTATATTTCGGTTGTCATCAGAAAATGCTTTCACGAAATCAGTATCGAATTTAGCATTGTCTTTATCAATCTTGTTTTTAGTGAAAGATAAAGTATTTGAGAAATCAGTATCAAAGCTTTTTGTAAATGAATTTTTACGCGAAAGTGCTGAAATTGTTCCATAACTAAATGGATCTGCATTGCCTGCCATTGTTTCATTTTTATTTGCATTGAAATCTTCTGTATCGTCGGCGAAAGGATCTGCTATATTAAAAAGGTCTTCATATCGATAGTCTCTGAAGGGATCTTCCGTGAAGTCAGGCAGCTTTGAAGTTACCGTTGATACTGTATGTGTTCTGCTGGTTGGTCTGGGTGGTGCCGTACGATTCAGTGTTGGTTCCGGCTGAAGCATGTTTTTTTCAGTGGTCAATTTTCGTTTACTGAAAAGGCAGAAAGAATATCGCAAAAACCGCTGATTATCATCAAACTGCTGGTCCATGGCTGCTGTTGAATATTAAAATAGATCGAATTGCAAGTAAAATATTTAAAATATTCGAGTTGATTTAATTTTATTATAAAAATATGAAAAATTATACATATTTTATATTATTTTATTAAATTAATCTGTTCCTATATATTATATATAATTGTAATAAATATGTAATAAATTCAAAAGACAAAAAATAAAAAATGAATGATTTTTTACGAATAGAATATTTAATATAAATAATATTAAATAATAACATTAATAATTAAATAAATTAAAAAATATGTAAATTAACTCGAACATTTTATATAATTGTTTAAATATATAATGATTACAAAAAATATTTGTACATGTATTTAATTTTCAATGAAAGGTTTTTTTAATATGTGTTTTTCAATAGCATTAAATGTTATAATGATATAAAATTTTGCTAATGATATGAAATTATTTAGATTTAATTAATTGTACAAATATTTTTTGTGATAAATAATTAAATAATATAAAAATTGTCATGCAGTATCATAAAAAGAAAACATAATACTGAAATAATGAGAACAAATTAATTTGTAGACATCATGCTCCAGGAGCCAGGTCAATGAATAAACTGAAAATTGTGCAGCTTCTACCTAAATATAAAACAAAAAATATATATAATTAATCTTTTTCTGATATTAATGTATTTTACAAAATAATATTGTAATATATTGAAATGATGCATTATTATATATTAAATGTTTTTCCAGAAATGTAAATAATTATTTATGTTATTATTTAAACAAATATTTTATTTAAAATTATATTTTATTCATGTCAATATATTTTACTTTGCATTAAAAATAACTATATTTAAAATATACAATGAAAATGTATAACAATGTATAACATACTAGAGTTTGACAAATCTGGGGAAGGAAAGGATATGGCCAGGAAGATATATGGGAACACTTGAACAAAAAAAAAAATAAATCATTGTAATTAAGAAAAATACCAAAAAGAATAATTGTTCTACTATTATTATTATAATTATTAAAATAAGAATATAATTTTCAACAATATTATGCCAAACCTGAAAATTTGAAAATACGTACCTTGGAATCAAAATTAGCAAAATCTGCAAATCCAGATGTATTAAAATTATTGCTGTTGTTATTATCCATAATTCCTTGCTGAGTAGAAAAAGCATTTGCAAAAGGATCAGGGGTAGGAGAAGGAGTAGGTGGTGCTGGTGCTGCTCGTAAAGGACCAGTAGGTCCTTGAGCTGGTCTTGGAGGTGCTGGTCGTGGTGGTGGTTGTTTTGCTTTTTTTGGAGGAAGAGCAGGACTAGGACTTTCTGGTCGAGGTGGAGCATGAAGATTTGCAAATGGATCATCTCCAAATGGATCTTTTGTTGCCTAAAACAAAAAGAACTAATAAATGAATCAAATAAATATATTTTATATAAAATTTCTTTAATGACTTACTGCCGTTGCAGAAGTAGTTTTAGTGTCAGTTCTTTTTCCATCTCCAAATGGATCAAATGGATCTTGCTTTGCGATATTATTATCATCAAATACACTAAATGGATCAGCTGTGAATCCTCCCTATATTATGAATATAAGAATATTATTAAATTATATTATTTATTATATAACTAATATAGATAATTATTTAAATTAAAAAATCTTACAGTGATACTTGGGGATGAAAATGCATTTCCAAATGGATCTGGTGTTGATACATTAAATGCTTCTGCAAAAGGATCTTGTTCAAATCCATCTAATGTTTTTTCGTTTGTTTTAGAAAAGGAAACGTTTTTTTTATTTTGAATTTTATCTTCTTCATTCGTCTTTTCATATCTATGGATTTTTACATAAAAATAATGAAATATCATTATAGCAGTTATATTATATACAGTTAAAAATAGTATTTATATATATATATACATACTCTAAGCTTTCAATTTCAGGATTAAATTGCAGACTAGTATCAGGTACAAGAGTGGCATCTCCTGCTGCAAGTGCAGAGTCATAAAGTGCAATTGCATCACTCATTTGGCGTTGTTGTTCTTGTAAATGAGTAATTTTTGCTTTTGCTTGACAAATTTGCAGCTGAGTATCTTGTAAATTTTTAGTAAGTTCGTTTAATTGGTCCCTGCTTTTATTTTGCTGCTGTTCTAACTGCTGCTCTTCTTGTCTCAAGCCTTCTAATTCTTGTCGTTTAAAATTCAATTCTTCTTCTTGAGTACGCAATACTGATTCTTGCTCTTCTGCTTGTTGACGTAATTTATCAACCTATTATTAATAACAAAACATATAAAAATTAATTCTTTATGTTAAAAAAAGAAGAATTATATGTAAAAATTTTTATTTTTTATAATTTATATATAAAAATATGTTTGTATAATGTGTTACTTATATACATGTATGTATGCATTTAATATATATACAATTTATGAATTAAGTATTCTTATATACGTAATTAAATGAAATTTATTTTCATTTATATATAAATAGATTTATACATTAAACACATGTTGTTAATAATGTATAACATACTATATAATGTTACTATTATTAACACAAGATATATTATTAACAAATTATTTATTATAAAATAAGAAAATATTTTATTAAATTATATTAAATTAAATATAAATATTAAATATTATATTATATAATATTATATTATATAATATTTAAGACTCAAATCTAGTACAATTCTAGTACAATTTTGATTAAATTTACAGATAAATTTACTTTAATAAGTAAAAAATCTTTTCTAGATTGGAATCTTAAATAAAGAATTGTAAACAAATATAATTTTTTTATGACAATTTATACTATAACTAATTTACCATGCAATACAGCAAAGCACTAGCATTAATTATACAATATAAATAACAAAATAAAGCATTTTTAACTGAGATATAATGTACAATAAATCATTTTTTTATTAAATTTTGTACATGCTTACATAGATATAACTAAAGTTCCACATAATTTGTATATGTTTTTCTATATATGATTAAAATACAAAATAAAAACATGAATTGATTTTATTTTAAATATTTTTAATTTCATTGTTATTATTATAAGAAGTTATATTAACTTTATCATATTATTTATTAATATTACTAATACTAAAGAATTGTAATTTTTACTTCATAAAAGTAAAAAATAAAATCTTCATATTATAACCATACCTGCCTTTTATTAAAAGTAACAATTTTTATGTACCTTTTTTTGTTCCTCATGTATCTTCTGCTCGATCTCACTCAAATCTTTATCTACTTCTGCCTTCTACAAGTCAAACATAATAAAACTAAATCATAATGAAAAATCTATATATATTACAAAATAAAATAAGAAATAAATTGATAAATATTTATCTATCATAAAATATAAATTATATTTATATAAGAAAAAATCATATATATAAAAAATAATAAAAAAATTATTAATTACAAATTAATAGAAATAATTTAAAAAAAAATTATGTAAATTGTAAAATAATAATTATAATTAATTATATTATAAAAAAAGTTATAAAATATTAAATTTAAAAAAGAATTTTCATATTTCTTTGTTTCTTTCTAATTGTTAACTATTTTATTTTTTATTAATTATTTTTAATTATTAACTATTTTTAATATGTATTAAAATATAATGTAATAAAATAATATGCAATATTATATTATATTATTAAACCTTAATTTATATCAAATAATAATTTCTAAGTTATAAAAATTGTACATTTAATTATTTACATATTTTAATAAAAGCATTATATACAAGTCACAAATATACATTTCTAATGTCATGTGAAAGCAAAGCTATACATTCAACAAGCAAATAATCTAAATGTATCATATTACAATTTTATTTACCTGAGCCTTCAAATCATTCAATCGTTTTTGTGCTTCACCTTTCTGATTCTCCAATTGTTTCAATGTAGCAGCCAATGTATCCAATTCGCTTTGTAAACTTTTAATTTCACCATTCTTTATTTTTATATCAGCTTCTTTTTGTGCTATGTCTTGTTCCATACTTTGCCTCTCTTTTACAAGTTCTGCTATATCTTTACTTATCATGTCCAATTCTGGATTTGAATAACCAGATATATTATTGTTTTCCTAAAAATTAAAGTGCATTTTATTTAAAAAAAAAAAAAAAAATAAAATATATTTAAAAAATATAAGATATATTTATAAAATTATGAATTATATGCATGAATGAATAAATATTTTATAAATATGTTTTGTATCTTTAAATAAAAATAAATAAACCAAAATTTAAATATAATCTATATTTTAAAAGTATATTTATGTAATCATATTACATAAAATAATTAAGACAGTGTTATATCATATTTATGTTATAACTAAATATTTTTTTATTAATATATTTTTTTACAATAAATGAAATATTATATTAATTATAAAAAATGACTAAATAATTTAAATTCTTCTTATATGTTTAACATATTTTTTTTATTAATTAATGGTAAAAAAAAATGAAACTTCTTTCTTGCTAGAATTTATTAGCGAAAATATATAATTTTCCGATCTATTATATATCTAATGTTAGATCAATTTATAGAAATAAAGGTACTATCATTCAATGTATTCATTATAAATTCTTCTATGTATTCGCGACGAGTCTTAAACTTGATTTTTCGAGGATCATCTGTACCATACAAAGATTTTAATTTTGCTTTTCTTGCTTCTGTTTGTAACTGTTTTGCAAATATAACATTTTTTGTTTTTTCTTTTTTCAAAACAGCTGTAGGAGATTTATAATTTATTGAAAGAGATATAACTTTTATACAATCTCTCATATCCAAATCTTTTTCTTTCTTATGCAATAAAGACATGCCCAATGTTGCATTTAAATTATGTTTACAATTTTTTGACATATTTCTTAATTTCAATATAAAAAATTAAATAAATATATAAAGAATTGAAAATCGAATATCAAGCTTCATTTGGAATATTATAAAACAAACTGCTATGCATTTAAAATTGCTGTTATATTTATTGTATATAGTTTTTAATTTTACAATAGGAATAAATTTATGGAAAAAATATAATCAAATTCGTAAAAAAATAAGTCAAGTATTGAACAAACAAGAAGGTAATAATTTTTTTTAATAATTTTCATTTTTTTAATAATTCTCAATAAAAATATAATAAATTTTTATTTACATAAAGGGAGTGATTTACTTCTTGATATTAATGAATATGAATATCCAAAAGCAAATGAAACACTTAGAAAAATACATAAAGAGTTATGGCAGGAATATTATAAATGTTTAAAAGAAACATATAATGAAATTGGACCAGAAAGAATTATGTATCCAATAACTTATGAAGTTTTAATAGGAACATTAATCACGTATGTATGATGAAAAAATTTTTATATTACTAATTTTTAATAATAAAATGATTAAATATAAATATAATAATTAAATAATAAATAATAAAATATAAATTTCAGACTAAAATGTCAAATATGTATATCTCCAATTGAAATATATACTAGCAATAATATAGAATGGTATTTCAATAATACTGCTAATAATGAAACAAATAGGCTTATAGATGAAACAGACAATATATTTATTTCACCAGAAGATAGAGCATTAATGATTCGTAACATTAAGGTACAAATTATTAAAAATATTTTTATTATATTAACATGAGAGCTTTTTTAGTCTGATCAAGCTGGTCAATACTGGTGCAAATTTAAAGATACAATATCAATATATTATTATATATCTATTGATACTGATCTTGAAGGAATAAGAACTGTATATCCTACAACAGCACCTAACATGCTTCATGCAATGCCACAAGAGGTTATCCCAGAATATAATTTAAATATTTATACAATGTGGACTAAATGGTCTTTGTGTTCTAAATGTAATGCAATTGGTAAAAAAATACGATATGGATACTGCACTCTTTCTTCACATGAGCAAATTATTAAGAAAAATGTAATAGAAAAAAAACAGTTGGAAGATCATAAAAGAGAAAGTACATTTTTTCTATTACTACATAATAAATATTTATATTAAAAAATCTAAAATAACATTGATTTATAATATAATAATATTTAGCTATAGATAAAAAAAATGAAACAATAAAAATAGCTCAAAATCAAATTATAAATGAAAGTGTAAATAATAAAATCAAAATAGTTTTACGTTTATTTAGAAACAGAATACCATGTAAAAGTAAATATTTACCAAAAGCTTTGAATATTTCAAAAATCAATGATAGAAAAACAGAAATTATGATGCATTATTGCAAAGTATTATTAAATATTAAAAAAAATTTTATATAATATTTATATATATATAAATCAAATATAAATAATTTGTTAACAGGTAAAATGTTCAGAAAATATAATATTTGAAATAAGAGATAAGAAAGGAAATGTGCTTGAAAGTGCAAATAACAGTGCTGGTATATATTCTATGATTCAAGGGATGCCTGCTCCATTATTACCAGTCATACGTACAACAATTTATAAAAAATATAATAAAAAAGCAACTCTTATATGTTTAGGGTAAAATAACATTAAAAATTAAAGAAATAAATTTAAATTTTATCAAATTTTTCAGAAACTTAAATGCAGATATACCAATTATTTGGAAAATAGATGACAATGTTTTAAATCCATCTATTATTAGAGATCAATCTCAAGGAAGAATTTATATTAATTCACAAATGCATATAATTTTCAAATTTTTGAAATTCGAAGATACAAATATCTATAGGTAAATAATTAAGTAATTAACTTTATCAAATTAACTTAACTTTATCAAATTAAACAATAAATTTTTAAAATAATTCTTGATCATATTTCATAAAAATTTTGTTTACAGTTGTTGGCAAAGAAATAAAATTGTTAGTGTAATAAAATTAAATGTAACAGGAGAAATAGAACTTCAAACAAATTATAGCATAATTATGGTTGGTGGAATTTTAATAATTATTGTATTCATGATTCTATTTTGGAGAGTATTTCAAGCTCGTAAACGTATTACAATACATTAACTGTATTAACTGTATATTGTATATTTAAAATAAAATAATTTTAAAAATATTAAATTAATATACAAATATATCATATTATATTAAATTATAAAAATATTATATTCAATAAAAATTTTCATAAAAAGATATTTACCACAATAGATTCAGATGGTTTCCGCATAGAAGGTGGTACCATATCAGGGCTTAAAGTTGCAGGTGGCTCAATACCTCTAAGCTTTTGTTTAATAAGCCACATGGCTAAAGCAAATTGTTCTTTATTTAACTTTCCACTTTGACATGTATCACAAAGACTCCTAAAAAATAAATAAATAATTAAAAAATTTTACTTCTTACTTATCAGTAAATAATTAAAAAATATTTATATATATATATATATATATATACCATATATGAGCTAATACAGTTTGTGGAAGTCCACTTTGAAGGAAGACATCTTTGATTTCAATACCTGAGACATATCCATCCATATCTAAATCAGCTTGCAAAAACAGTTTATCTGCTGCTATTTGATCCTCGGATGAAATTACCCATTGCATATTTATCTAAATCATATATTTTTGTTTCAAATTTAAAATTTTTAATTTTTTATTTTAGTATAATTAAAATACCTTTGTTGTATCCAAACCAGTCATATTCTTCATTGAAGATACATTGGGTAAAGGTGGAATTGGTGGTGGAACTGTTGTTATTACACTCATTGGTGCAGAAGATTTTGATATTGGTACAGTAGAATCTTTTCTTTTCCCTGGTGGCATTAATTCTGGTGGAAGTACACTTGGTATAGCATATTTCTCTAAAGCTTTATATACTAAATGAATAGCCTGTATTAAATAAGGAACATGTCAAACTATATTAAAAAATTTAAGGAATTTATTTATCATGATTTTTATATTTTATATGTTGTATAAGTAATTACTTACAACAACAAATTCATGTCTATCCAGCATACCATCTTTATCCATATCTGCAAGATCCCAAATCTTTCCAAGTGTATCTAAAGGAAGTTTACTATCCATAAGAACATCCTTTACTTTATTACCAGGTATATATCCATTTGAAGGTTGCAAACTATCAAAAAGTTGATCATATTTGGCTCTTTCTGAAGGTTTAATGGACCAATCTCCATTATTGACAGATGTTATTACTGGTAAAGTATTTATAATATTTTTTTGGGATATTATAGGAATATCACCCTAAAAATAAATAACAATAATAAACATAAATATCTTATTTCATATATTAAATAATATAATAATTTACCATTTTTGGAGGTGGCAATTCTATATTTAAATTTGACATACTAAGATCTCTTCCTGCTTGAGCCAATGCACAAAGTTTAAGAGCAACAAAAAGACCAGACTTGTCTAATGAACCACGTGATTGTGGATCTGCCATATCCCATATTTTACTTAATATAACATCACTTAGCTGAGATTTCTTAAGAAATCTTGCAGCTTCCATTGCCCCAATGCGTCCATATCCATTTGGATCCACCTTTAAATATAATTATATTTAACATGTTTTTTTTTTGTAAGAAATTATTCAAATATTTAACTTTAAATTATCTAAATTTAAAACTAATGTAAGAAAATATATCAAAATATACCTGGTTATAATAAGCCTCATATATAGCAGTATGGCTTCCAGCCACCTGCAAAACAAAAATTTATTATACTTATTACATTATAAATTATATTATATTATAAAATATTATATAACAATTTTGAACTTAAATAATTCATAAATTTTATCCATAATTTTATTATAAATTTTATTTATATAATATTATTACCGAAAATATACGCTATATTAACATTAAGAAATACGTAAATAAAATTAATATTTCATATTAATTACAGTTTTATTAAAAAATTTTATTAAGAAATATTTAAAAAAATAAAATAATTTAATCAATTTATTAAAAAATTATTTGTATTGTCAAAAAAGTTTAAGTAATCGACAATACAAATGGATCATATTCAGAAATGCATGGTAAAATTGATATTATTTTTGCATGAAAGAAAAATAAATTTAAAAAAGAAATCGAGTAATAATAATAATTTTAACATATCGAATATTATAGCCTGATAAAATTATAAAAATTAAAATATACCTGCGTGGGTGATGGCAGGGCGGCCATACTTGCATTGAACACTGGCTTAACCAATCAGACTATGAATCGATATGATGTTAACTATTTTACTTAACATTTTGTAGATAAATTTTATTTTTGTTAAATATATTAATAGAACACGAAATAATGATTATATCTTCTCTTTCAAATTATTTAAATTAACAAATAAAATAGATGAAATTTATTAACAATATGAATCACTTATAATGTTGATTGCTATCTCACATTTCATCTTCTTTCCAATAACTGATAATCATGCAAACTAGACTTCATGTAAAGATATTAACATAATTTCAAATTAAAAATCTGTAATGTTTTTTAATTCTTAAATAGAGTTATGTATAAAAATTTATACATATTTATATTTATATAATATATTTTATATATTTATTATATATGTAAATTTTTATATATATCTTTTATTATATTATTTATTATATTATATATATATTATATCTAAGAATAGACAATTTTTGACCTTAATTAAAAAAAATTTATATATATAATAATAATAATAATAAATAATGTAATATGGATATATGAATAAATATCTATTTAATTATACAATTATAGTGCATAAAATTAAAAACAATATTATACAAATAAAACAATAAAAACATTTTATTAAAATTAATTTAATTTATTAAGAAAAAATACATATAATCTAGAAATAATTATAGTATGGTTGAAAGCCGTGGAAAAGGATTTTGTTTAGAAATGACTAATTTTTTATGTTGATGTGATATATAACCTTTAATTTTGCCTTCATAAATTAAGTTTGCAACAATGCATTCTACTTCATCCATATCTACATCATCAATTCCATGCATTTCTAAAGCCGAAAGTAAATCTTGGATAGGAATTTGATGTATATTCAAGACTAAATATACTTTCTTAAATAAATTTCTATATGCTATTATTTTCAATTTTTCCACAATTAAATATATTCCTGCTCCTATAAAAAATGATTCATGTTTTTCCATTACTTTTTCAAGATTACGTAAATCTCCCTTTTTAACAGCTTCCATTAATTCTCCAAATTCCATTAAATTATATTTTTTTAATAAATTATGTTTTGGCATATATCCTAATAACATTTTTACTGGTACAAGATAAGTTAAAATTAATCGTTTGTTTTTTGAAGATTGTTTATGACAGTGTTCAAAAGCATAAGTAAGATATTCATCAGCTAAAAAATAATTAAAATAATTATTTAGAGCAGAATAAAAATGTCAAATTTATCATAAGATATTAAATTTTTATAATTACCAGCTTTATAATCGCTATCAAACATTGCTTTACGACCTACAAAAAATTTATAAGTAATTTGCTGTGCTAATGCAAAATGTGCTTTATATGGAGATGATTCTATTGCTCTTATTAAGGGTCTGCATAAATGCAATTTATTAATTCTAAAATATATTTTTAATAATTGATTAACTAATGCCAACATTCCCCATCTTTTTGTATCATCTTCTGAACTACGATTATCACAAGCACACACTCGAAAGCATCCCATTAAACAATCTGCACACTTTTCTAAAATTTCTCCAGGTTTCATATTTTTACTTGTTTTTGTATTCTCAGCACAAACTGCTAATAATCTTAATTCTAAACACATTATATTCATAACAGGTAGCATCCAATTTTCTTCTTTTTGCATTTGTAAAATTTTTGTTAAAGATTGAACTGCAGAACTTTGATAATTATACATAGATAATGGATCATCTTTGTTCATTGCTGCTACAGTTCTAAAAGTATAAATATATAATATTATATTTATGTAATAACAACATATATTTGATATAATATAATATTTAAAATAATAATAATAAAAATTCATTAAAATTTAATACTTTAAATGGTAGAGTATCAAATCATCAAGAGGAGTGGATAAATGTTCCATTGCTTTTGTTATTGCAATTTCAGATCCAATTTGTGAAATTAAAACATGATTATGTCGTAAAGATAACAAATCCTTAAATAAAAAAGTTGAATAAAGTTTATATTTTTATATTTTTATTTTATATTTTTATATTGATATAAATAATAATTATTTATACTTATTGATTCATTTATTTACCGCTAAAGTATCACCATCCTGATTTAACCACATACGTCTAACCTATCATAAATATAACCTCAAAATTGTCAAATGTTATTTTAATTATAAAATAATATATATTAAGTTTTCTAATAAAATACCTGCATTATATATGAATCCATTATAATATATGTAAATTTAATATAACAATTTATTTTGAAAATTTCTTTGTTATTAAAATTAATCACATTTTTTTAATATTATATATCAATGCTGCACAATCGTATAGTTTAAACATTTGAAGAAGCAGATGTCTCTACTATTTATTACTTATACTATTATAAGAAAAATGTTGCTTGGAAATAAGAAATGACTAAGAAAATTATAAAAATTATTAAAATTATATAATTATTAATAAATTATTATTATATTAATTATAATTATTATTATATATATATTATATTATTTATATTATATTTATATATAAATATACGTGTATAATAATATGATTATATTTATATTTATTTAAACATATTTCAAAATTTTAAACAAAAATTTAAATACAATATTTTAATATTGACAAAATCTATAAAAAAATGTTACATATTAATATACATATAACACTTATTATATATTTAGAATATAAATATTTAAAAAATAAAATAAAAAAAATGTAAATATTTTTTACATTAAATAAAATTTTTTTTTGTTTTTATTAATGTAAAATATTAATAAAAGAAATAAATATATTTAATCAAATATTTGAATAAATATTAAATAATTTGAATAATATTAAATTATTATAATATAATAATTAATAAATAATTAATATGTAATTGAAAATGAATTTTTAATTTTATTATTATGAATATTTAGAAAATTTGTCTTTCTTTAGTTGACGAACCTGAACTTTCTAATATAAAATGGCTAGCTATGGAACCCGATAAAGTATAGAGGTGGTGCTGCCAAGTCAGGGAGGGGGGTCCGTGGTCACGTGACCGAGCTGCGTTTTGAGCGCACTAACCAGGTACGAACAAATTCGTTGTTTTTTTCGTGGTTTTTCGCGCGCCACGGCCGAAAAAGCCGAGGCGTCGTGAATTTCGCTTGTTTCTGACTCCGGACGTGTCCTTTGAGTACGCAAACAACGCTTATAATAACTGTGAGTTACTTGCAAATACTTTGACTCGATCGTCTTACGGAGATCTATCGATGCTCCACCGCGGCGATGGTTGACAAGCCTTCTTCGCAAAAGCAGAAATGGCGTCTACCGTGCACATGGTCTGCAGAAAATATTCTACATCAACGTCGTAGTACTGATTCAGGAGTATAACATTCTACACGGCCAATTTCTTTATCATCCATTTGAAGAATTTTCACAACTCGCTTACAAACAACAACACAACGGACAAGGTGTTTTTTGTGATGCGCCTGATAATCCTCCTTCGTCATATTCTCAGCGCGCACGTCAAAATTTAGCTTTTTTTTAACTACTTCATCATCTTTTAAAATCTCCTATGTTGCAAAAAAAAAACACGAATCTTTTCGGTGTATTTAATTCTTTGCATCGAACAACATAATCCTTGGGAATTTCACAAAATTTGTGGATAAGATTTAGATCATTCTGCATATCACCGACGCTTAGTTATCCGTTCTTCTTCTAGGCAACCGTTTTAGGAAAAACGTGACTATTTTAAGAAATACTTATTAAATCGCTTAATTTTATATTTATCGTTATTAGTTAACCCTAACCTTTCATCTCTGTTCATGAGGAAATAAAATTGTATTTTGCAGACATTCACTTAATGTCGATTTTTCATTATAAATTTCTTCATACATACTTTCGTAATTATGATTTAACATTGTGCTTCATATATATTATAATCATACAAATATTTTTACATATTTACAATTGTTTTTCTTATGTAGGTTATTTTTAATGCATATTTATGATATAATTATTAGGATTTTGGATAATGATGGTATTAAAAAATTCATAAAATTTTATATATATTTTACTTTTTCAGTAATTCTTTATATAATTTAATTTCATCAAGCATTATTATGTATAAGTAATCATGATTATAGAATTTCTATGATATATGGAAAAATTTACATGAGTAAATTATAAATTATCTTTTTTACAAATATTAATTTATGCCTTTATATGATTTTTTGTATTTACATTAATATATAAATTTTAATCTGTGATTTCTTATAATTTTGTTTTATTCTTGATATATAATAAAGATTGTTCTAAATTCTTTTCTTTAGAATAAAATTATATTAATATTTAAAAATATATTTTGCTAGATAAATTTTATTAAAGTATTAAAAATTTTTAATTAATTTATGCATTTTTAGTTCAAAGTATTATATTATGTTTTATAATTTAAAATCAATAATCTATTTAATTTTATCAATAATTATTTTATTTTATATATTATATGTAAATATTTATTAATTATAATTTTGTCGTATATTTTTTTGTAAAAAATTTTCTTTTATAACATTTATGGACGTTATTAAATATATAACAATCTCTTAAATATATGAATTTTTAAAATATAAAATTTGTGATTAATATTAAAAATTTATAATTCATTATAAAAGTGAATTTAAATATTTAAGAAAATTTAAAAAATATAAAACTAGATGTGAATTATATGTTTTGTTATTGCAAGTATTATACATTATAATAACATTTCAGGTTTTTTATTTAAATCAATTAATAAAATTAAGTTTCAAATAATAAAGATATAATCCATATACTTGTTTTTTATATTATGCTATATTGAATATACACAATTAATTATTTCTTTTGTTACAGACTGTAAATAGAGAGTGTATATAGTGTGATAAGTGAGTGATATAGGTGTGTGGGATTTTAGTTGGCAATGAGTTCAAGCAACAAATCGGTGTCCTCCGGTGGGAGAGGCACCAATAAAAATAAATCACAACAGCATGGAAAATCAGATCATCATCAAACTAAATCATCGGATTCAATAAAACATGAAAAAATGCAGGTCAGTAAATATAGCTTATTATTATTACAAAAAAGGTTTTTTATTTTTTCTATCTTTTGATTTTATATTAATGTTGTAAAGAATTTTTTATTAAAAACTATGGCGTTTTAGCCAAACACTGTTCAGATGCGGCATGCACAAATTATTGACACTAGAATGGGTAGTGGTGAAGATCCTATTTTGAAAGAACGTATAAAACAAGTTATGGATATGACTAGACGGTCAGAAGACGAAGTTGTTATGGCTTTACATGATAGTGATGGAGACTTGGATCGTGCAGTTAATGATCTTTTGGAAGGAGTAAAAACAGAATGGGAAGTGAAAAAAAAGAAGCCTCGTCAACCTAGTGGTTCAAAACAAAGTATGGATGCTTCTGGTGGTCAAGATGAAAGTAGTGATTGGGATGAAAGGCGTAATCAACGAGGAGGTGGTCCTCCCCGTATGCGAGGTCGTGCTAATCATGAT
Organism: Apis cerana; assembly: GCF_029169275.1. NCBI lineage: Eukaryota > Metazoa > Arthropoda > Insecta > Hymenoptera > Apidae > Apis > Apis cerana. The sequence goes on along the minus strand of NC_083858.1, from coordinate 11,958,949 downwards.
AATCGTGGATGTATGTTAAAAAAAAATTGAATATTTAATATTATACAATATTCATTGTATATTAATATATATTATTATGATATTAATTATATATTATTAACATATTCAAAATATTTATATAGGGCGTGGTCGAGAAAATAAAGAAAATGAAAGAAATATGGAAGATGGTGTTCGTGATGGTAGTTATAGTAGTAATAGAAGGGGTAGAGGTGGCCCAGGCAGACCTGGTCGAGGAGGACGAGGTGGAGGAAGAGGACTTGGTCCTCGAACATTTGCCAATCGAAATGATCCATCATCCGCTTCATCAACTCATAGTTTTAATCGATCAATTGATACATGGACAGGTAATGAAGAACAACAACAAACTACTCAAGAACCAAAAATGGGTAAATTCTTTCATATATTTTGATCATTAATATTTTAAATTATTTAAAATTATCATCTTATATATTAAAAATATGTGAATAGATGCATGGAATAATTTGGATTCTGCAGAAGACTGGGATAATGAAGAATATACAGGTTCATTGGCAGATACAAAAGTTTTTACACCAAGCACTTCTATAACTGAACCTACATCTTCTACAGAAGAACCTAAAACTCAGGATCGACAAACAGTACAATCAAATCAGAATGTAAATTTATCATTACTACAACAGGAAGTATGTAATATTATTTTATATATTAATTTTATTAATTATATTAAATATAACATTTTTTTTTATATATATAAGGAATTACCAAAATTGTCAGAAATACCACCAATACAGCAACAAACTTTAATACAACAAACACAGCAACAACAGCCTATATTAAGTTTACCAGCAATGCAGTTATCACAACAACCAAATGCTATAAGTGGTGGAGTATTAACAGCTGCCCAAACACAGTATTTAACACAACTTACCCAACAAACAAGTGAAAATTTGAAAGCTGCTGGACAAAATACATTTTCCTCTTCGATATCCAATCAAGTAATTAAATAAATATATATATTTTATATAATACAATATATATTCTATAAAGTATTTTTATATTTTTTACTAAATATTTTTTAAATATATTAGCCTCAAAGACAGACAAAACAACGTCCAAGGGTTCCACCTCCATCGAAAATACCATCTAGTGCTGTAGAAATGCCTGGAGATGCTGTGAATAGTGGCATTGGATTTCTTGATGTCCAATTTGGTGCACTTGAATTTGGTAGCGATTCAAGCTCTCTTGATGGTTCTGCAAATGAAAAATACAATTCAGCTAGTAATACAATAACTGGTGTAGATGTATCTTCTACTAATACTGTAAACACTGCCAATACAAATAGTTCTTTGGATATTGAAACAACGCAACCATCATCAACAACACCTTTCAATACTACTTCGCAAATGGTTATTTTATTATACTTAAATATAAATAAAAATAATTATTGTTTTTTAATTTTTAAATATAATTGAATAATTCTATTATTTATTTACAGTTATCAAATAGCGACAACTTACCAGTATCAAGTGAACATTCGATAAACGCTCAAACATTCACTGCTCGTGGTAGCAGTACTGGACAAACTTTAGATATAACTAAGCAAGATTTTACTTCACAAGTTTCACCAGGAAATGCTCCCTATGGTACAACTACAACTTATCAATCTCAAAAGACATCATTTCAAACACCTACTGCAACACCAAACACTTATAATGCATATTCTACAAATGCTCAATCCACTCAATCATCTTTTCAAACTGCGTCAGGCACGAGTGCTAATAATTATTCTGCAACAGCTACTGTTTCACAAGCAAGTTATAATTCTTCATCATCATTTCCTCAATCTAATACGTCAACCTTTAGTCAAGCTTCTCCTTCTGCATCTGCATCTGCAACTTCGGGTTATAATCAACCAACAACTACAAATCAGGTAATTATTGTACTCTATTGTACTCATATTAAAACTATTTAGTTTTACAAAATAATTTTGTTAAATAGGTATATCAATCTGCAAGTGGATATGTACCTACTACAACTTCTCAATATCAAGCACAGTCTGTAGCCACAAATACTGTATCAAATAGTAATACAGGCTATCAAAGTGGATATCAAGGATCGTCTTCATTTCAATCGACTCCACAAGCTTACCAACCATCTGCTACTACATTTACTTCACCTATAACTCAAACATCTGGAGCTTATCAAAGTGCAGCACAATCTGTCAGTATCTTTTTTAATGAATTCAAATATTATTTAAAAATTAATAAATTATATTTATAGGTGTATGCGAGTGCATATGGTACATATGCCAGTCAACCACAAACAGCATCTCACAATCATAAATTAAACAATAATACTACAAAAGATTCTCAGTATGATAGTAATGCAACAACATCAAATAGTTCTCTTGCAACTACAACAGCACCTACATTAGGTCTTAGTTCTGCTTCCGTAAATAGTTCACAAACTAAAGTAACGAATTCTAATGGTAAATAAAATTAAAATAAAATTAAAAATTTAATGAAATTATTTATATAGTTAGTTTAAAATAATCTTTTGTAATGGATTTTTTAAAGCGGTACCGAAAAGTACATCGAGTGGTGTAGTAACAGGTAGTAGTGGAAGTGGAAATATGACAGGTGGTGCAGCTGGTAATATGACACCAATGCTAAGTCATCAATATATTATGGGCCAAGGTGTACCTTATGCATTTCAACAACCAGTATATAGTTATGAGGAATTGCAACTTATGCAACAAAGAATACCGCATATGGTCAGTTATTATTTGATTACTTAATTAATTTATCTTAAGACTCAAGTACAACTTATTTGTGTATTAATTTTGAAAATAATTTGTACTTGATATCATTGAAATGCTTCATTAGAGTAATGTACACTTCAAAAATTTATGTCATTTTATTTTACATGACATAATAGATATAATAATAGATATAATATTACATTTCTTAAACAATAATTAATATTCATAATTGAAAAAAAAATTATATTTCAAATGTACTACTCTGAAGCATGTTATTCTATTTTATGTCATGATTATTTAGTAAAAAGAATGTTGAAGTAATCATTTTTTTAATGCTTGGTAACTGCTCGTTATTTCGATTTATATATATATAAATATATATATATATATAAAAGAAATAAATTTCTTATTTACATCTTTAAGTTGGCATAAAAAGTTTGTTATATTTTTTCATAGTGAGATGTTAAATAATTTTTTTAAACATTTTAATTTTGAAACACTAATTAGTAGAAAAATAAAGATGTTTGTGATCAACTTGGAAAGATATTAATAAAAAATTAATATATTAAAATTAAAATTTTTATTGATAATATATAATACCATTTTGATCATAGACTGATTGTAGCTTTTATATTATATCTTCTCTTTATAATTGATTTCATTTATATAATGTTACGTATCTAAAAATATATAAAAATATATAATGTAATTTTCAAGTGGTTATGTTGTATTATATTTAAAAAGAAGTTATTGAAAAATTTAATTATATTAATATATTTATTAATATTATAAATAAATTATATTAAATATTATATTTTAAGACATAAAAAATTTTTAATTTTAAATTAAAAATTCTAAAATTAAATTGAATAAAATCTAAAATAGATACAGCCAAACCACATGTTCTTGCCCCTAGTACGCGTAGACTTAGATATTAGTTAGCCTTCTTGTATTTGGAGTACACAGTGTATGCATGTAGTTTTGTGTTTGGCCTTTCTGACTAACCTGCAGCCAACTACTGGTTACTATGACGCGGCCTTGGGCTATCAGACAACCGGCCCTGCTACCAGTCTTGGTGGGGGACGAGGAGATGCACTCTCTGGTGTACAAGGTGTTCAAGGAGTACAAGGTGTACAAGGAGCCTATACCAGTATTAGTGATGCCAGGTTCGCTAGAAATGACAGCAATGCATCTCCAGTTCCATCTACTATGTCACAACAGGTGAAATTTATAAAGTTATATAATAGATATGAAATCGGAAGTAATATTACTATATTCTAAACATTAATTTGATCAAATAATAGATTTATATTATATTTAAATCTTATATTTTTTTATTTATGTTATTTATTTAGACTGCTACACAGCATCAGCAACCAATGATGAATCCTACACTTCCTCCAACATATGCATATTTTGCATATGGTGGTGGAATAATGCCAGGTGGCTTTCAATATGGAACCCCTGCTATTTATCCTGTAAGTTGATCAAAAAATACAAATTTTTTATTTTTATTTATTTATTTATTTATATATACTAACAAAAATTTGATTTTCATTTATTATAATTACTATAGCAGATAGCGACTGCTGGTAACGCGGGTACGAATAGTGGTGCATATAGTGCTAAACCAGGAAGTTATGGATCTGGATATGGAGCTGGTGCAAGTTATGATGCATTAGCATCTGCTGGTCCCTCTGCTGAATATAAAGGTGCAGGAAGCAGTTACACTAGTACACAAGCTGGTAAAACTGGAACATCTACTGGAAATACGAATACTGGTGGATCGTCTGCAACCGATATAACCGCTACTATGTATGCAAAAAGTCATGTAGCACTTAGTAAAGTGAATGTAAGCATCTATACAGTTAATTTTATAAAGATTATTTTTTGAAAAATTTAATAATACTTTAATATTATTTTAGTCTTACGACAAACAAACTTTTCACTCAGCAACTCCTCCGCCATTTAGTCTTACTGGAAGTCAAAATGCTGGTTTACCTGGTGCATATGGAACACCACATTTGTTTATTCCTACTATGCCTCATCAATTACACCAACCACTTCATCAAGATGGTGGTAGTAGTACAGGCCAAAGGTCTAATACAAGTTCTCAAAATAAAGCCCAAGCAAAACCTGGTTATAGTCCTAGTTACTGGACTGGAAGTAATTAAAAAATTGGACTGCGAAAGGAAAAAGAGAGGGAAAAAATAAAAATGCACCATTTTAGACAAACTACCATTTCGCCATTGTGATACACGGTGGTGTGAAATAAGGACATTGACATAAATGATATAAAGGACACGAGATAAGACGATTTTCCTTTTCTTTTCTTTTTTTTTTTTTCTTTTTTTTTCTTTTCCTTTTTTTTCTTTTTTTTTTTTTTTTTTTTTTTTTTTTTTTTTTTTGTGAAACTAAATGATTCTAATAGAATACAAGTTAATGTAAAATATTAAATGAAACTTAGAATATGGAAGGATTAAGCAATTTTTAAAGATTTTGTGTTTAATGGCGTGATAATATTTTTCACATAAATCTAATAGCAATTAGTTAGAAAAATGTTATACTCTTTTTAATTAGTCATATTAATTTCTGTATTCTTATATTTTGAGATATTAAGTTGGATTATAAAGAAATCTTTTAATATGTTATTCTACTTATAATTCTACATAATTCTTTAATTGTATTAAAAAGTTTTTGGTGTGTATAATGCAAATATATATATATATATATATATATATATATATATATATATATAATATACATATATATATTTCTTTAATTTAATAAAAATGTAATATGCAAAAGAGAAAAAAAGATAGTAAAATGCAACATGAAAAAATTGCATAGTTCTTCCAAATGTAAGGCGCATTCGTGCCAAATGAATTTATAGCGTTTATAACGTGTAAAATCGTGAAAAGAATGATCATACATATTTCTCAAGAAGAAGAAGAAGAAAAAGAAGAAGAAGAGGAAGAAAAAGAGGAAGAACAGAATTAATTGTGATTAAACGCTATAAAAAAAGAAAATCAAGATTTGTGAGTAGCTCTCGTGTGAAATATTGAAAAGATGATCTAGAAGAGTAATTGACTGTTAAATTTACTCCCGATCTCCTATCTGTATACTACTGTGCAATTGCGAATATATACTGCATCGACTGCAAAGGGTGACAGTTTTTTTGTATGACGTAGGCATTTCGACTCGTTAACATCTAAAGTGCTTCTTTACATGAAAACAAAGCACCCCGTTCGTGATGAAACGTAAAACTATGCTATGTAAATTACAATTATTGTATGTATTTAACCATGGAACATCAGGTATATAAAGTTATAATCATCATAATGTTGTCACTTTTGGTATTTAAAAATGAATATATAATCGCACTAGTTTCGCATTCTTGCGCGCACCCATTATATATATATATATATATAATATATATAATATATATATAATATATATATAATATATATATATATATATATATATATATATATATATATATATATAATATATATATATATATTTGATTTGGTTGCCTTGCATTTCTTTTAGTTACCAGAATTTATGAACGTTATATTTTATTAACAAAAAGCTATTAAACCAAAAAGAAGATACCGTCATACCATGTTTTCAAGGAACGTTGATTTCAAAATGAGAGCGGTACTTATTTAATATAAATTATGTTTATAAAAAGCGGCGTTGCAGATTAAACAGTGCCACAAAATACTAGAAAAAACAAGCAGAATTCAATAATTTTCTTGTGGTGCCTTGAATAAAATTCAAATAATAGAATTCAAACATCTGCTTTTTGCAGGAATTTCTCACATAACTTTCTACAATCCTTTCATACTGTAAGTTGTATTATCTAAAACATACCTTATCCTTATTCATATATTAACTTTTACTAATTATTCTATATCATCTATGTAATTTATATTCTAAGAAATAATAGGTGATGTTTTAGTTTAATTACAGTTTTAAAATTTCTGTTTTATCAGAATATTATTTTATCCTTTCCAAATTTATAGTTTTCAAAGAGATTCAAATGATTTTTGGAATAATAATTATATTTAAATATGATGCATCTAAAAAGATATCAAATTAATTTGTCAACAAATAATTTATAATTATTATTAAATAGTTATGACAGCTTTAAAACTATATTTCTGAAATTTATTATATAAAGAAATATAGAAGAAAATTGAAACACATATTATGATATTCTATTTGATGTTTACAAAATGTATAGTCCAAGTAATAATCTTATGTGGCTAATTCATAATTTTTTCAATTTTTTTTTTTTTTTTTTTTACTTTTTGCTTTTGATTCGAATTCATTTTTAGGATCTGCTTAAAAATTGTAATATTTGTTAATACATAAATAAAATCGAATTTTAGTTGATCAAAATATTGAGTATTGAATATTGAATAAGTATATATTAAACATTATATATTGATTTCATTTAAATATATAACAAGAATAACCTGCACTATTTGCATTTTTTAAATTTGATACTAAAATAAGTTTTAAATGTAACAAAAAATGTCAATGTTAGTGTACCGCTAATAAGTATTCATAATGACTTGTATTATTTTAATTAGATTATAATAAAGAGAAAAGTGTAATTACCGATTCCGTCTGGTAAAACAATATTCGTACTATTAAATTATTTATGCTGATTAATAACATATTGTACAGTTATAAAATAATCAGAAAAAGTCAGTTTAGAAGACGAACACGAGTCACTTCAGAAAACATACATTTTTACATTGTGTATAGCAATCATGACAAATAATTCCTATCATTAAGAAATAAACGAATGAAGTTATGACGTGAATAAAGTATTTACACGAAATGCTGTTGAAATTCTTATAATTCAGCATGTGTATCATACTTTTCGGAATAAATTATTTTACCGAAAAATTATTCGAAATAACTATTAACACAAAAAAAAGTAAATAAATAATAAATTGTAAGTAATATCTTGTTAGCAATTGCATTATACATATATACATATGGATAGGATGGTTTGAGAGTCATGGGAGACCAAGTGTAGAATAGTTCTCTCTAGAAGAACAATAAAAATGTAAATCTATAATCATAAATTATTAACATAATGATCAATTTCGTCAACTAAATGATTTCTGGAAACAGATTATTCTATCATCCTAACTATATAGGATATTTCAAAACTGTATTGTATAACGCTAATGACTTAATGACTATAAAATATTGTGCTATACAAAAAATGCTTTTGAAATATATGTATAATTTTAAATGATTATCATTAGAATATCATGTGTCATATGTATAATTTTAAATGTTATCGTTAAAATTTGAATTTATCATTTAATTTTGAAATTAATTTAGAAATTAAGTTTATTGTTTGAAAAGTTAATAAATTTAAATTTACATATTAAACATTATCTTTAAAGAAATTTTTCTTTAAGAAACATTATTTATTATATATACATATATGATTCAATTTAAAGTTATTAATTAATATTTTAAATAAATATTTCATTTCTTTTTCAAGTATAACAAATTTTTTACAAATATTTTAGCTTATGTAAAATACTTGTGTAAAACATTAAAAATTAGAAATATATTAGAATATTTATGTTAATTATACAAACATTTTTATAAGTTAGTAAATAATTTATATATTATATATATTTCTTATATTTTATCTCTTTTATATACATTATCTATTTTATCTCTTTATATACATATTGAATTCCGTTTATTTTTAAAACATTTTTATATATTCCAAATAAGTATATTTAAATAAATATAATCATTTCAAGGATTACTAATTAAAAAAATCAATATTTTTAAAAAAAATATTTTTTTTTTATATTTAATATATATTTTTAAACATTTTTCTCTTTATAAATTTATCAAATGAAATATATCAAATATATCAAATGTAATATATGATAAGAAAATAGAAGAAAATACAAAATATATCGGAAAATGAAAAAATATGAATATATTTAAAAATTTAAATAAAGCAGTTCCTTATGACAATTAATGGTAATATCTTTTATGTTTTTATTAAATAATAACTTATCAAATGAAAATATAAAATGCATCGCACAATTAATGCTATTCTATAATTAATAAAAAAAATAGCTACTACTGTGTAATAAATATGAATATCTAAAAATAAATGTATTAAAAGGAACTTTGTGATATTTATACAATATAAATGTGTAAAATATTTTAATTTTATAATTGCTTTTATAATTTTTAAAATTATATTATGAAAAATTTTTTAAATTTTTTATTTGTATAAGTAATTTTGAAAGTTTGAAATTTTGCAAAATTAATTATAAAATAATTAATTTTTTTAATTAACAATATTTAAAATTTTTAATATTAATTTTATAATTAATTAATTCATATATATAAATTATAATGATAAAAATATACAATTATTATACAATATACAATATACAAATATTAATTATTAATATCCAAATTATTACAATAATATATTTTTTACAAATATATGAATCAAAATTAACAAATTTAAATAATTTAAAATTAACTTATTTCATTAACTTATTTACTTTTTAAGAAACATAAATAAAAATGAATTTTAGAATTTCAATTACAAAATAAATAATAGTTTATATATATTTATTTATATTTATTTATATAAATAATTTGTTTTAATTTTTATTTATATTTATAAAAATATATGAAAATATTTTGATATTGAAACAGAGCTCGGAATTTAATAAAAAATTTAATATAAATTAATTTATATATATTTATACAAATATTTTATATGTATAACATATGTAAATAAACAAAATTGTATATGTAGTATATAAATATAGCAATCAAAAAAAGTAAATGAAAGTAAATTAATTTAATATTTTTTGAATTATATTTAAAAAAAATGTTAAGTATGAATGTTCAATATCAATTTAGTAATATATTATAAGTGAAAACTTATTAATTGATAAAATTTTCTTAAAATATGTTAATAGAAATAAAATCAATATAATAATGTGTTTTTAATAAGTTATAAATAAATTAAGAAAGAGGGAATAATGTAAAAAAAAATAAATAGTACAAATATTTTTTAAACATTTGTATCTTTACATTTTTTACAGATCAAACATTTAATAGGTTAGATATCGATGTTTATGTAACGTTAAATCTTAACAAATAAAATTTTTTTTTTAATAAATTAATTAATACTCGATATTGAATTTCTATAATATAAAATACATATAAAATGGTTACTATGTGGCATCAACAAGTTTTTGCTCTTGATGCTAAATACAATGCACAACGTGTAAACAAATTACCTACTTTAGGTTTGTACATATATGTTTCGTGATACAATTTATTGCAATATATAAATTTAAAAAATAATATAATTACAGGAATGCTTTATATTCGTCGCAGAAATCAATTATTAAAAGAAAAGTTCAGTAAAAATTCAAAAATTAGAGAAAATTATTTTAGATTGAGAGCAAGATTGTTATTTCTACGTTATGGCGAAAATTTAGAACAAAATAGTTTTAATTATTATACAACAGAAGAAGAAAAATCAGAAATTAAAACAAAACTTTATAACATACAACGAAAATCTATTGCAGAAAGTTTTGCATTTGATGGAGTGCATCATGTTTTTGATCAACACAATGCACCAGTAATGATGCTTAAATTTGCAAATAATGATAGATCAAAGCTATGTTGTGCATCATTAGATGGATTATTATCTATATGTGATGTTATTAGTATTCCTCCAAAAGTAATAGTCTTACTCGAAGGTCATAAAAAAGGTGTTACTTCATTAGATTGGAGTATTAGTAATGATCTAATAGTTTCATCTTCTTTGGATGCTACAATAAGACTTTGGAATGTTTTGGATATAGAAAACAATTCAACTTGTTTAAGAGTTGTTAATGATCAACAGCAAGCAGAAGTTTTATGTTGTGGATTTATACCTATAAATAATAATTTAGTTGTTGCTGGCAATTCTCAGGGACTTGTACAAATTTTAAATATATCTACTGGTATATATACTCGCAATGGTTCTTGCAAAATTGGTGGAAAAGTTAGTTTTTTAAATTTTTAATAATATATAATTTGATATTTTAAATATCAAAATTTTGAATTTATAAGAGATTGATAAACAAAAAAAAAGTGTTTTAGAAATTTGCTTGTTTTGGAGAAAATCGTACAAAAAAACTTTTTTTTACATTTTTTTATTAACATTTATTCATGATATTTCTATTTATTATTATTCTATTATTATATATATAATTTTGTTTTATAAGCTCAGATGAAAATTTCATCTTATTCTTTACATTGTATAATCTAAAATGTAATTTCAATTGAATGATTGATCAATTTATTTTGGCAGAATTGTTCGAGTCTAGTTGAACAGAAATTACCTACAATAATGGATTGAAGAAATAATATCTTATAAATATTAATTATTCAACAGATATTATATCCATGGATTTTTTTCATATAAGGAATTTTAAAGGAGAAAATTTATTCAATGTCAATTAATTCAAGAAATTAAAAGATTAAAGAAATAAAAGAGATTAAAAATTGTAGCTGCAATATATCATATAGATTACACCAGAACAATATTTAACAGTTTTATTTACATTTATAATTAATATTAGTATGCACTTGCATTAAAAAAATTGTTTATTTTGAATAATATAGTAAACAGAAATATCACAGATATATAAATATCAATAAGTAAGTAGAAAAATAGAATAGAAATCTTGTTTCTTTTCTTTTTTCCAAAACAGCAAAACAAATAAATTTTTAAAGGACATTTTTTAATAATTTATTGATTCCCTATATACTTTTGAAGTTTTGATATTTAAATTCAGGACATCCTGTATATATATAATAAGATTTAAAAATGAAATAAATTAAACTATACAATCATATTTCAAAATAATTTTAAAATTCGTAATATATTTTTAATAAAATATTTATTTTCTAAATGGATTTTTATTTGTTAAGTTTTGCGAAATTTTTTAAGTTTTTAAATATTTTAAAAATATATAAGATAAAAATATTTTTTACTCTCTTATCTTATAAAATTTGTCAAAAATAAATAATTTGTATAATAAAATGCATTTGATATCAATAATTTTGTATTATTCAATGTTTTTAAAAATATTTTAAAGAATTCATATATTAATTTTTAATTAATAATTATAAATTTTAATAATTAATAAATATTAATAATTAATAATATTAATAAATAATATAATAAATTTATTAATAAATAATAATTTTTGTATCTAAAAATAAATATTTAATTAAATAAATGAAAAGAAAAACATTTGTTTTAGATTCTATCATTAACTTGTGAAGGTAGTGGTGGTTCAGTAATATGGGTTGGAAATGATAGAGGAATTATCATGTCATTTCAATTAGAACCAGGATCAGGTCGATTAACAAAATTAAAAAGAGTACAAGAAATTGGTGGAATGATAAGTAGCCTTTCTTGGCGTTCATGGCTTTCAAAAGATGCTCCATGGCCAGCACTTTTAGTGAGCAGTGCTTGTAATATAGTATTGTTATATCATATTATTGATAATCAAGGTTCTCTATCTTTGTGGACAAAATATCCCATAAAACATAAGTAATTTATAATTAAATATTATTATAACTTTTGATACACAACAATTTTAAAATTATAACAAAATATAATTTATAAATTTTTTATAGACAATATTTTGTGAAATCGACATTTTGCCCACAAATGGAAACATGTTTAATAGCTACTGGTTCTGAGGATGGTACAATACATCTCTTAGATTCAGCAAGAAAGGGCAAAGCAGCGAAAATTAATCGACTTCAAGGTCATGCAACACCTACAATTGCTTTATCCTTTAATTTTGATGAATCTCTTCTTGCTTCTGCAGATTATCAAGGACTTATTATTTTATGGCGTAATCGTCAACGTCACATATAAATAATATATATATTTTAATAATATACAAACATAAAATAATATTATACACAAATTTTTTATAAAAATAATTGTTATAAGTAAAATATTTATAATAAAATTTTAAATTTTCTTTATATATATTATAATTTGAGTAAATTATTTTATTTGAATTTTATTCAATATATCAAATTTTTATCATTTTCTGCTAAAATAAATTAAAATTAATAAAGTTAGTTGAAATACATAAAATTAAAATATTTCCTATGTAAATGTGTCATAACGGAATAGGAAATAAAAACAATGAAACACATTTTTAAATCAATATCTGCTTTGTATAACAATATATTAATTGTTCTCTATTAATATTCTATTATAATGAGCACAGAATTAGCATTATCAATAATGATAATAATAATTATAATAGTAAAACTGCACAATAAATGCAGCATTATTAATAGTACATAACATGTATGATTTCATATATATTAATTAAATTATATATCAATGTAAATATCAAATATGTTGACTTTATTTATATTTTTAAATATATTTTTTTTTTATATTAGCCTAATCTATTCTGCTATTATATTTTGCTATAATTATATTGAAAATTTTGTAAAAACTATAATTATTAACATATCATTATTGTTTTTTGTTTTTATATTTAAATAAATATTATAAATTTAATAGTTAATGCCATATCTTTATAATAAACATTTTTTTTGTGCATTTACATTTCATAGAATATTATTCCATAAAAAATTATTTGAATACTAAAAATTAAAGACAAATTATGTGTGAGAAATCGTTCAAGAATATTTAAATTTATTGGAAATAGAATGTAATAGAATTCGGCAGCATCTTTTCTGTGCTACTTACATGAAATTTGTAATTTCACTAATTTGATTCATTAAATTAATTGAAATAAAAATGCACAAATTGTGCCCATCACAGTTCTAAAAATAATAATACAATACAGATTTATAACAAATTATTCGTGCATTAATTACTATACACTTTTTGCTAAAAATTAAGACTAATTATAGTACCGTCCATTGATTGACATTATAATACTTTTAGAATAGAGAGCTGTTTTCTATTAATATAATTTTAATAAAAATAGATCGGAAAAATATACGTTATTTAAAAATAACAATAATTAAAAATTAATATAATTATTATATATCAATAAAAATAATGAAAATAATAACATTAATAACTTACGCAAATTTTTTCTGACAACAATTATGTACTGAATGAATTCAATAAATATTTACAATATGAAATGAAATTATTCAATAATTGTAGCTTTTAAAAATCGATTGTCTTTTTTTATATTTTTTTATGAAGCTAATTATATAAAAAATTATATCAATATTAAGCTCTATATTAATATTTTTATACAATAAATCAAAATTTAATATAACACTATAGACAATCGATTACATTTTAGCCACAATAAAAATTTGTTACATATTATGTACAATAATTCGAGATTCATTTAATAGTGAATTCGTTGAATAATCACTGTACTTTTGCAACAAAATTAATTCGGACGGAGTTCAGCTAAAATTATATTTTTAACATTTTATTAACGTCTTCGAAATATGTTAGTCATGAGTTAAAACACTACACTTGTCAATAGACTCAATCTTTTCTTGAGTATCACATTGGGCACTTTTTGAAGAAATCGAATTAAGTTTTTTTTTATCTTGAATGTTTTTGGGAGGCACCATTGGTAACATATTGTAATTCAAACAATTTGATAGCATATGTTGGTCCTCTGTTAAGTTTATACTTTGCGAGAATTCTGACATATTTTCTCTTTCATGCAATTGTTTTACGTCATCTTCTTTCATTTGTTTGGTAGAAACAAAAGATGAACCAGTTGTAGATAAATTCAATTTCAAGCGATCTCTAGTATGCCTTAATTCTCCTAATTGATATTGTTGATTTTGACTACAATCATTTAACAATTCTATTCCATTTTGTGGTATTCCTTGTTGATCATCATCTTCATCTCGTTCTTCATTCATTGACGTAGATGCACCAGGAAAAAATTGACTTACATATTTACTCTCACTAGTTTGAAATTGAAATGGACGACTTGAACTGCTTACAAAAAACTCTTCATTTCCTATAAACAAAATATTTATATAATAAATTTAATGATATAAATAAAAAATAGTAATAAAATTTTTCAAAAATATGCAGTAAAAATATATAGTAAGAGAAAAAAATATTCATATATTTTTTAAAATATAATAACTTTTTTAAAATTAGAACTTGAGTTTTTGAGAAATGTTAAGATTAAATTTAAATTCAGTTTAGTAAATAATAAAAATAAAAAAAATTTTTTTTAAATTATTATTATCAAAATTTATTATATATTATGAAAAAAAAATTGTCACGATTTTTAACTTTAATTTTTATTATACGAGTTTATAATGAAAATTTGAAATATATCTTTTGTAAATTTAAGTAAATTATGTATGCAAATATATATAATATAATTATATTATACATGAAGTTCATTGAAATTGATTGATACATAAAAAAATTGTAAATATTGAAAAATGTAAAGATTTACTACAAAAATTGATCAAAAATAAAAAACAGAGAATTTGAGTATTTTTAATTATTTGTCTATAACAACATTTTTTTAACATTTTCTTTTTAATATTTTAAAAAACTTCAAATCATTTAAAAAAATTATTCCCTTTTTTTTTTAAAAATACATGAATACTTTTTGCTTTTGCTGTATATTTATATTAGATATATATAAGATATCAATATTCAATATTTTTGAAAATTGATTCCAAATAGAAAAGTTTGTGTATATAAATTTTTATTATTAAATTATATTAAATTATAAACAATTTATTTAAGCAAATATTATTAAGTTTATTATATTAAACAAAAGAAATACGAACTTAAATTGCTTATTTATTATAATTTAATAACTAACATTTTTGTATAAATTGTTTAAATAAAGAACTTTTTTGTTGCACTTTAGAATCGACTTTTAAAAAATATTAAATATGAATATATTAACATCCTATATATATATTATATATATATATATAATTAATTAATATAATTATATATATAATAATATAATTATTAATATAATTAAATATATATCCTATATATTATTAAAATATACCAGAATGATGAGCATCGTCATAATCAAGAGGATACAAATCTAAACGTGGTTCATCTATCATTTCCTCCCAATCTAAACAAAACAAAAGTTACACACATATATAATATATAATAAATCAATTTTAATATAATTTTTATTCTTATATTTATATTTTTAAGGAAAGAAAATAAATTTACCACTATATGAAGTAGATTCCCAAATATTAGTTGATTCTCCTTGAGTTTCTGTAGCTAGAGTTTCTTTAGGATATTCATATACACAATGATAACGTTGTTTTTTAAACCACACGCTTTTTTTTTGATCCTGAAAAAATTAACAATTGTACAAAATTTATTTAAGTGTAGTATATATAATATATAAAGAATATTACTATATAAATAAGAATATACACACCGATTCATCCTGAAGCAGAAATAAATACAAAAAACTATAAATTATTATATTGAAAAAAATATGAAAATGTAAATATTATAAAACTTACAGATTTTAATGTTTTATCTGGAGATCTTAATGCAGAACGAT
Source organism: Apis cerana (assembly GCF_029169275.1). Classification (NCBI taxonomy): domain Eukaryota; kingdom Metazoa; phylum Arthropoda; class Insecta; order Hymenoptera; family Apidae; genus Apis; species Apis cerana. The sequence goes on along the minus strand of NC_083858.1, from coordinate 11,942,569 downwards.
GAGGTGCTAATGTTGCATTCCAAGCTGATGGTGTAAATTCTTCTTCTTCTTCTTCTTCTTCTTCTTCTTCTTCTTCTTCTTCTTCTTCTTCTTCTTCTTCTTCATCCTCTCCTTCTTCTTCAAGATCTATTTCATCTTCAACATCAGCATCTAATATTACTCCTTCATTATTATTTAAATAACTTCGAGTTTGAATTTGTTCCATATGTGATTCATTGTATCTCTATATATAAAATATTTCTAATTAATAACATGAATTTAATTATATATGAAAAATAAATTTTTAATAATAAGTAATAAATTTCTATTAATAAATTTAATTTTTTTATTTATAATGTATTTACTTTCCAAATAAATTCTCCAGAACTAGAACTATTATTTTCATCCTCTTCTTCTTCTTCTTCCTCTTCTTCTTCTTCATCTTCATCCTGACTACCCCATCCATGATTTGTTCCAAAATTTGTTGACATTAAATCATCTTCCAATGGTAAAGGTAATGGTAATGGAAAAGATGATGGTAATTGTTGCCATTTAGATTCCTCCTCTGGACTTGGTAAAGGTGCTCCACAACTTGCAATTATAATATGCGATTTATCATTACGAGAACGAACTATCGAACAATTATAATCCAAATTTTCTTCCTCAGACAAATCTCCATTAGTTGTATCTCGTTCATCATCTTGCAATTTTTCTCCTAATCCTTCTAATAAAATCATTTTATTTGTTCGAGTATCAACTAGTAATACATCATCTGAAGCAACAGATTCTTTTGAAGCAATTGATGTATCTCTAGAATTTGATATTAATGATTCAGAAGTAAGAGTACTTTCTCTTTCTTCTTGAATTGGACTAAGGGGAGAATCATATACATTATACCTAAATAACAAATAATAGATTTTCAAATTTTGTTTTTTAAACCTAAATGATAAATAAATTATAACTATTATATTAAATAATATTTAATATTAATAAAATATATATTATTAATATATTATTATAAATTATTATATTATTAAAAAATTAAAATGAATACCTTATTGAAATACCCACTCCTCCACTACCTTGATTAGAAGATTCTTCACTATCATCATCATCCCAATGTTTACTATCTATATCTCTAGATATAGGATTATCATTATCATGAGTTTCTAGTGGTTCTACAACAGACATCTGAGCACAAGGTAATTTTTCTCTAAGTTCATTTCGAATTGCTGTTACAAATTCTTCTTCTATATCAAACGATACATAAGAATTATCACTATGTAAACTCATAGTAGAACTGTCTTCATCTTCAATTTCATTTTCATTTTTTTTTTCTATTTCCTTTTTATTTTTATTTTCATATATTGTTCCTATTTCTTTTTCATTTTCAATTTTATTTTTAATATCACTTTTATTATTATTTTCATATTTACTTGCATTTATACTTTCATTTTTATTTCTGACTTCAATTTCACATTCATTTTTATTTTCAATTTCATTTTCATCTTTATTTTTAAATTCTTTTTCATTTTCATTTCCATACTTATTTGTATTAATAATTATATTATTTTCATTTCTATTTTCGTTTTTATTTTTAATTTCATTTTTATTTTGTAAATATTTTAATTCTTTTTGTCCTTTGGAATATTTGATATTTGTTTCAATATTACAATCTTTTAAATTTGTTTGTTGAGAAGAAGAATTAATATCACTTAAATCTTCACATTCATTTTTATTTTCAATTTCATTTTCATCTTTATTTTTAAATTCTTTTTCATTTTCATTTCCATACTTATTTGTATTAATAATTATATTATTTTCATTTCTATTTTCGTTTTTATTTTTAATTTCATTTTTATTTTGTAAATATTTTAATTCTTTTTGTCCTTTGGAATATTTGATATTTGTTTCAATATTACAATCTTTTAAATTTGTTTGTTGAGAAGAAGAATTAATATCACTTAAATTTTTTACTTCAATATTTTCCTCAATTTTAATTTTAATATTTTCTAATTGAATTGTCTGTTCATTATTTAATATTGGTTTTATGTCATTTTCTAGCAAATTGATATTAGAAGTAAGATTTTCATTATTATCTATTTCAATGATAGTATCTACAGTATGAATAGAATCAGATTCATCTTCATTTGTACAGATAATTTTATTTTCTATATGATTATTTGAAGATAAATTTTCTGTCATTCTTTCAGATACTGGAAGTGTTGCATAGTATTCTGCATCAAGAATAGTATCTAGTTCAAATAAAATCTGTAACTGTTCTTCTTCACTATATATTGGTATATTTATTGTAGAATTATTAGTAGAAGTTGATGGAATTAAAGCATAAACATTTTCTTCTTCTTCATAAGATTCTTTATCTCTAAATCCAGAATCAGAACTTTGTTCATCATCAGGAGTAGATAATTGTTTTCTTTCTTCTTCATCTTCATTTGATAAACATCTCCGATTCATGCCTATATCTTCTTCGTTGGAGAATTTATCTGAATTATGTCTATAGTGTTTCTGGGATTGCAAAGTATTTGATTCAATAGTTACAATTAATTCTGATGCAATATTATTTTCTTGTTTAAATAAAGATTCTGCATACTCATTAAATTCACCTTCATCTAAGAAACCAGGTACTTTCTTTTCTAAAGCAGAATCTAATGCATGATTCCAAAGTGCAACATCAACTAAAGTATTTTCATCAGTTCCACAATTAATTGAACAATTGTTAGAAAAAAAAGTATTTTCATGCTTAAATGTACACAAGTTACATTGAGATTTATCATCTTTTTTTAATATTTCAGAAGATGTATCATCAGGTACATAACATAAAAGAGGAGGATTAGGATCTCCTTTTGATAGAAGTCTTAGTATATGTTTATCATTATGTGTTTCTGTAATTGTATTTACAATAGATGTAGTATCAAATTCTTTGTTATTTAAAGATAATCTCAAAATTGGAGTTTGAGTTTGATCCATGGTTAATGTCAATAATTTTGGCTTTTCTGCAGTATCTAACATCCTGATTTTGTTAGAAGTATTATTTGGCAATGGATTCCGCAATTTTCTTAATGTTTCATCGAATTCATCTGTATGAATACTATGTCTAAGATCACTATCACTACCAGTAGCAGGTAATTTTTTTTTTCCATATTTTTCTGAGATTTGAGCTCCCATTGATAATTCTGCATCAGAATCAAAATCGATATGTACAAGAACCATTAAATCAGTAACAGATTTAGATTTTTGTTTTACTTTTTCAGTATAAACTCCCTGTTCAATTCGTCCTTTCCAACTTTCTTCTTCAGTTTCAGAGCTTGATTCATGATGAATAATATTTTTAATACTTGGTATATTTTTTACTAATTCATTAGGTCCAAGTCGAAATGATGATTGATGTGGTGTATCATCAACAATAGTAGTCCAATAATCTGAATCGATACTTCCTCTAAGATCTTGCAAACTTGCACTTCGGACATATTTAGCATTAACTCGTAAATTTTCCCATCTTTGTTCAAAATCCAAGCATTCTATATGTTCATTTAAAAGAAATTGTCTTATCTCATCCAAATTTGGTCTTTTTTGTGGATTTAAATTTAAACTTAAATAAATTGCTTGATATATATTTGATGGACAATTTTCTAAATATGTTTGTAAAACTTGTATACCATTTGATGAAAGATTTGATTTTAAATGTAAAAGCATTTGAATTACTTGTTCATCACTCTTATCATGGTATGGTATATCTCCCCATGTAATAATTTCCCAAAGAAAAATAGCATAACTCCACATATTTGCTTGAGATGTAATTTCTCTAGTTTCAATAGTTGTATCAGTACATTCTACACTTTCTGGTGCTGACCATCTAATAGGTAATGCACGATCTCCAATTACATAATAATCTTCAGGATATTTTTCTACACCAGTTCCATAATCTCCCAGTTTTGCTGATAAATCTGATGCTACTAAGCAATTTCTAGCAGATAAATCTGTATGTACAAATCCATTACAATGCATATGTTTTAAACCAGCAGCAATATCCAATGCTATTCGAATTAGAATGTTTTCTTTATTAAGTGCTTCTTGAGACTTTTTATCACGGTTTGATAACAAAAAACTTTTAAGATCACCCACTGAACATGATTCAAATAATAATAAATATGGATCAGTTTCTAAACAAAAACCTATCAAAGTTAAAATATTTTGATGATGTAATTTCAAATATGGAGTAGCTTCACCAAGAAACCAAGCTTTTTCCTTCATAGTAGCTTCTTCTGTAAGAATTCTCACAACAACACCACCATTTTTGGAAGTCCTTTTATGTCCTTCTAAATCTGCACGACCTTCTACAACTTTTCCAAACCAACCATGACCAATCTCTCTTAAATATTTTAATTTTTCTCTAGATATACATAAATCCTTTGCATCAAACCATTCACGACAATATTCTGGCAGAGTAGAATCAGAATGATGTTTTTCAAAAAATAATGATGATAAAGGTAATGGCTTTGGTTTTAAAATATTTTTAGGACCAGATATAATATGTTCTACAGGTAAAGGATCAAATTGTACTCTTTCTGAAACAGCTAATATATGTGGAACATTTAACTCCAAACCTTCAAAAGAATGCTCAAATACTAATTCTTGACCAATATTGTTTCCATCTTTGAATTCCTATAACAAAAAATCACATTTACATTTTTCAAATACTTTTGTAGAAAATTAAAAATAAAGTTTAAAAAAAATTAAAATATATTAAACTACATTATTATAATATTTTATATAGTTTAATATGTTAAACTATATATATTATAATAATTTATAAATAATATACATGCAACTAGTTTTAAATATTTAAAAAAAAAATATTTTTTTGTAATATACATAACATACATGTTTTTATAATATACATGATTATTTATTATATATTTAAATAAATAAATATATTAATTACTCTTCTTATATTGATAAAATATAAATCATATAAATATTATGAAATATTTTCATAATAATTATATAAATTATTATCACTTTGTAATTAATAATATATATAAATATGTAAAAGAAAAAAAACATAAAAAAAATATTATGTTCAAAATCAATTGCTATAATATTTCAAATATTTAAATAAAAAAATTGATATTCTTATTAATTTTTATTAAAATTTATAGATTAATATAACTTTAAATCTTTAAAAAAATTTGTGATATTAATTTTACCTGATTGCATTTTTCTGCTTTGTCCTATAATTAGTAACGAATAAATTATTATTTAGATAATAAAAAACTTTAATAAGGATTTCTATTTATTATATGTAATATAAAAATGACAATTAATTACTTGAAATCCTTTAGGTCTTCTAGGTCTTCGACAACAAAGACAGCCAACTAAAGTAAATGCTGTAACTGTCACACTTAAAAGACCAAGAGTATATTGTATCCAGTATTGTTCCCATTTTGATGAAGTATGGTTATATGATAAATCTAAAATGTATGATAAATTAAAAGCAAAATAACCTATCATTAATAACATGTTATCAAAATAAATATTGAATATACAATTATTGTACCTGTTCGTATAGACGATGATACGGGATAGGCTGTAATTATCGGAAGACCCGCCCAAAACAGCCAACATATCCAACATAATATAATATTCAGCATCGCGCATTGAAATTGGTGATCGTGATTTATTTAAGTCATTCTTAAAGTCTCTGTTTAAGTCATTTTTAAAAATTTATAATTTTTTAAAAAAATGCATGACTGTAAAAAGTGAAAAATCTAGTAGATTGTAACACGTTCTAATTTTACGACATACATATCACAACTATTCGTAATCTCATATTTCTGATATCTAAAACTATTGAGAACTAGCTTCGATTGTACAGAATATTAAATAAATTTGTCACAACAATGATGAAGTGTTGTAATAATATGTAAAATAGAAATACACTTTTCTTAGGGAAACCACCTGGGTCAAGCATGATACGTATCGTAAAACGAATACAATACAATCAACTACGGTCCGGTTAAAAGGTAGGTGTAAAATCACCACGCTTGCCAAACCCAGTTCTATTCTTGTCTTTTTATTCTATCTATTGCTCTCTTTCTATCTCAAACATTAATGTAAATATAGTATGTATATTCTGACTAAAAAATTGCTTTAGATTATAATATTTTATAGTCCTACATTATATGTATATTTATCATTATTATTAAATTATAAAGATGAATAAATTAAAAACGAAATTTTCATTCTTATCATTACATTATATATGTTATATATATAACAGATAATCGAAATGCATCAAAAAAATTTAATAATAATTAAATGTAACAATAATATTTATATAAATTTACTAAATTTGAATTAGTCATACAAAAAGAATTATTTTGCAAAAATATTATATTTACTTCAATTAGTTAAAAAAAATTAATTAATTTTTTAATTTATAAATTATTTCAAACATTGAGTGTGTACAAATTATAATTTAATGATATAATAAATAATAATGTAATAAATACACAATTATTCAATAAATAAAAAATTCGTTCTTTCTTAAATATTTTTTTGTCAGAATAATATAAGTTTATATTATATTTATATATATATATATATATATATATATATATATATATATATATATAAAACTATATGTATAATATTATTTAAATATTTTATTAGAAAAATTTTAAATAATTTTAAATAATTTAAATATATATATGAACATAAAAAAATATTTTTTTTATTATAACATAAATTTGTTGTAATTATATATATAAAAAATTATATAAAAAAATTCTAATGTAGACAAATTAAATAAAAAAAGTTATTGATATTAATTATTAATTATTAATATTATTTATAAAGCATTATTTTTTATAAAGAATTTTCATTAAGATTTTCATTAAATTTGAAGAAAAAATTTATTAATTTAAAAAATTATTTATATTTTAATAATTATATACTTATATAAAATTATATTGTTCTGAAATTGAATTATAAGATATATATATATATATATATGTATATAGAGTAATCTAACATTTAATAATATTTAATTTTGTGTTTCATATTTTGAAATTGCGATTCCGCAAAAAATTAAAATATTTAGTATAGTTTCTATAGCATTTTAGTACTTTTAATTCAATCAAAAATTAGTAAAATTAATATATTTTAAAAATAATTTCTTTGATATATCATTTCATTATATTTTATTTCATATCATAAATGTTTTCATGCATAATATATACTGAATTATATCAAATTTTTTAATTGTTACGAATAGTAGACAAAATATATGAATATGAAATAAAAATTAAGTTCATATTTTTTTATTACAACACAATGAAGATAATATTAATTTTTGATATATTTTTTTTGTAAAAATGAATTTAAACGTAATGCCATTAAAATTTATTTATACGTTCGTTATTGCTTGTATATTATTAATATATATTTAGAATTATATTAATATTTATTAGAATTTATTCAATGTAGACAAAAAATTGATGAAACATTTTTAATTAATAGATTTTATCAAAAAAGACAATAAATTAATCAGAAATAATAATCTGTAAATTTTATAAAATAAATATAAATAAGGAAAATAACTAAATAAGAATAAAAATTTGACAATTAGTATCATCTCTAAAAAGTCAGAAATAAAACTTAATGTGGTCAAAAGAACAAATAATAAGAGAAGAATAAAAATAAAGAACATACCATCAATACCATCTTTTGAGAGCCAAAGACATCTTTTCAAAACTAAAATGACATAGAGTAAAAATTGAAGAATAACGCCATCTCTTAAGTATTTTTAAAAATGATGTTTTAAAGAGATGTCTTTAATATTTAAAAGATGTCACTTAAATTTTACAAGATTTCCCATAATTAATTTCTATCATTATCTTTCTTTTATTATTTAATCTTTTTATTTATATTTTCATTTGCGATATCTCATAAATGGCATTAATTTTCTAATTTTTACTTTATTTTTATTTTTTCTATTATTTAATATTTATAAGTTAATATTTTTTTTGTTAATGAGTTAATGAGTCAATTTTTATTTGAGTTTTAAAATTGATCTTCATATGATTTATTAGCATTCATTTTTAATATTATATTATTAATATTATATATTTCTTTATATCAAACTATATTTTTATAAACAATTTTTTTTTAAACATTTTTTATTTATTTATTTTATTTATTTATTTATTTTATATTTACTGTTTTTATATTTATAATACATATAAATAATATAAATCAATATAAATTAATCATTGATTCAGAAAATAGATCAGGTTAATATGTATATATATATTTATTTATTAATTTTCGTAGATACATATATTAAATATATAAAATATACATATATTTATATAATATATAAAATATACAATGTATATTTATACATTCAATGTATTCTTATACATTACATTGTATAAGAATATATAAGCCATAAATATATATTTTTGAGAATCTTTAGAAAATTCTAGAGGTCAAAAAAATAATTGATATATAAAAATATCAGTTGATTGTTTATTAAATTATAAATAATTGAATTTTTCATTAAATGAAACAAATAGAATAAGATAGTTCTATCTTCTCTATTATCTTTCTTACTGCTGTTCGAATCTATGAATATTAGAATTTTAAATATTTATATATTATTCTTTTAATTTAGATCTGAATATTTGAATTGCATGTTTATATCAATTTATATTTATGATCTAGTAGAACTTTTATTATTTAGATTTAAAGTACTATTATATTTTAAATACTATATATTTAAAATACTAATAATATAATATAATTTTTTAATCAAATAAATATACAATAAATACTTTTAAAAAATATACATATTAATATATTTATAAATCTATATACATTAAAATAAATAACTACACTACAAAATAATAATAATAAAAATATTTAGTATATCGGTCCCATGGTGTAATGGTTAGCACTCTGGACTTTGAATCCAGCGATCCGAGTTCAAATCTCGGTGGGACCTGTCAAGTTTTTTTTAATAAAAAAATTTATTATACTTAAACAAAATTAGAATTAAAATATAATAAATTATTTAAAATTCATAAAGTAAATTCTTCATATAATTATATGAATAATGTATTTATTTTAATAATTTGTTTTAGAATAAATGATATAAAATATATTATTTAATATTCATAATAATTATAATGATAGTTAATATTACTTAAATGCATTAATATTATATTAATGGAATAAAAATATTTAATTTTTATTACAAATCGAATATATATATATATACTTTATATATATATGTACTTGATAATCCTAATAGAGGGCATTACTACATTGGTGACATTCTTTTCGATTTCGAAAGTTAAGGTAGTATGATAAATAACCTCTCTTTATTTTTGAAGTTTTAAATAAAAAAAAAAATAAAATTTAATTAACAAATTATATAAATTTACATAACAAATTTTTACCGAAATTAATATTATTAAAAAATTAAAATAAAATTATAAATTATGAATATATATTATATGATATATATAAAATATATTCATATAATAAACTAAAAATTTTTAACATAAATTTAAATATAAATTTTTATTATATAATATATAAATAAAAATATAAATATATAAATAAAAGATTGTAATTATGAGTGAGGAATCTGATTCTGTTGTAATAGTTAAAGCAAAACCAGTTCGTAAGATATTCAAAGCTCCAATAAAAATAAATAAAATTCCTGAAGAAATTTTAAATGACCCATTATTAAATGCAGCAATTGTTGCATTACCTTCTAATTATAATTTTGAAATACATAAATCAATATGGAGAATTAAAGAATTGAAAGTGAAAAAAGTTGCATTACAAATGCCTGAAGGACTTTTAATGTATGCTACAACTATAGCTGATATTATAGAAAATTTTACAGGTGCAGAAACTATTATAATGGGAGATGTTACTTATGGTAAGAAATCATAAAATAATAAAAAAATAATTTTTAATCTATTGATCTTTGATAAAATGTATATATGTAAATATATTATAATTATGAACATACATAATAATATAATTACAAACTTTATTTTTTTTTTTATTACAAACTGATAATCAATATAGGAGCATGTTGTATAGATGATTATACTGCAAAAGCATTAGATGCAGATTTTTTAATTCATTATGGACATTCTTGTTTAATACCAATTGATCAAACTGTTGGTATAAAAGTACTTTATGTATTTGTTAATATCAAAATTGATACTTCTCATTGTATTGAATGCTTACAAACTACATTACCAGTTACAACGAAAATTGGACTTGTAAGTACTATACAATTTGCTGGTGCATTACAAATAATTGCAATGGAAATGAAAAAGAATGGTTATGAAGTATCTACTCCACAATGTAAACCATTAAGTCCTGGCGAGGTATTATAAATTCAAGTTAAATTCTTTATTTAATAAAAAATAGCTGGATTATAATTTTTATATTATAAGAAAAATTATTAAAAGATTTTAGGTTGTACAGCACCACAAATTCGATGTTCTGATGTAATTATTTATATAGGAGATGGCAGATTTCATTTAGAAGCAGTAATGATTGCTAATCCAAAATTACGAGCGTTTCGATATGATCCTTATGAAAAAAAATTGACAGAAGAATTTTATAATCATGATCAAATGCTAGAAAATAGATTAACAGCAATTAAATATGCAAAAAATATTAAAAGATTTGGATTGATACTTGGTACTTTAGGAAGACAAGGAAATCTTAATGTTTTGAAGAATTTTGAAAATAAAATTAATTTACTAGGAAAAGAAAATGTTATTATATTGCTTTCAGAAATATTTCCAGATAAAATTAAATTATTTAAGAACATTGATGCTTTCATACAGGTTTATTTTGATTATATGATATTTTTATCTTCCATATATATAATATATTAATGTGATAAATATTTATACATATTATATAATTCCTATATTATAGATTGCATGTCCACGATTAAGTATAGATTGGGGAACAGCTTTTGAGAAACCATTTCTTACACCATATGAAGGAGCAGTTGCTTTAAAAATGATAAATTTTAACAATGATAAACCATACCCTATGGATTTCTATGCTTCAACTAGTCTTGGACCATGGACTCCTAATTATAAAGAATCTGAATTAGAAAAACAAATTGATACTTGTTGTGGTAAATGTAAAGATAAAACATAAATAAAAATCAATTAATGTTTAGTTTGATATTATTAAAAAATGTTATTTAAAAATATATTTTTATATCATAATTTGATAAAAATTATATTACTATATATATTTATTTATTATTATCCAAAAAGTAATTAATAATAAAATCAGAATTTTAATGATTTTTTTAAACTTTTTCTATGAAGAAGTTATGATAACTTCTTATTATAATTTAATAAGAAAAATATTTATTTTTTGCTTTATTTTTTACGATATATTTTAATATATTTAACTTATATAAAGCATAATTTATATTTAATTAATAATAATTAATAATTTTATGTATCATATATTTATTATATTTAAGTAATTTCTACTTTATATAATCTTGCGATAACATATAATTACAATAACGTAGAAATACCGCGTGGGCGAATTACGTCATACGCCCACCTGTAGCCATACATCCATATAAAATCTTTTTTGATTTGTACAATAGGTGTATAATACAAATATGATTGTTATACATTGTATAAATTTTTCTCTATACTAGAATTTGTAAATTATTGACAAATTTATATTAAAAATTATATTATTTTATTATATATATCTATACATTTATATAAAAATTCCATTTTTAATTTGTAAATAATGTTATAAATAAAAAATTATAATTAAGAATAATATTCAATTTTTAATCTTAGTATTATTATATCACTATAAGCAAATTAAATATATAATTCTTCTTTCAAATAGATATTAGATTATAAATTAATTTTCATATAAATAAATGAAAATTTGAGAAAAATAAATAATTTTTAAAAAATTATTAAGAAAAAGTCACAGGGTAGATGCATAGTTTCCAGGGGTGGAAGGTTGTTTCGGCCGCACCCCGACGGCAGTCGTCATTTCAACGTGGCTCAACAAGTACACGCGGTTGTATATAGTTGATTTAAATATTTGAAAATATATTGTATAATGTAAATTAATTATAATCTTATTTATTAATAAATTGAAAAAAGCGCAATAAAAATACATGCTTTAGAATATTTATATTTAGAAATATTAAAAAATTTAAATATATTTATCATTCTTATATTTTATTTCTTCATTGATCTGTTAATAATAAAACATATAACAATTATTTTAATATTAATATATTATTATATATATAATATATTATAAAATTGTAAGTATATAAATATTATTTTAATCTTTTTGTAAATAAAATATCTATTCTATTTAATTTTCACATTAAATATTTTTTATATTTATTATTTCTACAATTAAGTTATTAAATATTATTTATAAAATCATTTTATCAATTATTTATTTAAATTTAATCATTTATTATTAAAGTTTAAAATAACTAATAAAAATAAAAATGATTTCATATAATAATATTTTCAAAAAGGATTTGAATGACATCAAAAGTAATGAACGGGGATAACTGGAATGAAAAATGGCCTAAACAATCACAAGCTAATAAAACAATACGTCGAAATAGTAAGCGAACTGAAAAATTAAAATTATCAAACTCATCTAAAGGAACAACACCTAGAGAAAAAACTCTTAGAAGATTGGAAAGCAACGAGAGAGAAAGAATGAGAATGCACAGTTTGAATGATGCTTTCCAGGTAGATATAATTATAATAATTTCTAAAAAATTATTAAAATATTCCATTCTTATGAAAACTTAAATAATTATATTTATAGTCTTTACGTGAAGTAATTCCACATGTAACGAAAGAAAGGCGATTATCTAAAATTGAAACTTTAACTTTGGCAAAAAATTATATAGTTGCCCTTACTGATGTAATATGTGCCATGAGAAATGAAGAAAAAGCTATAGATCCACAATCAGAAATTTCTGAATCTCAAGAATCATCAAAAAATATGAATATTTGTCTAAATATGAATATTCCAATTCCTTCAAAATCTTGTAGTTAGGAGAATATAAATATTTATTGAAATTATTATTCTTTGCAAAGAAACAATTCTAAAAACAATTAGGCAAGTCTCAAAAATAATATAATATATTTCTTAATATTAATAGGAAAAATAATATTGACATAATAAATTATTTTATTAAATTTTTTTTAATAAGAATTTATTTTCACGTATTTAATTAAATAATTTATAGTAAATCAAAAAATAATAAATTTATATATAATATTCATTTTATCTATTTTAATTTTATTTTTTTTGTTCAATAATATTAAAGAAATTATAGTGCCAAAGAACATAATCAAATTTTCAAATAAAATATTGTGTTATACATTATTTATAATTTATTTATATATTAAATTATATTTTATCTATTAAGAAAAATTAATAGTATAATATAAAAAAATATTTTATTTAAATTATAAATTATATTGTTAATATATATAGTAATTAAGAATGCTTACACTATAATTTATAATTATGTAAATTAAATATTAAAATTAATAATTAACAAATATGAACAATTTATAGAATATATAATATTATAATTTGTTAAATGATATTATTTTCCATATATTTATGTATAAAGAAAGAAAAAATAAAAATATATTTTACTTATATGTTTATTTTTATGTTTTTTTTGTTTTCATTTCCATAAGTAAATAAATACTATGAAAAATTACAATATTAAATAAAATTTAATTTTTAAAAAACTATTTCATAAAATATGAAAAAGTTTAAATAAATAGATTATCTTTCATCAAAAAAATAAAAAAAAATATATTTACTACTATATTATTATATATACAAATTACTCAAAAATCTTAAGAAAATTGATTATTTTCTTAGATAGATATATTATGATATATTACATTATTTAATTATTATTTATTATTTAATGTCAATATATTAAAACTATAAAACATTTAAATTTTTTAAATTAATTTACAGTAAAAGATATAGGCCAAGTGTTTAAGTCTTGTAAATCAACTAATACACCGGTTTGTGTTTTGGAAAATTTTGGAATACAAATCAATCTTATTGTTTGTCCTTCTTCTGCTGTAATCATATTTTATTTTATTAAAGTTATTTTCTTATGACAAACATAGAAATAAGTGTATAATAAAAATATAAAAATATAATAATAAAGATAATAATATAAAGAGATAAACTTACCAGTATATATTTTAGTATCATATTTATCCATATTACCAACAAAATATATATCAGGACATTCTGTTATAATAAATGGATCAATTTTGTTAGATGAATAAGTTGGAGTAGTATCAGGTGCAGTTGGTGCATAATGACACCAGTGTAAAGTACGTTCTAACCATATTAAAGGTGAAATATCAACAAGTCCAGCAATTTTCATAATATCCATAATAGGTTGGCCACTAGATCCAGCTATAATGCGAGAGTTTATACTACCAATCCATGGATTAGTAACTCCATAAAAACTTTTAAACCTATCACATCATATATATATATTAATAATTTGTATCTATTTAATATATTACTTTCACTAATTATTTACTCTCACTAATAATATATAGTCTCACTAATTATTTCAAAAACAATATTATTAATCATCTCATAGCAATAAAATTATATTAATATACATAAATCAAAGATCCATATTGTTTCTATATCATTAATGATAAGTATAGATAAGTATAATATAGATAAGTATATATATTTATAAAATGAAAATAAAATCAAAAATAAGAATACCAATAAAATTAAATAAAATACTTTAATCTTCAGTTTTATATATATTATATATTATAATATTATATGTTATATATTATATGTATATATTATATACATATATTTTATATACATATATATATATAAAAAATATTATATATATTATATATACATATAACATATAATATATACATATAATATATATATATATAAAAAAAGATTACAAATATAATTATTTCTATATATGATTTATAGCAATGTTTTTATATTAATTAATAAAAAGACTGTATTACCTGGAACATTCTGGTAAAATACATGGATGAAATGGTTGCTGAGGTAATCTATGACAGGTTGGGTCAAATTCTCCAGGCATTAATATTATAGGACAACACTGTGCTATAGGATGAAGAAAATTATCCAATTTATGTGTTATATTTGCAGTCTCTTTAAATATAGCTTCATTATGTAATTTAGTTTCAAAATAATTTTTGTAATTGTATGTCTCTATAGATCCTCTTACACTATTTCCTATATTAAAATATTGTTTATTATTTATTACTATAATATTATTTTCATTATTATCATATATTAAATATATTAAATATACCTGCTATAATAATACACACAATAGAAGCCACTTCTTTATGAACTTCTTCACAGCCAATCATTCCAGTAATCCATTCAAATAATAAATTTATACTTAATGACTGTAAATTATTTGCTAAATCTAAACCAGAAATAATCAAAATTTTTCCTTGCTTTTCTAGTTGTTGAGAATTAAAGATTGGTAATTTCGAGCAACATCCTGGAAAACACCAATCTGTTACCTATAATTAATGTATTTTATAAACAAAATATTTATTATATCTCAAATAATTTTTAATTTTTAATTATATTATTTACTTTATAATTTTTATTATTTCTGCAAATTATATAAAAGTAATACTTACCAAAAATGCACCATTTTCCAATTCGTGACCACATACGGCGCAAACTATACCAGTAACTGTATCTTGAATATTTTTATGAGTCCCAACCAATTTAATGCGTAATGTTTCATCTTCTAAATATAATATATCTTTAAATGATGCATAATTTGTTCTAGCTGGTTGAGGTATTAATTGAAGTTCTTTACTAAGTTCATTTAATATTGATGATCTTAATTCTTGATGTTTATACAAAGTACCTATTATGACACAAGTATTATTTTGATTTCTTTCACAAAGTTGTGATAATGAAACTATTTCATAATTAGCTAAAATAAAATATTAAGAATTAGAAAATATAACCTAAATTAATAATAAATATAACCTTTATAAAATATTTACCCCATTTAATTTTTACTTTTTGTAAAATGTGATCTTTCAGTGCTTTTAATCTTGCATTATAAATGTTACAATATTGTTGTTTAGAACATTGTGTAAAAATTTCAAATTTTTTAAAATCATCGAATTTAAATGACTTGCGATTGTATTTAATTTGTGGAACTTCCATTTTAGATTTTTATTAAATTCAAATAATGTATAAGTTATTAATAAATTTATTAATAAATTCAATATATCAGGTATTAATTAAAATTAAATAATTACAAAATAAAATCATAATTAAATATAAAAAGCAAATTAATTTTTTTTTAAATCATTGTGTAATATCAAAAAAAATATTTTTATTTTATTATTAAAGCAAAATATTAAATGTATATATTAAATATATCAAATATATCTTCTAAAATCTTAGATCGCAATGTAAAAAATTGGAATTAGAAAAATTTATTAAATTTAAATAATACTTCAAATCACATATAAACAAAAATATTAATAATTTTTATTTAAATATTATTATATTATTTATTTATAATTAAATTTATGTAAAGTAAAGGACTATTACTATAAAAAAAACATTTACTTACTTTTTAAAATTAAACAATTTTTATATAAAGTTTATTTTTACATCAATGTTATCAAAAAGTTTTATGTAAATATTATTTTATAAAATCTGAATACCAAATTTTAAATAATAATATGCATGTCAGGCAATTTATTTTACACTAATATCAATACTTATTATGTATTGATTATAATATAAATAAAATATGATGCACAACCTTGAATATATAAATATTGTATGAGCCAATAAAAGATTACATTTTAAATTAGGTACTATTCAATATTCTACAAATACATAAACTATCGCAAATTAATTAAAAATTATGCAGGATTTGGTGGCAAGCCCATTGACCAAGTGTCTAATAACTTCTTATCATGAGGACCAGCACCTAAACTAAGCATAAGACCAGAAAGATCTCCATTATGACCACGTCCTCGCATAGCATGAACTACTTTGGCAATACTATAATTAAAATGAAAATATTTTTAATTTAAAAAATCAATTATTCAATATAAAAAATATAAAATATATATATAATTATACTTTGCCCATTCTTCTTGTAATGCAGCAAAATGTGCTTTCAGGGCAGAATTTCCAAGTTTCTCATTTTCAAGTGATTTTTCAATTTTTGTTAATAATGTTGGTAACTTCAGTGGTAATGTTCCTGCCCATCTGACGATATGTGAATTTGAATTTTCAACTTTATGTTCATCAGCAACAATATCTAATCTACATACATTTACACAAGGTAAAGGCACAGCTACTGATGTATCAACACCTAAAATAAAATTATTTATAAAACATTTAATATAATACCTATAATTTAATATTCTTCTAAGCATATATAAGTACCAATAAAGTTACACTTATTAGGATCCATATATTCTGTTGCATGAGTTTTGACTCTTCTACATGCACGTGGAATAAGAGAACTAAGACCATATAAAGATTCCAATCTCTGAATATTTGGACCTCTTACTAAAATTTGAACACCTGTTAAACTAGAATATAAAAGTTGCCTAAATTGATCTTTTCCTAATACAGCTCTTAAATCTTTAAGTATCAATGTAGTGGGTTTTTCTAAGACTTCTGAAAATTCTAGTGTTGTTTCTGATTCATTTGAGTTTAAAGTTAAATTTATAGGTAATTTAGCATTTACTAAAGTAAATCCATCTTCAGTTTCTAGAAAATAAGAAATACAATTTTATATAAAATATGCATATATATTTTTTCTTATAAATATATTATTTTATGATACTAACCAATCTGATGTTCCAAGTTATAATTCAATTCATCATCTAATAAGTTCATAGGAAAAATTTCTATGAAATGTCTCGCTCCTGCACTAAGAATCCATACCAACCACATATGAATTCTAATTTGATTTTAATTTATTAGTATCTTTTTTAGATGTTACACATTTATATATATATAAAGAAAATTACTATAACCATAAAACAAACCTTATAAAAACATGTTTCTCATTGGTTATATCACTAAAAGTTCTAGGCTGTTTGTTGGAATTATTATATGATCCTGATCCATTATTAGTTGATAAACGAACAATTCTTTGTGGGCATTCTGCTTCTTCTGCATTATATTTTTTTTCAGCAAAATCTTGTAATTCCCGAATTACTTCCTTTAAATTATCAACTAAAAAGGGCCACATATTTAATAGAAACTGTTTATCTCTCATAAAAACAATAAAACTGCACCATTTACGAAAACCTCTTGCCTAAAAATAAATAAAAACAGAAACAAAATTTCTTAACAATAATGAAATTTTTTTGATTTCCTCTCTATTGATTTAAAATTGTAATTAATGACATGATTTGAATAATTTATTGTAATAGCTACCAAACATGCTTTTTCGTTGCATAATTCACCTGGGCATCTTTTAACGTAAATGTATGACTTAAAACATGCCCCCTATATTCATCTCCAAAGTAGCAAACACCTTCTTTACCTGGATGTACTTCACAACTTAAGCTCCTTAAATAATTAAAATAAAAACATAATTTTTTAATTTATACACAATTAAATTTTATTTGTATTTATATTAATAAAAGAATATAATAAAAAATTATTTTACAATTACTATACCTAAAGCATGCATGCTTTAGCAAACACCAAATATCTTGAGTTAATGATTGTTGAGCAGAAAGAAATGATGTTCTAGTTTCATGTTCATTACTTAAATATTTTACATTTCCAATACTTTGACATCCTTCACATTCATATTGTCCATCTTCCATAATATTTTGATTTCGTTTTAATATTTCTTTTGGTCCATAAAATTTTAATTTTTCTGTATTTTGATTATCATAATTACGATAGGTTTGAGTAGTAAATATCACTTTAGGTCCGTGTGATTCACAAAAAATACATAAAGCAATCACAGCATTCATTGTTAATTATTTTCTTTTTTATGAATATTAAATTTACTACTCATATATTTTCATATCTTTATTATTATTATCATTTTATAAACGCATATTTATGTGCACATATGTATGTATGTATAAATAACATAATATTTTCATAAATAAAATAATATTTTTTAAATAAAATATTTAAATATTATACATATCTAATAAAAAGTAGAAATTATAATTTTAAACCTAACCTCTATTCGTATAGTATCACCTATAAAATTTTTATAATATAAAAATATCAATATGTTATTTATTAATTTTTAGCTCACGTTTTAAAAATGAAGTAATTAATTTTTTTTAGCTTTTTCACGTGATAAGACAAAAATGAAGAGAAGCCAGGAACACGTGACATTATGATAGTCTCTTATACATATCTAAACAGACATTTCATTCGTTTATACAAAGAATATTCACGCATACATTTATAGATTTAACGATTTCGTATATGCAAATAAAAACAAAAATATATTTACATAATAAGTTGCTTTTTGTGTAACAATGTAACATATAATATCATTTAATGTCAATTATTTTTTTTTTCATTTATTAATTCATTTAACATTAACTTAATTAATAGCAAGCACAATATATATAAAAAAATATATTTATTATATCTTTATATTGTAACATAGATTATAATGAATAAGATATATAATATAAATTCATTATTTTGTATTATGATAAATTAATTTTAATTTAGTACCTTCATATGCAGCTCTCATCCATATTCCTATTGCATGTGCTTGAGGATACTTAAATTCCTGAAATTTAAATAATTTTTGTTTTCTTCTACTATTAAATTTTAATTATAATATATGTCATAACTAAAACTTAATAATAAAGGAAAATATATCATTAAATTTATAAAACAATAATATTTCATTCTTATTTACATGAAAAGAATGTGTATGTAAAATATTTGTATTAAAATTTTCTGCAGCTTTTACAGCTATTCCAAATGCATCAAGAGGATCCATATTTTTATTTAATGCATTTTCTAAGTCTATTTGTATTGTTATTAAAATAGTTAATAGAATATCATTATTTAGGGAAGATATTTTAATTTGTTCCAGTGCTTTATTTGCAATAGTTAATACATGTAACCACATGTCTACTGTTATTTCCTTGTCATTTTGATATTTTGAAAAAGCCTAAAAAATGTTATATATTTGAAATGTTAACTAACAATATACTAACAAATTATATCTTACTTTAGCAACATTGTAAAAAAAGTAAGAATATAATCCTCCTTGTAAACCACCAACTGTTCTTTGAATAATATGACTAATTTGTGTAAATGTTATATATAAATTTGTTCCTGATATTTTATTTTTCTGTAAAATATATTATTTAAGATTTCATATATATTTTTTATTTTATTTTATTTTATTTTATTCTATTTTTTTTAATATTTAGTCTTACAACCTTAATATCATTTTGTATAGCTTTAGCTCCACGTGCAAGACTTGTGCCATAATCTCCACATTCTTGATCCATTTTATTTAATTGTTCTGTACATACTATTATTGCTTCACATGCCATTGAAATAATTGATAAAAATGCTTGACCAGTTTCATAATTCATTGTTGGTCCTTGTAAATTTAAATCATACCAGTTGATATTCTGTTTTAAAATTTGATTTATTTATTATATTTATCATAATTTAAAAATTAAAATTATGATAAATTACCTTATTGTATTTTGATGTAATTATTTTTTTCTTATTCTAAAAATCAATTTTACTATTAAGTTATACAATATAATGTAAGTTAATTTTTTTTATATTATATTACCTCCTCAATTTTTATTACTTCTGTAATTAATACTTTTGGCCAAGCAGATATAGGTGTTGGAAAATCTAAATATTTAATTAAATCCGTAGTAAGTGAGAGATTTAACAAACAAATATGAAAACCATTATAATTTGAATATGTCATAAATTCTTTCACATATATTCTTTTTATTTTTAATTTATTTATTTCTATTTGTTGCAAAAATTCTAAAATAAATATGTTTCCTTGTATTTGACTACAACCTAAAAAATTTAAAAACATTTAAAAATTTAATCAGTTTTAATATATATATTTTAATAAATGTAAAGATGTTTAATTTCATAATGATACCAAAGTTACTTATTAGAATTGCAATTTCATGACCAGTACAAAATGTTTTAGTTTTATGTATACTTTTCTTAGTACAATCCTGTAATGTTCTATTTAATATATTTATTAGTGGTTTAAGTATTTGTTTAACTATATTTGAAAGTATATTCAATTTATATCCTTCATGAATTATATTTTGAAAATGCATTTCTGTAAGATATAATTTTTTTATATATTATGTATATATTAAATAATTTAATTTTTTTAAATTTTGTAACCTGCTTTCAGACATAGGATTTCTCCATTGTTTGCAACAGAATTGCAAAGAGAATAAATTTCATCTATATTTTTTCCTTCTTCCGACATAGCTCCAGCTATTTTATATATAAAAAGTATAGGCAAAATATCATTTTCTTTAATAGTATTATTGAAATAATGTGATATATTATTATTTACTATTATTAATTTAATATTATATCCTTTAACTTCTGCATGTAATTTAGCTAAGGTAAAGTTTATAGAATATTCAATATCATTTTGAATAATTAATAATATACCTATATATAAATATTTTAATTAATTATTATTATTATAAAATATTTTATTAATATATAGTTTGTAAATATTAATATTAGTATGAAATAAAATTATATTCATATATTTTATTGCCTGAAGGATGATCAGATTCAATTTCTGCAATAACTTTCAATATGTTATTAATTGAAGGTCCAGAAAAAGTATTGCCTAAAATTGCAGCTGTTAACATTCCAGGACCTACAAATCTTGGATATAATAATTCATTTTCAGCTCTACCACCAGATATTAATTTGACCTATTATTATGCTCTGTTGCATTATTCTATATTTAAAATATTTTCATTTTATTCTAACAAATTACTTACTTTCCCAATCATATTTACATAATCTTTACGTAAAATTGCATTACAATCTTCTAATACAATTAAATCATTATGTATTTTTGCTACTCCCATAAGACTTTTATTAATTATTGTATCAAAATAATCATAATCTTGATCTTTTAATTCACACATTTTTATGTACAAAAATATATAAATGTAAATCTAAATAAGTATTAATAATTATAATAAAAATATAATTTGTATTTTTAATATTTATTCTAATTATTTTATATATATGAATTAAAGAATTAAATTAAATAGATAACCTATTAACTTACCTATTTTGAGATGAATATAATTTAAGTTATGTCTTAAAAAATATTTTATTTTTTATTTTTTTAAATTTTTTATTCAAAATAAAATTATTTACTATTATTATTTTAACAAAAAAAAATCAACTTACTTAATCTTTATAAATTTAAATACAGACACATGAGCAAAAACTTGCACAGTCAATATATATTATCTGCCTTATGTTTTATTTAGTGAAATTTATTTAAGTAATATTAAAATAAATCATAATCAATATAAAGGTGCATTTATTTATAATTACTTAATTCAGCCATAAATGGCCAAATATTGCACTACATATTTTGACTACTTTTGCAAACTCTACTTTTTTGAAATATCAAAGTTTCATATTAAATTTATTAAAATTTACCAAAGTTTAATTAAAGTTAAATCAGAAAAATGAAATAAAACTTAGATATGAAATCTTAAAAAGCAAAGCTTGCAAATACATTACTGACAAACTTTATTTTATCTTATAATCATATAACAATCTTAAATGTTATCAGTCTACAAAGTTATACTAAAATTTGCTTAAAAGTATTTAGATACAGATGATAACAATATCAGCAATGTATTCATGCATTCACACAAACGATGCATGTAATATTTACATCATTTTATGAAAAATTCATTATTTTCACGCTGCATTCATACTACGCAGGAAGTTTTATATATACTTAACCTATTTGGTATATATTTATGAGTTGTATACCTTTACCTGAATTATTTTAAAAACCTACAAAAAAAAATAGCAATTGTATTTTGTATCACATTAATTTTATCATTTAATTTAAATTTGGATTATACTTTATATTTAAATGAAATTTCTGTACACTTTTACATTGATTAAAATTTTAAAACAGCCTTATGAACAATAAAGAATTATGTAATTTTTATATTACATATTCAAGAAAATTATTGATAATTATGCATATTGAATTCATGCAAATCATTAAAAAATGTGAATATTAAAACATTCAAAAAAATTTATATTCATGTACATAAAATTTTTAATATATAAATTTAATTTTAAAAAGCTTTATGTTTGTGTATTTCTAATATATAAATTTAATTTTAAAAAGTTGTATGATTGTGTACATATATAATAAAAAGTTACAATTTTACAAAAACAATATACATGTATACAATTCATTATAACAAATACAATATATATGAATTATATAACAATTCAAATTCACTAATTGTGATATCCAACAAATTAGGTTTGTTTCTAATTCTCAGATTTAATTCTACACAAATATTCACTGGTTCTTAGATTAACTTTTAAAACACAAAACAGGCTAATGTTTAGCACTGTTTACCAATCTGTACTACTTTGAAATATATCTTCAACTTTTATAAATTTCTCCTTTTTTCAAAGTGATTTTGTGATATTATTAAATAATCGTTTACCCCACCATGATTCCAAATCAAATGGCTTAAAATCTAAAACATAATTGTTATAGGCTATCTTGATCATATAATTTTTCTTAAAGAAAAACAAATGTTTATTTGTTTAAATATTAATTTACCTTGAAGAGTATCATTTGGTTCACCATCATTGTAATATACTATAGTGTTAGGACCTGAAATTGATAAAATATTTTTATTTAATTATATTTATATATACATTTAATGCTTAAAAAAATAAATAAAAAATTGAACATTTATAATTCATTTTAATTAATTTAATAAAAGACTTACTGGAAGGTTCTGAACAATCTGAACCATCAGAAGATTCACTTCTTTGTCGTGTATTGACTTGATTCCATGCTGATAAATAAAAATTATAATTATAATATTAATATAATATCAATATTATATGTTATGCAATATTTATTTTTTTTATATGAATATTTTCTTATACATATATTTCTTTATATATTATGAAATTAAAATTTATATTTTATGAATAAATATAAACATAAATCTTTTCACCTACATTCATAAACAAATTTAATAAGTTCTTCATGTTGAGGAGTAATAACTTCTTGTATTTGATGTCTCTGTGAACTGAATTTAGATTTTCCATTCATGTGAAAAACTGGTTTTGGCACATGGCTATAAAATAAATATTAATATATATTATAGCAAATATATGTTAATATAACATATATAATATTAACATAAAAAAATATTCTGTACATAGAATATTTTCAAAGCATAATAGTTATATAGAATATTTTATTTTTAAATCATTAAAAATATAACATAAAAATTACAAGTGGTTATTTTGAATGTAGAATTATGAATTGCGTAATGCCGAAATACTGGAGTTACAAAAAAAAGAAAAAAAAATAGCAAGCTTAAAATGTATTAAAATATTACCGGGTAATCTCATGATCATCATCAGGATCTGCTTTCCTTGTTAAATCACGCAAAGTTTCCAACCTCTCAAGATTCTGACTAATTCCTAAAGAATTATAATTTTAATTTAATGAAATTAACATTATAAATGTTTATAAATAAAATTAAGTATTCTTCAAGTACCTCTTCGTGTTTTAGCGACTATCTTGCTAGGTCCTTTTGATACAGTGTACATGTTTCTTATGAGAGAAGTACAACAATAACTTCGAACTATATTTGCGATAATAGATCATCCGAGATTAATCTTAAAATCTTAGTTTAGAATTAAGTAAATTACTATATAACTCTAACTAGAACCGATTAGACCAACCGCACAGATTGAAATGATCAGCGTGAAATACACGATGAATAAACCACGTGATCTCAACTTGTGCTATTGCATTAATATATATATATATATATATATAAGTAATATTTACGAATGTATATGAACATATACTAATTCAATAGTCCAAATCAATTCGATTTTTAATTTAAATTTTTAATTCAAGGATTTTCCCATTGTGAATGACAAAGAATAATTTACATATATATTTTAGATATTCATAAAGAAAAATTAATTATTTTTAATATTAATATTATTTTATTATAAAACAGTTCATTTGATTTGATTATATAATTATATTTAATAAGAAGATAAATTTATTTGAAAAATAGGACTTTAAATATCAAAGATAAGATTTTTTCATTTATCCTTCTGTTATATTTAATAATTTACATGCAAATATCGAAATAATTTAAAATATTAAAATATTATTAATAAATACTATATTAAAATTTATGTAAAATAAAATGTAGATTAAATAATAACATAAATAAATGTTACATTAATCTTCGAATTCTTATACTATAATTTTATGTTTTATATATATTCATTCTTAATTTCAAGGATTGGAATTTTCTGATATAATTATTCATATGTTACAATATTAGAAAAGTTTATTATAAAATGAAAAAATCATATATAATTTTAAATCATTATTATAATTTTCTAACATAAAGAAATTATTGAAAATATAAAATTAATTTTCCTACAATATCCAATAATCATAATAATTACATAAAATAGAAGAAAATTTCTTATGATTATACAAATTGCATAGAAATTGATTACAGTTGATTAAGATTATTAAATACAATTTATATAAATAAACAAATTTTAGTTATTTCAAATATCTACTTGAGATATTTTTAAATATTTTATCTATTCTAGAATAAAAGTATTAATATATTTAGTGCTATGTTGCACTATTTGTCAAAAGTAATCTATTTTTAGTAAAAATATTTTACTATTTGATATTAAAGTAAAATATTCATTGGTAGAAGGATACAATATATAATAATTTTATAAAATTAAATATTTAAATATAGTTTTATCACATTTTTAAAATTATTATAAAGAAGTTTAATTTTTATTATAAAGCTTAATGAATTTGCTTTTTTTAAAATAAAACTATAATTTAAAAATCATAAATCACAAACAAAAATATACATAATGTTCCTTATTACCAATGATATATTCTTATAATATAATTTTAGAATATATTAATTATCTGTAATATCAGTACATAATTATAATATAATAACAATGCTATTAATAAATTTCTATTATTCTAAGATAATAATACTTTATAAAAATCAAAATTACTACAATAATGAATATATCATGAATACATATTTATACAGAATATTAATTAAAATTAAGATATAAATTTAAAAATATTTCCATCTATAGCTTAATAAAGTCAATAATGAAATATTCATTTCTTTTCATTCACATTTAAATTTTTTTAAATTTGTAAATTTGAAAAATGCAACTGCATAAATTAATAATTCTTATATAGTTCCAAGGCATGAGATCACACATTGTATTATATATTAATATTATATTATTAATAATATAATAATATTAATATTATTTTGCTTACAATGTGCTTTTTATATACAAATAATATAAGATATAATTCCTACTTCTGTATCATGTAATATTTACGCGCAACGATTATTTTAAAATAAGTTATTCATTATTATTAAATTTTTACAACTTAATAAAATGCTAATTTATGATCATTTAGTATCAATTATATTCTTAAGTACAAAGAAGCGCAAAGCATTTTATTTTTCTTTATTTTTCTTTGTATAGTATTTTTTTTTTTTAATTTATTTTATCAATGTTCCTAATATTAGAATCATTATTAGAAGCATTGATTTATTAGATTTTATATTTGATGATCAAAACAGAACAAATTTAATTTCCATCTGTTTTCTAGAATGTAAATATGAAAATTATGTTTAAAGAGCAAATAAAGATTTATCTTGATCTTTATTAATTTGACGTTGAATGTTAGAGTTTTCAGAATTAGTAGTACTTCCAGTATTAGTAGTAGTTGCAGGTAATGTTGGTAAAGCTTCAGCCGCAGCTGCTCGTTCTGCTAAGAAACGCTCAAACTCGGACGATGTTAAGGATTCTTGATCACCATGTGCTCCTGGCTGAACAGAAAAAGTAAAAGTTTTTTCAATATTTATTAAATATAATTTAATATTTTAATAATTTATTAAAATAAATACATTTAAAATAATATTCATTATTATATTACTCTTAAACTAATTTTTATTTATAACTCACCGTATGATCTAACCAGGCTGCCATCTCATTAAATTCAGATTCCCGATTCATCTGAATGTTAAAAAAAAAAAAAGAAAATAAAAATAAACATATCAAACAAAATAATAAATATGTAAATATGTATGCATAATGTAGGCAAAAATAAAGAAAAAAGAAACATAAGAAAAAATTAATTTACTTCATACTATAGAAAGCAATAAATAAAAGCAGTGACTAATTAAATCTACTAAATAAATAAGAATATGTTTCAATATTACAAATTTAATAAATATTATTCTTTTTTTTTTCTTACCTTTATCAGGATAATTTTAATTTTATAGTACAAATTCATAACTAAATTATATATATTATACAAAGATATAATTTTTGCATAATAATGTATAATTAAATTTTTGATAAATTTAATATTTATAATAATCTTATTTTTTTAGTACTTATATTGATCAAATGATTAAATTGATTAAATGCTTAGCAATAATTAGTATAATAGGAATTACGCACAGAAGTAGCGGTAGTAGAAGCAACTGTAGAAGCAGTCTGCTGGGGATACTTAGGATTATTGCGATTGAGAATCGCTGTATTGAGACTTCCTCCGCTCACCTGCTCCAAATTATCCTCATATTTGCTACCACTATAATAAAAATAAATAAAAATTTAATAAAATAATTGTATATATATATATATATATATATATATATATATATATATATATATATACAACATAAATATATAATATATAATTATTTAAAAAATTAAAATTAATATTAAAAACCTGTTCTTTATAGTGTCATAAGATGTATTTCGTGACTGTGCAAACATATCAAATTCATCATTATCACCTTCTTTTTTCTCTTTTCTGTCTATTCTACTTTTTTCAATATTATCAGATATACCTGTAATTTAATATAATTAAATTAAAAAATTGCAAATGTTGTGTATGTTAAAATATAATATTTATTCTGTCTTAATTACCTATTTTTGTCATTTTTTTTTCTAAAGCATCAGTTTCATCAGATAAGTCAATAAGAGAATCAGCTTCTTGTTTATTAATTGATAAAGCAGAATCTATATTTTGTGGATGACCAATTGTTTGTGCCAAAATAGTACTTGCTGCAACAGCCTTGTTTTTTGTATAACGTGAATAACGCAAAAATAAATTATTTAATTCATCATTTATACGTAATAATTCTGCTGTCATTTCATCATGAGCCAACTTTCCAATTAAATCAACAACTCGTTCTTGCATTGCTTTGCATGTAGAATGAAGTTCCTATAAATAGTAATTATATATATACATATATATATATATTTATATATATATATATTTATTATCATTTAATATCTTTAATTACAATACAAAGATTTTCTTCAATATTATATATAAAACATTATTAAAAAAAAAAAATAATAGTTATAATAAATATTTACTGTTAGATATTTGCTATATTATTCATACGAAATAAATAATTATATTCATACAGATAAAAGTTCAAGATCTGCAGGATCAGGTTGTTGACTATTATTCTGATCTGAGCTTGTAAAATATGCCAGCATTTCTGATAAAACCCGCATATTTCCTTGTACAACATCAAGTTCACTTTGTAATTTAGCCATTTGTTGTTCATTCAACATAGTTAATTGTCCAGAAGATTGATTCTGAGATTGTTGCATTTGTGGCGTTATAGAAGTTGTTGATTGTTGTTCAACTGTAGGTATATTCATGACATTTTGTTCTAATTCAGGTACACTCTGTAATTGTATTAATAATTATGTAATTATTTTGATAATTATCATTTAAAATAAAAATAAATCTTACTCGTTCTGGAGTGATAATAGGTGCCATAGCATCTAAGTCTGTCATTGGAAATTGTATGCCTTTTACTTTTAACTCTTGATATATTTGAACAACTCCTTGAGTATGTGGTTGATGACGGAATGTATCTGCCCATGTTTGAATTAGACTTAAAACTTTTTCTTGCACTGCTGTTGGTGGTTCATTTTTTGGTCCAATTAACTTAACCAATTCTTGTACAAATTCTCGTGAACAAGCAAGAGCATGAAAACGTTTTCCACAATTTTTTACACATGTTTCCAATACCTAATTCATTAAAATATATAAATTTTATATATTTTTATATTTGATAGAAATAAACAAGTTTTAAAAATTGATTAATTTAGCAGTTTAAATTATAATTAAAATCAATCTTAAATAATAATAAAAATATCTTATTATTTTATAAAATTATTTTATAATTTATTATTTTATTAATTTATAATTTATTATTTTATAATATTTTAAAATTAATTATAGAAATTAATTTTTTAATTAATTTTAGAAAATTAAATTAAAAATAAATATATTATTTAATATATATTATTATATATATAAATATATTATTTATTATTATTTAATTATATGTAATAATTTTATTATGTTATGTTATATATATTGTTGTATATATATATATATATTATATATATATATATATTATATATATTGTCCAAAATAAATATATTATATAAATATTATTAAAAATATATACTAACAGTAAGAGTATACATGACTATAGTGTAATTTTTTCCAGCAGCCTGATTAAGTCTGCGTTTAATTGCTTTAATTGCATCTCTTGGCCCATCTTCTGTTTCATTTATAATATCACATATTTCCATATTAAGTGTCCAATTTTCGCTTGGCAAAGTACCATCTGTAGCTTGTTCTAAAATATAGAATTAAAAATATCACTTTATTTTTTTTTACGGTTTTTTTTTAGTAAAAAAAAAAAAAATATTAAATATTAATATTATAAATTATGATTCATGACACAAATGTCTGAAGACATATATACATAGAAAAAAGAAATCTATAGATATTCAAGTATTAATTAATATTGACAATACAAGCAGATTCATATAAAAAAAATTAACTAATTAATTATTATTATATTATTAAATTAATTGATATAATGTATTTTGTAAAGATAAATAAGAAACTTACCTATTTTCTGTCCTACTGGTGTCGAAAATGGATTGACATTTACTCCAAAAAATGACATTATTACACGATATATGAAATTGATTTTATATTCAATTATATTAATTTGATTCACTTGTGCATATGTAAGGCACGTAACAAATTTTGACAGGAACAATATTTAATAATAAATTAAAAACTTTTTATACTGAGAACGTCAGTATCATATGACCCATACAATGATAAAGGCAGACGTCAAATACAAAATGACATGAAATTTTAACCAATCAGATACAACACTTTGAGAATACTATTCTGATTGGATCTAACATTTAAAGCAAATTCATTTTATTTTACAAACAAATAAATTTTAATATAAAATGAATTTATTAATAAATTCTTTAAATTTGAAATAAAATTAAATATTTATATATGCTATATGTTGAAAATAAAATAATTTTCGAAATTTTAGTTATGATTTAAATTTCTGTTTAAATTTTTTTTAAATTTTTATAATTAAATAATTTAATAGAAAGAGATAAATTGCATTATATATAAATTTTTATTAAATTTCTTGTTCGTATAATAAAAAATATAATTTAATTTAATAATTATCAATAATAATTAACTTTGAAATTTAATCATAGAATATATAATTTCAAGATTCTTTTCATTTTGGATCAATATTTAAATGTATATAATTATATAATCAAATAGAGAGTGCTAAAAAAACAAAAATTTATAAAAAATAATTTGTTATTCATAAATATATATATAATTTTTATTCGAATTTAAAAATAAAGTTTTAAGAATCAATTAATTATGTGCGAAGTAAAAGAAAAATATATATAATTAACTTTTATAAATATTTTTCTATAAAGACTTTCTATAAAGACATTTGTTATTAAATAATTTATATTCGAAGCATTAATTTTTAACAATTTATATATAATTATATTAATTTAATTAAATATAATAATGTCAATATATATTAATCAATGATTTAATTTGATTATGATTTAATCATGATTACATAGTTTAGCCCTTCGTTTAATTATAAAAAATTCTTATTGATAAATCATCGTTGCGCAGCAACTGAATAAAAACAATATGATATGATACAATAAATTCTCATAGTAGTCGATTTAATTTTATATAATTTATATATTTATATAATTTTATAAAAAAACTAAAAATGAATGCGAATGATGTTCCTACCATATTACAAGAATTTGCACAGCCTCGTATAATAAATGAAGATATGTTATTAAACTTAATAATTGAACAAGGACCGAAAGGAATAGCTGGTAGACTTTTTTATGAGGATGGTATTAACTTGGATGAAACAAAAGAAATTCGAATCGAATTTCTTAGTATGTATTAAATATGATATTATTTTGATTTTGATTTTACATTTATTATAATATAAACCTATTTTTTTAGATATTTTAAAAATAGATTATTTATGGATGATGCCAAATCTTACAAAATTAAAATTATCCAATAATATAATTGAAAAAATAGAAAATCTTGATGCTCTTGTTAATTTGAAAGAATTAGATTTATCTTTCAATCGTATTAAAATTATAGAAAATTTAGACAATTTAACAAAATTGGAAATATTACTTTTATTTAATAATGAAATTAATGAAATAGAGAACATAGATAGTTTATACCATCTTACGATTTTTAGTATTGGTAATAATATTATATCAAATTGGAAACATGTATGTATCATATAAATTAATCTTGAAAATTTTATATTTTTGTATTTTTATTTATTTGTATTATTATTTAGGTATTATATTTAAGAAAATTTAAAAATTTATATAGTTTGAATATGAGTGGAAATCCATGCACAGAAGAAGAGGGATATTTAGATTATGTGTTTGCATTTATACCTCAATTAATTTATTATGAATACAAAATGATAACTAAAGAACAAAGACAGACAGCTAGAGAAAAACATTAGTAATTATACAATTTTTATAATATATTTATATATTATATTATATTATATATCATATATATATAATATGAATATATTATTTATATATATATACATATATATATAATATGAATATATTATATATAATAACATATAATATGAATAAATATATATATATATATATATATATACAAATTTACTAATATTATATAATTTATAGTAGAGCTTTACATATTTTAGAAGAAGCAGAAATGAAAGAAAAAGAAGAATTGAATATAAGACAAGAACGTGAAAAAAAACTAGCTTTTCTTACTACTGCATGTGTAGAATATCTTGATGAAGATCATCTTTTTTATCAAATGTTTGAATATGACAAAGGTTTATAAAGTTATTACTAAATATAATAATATTTTTTTGTTTATTAATAATATATTAAATTCATTTTATATTTAGAAGGAAAAGATTTATCTATGGTAAATGAAGATACACAAAATGCATATGAACAATATAAAGTAAATTTTTCTAGTTTATGTCAAGAACTTTGTGAAGTAGGATTAAAAGAATATGACAAACGTTTAGATGAAATAAATCTTTATAATATTGGCGTAAATGAAGGAAAAAATATTTCACAAAATCAAGGAAGGATGTGAGTGATATATATAAAATAAATATAAAATGTAAACATAGATATAAGGAGGATATAAATATAAAATTGAAACAATTTATATTATTTCTAATTACAGGATTGTAAATGAAGTTTTGCAAACTAAAGCTGTCACATTAGTAAATATTAAACAATTATTAAAAAAATTAGTTGAAGATATAGATGCTGCTACATTAGAAGATATAACTCAAAAGGCACAACAACTTTCTCAAGAATTTAATAATATAGTAACTGAAACATGGACAAAATTAATGACCATTGAAGTAGATCTACATGAGCAAATACAAGTATATTTTTATTAAAATATATTATATATAAAAATTTTAGATTGAAAATATTAAAAAAAGTTTTTTTCTAACAAAGGATATAAATGAAATATTCAGAATTAATATTTCCGATATGATAGAATCTTTCTTAACAACTGCACGAGGATATTTTTCACAATTACGTAATTGCGAAGCAGAATATAATGATACTATTAATGGATTAATTTTATATTATCTTAGTGGTTTTGGAGAAGATCAAAAACTACCTCGTCATTTATTAAATTTATGTGAAGATAAAGAAATGTTAAATTATAATCTTAATAATTCTCATGAAAGACATTTACAAGTAAGAAATAATATTTCTATATATTTTTTTAAATTTTTCTTCACTTTAAAAATTAAGAAAATAATTCTAGGTAATAGATGCTCGAGAAGATAGCATGGTAAATCGATTAAGAAATTGGCTTAAAGAATATAATGAAGAATTATCAAGGTAAATTACTTTTTTCTTTATGTATTTTTATACTTTCTTTTAAATTTTTTATTTAATAGGCAAGAAATTGAAAGAAATAATCAACAAGTATTAGAAATAGCACACTTTGCAGATTCTCAACAAGAAGAATTTTTGTATCTCT
The DNA here is from genome assembly GCF_029169275.1 of Apis cerana. Classification (NCBI taxonomy): domain Eukaryota; kingdom Metazoa; phylum Arthropoda; class Insecta; order Hymenoptera; family Apidae; genus Apis; species Apis cerana. Next base: position 11,908,623 of record NC_083858.1, on the reverse strand, counting down.
TACAGCAATTAAATATTAGTGATCCAGAAGTTATATTAGCACTTGAAACTACTTAAAATTTAATAGAATATTTCTCAAATTATTCATTTAAAAATAAATATTTAAAAAAACTAAGTATTTTTATTGAATTATATATATTTATTGAAAAATATAAATTTAATATTATTACATATTAATTACATATTATTACATATTAATACATTTCAATATATCAATATATTTGTATAAAAATTCATGTTTATAAAATTCTCCACGATAAATTTTTTATATGAAAATTTATTTTTATAAAAGTTCTATATTAGTTTATTTATATTAGTTTTATATTATATATAAGTTTATTTTTATATTATTTTTATATAAAAATAATATTATTTCTTTAACTTATAGTTGAAAGAAATATTTGAATTAAACATTTTTATTTTGCAAAGCTTCAATATATAATTTTAAATTAGCTTGTACATTTGGAGATTGAACAAATGTTATAAATTCATTAAGATCTGAATTTGCATTTGCTTTTAACCATGATGAATTATGTTTTCTTAGTTCCATTTTTGTTTTTTGTCTTCCTTTAACTTCATAAATAGTTTAATTAGTAAATTTTAATTATTTTAGATAAAAACTATACTTACAGGGTATATTCTTAAAGCTTTTGATATAATTTTGACATCTTTCAATTGCGTTTGCTTTATTTAAAGCTAATTCATCTACAAGTCCAATTTCTAATGCTTCTTTTGGATGAAATAATGTTCCTCTAAATTAATATTTTTTTATTAATTATAAACATTATAAAGTGAAATAAATATTTTATTATACATTTGTCAATAATAAATTACTGTAAAAGTGCTAATTCAGCTCTTCTATATCCTATTATATCAACATAAAGAGCCCTCATCCATTCTGAAACAGTAATTCCCAATTGTGTTTCATTTAATCCTATGGTATATTTTCCTTCAACTAAAATTCTATATTCACAAGACATTGCTAATATACATCCACCAGCAGGACTAGAACCCTTTTTTAATAAAATTACATTGTTAATATATTATTAATATTATCAAAAAAATAATTTTTTAGATCATTCGTATCATTATATTATTAAAAAAATAATATTTAGAATAATACATTAATAGCAGCAGCTATTGGTATTTCCAAATTATATAAAGTTAACCATGTGTTTTGTATTGTTGTCCAATATTCACTAAGTTGTTTTTCAGTTCTATTATATATTTCCTTTAAATCAATTCCAGCTGAAAATATATTTGATAATGATGATGTTAATATAACACCTTGACATTTTTGTTTTTGTACATTCATTAAGGATGTATTTAAAGCATTTAATAATTCTTTATTTAAACAATTTACAGGTGGATGTGCCATTGATATTGTAGCAATATCTGGAAAATAAAATTATTAAATAAAAATTTATTTCATGTAATTAAAGTAATCATAATTACCTATATCATCTTTCGTGACTTCAATTATTTTTGAATTTACTGTATAAGTTCTATATAAAGGAATTTGTAAATTTTTGTTAAAAATTCTTTTTACAATAAACATTTCGATTATCGATTATCAATAAAATAAATATAATTCTGAAATTAAAATAGAATAATATAATCATTCTCGTCTGCGATATAAATATATATGTATTATACGATTATAGTGCATAATTTTATATTTATTTTACTTTTTATTATGTATATAATAATTATTTTATAAATTATAAATAATATTTAATTATTCTATAATATTTTATAATTATGTATATATTATATATTATATTATAATATTATAATCATAAATATTTCAGTAATGTTTTTTTTTATTTAAATTTAAATATTATATTATTTATATTATTTAAATATTGTTATGTTAATAACAATAAATAAGATACAATTCAGAAAAGAACGTAATAAATCTTATTTATTAAATATCTACGAAAAAAATATTTTATTAATCAAATTTAAATATTATATTAATTGTAAAATTTAGTAGAACATATGTTAACAAAATAGAACATATGTTATAAAAATTGACATAAATATCTTTAGATGTATAATTAATATAAAATATTATTATATTTATAAATTATTATAATTGAGAATATATATTAATAAAACAGAAAAGAAATCTTTTTTAAAAATAATTTACATAAATACACTTGTAAAAATGGAACGAATTGGAATGAAACAGAATAGATTACGGGCAGGTGCTAATATGGCGGCTATTCAGCTTTATAGTTTCGTGACATCGCCCTTTATCTTAACATTTTTTTAGAAAGTTACAAGACTTCGGTCACTGTGTGACAAGGAAAAATAATGTCTTAAATGGATCAGTTGATATTTGAAAAATAAATCAATTAGCAAAATGTCAACAAGATCGCAACTTACGAAAGATTTAAATGGTTTGTCTTTTATTGAATGTTTACGTTCGTATTGTCGAGCTGTCATACATTAAAAAAATATGATTTTTTCTTTTAAATAATCTTTATTTAGTAATAATATTTAATAATTAATTTTAATAATAATAAATAATTTAATTTTGTTAGTTTTTTTTATTCCATTTTATAATTATAGAAATTGGATCCAAATTGAATTTTAAAAATCTTTCTATTAATTTCATACATTCTATTAATTATAAGTATATATAAATCTATTTTTCATAAATTATTTTTTATAGAATCAGTGAAAGCATTATTAGGTAAGCATGTCAAGATATTATTAAAAAATGTTGTAAAACTGGAAACAAAACAAGATAAGCAAGAAAATCGTGTTTTGGTAAGTAATATTTAAAATATTAAAATATTATGATATAGAATTATGAAGTAGAATTTTTAAAATTATTTGAAATGATAAATTAATAAAAAAAATTAAATTTTTTTTTGAATTAAGGTCTTTTCACCATGCCGTTTATTTCTATTAACGGCTAAAGTGCCCACAAGAGTAAGTTTATAAGTATATAAGTAATTTTTTGTTATAAATAAAATTTTATAATTATTTATTAATTTACAGATTGACTGCCATTTTCATTATTTAGAAATAACATCCATAGAATCCAAAAGAGCAAATCAATTATCTTTAAATGTTGGGGAAAGATATTATAATTTTACTACCACGGGAGCAGGTGCAGATACTGCAGAAGTAGATGCAATGATTGAGGCCTTACATACTGCAATTCGAAATATCTTTCCCACTGTACCATTAAAGTATATATATTATTTTTTTTATGTATTTTTTATGTATTTATCTTTATTAAAATTATTAATATTAATATTATATGATTTTTATTATAGTTATATTATAAGAAAAATAGAAATAATACCAGCTAGTAGATTGCAGAGTATAAGAGGTAGTGAATTAGCTAGAAGTACAGAAGCAACAAGACATACAGGACCTTGTGGGGGATTTTCAACCCAATATGCATGCATGTGTGATTTACATGGTGTACCATATAGAGAAGAAGTAGCTTGGGTAACTTGTTAAAGTATATGAAATATTATATTATATTATATTATTGAATTTTTTTTAAGAAAGTTTCATTTATAGGACGTTGATACAATATATCTCTCTCATGACACTAGAGAGTTAAATTTAAGAGATTTTGATCATTTAGATCAAAAAGATTTGGTGCCAATTATTTCTGCCTTGGAATATAATACTTGGTTTACTAAATTAAGGGCATCTCATCTTAAACTAAGTCATGAACCTTTAGAAAGATTGTTACATGTTATGCGCAGATCCCTTTCCATTCAAGAACTTTATTTAGATAATCTTGGAATAAAATGGTAAAAATAAAAAAAAAATATAAAAATTATAAAAATAATTTTATATAATAAATTAAAAAATATTATTTTTTTAGGGATTTTGCACATAAATTATCATTAGCTCTAATCTCTAATGCTAATACAATGTTACAGACTATTGATCTATCTTATAATACTATTGAAGATAAAGGCAAGTATTATATATAAAGATTTTTATATGAAATGTTCTTCCTTAGTAAATTCATTTTGTGTTTATAATTTCTTATTTTTTAGTTTTTAAATATATTTTTAAAGTATCCCTGTACAATTTTTTTTTATATTTTTATAGGAGCCTCTAGCTTGTGTGGGATAATAGCCAAATTAATGCAAGGTGTGCAAATAATTATTAATGTTATTAAATTCCTTAACTTTTTATGTTTAGAAACAAACCTTCATTCATTGTTTCAATATATATTTAATTATTTAATATTCATAACTTATATGTATTTAATAGTATATATTATATAAATTTATATAAATAATGTGATATACTATATTATTAACATATATTATTATAATTATTATTAATATATATTATATTATTTATTTATTTTATCTTAAATGAATAAATTAATTATTAAATGAATAAATTAAAAATTTTTCATTTAATATTTAATAATTTAATAATTTAATATCATAATAATATAATAGTACTTTCAATAGTATCATTTTTAAGGAGGTGCACATTTAAGCGGACCTATTGGAAAATTAGCTAAGGGTTTACAAAAATTAAACTTGGCACATTGTGGATTAACTGGAAAAGGAATAAGTCAAATTGCACATGCATTAAGTTTAAACAGAAGCATGCCAACTAGTTTACAATATTTGAATCTTTCAGAAAATTCTTTGAAAGATGATATCAATGTAAGTTATTTAAAGTTTAATTAAATAATTAGTTATATTAATTTAATATGTAACAAGTAATAATAAATGGAAAATGGTTATTATACATTTACAGAATTTATGTAATTTTTTGGCACAACCTAATAGTTTAACTCATTTAGATCTAAGTGGTACAGATACAACTCTAGAATGTGTAAGTAATTATGTGTATGCGTATTTTAATTTTCTATTAATTAAATTTAAATAGCTTCATATTTTGTATTTATTTTATTTAGCTATTTGGTGCTTTATTACGGGGTTGTGCAACTAATCTAGTCCATTTAAATGTTGCTCGCAACTCTTTTTCAAGCAAAAAAACCAAAGAAATACCTCCCAGTTTTAAGCAGTTTTTTACAGCTACTCTCTCATTAAAGTACTTAAATATATCTTGTTGTAAATTGCCATTAGAAGCATTGAAACATTTATTACTTGGTTTAGCATGCAATGAAAGTACAGTTGGTTTAGAACTTGATATGAGTGGAAATAATTTAAGCTCTATGGGTGCTCATGTATTGGAATCATGTATCCATGGTGTACGATGCATAGCATCACTGGATATTTCAGATAGCAGTAAGTATGTATTATAATGTAAACAAATCTATTATTTTAATGTTTAAATTTTGTATTTCATATTTTTTTACAGATATGGATGTTGATTTAGCACAAGTAATAACTGCTATAGGGAAAAATAAATCTATCAAACAATTATATATGGGTCGTAATACTATTAGCATGAAAAGCAAACATATAGCTGTTGTGATGGATGCTCTTGTACAAATGCTTCAAGAAGATGATTGTGTTTTACAAGCATTACATTTACCAGATTCTCGATTAAAATCTGATCTCTATAATCTTATTAATGCTCTTGGGAGTAATACATGTCTTCATATCTTAGATATTAGTGGTAATCAAATTGGAGATCCTGGTGCTAGATTATTAGCAAAAGCATTACAAATTAATAATCATTTGAGGACCATTATTTATGACAAAAATAATATTACTCTTCAAGGTTATGCTGACATTGTTCATGCCTTAGAAAAGTATATAATTTTATATATTAATAATGAAAATATATTAATAATTTTTATTTATATGATATTTTAATATATATAAAACTTTTTTATAGAAATTGTAGCGTACGACATATGCCATTTCCAATTTATGATTTACAACCTTGTATGAAAACTTCTGCTGAGAAAACTGAACAATTAATTAAAAAAATTCAGGATTTATTACAAAGAAATGTTACACCATGTAAATATAGTCATGGACAAGCATTTAGATTGCAACAAGGATTTTTATTAAGTTCTACACAACAAATGGTTGATAGACTTGTTGTACAAACTCAAGATACTATTAAAGCTATTGCTGCAGAAAGTTGTGATGCTAATAATGATATTAATTATGCAACTGGACTAATACAAGATGCAGATAATTCTAAGCAGGTATAAGATATTAAATATTAAAGAAAAATTATGAATAAACCTTTATATGCAAATAAATTTTTTTTAGCTTTTACCACGATTACATGAAGTTCTTCAACGACGAGATGAAAATAATCCAATTGAATTAAAATTACACGAAATGGCAAACGAACTTCATAAAGTTGTAACTATATATTTGCAGGTATTTTGCATTTAAAAGAAAATATATTTTTATTATTATTATTTAAAATTTAATAATTAATTTTTTAAATAATATAGGATTCATTAGACGCTATGATAAAATGTGCAAATGAACAATGTCCTACTATACTTTCACAAACAGTGATTAGAGGCGATGAAAGTGAATCAGTTGCAGTGGAAGATGATTTACGAAGTAGTTGCAAAGAAAAAAATCAAATCAGTAATGAATTTGTTCATACTACTATTACAGAACAGGCTGGAGCAGATATAGTCAATAGAGTCAAGTATAGTTTATATTTGTTTATATTTACTTATAATATTAATATTTTATGTACATATATGTGTTATATAATAACATAGTAATATATAATAATATAGTAATATAATAATAAATATTGTTATATTATGTATAATATTATATATATTATAATATTATATAATATTTTATATTAATTTTTGTAATTATATATTACTATTTGTTTTTATAGTGAATTAAATTTGGCAGTTGCTGCACATGTATCTGACAGAATAACAGATGAAGTAATTGAATCATTGTCAAGAAGCTATAAAAACTTAGTATGTATAATATATTTATAATATATATGTATTTATACTATATATTAAATTATATATTATAATTATATATTAAAGTTATTGATATGAAGTTATTAATATTTACATTGATATTTTTAGATTGGTGATTGTGATAGTAGAACAAGAAGTAGCACACCTGATGTATTACGACCTAGTGCCGGTTCAATGAGTAGTGGAAGTGTTATAGGAGTTACAAGCACTGTAGGTGTATCTACATTACCAGTTGGTAGAATTAGTATTGCATCAGAAGAAGATTGTCCACCAGAAACTTATTCACTTGTGAATTCTATCAGCCAATGTTCCAGTGATCAATCTCCAATGGTAAATTAATAATTTTTTTATAATTATATAATGAAAATTATATTGAGAAAAAAAAAATATATATATATATATGTACATATATAGATGCAAATGATGATTTTTTATACAAAAATTTTAAATATTTACTTTTCATTTTATTAATTTTCATGTATGAAATTCATTTAACTTCATGTATTGAATATGCATGCATTTATATATATGCATTATATATTTTTAAAATATGATTGAATTCAAAAAAATAGAAAAGAAAATTTAAAATACAATATGCAAAGTATGCAAAGAATTTTATAAATCTTTAAAAATAAAAATTCTTTAAAAAATTAATTCTATAATCAATATTAAAATTAAATATTAAAATTAATTCTACAATAATAATTAAATTTTATCGCATAAGAAATCATCTTAAACTTATTTATATATATATTATTATATATTATATATTATAATATATGTTATAATATTATATAATATTTTTATTTATTTTATTTAATATTATTATATTATATAATATTATATTATATATAAAATTATAATATTTATAATATATATTATAATAATTATAATATAACATTTTCATGTCTGTCTAGAAATTGGATTATTTAAATCTTGTAAGTAAAATGTATATATAAATATTTAAAAATATTTTATTTATTTATTAAAATATACTACTTCATATATGTTATTTCTTAATACAATTTATTAATACTTAATATAATTATTTTTTAATAATATTTTATATAATTGTATTAATTGTTTTTTATTCAGGCTACACCACATTTATCAAATAAACGAAAAAGTTTACATGGAAGAAAATTACGACCAAAATCTGTAGTCGATTCTGTAGAAGGACTTTCAGCTGATGATATTCCAGACTTGTTACCAACGTTACCAAAAAATCAAACAGAAGGTTAACATCTTTTTTAGTATAAAAAATGTTTAATTAATAAATTTATTATTTTTAAGATCAATATATTCTTTTAGCTATTTCAGAAACAGAACATTCTCTAACAGAATCATTAGATTCTGTTTCTGAATTACCTAATACTGTAGGACAACAACTCCAACATTTAGTGAAATCTAGACCTCGTAGAACAAAAACTAGAGCACCTACAAGACCAATGCTAAGACCTGATCAACCAATGGATGGTCTTGCTCTTGGCGAAGGTCTTGATGTCTTTTTCAGACCAACTACACCAACAACACCTCTTATATCTCCCACGAGCGATGATAGGTATTTTTCCAAAAATAACTTAATATTTTTTTGGCGAAAATTATATATATAATTTTTTTATGTTTTGCTTTAGCTCTTTACATACTTTTCCAACTGATGGCAGTCCAAATTTATCTCTTACAAGTCATAAAAGTATTCCACCTGAAGCAGATAAAAAACCTGGTTGTAGTTCTCCGATGTTAAAAACACTTCTTGAACCAACACCGCGATCACGATCTAGTGATAATTTAGAAAAATTCTCTCCTCTTGTTGGGAGAAGATCTCAAGGTGATTCACCATTAACTGCATCTCCATTAACTCGAAGAAATACAACTGATAATGCTCAAAATCACGAAAGAATTGTTACAAAATCTGATAATAATAAAGATACAAATAGCAATATGTATAATAATTGCATTAATAATTCTGCTGATACATCTAAACGTAGTACATTACCAATTGGATCTGGTGCAAATACTCGTAGTTTACGGGATTCAGATGAAAATAAAATATTACAACAAACAATTGCTACAAATTCTTCAGATAAAGATATAATGATTGTTCCTAAGGATCACGAAAATAGAAAAAGTTTAACAAAAAAATCTATAGTAGAAATAGATAAGACTGTAAATCAACCTTTGCCTTCTCTTAAATTAAGGTCGACTGGTTTTGATCTTCGTAGTCCCACAAATTGTAGCAGTATGAAAAATAATTCAGAAGCATCGAAATCTCCAGTATTAAGATCTTTAACCAAAGGAAATAATTCGACTACAGATAATAAAAACAACGGTACTCTTTCGAAAACTAAACCCATTCCGCCTATAACAGCTCCAAAACCAAGACCTTGGAGTATGGCCACTGATAGAAAATCTGGTATGAAAAAAAATAAATCATTTAATAAAAAATTGTTTGTGATATATTTTGATTTATTTATTTTTTAGGTGAATTTAATTTATTAAGTGATGGTTCTAGTCCAAATACTTCAGCTGGAAATACACCAGATTCTGGAGATGCTCTTGATGAATCAACAGATAGTGGTGTAAGTGGTCCTGCTTCTTTACCACCGACATTATCAACAAGTAGTACTGCTAGTTCTTTAAGCAATGCAAGTATAGAGAAAAGATCAGTCAGAGAATTGGCAGCTAGTTTAAATAAAAGTAAAACAGAAAGGAAAGAGAATGGTAAGCCAAAAATGTGTTTTTTTATTGCATGATCAATGTATATAGTAAACACCACTCTATTCACGCATAAATTTTAATTATATATCATTTCCTTATTAATCCCAAGTATATTGTAAATATGCATGTGAATCCTTAAATTAAGAAGCCTTGCTGTATATATTATTTTAGAGCATACCGCACCTGCAGCATGGAGGTCGGTGCTTCAACGTTCTATCAACCAACCAGATATCAAGGTACCTTATGTGATGTCTTTTTTTTTTTAATCACTTGATTCCAAAAAGAATGCAATATTTAAAATTTTATACCTAAAACCTTTATCAAGAGCTTAAACAAATTGTTTTGCGCTTGAAATTCATTGAACATGAATCGATAATTATAATTTTTTTTTTTAAATATTTTATTTGTTTCGATATAACACAAAAACATTGTTAAAAGATTACTTTGAAATATTATTTTGTATAAAATATAATTCTATATGGAATTGTTATATTTTTAGGTAATGGAAGCGCCGAAAACGGTTGAAGAAAACCGAATAAATTTTAAACTTCGACGTACTTCATTTTTACGTGATTCAAATTTCAATTACAATAATGACGTAGTTGATGTTTGATTGTGACTTAATGCAGTAAAAATTTAAAAGTTAATATCATTGACTGAATACTTATTAAAATATCTTTCATCAAAGTATTTTATATAAGGCACAAAAAATATATGTGACATGTTTATATTTGTGCCATATGAAGTCAAATACATAAAAAAGTGCTAACAAAATATTTAGGGACAGGGTACTGGACGTCTTATAGAAAGTACCAACTTATTACTAAGATATTAAAAATCTTATAGTTTCTTTATAAAACTGTATTTGCAATACGGTTTTTAATTTAGAAGTAAGTATTTGTATTTAGTGTATTCAAATCATTTAATATTTTCATTGCAATATGTTAAAATTTTAATTTCCATAAAAATATATTAAATACTTCTACATTCCTTCAGATTTTTAAAAAAAGGTCTGTTTGATATTATAAATAATATTATTTGAAAAATGAATCATGTTATATTTGTTTTACCATTCAAATATTTATATATTGTTTATCTGTACATTTGAAATAATAGATTTTAATATAAATTATATTTGATTCTATAAATTATTTTAAGTATATTGATTGCTAATCTATTACCAAAAAATTAGCACAATGTATTTTTAATGACATTAAATAATGTTTATTCATATTATTTAATTAGTCGAAATTCTTTTAATTTCATAATAATTATTTTAATTTGTTTTTTATACAATCAGTTCTAACAGACCTGTGATTATTAAAACATATAGTTTTAACATATTAAAACATAGTTTTATTTAAATCAGATTAATTATTGTTTATAATTTTTTATATTTGTTTTCATATAACTTTTATTAAATTATGTTATTTTTATTTAACAATTTTTAAATATAATTGGAATTGATAAGTGCACAAAGCATATTCCAAAAATTATAAAATGAAATGTGCCATATAACATAATATTTTGTTTTTCACATAACAAAAAGAAAATTATAAGATTTTTATAAAAATTATGATACTGTCAATGATTATTACTGATTTATGAAAATTTAATAATGAAATATATAAACATTATATAATGCATATATAATATATATAATATATGTGAGTGAGAGAAAAACTAATTAAACTTTGAATTAAAATAATAAAATAAGCAAAAGATATTACAAAGTATTATTATATTCCAAGAATTTTTTTGCAATATTTGTAAGTTATATTTGCTATTTTATATCTTGTTAAATGTATTATAATTAAGAATGATTTCAAAAAATTTTTTTACTATGTATATCCTCTTATAAAAGAATGGCTTTTTACAAGTAATTTTTTTATATGATGTAAAAATATATAACAAAACATCAATATAACATAATTAAATTTACATAAATATATTATAAGCTAGTTTTTGAATAGCAAAAACCTATATATATATATATATATGCATATATATATACATATATATATATATATACATATATACATATATATATATATTACATATATATATATGTATATATGTAAAAAAAGTTACATATAGGTAAATTAGTTATATTTGCAATTATCATAGACAAACAAATAAATTTTAATCTATTTGATATAAATATCTATTGAATTTAACTAATAACTAATAAAACATTTAAGTCTTTTTGCATATAGATATTTAGAAACACAAATCATATAATAATATTACGTATTAAACTGAAAATATTCTTTTTAAATTTAATTAAACAAATTTTAAAACAAAATGTGATTGTTGTATTTTAACATATTAAATATTAATCTTTAAAATCATATAGATTATAAAATTTTAAAGACTTTTTGTTTACTAAATTACTAAAAGTTATTTACTTTAAACTTTACTAAATAAAATTAATGCAATATACATTAAATCATATATTAATATGAAATATTTTCAAATTAAACATATTAATTAAAAACAAGTAAATTAATATCAAAAATTATAAATTAATCATAATATTTTTTATTGTTAATAATTTCATTCACTATTCAATAATGTTTACTGATGAATTTGTAATTCAATTATTTTTAATATAATTTTTGTAAACATATATATGTCTGTAATTTTGCTTAAATGCATGTAATTAATATATATTTATATACATATTACATTGCAGGTGATTTTTTAAAATATATATAAAAATGTAAGTTAATTATATATATATTTACAAGAAAAAAATTTGTATTGATTTCTATAAATATAAAATAAGAGTTAAAATTTAAATAACTGTGCCAAAAACAGAATTATTTTATATAAACTTATCAAAACTCGTTCAATTTTTAAAATATTTATATAAAAGTTACTCTTTAAAATTTAATATATAATTTTTTTTTACACCAATTATTATTATACTAAAAAGATTACCTGTAATAAACTATATTTTAGTGTGGAAATACGTTAAATGCAATTACTCTGTATATATGTTAGAATGAGTGATATAATATTCATACATTCATATACATATATATATATATGCGCGAAAAAAATTAAACACATACAGACATTTTTTCTTCTTACATTCTTGTATTTATATTTATATTTATGTATACATATATTGCAATTAAGCATATTTCAAAATCTGTTATTGATTGTATTATATACAATAATAAATATTATATATATATATTAATATATATACATATATATATATATATATAATATTATATAAATATTATATATAATAATAATAACATATAATTATTAATAATTTAATAATTGCAGATTTTGATATAGCTTTAATCATACAATATAAAATCATGCATTAGTAAATAAAGATTCCCATACATACATAGCATATTGATTATTCTTTTTATTTTATATGTATTAATAGTTTTATATATTTATATAATTTTATATAATTTTTTTAAAAAAATATAATTATTATAATAAGAATATAATTTTTTTTATTTCAATAAAATAATATTTATATGAGAAATTTAAAAAAACATTCAAAAAACATTCATTAATATAATTATTATAAAATCAAAATACATTGGAATACATAATTTTCGAATAATTATGTATATAATATATACTTAAAATCATTTTTAAGTTTAATATATAAAATTATAAATTAGAAAAGTTAATAATTTTACAGGTTGTTGATAACGCTTTTAAAGTATTAAGCAACAAACTATATTAAAATGTATTTAATATTTAAAAAATATAACAAATTATTATAAAATATAGCAAGTTAATGCGCGTGCGTGAAAAATTATATGAAATCTAGCATTTCCATAATTCAAGAGATGGAAGTATAGCAGTGGAACGTTTAAGGAAATAAAAGTACGTGAAATTCATTTTACTTAGGAAATGTTAATGAGTTTTGTTATATGGTTTATATTGTTAAGTTGAGAAGGTGTAGAAATGTCACGATCAAAATCTGAAAAGATTGGAAATGGTAATAAATGTGAATTAAGTGTATGGACACGTGCGATAACAGCTAATTCCGAATGGCCAGATAAAGTAAACATAACCATACTTTGATTAATTATGTTTTTCATTTATATTTATGAATTCATTTATTTATCAATTTAATTATTATAGGAAGAATTTTTGGATGTTATATATTGGGCTAGACAAGCAATTGGTATTATAGTTGGTATAGGATGGGGTCTTATACCTTTAAAAGGTTTTGTAGCTCTACTATTGTAAGTTAAAACAGTTTATGTAGATCTATATATATATATAATTATATATATTAAATTTGTGGTTTATATTCCAGATTTGTATTAGTTAATGCGGGTGTTACATACCTATATTTTAGCAATTTTCAACAAATTGACGAAGAAGAATTTGGTGGTATATGGGAATTAACTAAAGAAGGTTTTATGACATCATTTGCTGGTTTTTTGGTAATTTGAAGTTATTTAATTTTATTTGTTTTAAACTCTTTAAAATCATTTTATGATATTTTTATTCATAGGTCACATGGATCATTATATATTCAGGATTACATTTTGATTAATCATTTTTAAACTAAAAATATTAATATATATATTTTTCAAGAATCAAGTATGCAATTTACCTATATTTTGTGGAGAACAAGTTTTTCATATAGATTATATGTTTTGAATTTATGGTGTATTTAATAAACATACAATAGAATTATTTGTTACTTACTTGGATAACTCTTGTTACATGAAATTAAATATTATATACAAATTATTCATCTATTAAAAAGTTTTTTCATAAAAAATTAGTAAATTTTAAAGATTAATTATTTATTATTAAAAACAATGCTTTTAAATATTAATTATAAAACATTTTTATTTTATATTTAAAATTTTTTGTCATATGTCATTGATATAAATAAGTAATATAAATTATGCTATAAGTATTGCATATGCCAAATCAGATTATATGCAAATAATTAATACATAACAATTATATATTATATACAATTAATATAAATAAACATTTTAAGTAATTATATTGCTCAATATTTATAAGATTTAATATAATTATATATATAATTATATAATATAACAATATTTATATTTGAATATATTGTTCATGACAAATAATGATTTTAGATTTAATTTTAACAAATTATATAAATAAAAAATAAATTTAAAATATCAATATTTTAATATATATTTTAATATATATTGTTTTAATATATATTATTCTAATGATATTTCTAAAAATAATTATAAATACAAAACTAATTAATATCAAATTATACATATTAAATAATTAAAAAAATAGTATATTTCAAATTTCATTTAATATAATTTATTTAAGATATATAATATCATGTATAAATTATAAAAAATATGTTAATAAAATGCCAATATATTTATAAAGAATATATTGAAATTAACCGATCATTAATCGTTTTCGTCCTCGTAATTGTACTTCCTTATATTTAGAAACAATTTCTTTACATTGATTTTTATTTATATAATGTATTTGATAAGTATCAAATATTTTTGAAAATAATGAAGGTATTTCTGAATGTGCACTTAATAATGATCGTTCAAGAACGTATAAATCGACTGCTTTATCTTCTATGTTTGATTCTATACGAGCTAATCCAAAATCTATTATAACAAAATTATTCGCAACTACAACAAAAAAAAATGTTAAATTATTAAAATAATATTAATTGTAATAAATTATAATTGTATACCATCATATTTTTTAATATAATTGTTGTCAATATTTTTCAAAAGAATGTTGGAAGTAGTTAAATCCCCATGAATTATATTTTTCAAATGTAATTTAGCAATAAGTACTCCAAGTCCTTGTGCTATAAAATTTAACAAATGATCAATATTTTCTTCTTTCAAAACGTTTTTATCGAGAAAATCTTTTAATATTATTGCATCTTGTATATATTCCATGTAAATACATCGTTGTTCTAAATTTATCAAATATATAGCTGGTGTTGCGATTCCTTAAAAAAAGAAAGAAAATTCTCTAGAAAAAAAATATATAAATTTGATATATTATTGATATTCATATTATTTTACCTGCAGTTTTAGCACGGAGTATAGCACGACATTCGGCTTTTATTCGATCTTTTGTGAGACGCGTATCTAAGTCTGGATGTCTGTATTTCTTTTCGAATCTTTCTTTGATTAATGTTAACTTTCCTAAATAAATGCCCTTATATATACGTGCTTCAGCGCCTTGTGCTATTAATTCAAAATCTTTTATATTATTCAACATCTGAAATATATATTTCATCTATATTTTTTCTATTTTTAAAACTTTTGTTATTTATATTAATAAATTATTTGTTAAATTAAAAAAAAATATTTAAGTTTATATTTAGCGATTATCAATATAAAAAATATTTTTTTTTATAATTTAAAAATGTTAAATTAAAAATACATTAATTAAAATATATTTTTGTAATTTATTTATAATGTAATCAATATCCAAATGATAAGTTATGAGAAAGAAAAGATGAAGTTATTCGCGCTAGCAAGGGCAAGATGAGGGCGAAATGCGAATCGATCGTTACCCAAGAGCGTCCTGCGCGCTAATCGCTATCCCGGCGCTAGTATTCGCCCATACTTTGTTCCTATCGGATTGACAAGCTAATACTGTGCTTTTTTGTTTTGTTTGAATTATAGAAAAAAATTTTTTATTTAATTAACAAAAATGAGGGACGAAGTGAAAATGGATGCAAATCGGTTAATTGCCGAAGTTTACAAGCGGCCAGCGCTTTGGAATCAAAGGCATATCTCTTATCATAATCGCGAAGTGACGAACCGCGTTTGGATGGAGATTGCATCGATATTCAAGTTACCCAGTAGGTGCATTGCTGAAATCGTTTTTCATATATCTCATTCGCGCGCGCATTTTTGTGATCCATTCTAATAATAGATTTTTAGTCTCATTTATAATAAAATAAAACCTATTTAAGTATATTTAAATATAAGTATAAATTGTTACTATTATAATATAATAAAAGAATTATTAAAATATTAAATTATTTAAATATTAAAAAGTAGTATTTTTAATATACTCATTATGTATTTATCTAATGATTTAAATTTTATAATATTATATATATATATATATATATATAGAGCGTAAAATATTTAAAATTTCATATATAAGAAAAATTTTTTATATTATAATTATTTTAATTATTACATAAAAATATATACATAAAATATGTATGTACGTTTTGATGATGCAAATATTATTTGGTTTCATTGTATAATGTTTTAATATATTCGTGAATAGTGATCCAGTTAACCTTACTTTTTTATAGTGATATGTTACTGAATATATTGTATTTTAAGTCAATTTATAATTTTAATTTAATACACAAATCTTAATATTACTTAATATTTTATTCTATGAACTACTGATAACTTACAATTTATTATTATTTACCGTATTAAAGCTGAGAAAGATTAAATTGTACATAAGTACAAACTTAGTTAAGTTAAAGACGCATGCGTACAAGCAGTCAATAAATTTCAATTGTCGCATTTATTTATAAATTATTTTTATTATTTGTAATTTTTGTTATTTATATTTTAATTCATAATTATTTTATAAAAATGATGTTTTACATTATTATACATTACTTTATATACCTATGTATATCATAAAATATAGTATGTGTGAGCGTGTGTACGCGCATGTATGTATTAATATAATTTTATAATTTAATTGAAATCAATTATTCTTATTAATTAACTAAATTAATGAAGTATTAAACATATAAATTACTTAATTAAATAAATGATATAGTTAAAATATTCACATTTTTCAGAACCAGTATTAAAAGCAAAATGGAAAGGTTTGCGAGATACTTTTCGAGCGGAATTAAAAAAGGATCAAGTTTATCGCAAAAGTAAATTTCATCGAAATAGGCCAGTATGGATACATTTTAAAAGTTTGCAATTTTTAAAAGAACAAATGTTACCTCGTCCTCCTATTTGGGAACGAAGTAATTCTTGTCAAGATGATGATCGGCTACCTAGTGAAAGCGAGAGCGATGGAGCTTTGATACAGAATGGTTCGTCGGTAACAAACAGAAATGTAGAAGATCGAAATACGATTGCGAATCATCTACTGTCGATAAATAGCGACAACGGATTAAAAATCGACGCTGTCAATCATATAGATGTAAAACAAGAACCTGAGGAGAATTTTGACAATCTTGAATTTCAAAGTGTTTCCGACAATCTCACTGAAAACGAAATGATGTTACAAAATATTTCTCCTGAACAGGTGCTCATGGGTGACAATGACACTAATATTGGTATTCCAGTAGATCCTTTAGAAGGCAATCGTTTTGATGATAATTATTATTTTCTTATGAGTCTTTTACCACATATAAGAACATTGCCTGCTGACAAAAGAATGTTACTCAGAATGCAAATGCAAGAACTAGTTTATAAGGAAGTTTATAAGAAAAATTCGGATGGTATTACAGCATCATAAAAGAATATTAAAAATAAGTATTTTTAAAAAGATATCTATATGTGTTTTGTTAGAATCAATTAAATCATCAAAATATTATTAACTATTCGCGATAACATTAATATGAAACAATTGTTTTATTTATAAAAATTAATCAACAAATTAATCAACAAATAGGTTGAATAACATAATAAAGATCTATAGTCTTATTTAAGTTAAATTTTCAACAAATTTATACTCCGTAGGTTGAGAAACACTGGTGCTTTCTCGTACCTGCGGGTACGACCGTGATGTTTAGTGTGGTGTATATAGGTGTAGTAACGTATTCGTGTATTCACGACATTCCTGTTTCGTTGCGCATGCGTACCTGCCATAGCTCCTCTCGACTAATCGTTTCGTTCATTTTCGTGTTACGATTCGGTTGTGCTTTCGTTAGTTTGTTCGCGATTGTCAGAGATCATTGTGCCCATGCATTTATAATCTTAAATTTGAAATTGTGCATTTAACTAATTTATGTGCGGGTGTACCTGTCTGTGTCAAAGATATTTATTGTATATATTTTTTGTGAATCTATTATCTGATTAAGTTTAGTGTATACAGGTGTTTACTTCAGGTGACAGAAAGGTGCATCTGCCTCGGATTTTCAATTTTTAATTCTATATATTCTGTATTTAACTATGCATTTGTAAGAAATTTATTCGCTTCTTTGTGACCGACTATTTAAAACTGACAAATTCATATATCAGAGTATATAATTTATCTATATTTTATTGAAATTATATATATCAACTGTTCAGTTCAAGGTGAGTCAACGAACGAACAGCAATGCAAGGAACATCCTGCTGTTTTTTTTTTAAATTCATATTCTTTAAATATTACAATTTTATGTAAAACAAATATTGTTTAACGAAACACAAAATAATAGTTATTTTAACAAATGATATTAAATTTAATGTAATATTTTAATTTCATTCTTAAATATATTTCTGTCATTTTTTTAGTACAGAATAAAAATAAGTTCTGAACAATAGTCAATCAGTAAATAACAAATTATTTAGATTTAAAATATCTATTTAATACTTAACTATTTAATAATTAGGATATTTATATTTTTTATTATTAAAAATAATATTTTTAATAATATTTCGCATAAAAACGTATTGCAATATATATATATATATATATATATACTTATAATTGTTAAAATTAATTGTTGTAATTGTAAAACGTGAAATATTCATGTTGATCATTATAATATTTTCAAAAGACAATTTGTAAAAGAATATTACTTTCATTAGAACTTAAATAATGGCAAAGCTAATGATATTCCCATGTCATCATAATTAAGGTTAGAGATATTATACGCTGTTAAGCGTTAAATATATTCTTCATCTATACTTTCGAGCTTGCTCTAAATAGCGTACTGGAATCTCCCGGCGATTTGAAACGCATCTACGCATTCCGTTCCGAGTGACAAGTACCTGGAAACCGAGACGCCAGTTATCTCGTGAATAATTTTCGTAACTAGTCATAATAATGCTAATAAAGATCTTTGTATTTACAGTAAGACTTAGAATATTCATTTATATATTAAAAAAAATAAAAAAAGAAATAATAATAGAAAATTTGATAAATTAATTAAAAAAATTTTGTTATTCATGTTAATAATTAATATGTAACTGAAAATATTATATGCAATATTAAATTTAAATGCAATTAGTTAATTATTTTATAATCTTTTTATACATAAAAAATTATAAATACAAACATGTTCTAAATGATCGAAAAATTAATTGATATTAACGTATATGTTAATATTTATTACCAATAAATTGATGCAAAATATATATGTATATGATATATGCATAAAATTATTTAAAATCATTAAACTCGTACAATCATTTCGTTCATTTTCGTGTTAAAATTTTATATTAGTTATATTGTTTTATTAAAAAAAACATTTTCTTTTTGTAATATGCAATTAATAATACAAGGATTATTTGTTTGCATATATATATATATATATATATATATATATTTTTCATGTTTGTAAATATTAAACAAGAAGATAGTCTAAATAAATGAAATATTTATTATTTAAAGAAGTGCTAAATATATTTCATTAAAATTACATATTTTTTTGTTAAAAATGCGATATCAAACGTTATAATAACTATTTCAAAATTTTAAAATTTATATAATGGAAAAATATACATATATGTATATAAAATTTTTTTTGATTTTTCTTTTTAAATAACGATTTATAACTCGATTATTAAAATATAAAATTTTTACGACTGCTCTTTTTTATTATTATCTTAAACATCTTAACATGATTTCACTCGTTATATAATATTATATAAATATATTATAATATTATACGAAATATATTCAACATGAATATGAAAATCAATTAAATTAATAATATATGATCAAGATAAATCAAAATAGATGATCCATGATTACATATTTTGTTTAATATTTTTTATTCAATAATATTTTTATTCCTACTATATAACTTTAATATTTTTATTCCTACTATATAATACAAGTTAATAAATTCCCAGTTAGAAGAATAAAATTGTAAAACTGTAAATTTTTATTGATTTTTAATATAAAATTAATGATTATCTTTATCTTCTGATTTCTTAAAATTCTTCAAAAAATTAAAATTAAAATTATCGTAAGATATATAATTAAATATTTTTTTCTTGTCTATAATCAATTATTTTTTCTTATACATGTTATATAAATATTATATATATATATATATATATGTATATATATATTATATAATATATATATACATGTTTGTCATGTCACGTTTGATATTTTTTTTACGAGATAATAAAATAAACAAATAGTCAAAAGTTTTATCTGATGTGCAATTTTGAATAATTGATATTTTTTTTAAATCTGCATAATAAATATATAATATTTTATATATTTTATATATTATAGGAAAAAAAAAGAGAAAATGTTTTTTAACATATTGAACAATACAAATATACCGTAATATAATATTTAATTATGACTTTTCTCGTATCGTTGAGGTCTAACTCAGTGTACCATGACTTAATACGCTAGATTCTCACGCTTTTCTTGGATTTAAAACTATTGCATATTCATTAAATAATATTTAGATATAGATTATAAACTTATTATTTCATAAAATAATTTTTTTATAGTTCTGTAATAATTTTTTTTATAGCTAAAATCTATCCTTTTCTCTTTCTCTCTTAGGGATATTTGTTTGCTGTTATTTTATCGATTAGAAAGAATATAGAGATAAAACGAAAATCGTGTTACATTCTATTTCATTTTTTTATTCTCTTAACATTTTTGAAAATCTGACTCAGAGAACATTTTTCAGTAACGGTTCTACTAGCGAAGCATTCAATAATCGAAAAACCTCGGACATCCCTCAGTTCTTGTTATTCATCGAGCTTCGGCTCCAATCTGGCCGATAACGAAGGATGGTAAGCTCCCGTTCGCCTGGTGTAAATGTTTCACCAACTAATAGCGTGGCTACATCACGTGTCGTCGTGTCTGACAGTGACGTAGCTCGTGATGGTGACGCCATCTTACCGAGCACCCGCCAATCATATCGTGTGGAGAACGAGGGTGGTCATGTAAACGGAGCTCCTGGTGCTGTCGAATGGAGCCAAAGTGGTCCGCCTTCACTTTCTATGTCGGTGGACTTGCATAATTTGGTCAATCCGAATCTTCAAGACTCTGGGCATTATTCCGCTAGTCCCGAACACATTGATGCCGTCGCATCATCTTGTAACATTAAATCTACAAATAATCACGAAGAAGAGGAAAGCTACGAAGCATTTGGATCTGTCGAAGGTGACGCTGATGACGGGGTGGAATCACCGGGTGGTAGCAGTTCTGCACCTTCACCCACAAGTACTAGTTCTTTCAAGTAAGTTCGTTGCCTCTTTTCTTTCTCTTGCTCTTTTCTTTTATTTTTTCTTTCTCTATATATACATATATGTATATATTTATACATTGATTGTCTTTATGTAATAATATTGATAATACACAAATTGCCGTAATTTTACGCGCGAACATTTTTAAGTTCAGTAAACTTTAGTTTCTCGATATGTCCTGTAGAGGGTATCATGAGCGTTATATATATAAGTGAGAATTATTAAAAAATTATGTTCATGTTTTTGTTATAGTTAGAAATGAATTTATCATCAAAAATACAATTCAAGTACAATTGTAATAATATAATAAAAATATTTTATAATTGTTTTTATTGAAATATAATGAATGATATTTTAACATTCGTTTAAAATATCTTATAGATATAAAATCATTTATATACGAATCATGTATAGTATTATTTTTATTTTTATTTTATATTACATTTGTTTCAAAATCATTCTATCAAAATATATTTTAATATTCATGTTGAACATGTTTATCTTGTACTAAGTACATTGTAGTTGACATGAAATTTAATAAATTTAACAGACTTTCTCACATTTTTATATGTATATCATTCAAACAGATCTATTCCCACGATTCCCACGAAATTAATAGTTTGCTAACATGTAGAAAAAACTTTCACGTGAAAAGAGAAAATAAAATTGAATATCTTAATATATTCCATATTCTTCAAAATTATTAATCTAGTCTTATGTATTTTCTTTCAAATTATTATATGAAAAAAAGATCAACATAAGAATTGGTACATTATTTTAAATTTGCAAAATTTTTGAATATATTTTGAATAATTTTTAATTATTAAGATTGAAATTTATATGCTGTGAAAATGTAATATAATTACATAACTTATAAACTATAATATATATATAATAACTATAATAACTATAATAATTATAATATATAATAACTATATATTTAATATAATATATATATATATATATATAAATAATATATAATTAACTAGTTTATAGATAATGTATTTTGTAAACTTTGTTTTGTTTTAATTAGAAATCCAAGAAGTCCCAATTCAACTATAGGAAGATATTCTTGTCTACGAACATCACTTAGGCGAACGCCGCCTTGGTAAGATTTCGTTTATTTTTCTTTTCGAAAAAATTCTAAATTTATCTCTTTTTTAGCATCTATTTTTTTTATTTAATTTTATTATATTCATCTATTATATGCATTTATTAATTTCACTGAAAAAATTTACTTTGCTCGAATAAATAAAATAATTTTTAAGTTTATTAATAATTTAAGTTTCATTTTTTTTTAATTATTTAATATTATATACTTCAAAAAATTTTAATATTTCAATTCAATTCAATGATTTAAATTTTTCATTGTTTTAATTATATTGTTTTAATTATATTATATAATATCTTTTTTATCGTTAGATTACTTTTAAAAATAATAAAATTGTATTTAATATTTAAACTTCGAATTTATTATTTTTTTAAAAAAAGAACTCGAATTTTGATTATCAGAATTTTGAATGTTAGAATCCAAACATTTAATATTTAAAGTACGAACGCCAAATACTTAAAGATAGAATACATTATTAATTCCGGCAATTAAGTCAAAAAGTTAGATTGAATGTAGCACATGATTTATACGGATTTATAAAAACGAAAATAAAAATGAAGTTTATGCATCATCGGTATTATAATCGAGTGTAGATTCGTTACGGAAGAATTTTCGATTAATAAAAAAAAAAATCAAGAACAAGATTGGCGTATGAAAAAATTATTTTTATGAAATCGATTAATAAATTACGATCGTCTAGTTTTGTTAATAAATTGAAAAAAAAAACTTATCTTCAATATCTAAAAATAAGGTGTGAAGAGTAGTATTTATTAAATTTCATTTATTAAATTTCAATTTCATAAAATTCATTCAATTCAACATGTTTGTAACAATTTAATATGACAAGAAGGAAGTTATCAGTACGAGGTACAATATTATAGATAGCGCATATAATGATTTTCCATTCTAATGCTATTCACGATTACATCACAAGCATTTTCCAAGATAATATTTATTTCACGAAAACAACAAATTAGTTGAGTAATGTATTTGTAACTAACTATATAGTATTCACAATTTGTTCATTATTTTCGAGCCATGACAATCGATCTGTTATAAATAAACAAGTTAATATTCATTGTATGAATAATGTTGATTTGTTGATTATTCAAAGGAACAAAAAAAAGAAAATAGTTTCATTAATCGAATTTCATTTTTCAATTTAATTTCATATATTATTGAATATCGAAATATATGTATGAGTATATACAATTGATTACAAAAGTTTTTAATTTGATTATTTTGCATTTTCAATTTTTCAAAATTGGAAAATTGTTCGTTATACATTATTGTATTTTATTTTCATACTATTAAAATATGATTGTAAAATAAAAAAAATAGTAAATATTTAACAATAAATATTTCTTATGTATCATTTTTTTTATTATATCTTGTGTATTATATAATTTAAGATGCATCATATATATATCACATCTAATGTGATCAACTGTATATACGTGTCTTGTCTATTTATATGGAAGACTATATTTGAAATTAAACATTGTATCCTTGCCAATGACATTAGAATAGAATCAAATTGTTGATTCTCTTTCATCATAGCGTTAAATAGATATATATGGTATTTTCTTGGCTTCATTTATTATTTCGTAATAAATTTTAGCCTTCGTCTATTTTCTTCGATTATTTGATTCATTTATAGAAATTGCGATTTACTTGATTGACAAATGGAATATTAGATTGTTTGAAAAGATTTTTTATAAGATTAATTATTTCATTAATTTTTCGATATTGAAGTAAATATTATAATAATATAAATCGTGATATTGGATTAAATATACAGTGATGATTAAACGGAAAAAATAATACAAGGCTGAAATTTATTAACATTTATTAAATTTATTATTTTAAAAATTATAAAATTATATTCTATTACGTAAGAATATTTTTCACAATTACATTATTTTTCTTTTTTTCTTTCTTTCTTTCTTTTTTTTTTTTTTTTTTTTTTCTTTTTTTTTTTTAGTTCCGGAAGGAAGAGACTTAGTTCCAATGCATTAGCAAGGTAAGAACGAACCGTTAATTATTTAGGTTTTACGATTTATCTTAATGTACTATGCAAATTGTTTTTTTTTTTTTTTTTTTTTTTTTTTCTTTCGATATCCTGAAGAGCGTTGTAATTATTAGTAATAAAAATATGTGCATAAAATGAATTTACGAATTCAAAAATTCTATACACTAGCTTAATAAGCGTGAAAAAGTATCTGTAGAAAGTTGAAAGAGATATTTTTATTTTATCTGAGGAGTCGGTGAGTTGACGTCATAGGATAACAATAGCGATCGTGTTATTCAGCAGCGAAGAATTTACATTTCATAGGAAGAACCTTAGGGTGTCCTTATTTAACTGATAATTGTCAAGTCGATCCTTTCACGAAACGCAAAACGACGACTTTCTAAAGCGTGGGCACTGTCTGCATACGCACTTCCACATATCATTTCCTTTTACACTTCCATAAATATATTACCAATATTTTACCTCGTTATCTATATTTATCCTGTTACGTTCCATTTTTCCAAATATATATTATTTCGAAAGTATAATTCACTTAGCAATATGATACATTTAATTTTTAAATATTTTGAATAAAATTTATTTAAAACAAAATATTTATAAATTTGTTCTTGTGTAGAATATTTGATAATATTCAGTGATTTTTTTTAGTCAACTTTATCGAAGTGGGAGCTTCAATAGTTCTGGTATAAGCTCCAACTGTGATCCCGCGGACGATATGTACAGCGATGTCTCTCTCGAGGATGATGTCATTGATCTCAATCATAAAGTAAGTACAATTGTCATTAATTATTAATCTAACTTAAATTCGATTTATTAGTTGATATTATATATATATATATATCATTCTATATTATTACACTTCAAATACTTGAAGTTTCTCACAATCAAAAACATTGTCGATATATAACTTTTTTACAAATTATTCTTATTTCTGATATTTAACGTGTCAAAATTTATCTATGAAAAATGATGTTTAACCTCACGTTTATCATCGTTGTGAAACAAAATTATCGCTCTTATGATTCGTGCGATATGAGCGTAAAATCTATAATTTCACCGAATTTGCAGAAAACATATAAACTTAATGTTTGATAAAGGAAAGGAAACTTTATAAATCATCAAGATCTTAGATGTGTGCCACTAATACACCTTATGGATCAAGATCCTCTGAAAATTCCGCAGATGACGTCAGGTTTCATCAACCTCATCCAGCACATCCTCCACCTTACATTTACTATCCACCACCTTATCCTCATTTTCATCCATATTATCCATATCATCCTGGATTTTATTCACCGCATTATTACAATGATATATCCCAAGAATCAAAAGGTTTCTCTTGGTTCAATATTGTATTACTGCTTTTTTTGTTACTGTGCATCGTTAGCATTGTTTTCTATTGGTCTTTGTCTCGCGATACACGGCGAAGATTAAATGACAGATTGCCCCCTTTAGTGCAACCAGCACAGGTAAACCTGGCTTCCGGTTGCTAGCATAATTATTGTTTTATATTTATTGTTAGTCTTCCCCGCTATCGTTACGCTATAGCGATTATTTTGAAAGTATAAAGATTGATTAATTATGAATCGTTTCTATATTAAGACGATGTTGGAAAAAAATGATCGGAGATTTTTAAAGTGTAAAGTACTCTTTGAACACTTTCGATTAATCTGAATCGGTGATTCAAATTTGTTAGAGCGAATCATGGTTCCGGTATCGTGGATGACTATTACTGTTTGTAATACGTTCGTTATGATAGAGATATAAAATTTAATGAATTTAACAAAGTAAAAAGATATATATATATAAAGACGTGACAGCACAATAAAGTAATATAAATTTAAAAATAGAAAATTGATTTCAATATCATAATTGAATGATATTGAAATTGAAAGTTATTATTATTTTCACAAGATTTCCAAATATAAATGTTCTATAAATTTTGAATCCTTTCTTTGATCATTCTAAAATTCTTCTAAATTCTGTCATTAGTTATAATGATAATATAATGATTAACATATAATAATGAAATAGAGATTTAAATGAATAATGAACATGAACGTGAAAATTAAATTTTCAATTGATTTCAAAAAAACATAACTTAAAAAACGGAAACGGTATTTAAAAAAATTAATAATGAATAATAAGTAGAGAATATTCAGGATTATATTCGCGGGGACAGAATCCTTTAAAAAATCCGATTTCTCGATTTTAATTTTGGCAGCTATAAACAATGATCTTTCTAAACCTGTAGACTGCGAAGAGAAGAAAAGATGCAAAACAAAATTATCCTGCTGAATTTGTTCTATATTCTGATATAAATGATGCACTCGATAGAGATTATGATGTTTTTTGCGAAGGATGTGATGATTCTCTGTCAACTTCTACATCGAATAAATATCAGAAGCATTCTGTTTATAAAGGGAACGAAAGTAAGAATGAAGATATCATAGAATTTTCATCAGGAAAAAAAAAAAGTTAATGATGCTACAGATGACGCATTTATGAACGAAGTTACTCGATCAGTTGCCTCTTAGAATTGAATTTCTTAAAATTGAAAAAAAAATGAAGAGATAATATATGACTAATAATAAATTTTAATAAAAAAAATATAATACAAATTTAGTAAAAACTAATTAACTAAAATTTAATGAAAAAGAAATATTCGATCTTGATGTTCCACTTCTTACTCATTCATAGCATTATAAATTTATGGACATGAAATTAATTATTATGATAGTTTCTGAAAAAAAATTTTACGATTACGAATAATTGAATGAATTGCGTAAAAGATAAGGTAATATATTTTATTAAAACGTAATTTTTTATTTAAGGTAGACTCGATTCCATATTAACTATGTATCGAATTGCGTATTGTTCATTGATATATTTATTACAGGTTTATTATGATACTTATTAATGAAGATGAATTATGAATCATATATAGAAAAATCAAAATCAAAATATTGATGAAATTCTTTAAATTTGTTGGATAAAAGAGAATTTCAAATATTACTTTTCCCTTGCAATTATCACTTATATTATCATAAATATATTATTATATTGAATATAAAAATAATTTTAGATGTTCTATTATCAATGTGCATATTTTTATAACATAAATATATATAAATTATTTATTTTTACAATAAATAAATTATTTATTTTTATAATAAATAAATTATTTATTTTTACAATAAATAAATTATTTATTTTTATAATAATAGCATGGAATGAAAAATATTACTTTTAAAATGGTATGCCTTTTTAAATCTGCATCTATAATTCTGCATCATAATTCTTTAAATCTTAAATAAAAAATTACACATATGTTAATAAATAAAATTATTGATAATTTTTCGATTTTTATTTTATAAGCGAATAAATCATTAATATTATTGTATTCATTATAATATTGTAATCACAATATTATTGCATTCTGTTTAAATATTATATACATAATATTTATTCTTAATTATTCACAAAAAAGAAATATATTTATAAATAAATTAAAAAAACATATTAGAATAAATAAATACAAATGTTACAATTATGAAACATAATATAAATAATAATGTATTATAAAAACTTTTTTATTAATTTACTAATATGTATATTAGTAAATAAATATGTATATATCATATGTATATACCATTTTTTTGAATAATTGGATAAACAAATGCAACACAAACGTACAACGTAAATATAAAAATACGATCAGTAATGCAAGATGATAAAATTGATTAGTCATAACATAGATTGATAAACAAACTAAATTACTCAAATATTTAAAAAAATCATAAAAATTAATAAGTTTAGAGTGAAAACTGCGTGATTAATATAATATCTAGATAAAGTATGACATGTTCTAAATTTTCTGAAGGATTTATTGAATGGAAAGGTTGGCCTTTTTTTAATTTCTTCATTCTTCTCATTATAATTGATTATTTTGAAGTTTAATTTTTATAAAAAATTGAATATAATGAATTCAAGAATCATGTGAAATATTTCAAGTCAGTCATCACATATCACATATATATATATTTTACATGGTATTTTACGTAATTCTATTTGTTGAAATTTTCATAGATTCATTGAGCTTATAGATATAATTCTAATAAAAAAAAATTATTTATTTTGAAAATTAAATCATATATAATAATATTATCTTTATTCTTATCTTTACATATTTGAAATGCTAATTCTTAGTTATTATCTATATTAATGTATATAAATGATTTTTTTTTTTACTTTTTCGTGGAAGTTGCTTTTAATTATGCATACAAATATTTTTTTTAGATAATTTTAACTTTAAAACATGAAATATATCAATTGTATAAACCAAACATTGTAAAATGATCAGGGGCGTATCTTTGTGTATTTTTCAAAATTATCACTTTATACAGATTAGTTGATAATGAAATAAATATATATTATTCATCGGAAAATGTTCTTGATATTTATAATATAAATATAATAACAATATATGTGTAAAATTGTAATATATAATATAAAATATTTTATTAATTCGTAAAAAAAATTTTTTTCGAAGATATATAATATATGATAAATATATACAATAAAAAATATTAAAATTCTCTAATTCATTAATAGGAAAATAGAAAAGTAAATTAATTTAATTTTTAAATAAATTTTTGAAATATGCGTAAGAATAAATGAAATAATGATCAAAACATATAACATATCACGTATGATACATGCGATATAGTGAAGTTAGTCGATACGTAGTATGGAGTGCACAAATAGCCTCTCGGTTACTCCCAGCTTACAGTGGGCGATTGAGACGAACGATTATATTCGAAGTACGCCCAAAGAAACGGATGTGCGCGTAGTGTTGTGTTTCTCTCTGTACATATTAGATTATTCGCGCGTTTATTCTTCAAATTCACAATTTTATAGTAAGCGCATGAAATTTTGAGGTTAGGTTGTGATGATAGTATTGTTCATAAAGAAGGATGAATAGAGAACCGGCGTGCTTGCACGTCGTTCTAACGGAGTAATCTTTTATATCGGATTAGTTAAAGAGGATGACGAGTCTACCTGACACAGGCGTGACATGAAACATCACGAATTAGAATGGATTTGAACAATTATGATGATCAATCAGACACAGGTGCGATCGAACGTTACGATCATGATAATCGAATAACTTCCGGGGAGGGGCCGTCTCCTGGACCTGGAGCCGGCCTCGAATATGATTTGTGGGAAGGCCAGTTTCAATTTGTCGGACAACCGTCCTCTCGCGGTAGTCGACTACCTCGTCGTCGTGGTCCTCGGCTTACCGAACAAGTAAGACAATATACCGAGATCATAAATTTTTTTTCTTTATGATTATAATAACATGATATTAAATATAAATTAAAAACATAATATATTTCATTGTAATTAAATTAATGATAATATTTAAAACATTTATAATACAATTATACAAATTTATCTTTACTACATATTGTATTGATTATTGTAATCTTTTATTAAGTATTGATATATTGTCTTATTTGATAACAGAAAAGTAAATAACTATAATAAAAAAAAGTAAATAAAATATATAAACTTTTATATATAATATGATAAACTATAATCTATTATCATTTTTAATTTGAAAAGATTAATAAATATATGAAATCAGTAAGTATTATTTTCTAATTCAATGAATAATGGGCAATTGACAAGTATAGAAAAAAAAAGAATATTTTATTGTTATCATTATATAGATATCAAAATAATATTTATTTTATTATACAATTTATATTTTAAAATTGATATTTCAATTCTTGTTTAGATTTTGAATTTTATATAAATTTTATTTTAATAATATTTAAACAATAATTTATTATTAAAATAAAAATTATTTAAAGAATAATATTAGATATATTTTGTATAAGTTTCATTACGGGATAAATTCACATTAAATACACATTTATGTTTGAAATTCTACTATTGAAAGTAATGATACTTATTGAACATATAGTATAAATTAACTATAAGTCTACAAAGATAAAGTATTATTTGAAACTACATATCAAGACTAATAATTTCATTAATAATTATATAATTTTATTATGATAACAGTATCAAATAATGTTAATACATATATATATACACTATATATTATAAATATGCATTATTTGAGAATTATTATTTTATGAAGTCCTATAGTATGAACTTGCACAAACGCGAATTTTTAAACGAAAAATTATCGTACTAATTTCTTTATAGAAGTTTCTTTATATTTTTGTTCTATATTTATTAAAATATTCTCTAACATATAATTATATAATATACGTATCAATTAAATACAAATAGAAAGATATATAATTTTAATATATCACATATTTTTTCAGGTTCAAATGATTCAAGAACAAATGCATGCTTTTCAATCGGTCGGAGAAGAACGATATGTTAGAGCAAAACAAGAAAATGCTACGTTACAAGCGAGAATATTAATGTTAGAAGAAGCTGCCAAAGATGCTGAAACTAGAGCCGAAGAAAGACTTCAAGTAATTTTTATTAAATAAATACTTATTATGTATTATATTTCTTTCTTCATTCATCGGTAATGTAGTAAATAATAATTTTATCTTCTTATTATTTTATCTTATAATATAATTATTAATTTCATTTGTAAAATTAATACATATAAAACATATAATATATTTTAGGCGGAACAACGAAGACATAGAGATTGGGCAAGTCGTTTAGAACGCGAACGTCAATTGCAATTAGAAAATTATGCTATTAAATTGCAAGCAATAGAATTAGAAGAAACTAGTTTAAGAGATGAAATAGCAAGGTTACGCGAGCAACTGGAAAAAGTTAAAATAGAGAAAAATCGATTAGAAAATGATCTCGAAGAAGCTAGAAGAGAAATAGATAGCGCTCGTGAAAGTGAACGGCAAGCAATAAGTCGAGCTAACGAAGCTCATTATCAACTTAAAGTTATTAAAGAAGAATTGACTATGAAAATTGAAGATCAACAAAAAATAGAAGAATTAATGCAACAAGTAGCACAACTTCAAGCTTGTAATAAAAGTATATATATCTTTTAATTTATAAATATTTTTACAATTAATAAAGTTATTATTAATAAAGTTTATTTATGATAATATTATTATATAAAAAATATATATTTTTTAAGGTTTAGAAGAATCACGAGATGAATTGCAAGCTGCAGCGGCTCTGCAGGCAGGCCGTGAACTTTTAATGTTAAATCCTTGTAATAATTCTGTTGAAAAAGGACCTAGTCTCGCTGTAGAATTACTAGCTGGCATGAATCAAGATCAGGTATATTATAGTCCTTATTTTTCTAAAAAATATAATTCTGAATATATTTATTTCATTTTCTTCCTTTTGCTGTTTCGGTTTACTACAGATAGACGGTCAACTTTCTGGAGATAATGGTGAACCTTGTAATATATCTGAAGTATGTGTTAAATTTTAATTGTGCATTAATATATGTTAATATATTTATGATCTAATATATTCTCAAATCAACTAGATTTAGAGATCAAAACAAACACAATAAATGATATATAAAATAATATATAAAAATGTTCGTCGAAACTTATTTATTGAGTTATAAACAATTTAAATTTATATTAGAAAAAATGAACTGGCATTATATCAAAGATAAAATTGTGTTCGTTTTGAAAACTTTATTTATTTTAAAAAATTCCATATATATTTTATATTATTCAAATTTAATTATATTGATTATTATATTATTTCAAATCATTACAGATAAAACAAGCTTTAAAGGAACAACAAGAAGTCAATACACAATTAAGAGCATATATTGATGGAATTCTATTAAACATAGTTGAAAATTATCCCCAGTTGTTAGAAGTGAAACAAACTCATTGAACTATTATATGAATAATTATTAAATTTAATGTTGATTGTTCCAGGCAGTTGTACATTATTTTGTTGAAATTTTTAATTATTTATAAATTTATATAAACAATTTTGTCATTAGCTTTACACAAGTACCATATAGGAAAGCAATTTCCGTCCATATGAACTTAAAATTTTACTATATTATAATAGATATATAAAAATTTTCACTGCCAAAATTATTACTTCGGTTATACTTAATATTAATAATAATTTTTGGTATATTTTTAATATTAAAGGCAGTGAGTTGATAAAAAAATTAAAATAAATTCTATATCGTTCGAATTTTAAAATTCGAGGCCTTAAAATGTTGCCTTTATAATGATAAAAAAGTTATTCTTAATGATAGAAAAATGAGAAATAGTAAATATATAATGATGTATTATTTATTATACATAAAATTACTAACATTTCTTTTTGTAAGAAAATAAATTAATGAAAAATATTAAAAAATTTTTAATAAATATCAAAATGTATAATTGCATTTTGATATTATAAAAATTTATTTTAACAAAAGTACCTAAAAAATTTAATATTAAATATTTTCACTTAATAGATTACAGTATAGTTTAAAAATTAATCAATGATGTTGAGAGTGTAATTAAATAATTATATTTTGTTATCTCTTTCTCTTTCTCCCTTTTTCTTGACAGTTTCAATCTATTTATAATTTCATAAATTTTTATAAATCAAAGATGATATATATGTTAAAAAATTTTTGAATAAAATATTGTTGAATTATTGAAATTTTGAATATTTAAAAAATTGTTATTATCAATCTTGTAATATCAATATAATCAATATTGATTTTTTTATATTGTATTGAAGAGAGAAAAAGAAAAAAAATTGTTTATGTAATAGTTTTTATAATCATTATTAAAAAAAAAATATAACAAATTAGGTACTAATAAAATTTAGTTATTTTGTACATAATTGTTAGATACATTTTTACATGAAATGATATAATAAAAAAATAAATTTGAAACAAGATATAATGTATTTCTTAAATTATTGTGTAAATAAAAAATGAATGAAAAATTCATAACAAATGCTATGCTATGTTTGTACAACTTTATTCAATACATTTATG
The DNA here is from genome assembly GCF_029169275.1 of Apis cerana. Taxonomy (NCBI): domain Eukaryota; kingdom Metazoa; phylum Arthropoda; class Insecta; order Hymenoptera; family Apidae; genus Apis; species Apis cerana. The sequence goes on along the minus strand of NC_083858.1, from coordinate 11,874,454 downwards.
TTTACATTTTTTTTTTATTTTCTATATATTTTCTATATGTATAAAAATATATATTTTATTATAAAATTAAAAAATAATATACTTATAAAATATATAGAATATCAAAACAAATTTAATATTAATAATTTATATTTATTTAAAATAAATATATTTTACAATGTTAATAATTTAATTGAAACAAATCTAAAATGAGATTGTTATGAATTACATAAATTTGTATTATTTATATTTTCTTATTTCTCATAAAGTCAATACCAAAATTTTTATATTTTTTATAATGACAAAATATACTTTTTTTTTAATTTCATATTCTTTGATGATTATAATTAGAGAAAATAAATTTTTATTTCTTAATTCTTGTCTTAATAATATAATAAATAAATAGCTATCATAATATAATAAATATGATAAATAATAATATATAAATAATAACAATATAAATAATAATAATAAATATGATAAATAATTGTCTTTTAAAATTTATGAAAAAATAGAGTTATTTTTTTGTTATATTATACATTATCCAATTAATAAAATTTAATAAAAATTCAAATACTAATTTTTTATATTTTCATTTTTCATGAAATCAAAAGGTTATACATCAAAAATAGTTAAAAATCATCAAAATTACCAATAAAATTTTCATTATATTTTCATTATAATTAAAAATAAAATTTGATTTAATATAATTAAACTTTTTCTTTAATACAACACAGCATTTTTTTATTTTATCAATGTTATATCAATTTTATTTTTTTTTAATATTATTATACATGTATTATTAAAGAATGATATACAATGAAAATTATAATTAACTTTATATAACTACAAAATATAATGCAATAATCACTATCACCATAAATCTATAACATGTAGAACTATTACTTAATATAAATTTAAATCCAGAATCCACGGATTATACAATTATCAGTTATCAGTTATAAGATATTAAACTTTTGCTTCAAATTATTACTGACTAATAAAATGATTAATCATAAAATAAAATTTCAATCAAAAATATAAAAAATATTACAATATCATAAAAATTACTCAAATTTCATTTATGATGATTAAATAACAGCAAATATATTTAAAAAATAAAATTGAATTAATAACTTATATTAAATTAGAATTTGTAAATTATATTGCTAATTTGATATAAGATATTATCAAATAGAATTAGTTTTAAAATATGCTTTAAGTATACCTTTCTTAAGTTATTCTATAGTTAATGGGATTATAGAATCGGATAGTCGAAACAACAGGAAATATGGCGGCATTGCGCCGAGTACGAAGGTAAATTTGTATAAACTACATTTGTTTTTGATTATTACTTGATCAAATAAAAAAGACAACATTGTAGTGAAAGTGTGTAATGTTATGTGATAAGATGTATAGTGTTTTGTGACGAAAATAACAGCCCCTTGTGGCTGAATCGGATTTTTTGGTGTTGGATTATCGTCACACGAGACAAATAATTGGAAGTGCCCTCGAGGTGGCAGGTACGCAATTCAGAAACATACCCTTAAAAACATTACTATGTTATTCTAATTTCATTTTTTTTATATTATTTAAAAATAAAATCATTAATTATTATATTATTTATATACTATATTATTAAAAAATTTTGATGTTATTATTCCGAAACAGTGAATCGTTTACGACCTGAATCGGGTGTGTTCCCTGTTGTCATCAATAGGACATTGACTCTTAGGATATTGCCCTCGTTCGACCTTTAATTGTTCCTACAAAAATAAAATAAAATTAAATAAAATTATTTAAATTTTTATAGTATTGAAATTAATATTCATATTAATAATTTACAAATTTAAATTAAACAAGATGATAATATATTGAAAGTTTTAGATAATTAAATAATAATTAAATCGAACTATGTATTTTCAATATCAACAATAATTTATATTTTTTATATATAAACAATGTAATTAATAATATATTATTGACATAAATTATTATGTTTGCTATTGATTAGCTATTTAAAGCAACTATTTTGCAATGATCATAAATAAATATTTTATTTTTTGTTCAAGAATAAAATTAAATAAATTTTAATCAATAATTGTCGAATATTATATTCAACACTATATATATTTATGTTTTCATATAAAACGAATAAAATATACTTGAATGACATTTACAACTAGGAAATATGAAATGGCCTTTACATTTTATTTTGTTAAACGCTTATCGAAATTTTTTTTTGTTATACAAAATGTAATGCATATAATATTACTAATTTTGGATTTGAAAATAATAAAAATTCTAAGAAAAAAATATTATGAAAATAGTTAATTATATTGATTGTGATAAAAAATAATAGAACACGAGTTACACACGTGTACATACATATGCTAGATATGTTAGTGATATATAGGTCAAGCACTTCTCAACATCGAGGTCATTGCCCCAAGATTTACTCTGTCGATAAAACAGTCGTTAATTGATTAAATTCGTTCTATTACATACAATTCGACGATAGAGGTCACTACTTTAGATATTTATAATTTATCTCTTTTTTTTTAAACGCAATTTATACGTTTACATAGAAATGAAATAGATAGAATAGAAATGAAATATATAGTTTTTAGAGTGCATTCACATAAAATGCAATAAAAATGCATGCTTATCAATTATTAATAATATATTATTTTCTTTTTTAAATCATCAATGTTTGTTTTTTTCCTAAATTAAAAAGATATAAATTTTGATCTAAATTTAATATGATTTTCAACTTATTAATTTTGCAGGTAAATAAGATTTCGAACAGTGTTGCTATAATTTACGAATATTGTTTAATATATGCATATTGCTTAATATGTTTAATATTATATTTATATATTTTATATATATTGAAAATTGTCGAATCATCTATTGTCGAATTGAATTTATTAATATCAGATAGAAGCATGATTAATACTTCAATTTATATATATTTAATCTTAAAAAACACTTATTGTTAGAGACAAAGCGGAGTGAGCTTGAATCCAAAAACATTATGTTAACCATAATTGCTATTGTTATTTTCTATCTTTTAGCTAAATTAGATATTTCACAAAATAAATTTTTATTGATTTGAGGAAGCGTGAATTTATTATTACATATACGATTCATTATTAATTATTTTGAAATTTATATAATGGATATAAAAGATTTAGAATCAACTTATTTCATTTAATTTGCTTTGATCATGAGAATTATTATTATTCAATCGATTGTGATCAGTACATACATTCAAAGTGGTATTAGATTAATAATATTAATGCGCATGTGGCAATAAACAGTTGTCTTTTTCACATTTTATATGTATGTTTCTATGAATATTTGAATAAAAATAAAGAAATATATTCAATATGATATAATATTTTATCAATAAAATCAATTAATATTGAAAACTAATGAAACTAACAATAATAATGAAACGAATTATATTGAAATATAAACGCATATAAATGATTTGTTCATTCTAACCTAGATAAATCTTATGTCTGTCCTTTCGTATTTATAGAAAGAATTTTAGCAATTAATTTAACTGAAAATTTTTTTTCGACTTAGTCTCGTTAGAATTTGATCTCGTTTATAGATTATAGGATTATTTGCATATTTAAAATAATTGTATATCATTGATTAACAAACTCGTTATTGTTATTGTCACGTGATTTATATTTATTTTTGTAAGATTAGATATTTATTTTTTTCAATATCGAGCACAGTTTGTATGAGAATGAGATTTTACATATAAGCTAGTTCACATATAAAAAGCGTTCGATACGATATTTTTAGTGCAACGTTGTTGATTATTCGACTAACGAATTATTAATAAATCTCGGCTTTATTTTTGATTAGGCGAGCAATGTCGATCAGCCAGATAAAAAGATGCACGAGCCTGCATCATGTGTAAATTGATGGAACTGGTGACTGCACATATATATCGACACAACTGCGACCTTCGACTTTTATTAAGACGTAAACAACGATAAGATGATCAAACAACTATTTGTCTATTATTTTGTCATTAACATAATTTTGTCATTAATAATATTTATTACATTACGTCCATAAATATAATTTGTATATTTATGATATATTCTTAAAGTTTTTTAGATATTATAGAATATAGTACCTATACTAAAAAATGATTAAATTTATTGGAAATTTGTGTTTCAAAGTTCATTTATAATAGAATTTTAATAATATTTCTGATATACTCAATGAATTTATTCAATATAATACACATATATGATACCATGTGTGTATTTTTTCGTGCCATAATTACTTTCATCTTTTGAAAGTAAAAAAGTAAAAATATTCAAATATATTTCGAAGCATGCGATTACTTTTTATTACAATCGACAAATTTATAACAATACATTAAAAAAAATAATAATATATTCTATTTTTTAAACGTTAATTCATTTATCACTTCCAAGCAATTCTCAAAACTCTTTTTATGCGAGATTTGATCCTTCAGCGTTATCTTTTCCATTCATGACAAGATAAATTGTTTCAAGGATAAAAAGAAGGAATTATCGCGTAAATAGTAAAGAAGTTAGGGGCAAATTTTTCAAAATCTTCTTTTCTTCTTTTTATCTCTCACGTTGATGAGTTAGACATCAGGCTGTGAATACGTGTTCATTATCATACAGTTATCAAGCGTCGTGGAGTCAGAGTGGTTGCTAATAAAACGGACGTGTCTACTTAATTAACACAGAAGAATGATCGTGTAGATTAAACTAGGTCAGGCGAGTGACGCGCTTACATCCCTGACCGGGTAATATTTATTCTTGGCAGTGTATGCAGCGGAGATGCTGCAGCCCGTAAGAATATCGTTTACTTCTAACACGATTTTCGAAGCTTCGCTTTGTCAATATGCTTTTGACGTTGTTGCATCGCGTGATGCTTGATGCATAGTCCTCTTGGAAAAAGTTCAGAAACTTGCGGTAGATAAACTAAGATAACATCTAATACGACTTTATCGTATTTATAATTCTCGCGAATCTTTAATCTCTCTTTGATTGTGCATCGCTTGCAATAATATTTCATTTTTATTATCAACTTTAATAAATAATTTTAATAAAGTTTTACATTATCAATAATTAGCATTATTAGAAAATATATGTGTAGATAAGAAAATATGTTCTAGAAGTGTTATGTTCTAGAAAATACAATCTTCGTTATTTATAAGTATCACAAATTATACATGGTTGATAATCTTAACTTTTCGCTATTATCTTTTCTTTCTTTCTTTCTTTCTTTTCATTTTTTCTTTTTCTTTTCTTTTCTTTTCTTTTCTTTTTTTTTTTTTTTCCTTTTTTTTCTCCAGATAACGACGAAGTGATAGAAAATTGGTACTGCGTCGTTGTTATTCCACATATCCATAATGAATATTCCCTCAAATTTTTCAAATGAACTGCAACATCGTTGCAATTTGTTTACAGTAGGAGATAAGATAACAAATGCTACGTAAATACAGGATATCTTCCCAAGGTTAGTTGCGCTGTTTGCATCAGTTATTATGTACAATTCATAGTCGTGAAGATAGGGTTACATGCAAAATTTTCAAATTTTTTTTTTCTTCTTCTTTTTTCTTGATTTACAATATTTTTATATCGCAACATAATATTATTAAATTGAAGTTTTTATTCCATCTATAAATTATTATTAAATATAGATAATCTCATATAGATAAATAACGATTTCAGTAGAATTTTACGATCCATAAACATAATAAGAAAAATTAAATATCTCGATATTTTGAAGATTTTATAGTATTACGTCATATTACGTTACGTCACGTGATTATATTGTTACGTCGAAAATTTATCATCTTGTAGATGAGAAAACAAATTAACAAACAAATTGATAAATAAATAGAATAATAATTCACATTTTTCCGAATACTATAATTTTTCGTGCGGATATGTAAACCGAGAAGAAAATAAGATTAAGTTGGAAGCGAGTTCATGGCGAAGCCAGAGTGTCATGGCGAATTTTTTGATCATCGTTGTGGAACGATATTTCATTTCGCGGGTACACCTGCGGCAGGTGCAGGTTCCGATGAAAATAAGAAATTCACGATTTACTTTGCAAGATTTGACTAGCGAAAAGAATGACCGATATCGCTGCCGGTCGGCAGTTCGAGGATTAAAATCGTTAACTTTTTTTACGCGTCTCAATTTCCTCCGCGCATGCGCAGACGAACCGCATTATTCCTTAATTTATCATTCAATTTTTCATCGGCGGCCATTTGCATAATTAACATGTATCTACATATATCGGATTCTATTCGATCGTTCGATCGTTAAAAATTACGGTCAAAATTATCGATTCTCCATATAAAATATACAATACAATGATTTATCTTTGGTTTATTTCAATGATTAACACTCGATGGCAATGTTGGATACTTTTTTTTGGAATTGACTAATAAAAATATTTTATATTTTTCAATAATCGAAGAAAATAATGTAATTTTTTTTCAATGAAACTTTCTAAGAAAAAAAATGCCATTGAGATAAGCCGTTTAAAGCGGTATCAAAAAATTATATTAGAAAATAAAAAATATAGATAAAATTGTAATAATCATCGACAAAAGTAATTGAAAATTGATTCGAACAGTTTTAATCAGATAAGAAGAGTCATAAAGTTGATAAAATTTATAAATTAAAAATTCGACGAAAGTTACACTATTCTAAATTCAAAATTTAGAAAAATTTTGAAAGCATTTCTTCTTTGTTACTATTATCATTTATTATTTTCATTGTTTTGATCGTCAATAAGTTCCCAAATTATTTTCTACTAATTTTTCTTTTTTTTTTTTTAGAAACAAGCAGCAAAAATCGATATCACATAATTTGCGTCCATGAAACAATAATTTATAATTAATTACATAATATACATTATATATGTACATACTTTGTACAAACCGTATATTTTCTAATAATTTATACACTTTCGATATTGTTTCTTTTATATAATGCAATCCAATTATTTTTCTCGACGATATTCTCGAGTATTGTCGCTGTAGTTATCGAGCCGCAAGGTCAATAATAGGCTTCGTCGGATATTATCTGGGTAAATCGTAGCAAGTAGCTATTGATACGTGCGATGGTTACGAATCGTGGCGTATCTCGTATACGATGGAACAAACATTCGTGATTAGTCAAAAATCGGACATGTTCCAATGTTTTATTCTAATTGTTTATCTCGTTCGTGTATGATCTCGTTCGAATATCATTCGAATTCCTCCAACGACAGCACATTGTTTCGTTTGTTGTTTCGAACTTTATTTGAAAAAGAAAAAAATCCTTTATATTTTTTGATTTTAATTGAAAATTAAATTATTTGGAAATTTCATATTTCGGAAAAATCGTATATCGCTTATCGTAGCTTTAATAAAAATATTATAAAAATTACAAAAGGCTATGCAATTTTCTTATCGTTCTCAAATTAAGATTGGCGAAGGAAAATTCGAGCAATAATAATCGAGGCAGCCTATCTTTCGTTCATAAACAAATTTTAATGAATCTTAAATATAGTGGCACAATTACAATACGATCGTGTATCTTAAATTTTATTCCGCATAATCACATATTGACCTATAAATTGATCTCCAATAATGTGTCCAATACATATATATACATGCAGGTCTCGTTGCACCTATGAAATAAAGAAAACACACGCGTTACATGCGATCGATCGTGCGCGAAACGATTCAACGAATCTTTGAATAGCATCCACTTTTCGAGAAAGTAATCCAGCATTGATTTCACTCAGCGTGGGATGTCCGGAGATGGCGCAATAAAAAGAGCGTATCAGAAATTGTGCTGTAACGTATTTTCATCGAGTGCTTCTTTAGCTCGCACCGCTCTATTTTTAACGAAGCGTGTTCGTTCAATTGCAAAATACAACTCTCGTTCGTAAGTGCACCCTAGAAGCATGGGGAGGAGGACGCTTTTCTTCCTTGCGTGGGCAATTTTTATCTCCCGCCATTTTCAAAAATGCCTTCTTCTCTCCTCGACCGCTCATCTCGTCCGAATTCAAATCCGAAGGAATTTCAATTTCAATTGTCCGAGTTCGAATCGGAACGAGAATGCGACGCATCCATTCTTTTTTTGGCTCGAAGAAAAATAAAGAAAATTCGTGGGAACCTTCTCGATGAATTCGCAGATGGGGATAAGAGCGATAAGAAAAGGCGAGAAAGAGGACGAAGATTGAAAAATATAATTAATTATCCGTGTAACGACACAGAAGAGAGTCGGTCGCTCGAGAGTTAATATCGAGCGTTGCCTGATCCTTCGAAATACGGCGGGGATAGCGTTCCACGTGTACGTCTTGCCCCGTGGTTCAGGGGCAAAGGACTCTGTCCTGCCTCTCCTCCCCCGACCTTCTCTCTTTTTATTCCGTTTCTACACAGGGATACTTACACACACACACACGTACACGCGAAATCTGCGCGATATCTATAAAGTCTGTTGGTGAACTTTCGCGATTACATTTCCGCGAAGGAATGTTGCTCCTTACCTCGAGATATAAAAGGGGAAGAAGGGGAAGAAGAGTTCGATACTCGATCCAAGCGAGTAGCAGTGGAGGAGTACTCGCGAGCAAACTTATCCATTCGATTACCAAAACAAACGAGATCCCCTTCCTTCCATCGATCTGTGTAAACTCCGTTTATATAAGGATACCTCGATTCTCGAAGGAGCTGTTAACGATGAAACGGAAGATGTGGTTGGAGAATTTTACAGAATGGCAAAGTTTTTGATGGAGGAGAGAGGAGGAGGAGAGATATCGTCGCTAGTAAAAGCGAGAAAAAGCTCTCTCACGAGTACATTCGCAACCTAGGTTCCTTTGTTCCTTCCATCATCCCCTTCCTTAACGAAATTGGCGATGAATTCCCTGCGAAACTTTATCTTCCAGTCCTTATCAACTGTGCACTTTAACATATTCTTCAATCAAAATCTTACCTTTTAAGGCAACCAATTTTTCCTTTATCTATTTTAACCGGTAGCCAACCAATCCAAGACATGCGTCGTATTTTCGTCTTTCGATCCACGAATTGGCCTTATTTTTCCACTCTGCTCAACGATTCGCGATAACGGCAATTGCTTAATGAAAATTATTCGGTATCGCTCTAACTTATTATCACACTTGCTATTATCGCACTTGCCACGATCATATTGCACGTTAATCGATCCATTGGTCTGAAAAAAAATATATACATATATTTTCCTCATTGCTTGCCTCAAAAAGCTTGCCACTCTTTGATTCGCTCTTGAGGCATTCGGGCATCGAACGAGCACACACGGCCGACGATCAGAGACACCCTTTGAATGGATATCGATCGAAGAGCAGGAGCGAGGAACGAAGGGAAGGGGGATTTCGGATGATTCGCAAAATAATAATCGGAGAGAGAGAGGAGAGAGTAAAAGTGAATCGGTAGGTGATCGTCGTTAACGGTTGCGCTGCTCGAGAGAAGAAGAGCGGAGGAAACGACGGGCGGTCGCGCGTGCACCGACACGGCCCACAGAGTTTCGTCGTGGTTGATCAGGAGCGTGTCGATCGTCGGCCAGACCGAACACATGCACACGCACACCTCGGGGTTATCCTCGTGTAACCGTCCTCCTCCCCCTCCTTCCTTAACGCGTTCCCTTTTCGACCTCTGTCTTCCTCTCCGCGTTTCCCCTCCCCTCTTTTCCCGCTAGACTCGTGCATTCCTCCACGGTTTACCCTACGCTCGACCAGGAACAACCCCCGAAAATCAGCCCCCTGAACGAACAAAGAGTCTAGTGTCTAGACGGGTGGATATTACCGGCGACGACAACATGCACACCGTGTTTCGTATTTTCTTTGTTTCTTTCGCCCGCTCGATACCGCCTCTGCCTACCTTTGCCTCACCTCCCTATTAAAAAACACACCAGAGCTACGTAATGCCGCACCATACGCTATCCATACGCGTCCGTTTTCCGTTAAAATCGTTGTCGTGTTCCATCCTCCGTCTCTGTGGGTGGGGGGAGGTTACCGAGCAACGACGAATCTTGCCAATTTTCGCCGAATAATATCACGTACAGTATTACACACCGTATGTAACGGTAGATTTGAATTTTTGATGAAAAGACGGTGAGAGTTTTTTCTTTTTATTTCATTTTGGCGAAATGATGCGAGGTTTCGAAATATTTCTCAAATATTTGTCGGCCATGTTGGCTTTCACGCGCGGCAAATTCAAATCGTCTCAATCTTCGTATTTTCAAATACGAAATATAATGTAATCACGAATTTACTTGTTAGATCGTGTGCAAATATTGTATACGCTGTATCTCTCGTGGCTAAACAGCGACGATATCCAGGAATCGTTTCGATCGAAAGATTCTCACCTCGTCCCTTCTTTCATCCGCGAGCGATCAGAAACGAATTTGAAACGAGCGCATCGCGCATATGGGTTACCTCTCGCCACCTTATCAGTTATGCGGTATATCGCGCACACAGCGAAACCTAGCGATAGTAGAACGATGTCGACGACCCGATGTATCAACACAGACCTACCTGACGCCAGTTTCTAGATACAGTCATTCCACGAACGCGTGTGTATATCGCTTCTCTATGTGTCGAGCTGAATACGTATTCTGCAAGAATATCGAGAACCGTTTCCCGCCATTCCCTTTTTTAATAATAACATTCGAAATCGATGTCTTTATTCCAATTTTTTTTTTATCTATCTGCTTGCGAACCGACGCAACTTCATCGTATCGTGCGTTTTCGTCTTTATCTTTACTTTCTTTCTTCTTCTTTTTCTTTTATCCGTTTGAAATTTGTTTAGAAAATTGAATAGCTTCGTAAGAAAAGCAACCATCGTCTAATCTAATAAGATTGAATATAATTTCAATTTGATTCGATTAGATATAATTTTTCTTCGATATAATTACAGATAAAAATAACGTTACGTAAATCCTTAAATATGAGAATATAATGTAGAAGTCTGTTAACGGGCTCTTTTTAAAAAATTAATCAATTCATCGTAGCGATGTGCTACTAATGCTACTAATACGTTGTTGCGTCTCACGTTAAACACTTGAATCGTTTTGTACGACAAAGAGACCTATGTTTTACGACATGCACATCGGATTTGCCGTTCGAAGACTGGAAAATGCAGCTGGACGATCAAATATAAAGAAAACGCAACAACGTCGAATCGATCCCGACTTGCGTGTTCCGAGTATTGTAACGAAAGCCAATATTCCGTTAGAGAACATTCTTATCGATAAGAATGATAAAGAGAACGGGGTTTCACTCTGGCTGATTGCACGAAAATATCCTGCACATCTTCGAAACAAACATTTTCACGCAAATTTATTTCCTTCTTCTTTTTCTTTCCTTATCCGTCCGGAAGTTGTCCAACGAATTGAAACGCAAACTTGAAATTCAACAGGGAAGAAGAAGAATTTTATGAACGCGGAGGAAAAGCGGTGAAATCTGCACAAAGGTGGTGTTGATCCCGAGTTATCCAAGAGAATACCCACGCCGCTCGGTTTATTCGTGGCTCGAATTACTTCGATTACCCGCTGCATCGGTGAACGTTTGTCCATTTCGATTGAACGTCATCGTTTCCTCCGGCAAATTACAACGATAGGCGTTTCTATATCGAATCTGTATTATTAATAGCAGCCACGATCCCGAAGATGTTTCCTCGCCGCTCACAGGGCATGGGTGGGGGTGCAATACCATTCGATCGTCTCGATCGAATTTTTTTATTCTAATCGGCCACAATTTTAATAATCGTTGGAACCATGGATATTTGTCTATTCGAAAATGATAACGCAGGTATTACGATTTAAAATTAAAAGGAAAAAAGAAGTTATGTTAAAAACTGTAATTAATAATATTATAGTGATATTAAGTAATGAAACATGTATTTAAATGTTATTTATAAATATTAACGGTTTTTGAATTGAATTCGTATATTTTTTATAAAGCTTTAATGATATTTCCATTCGATATGTTTTCATATATCGGTTAAGAAATGCGAAAATTGGATTAATATTAGAATTTTTTAATTAATAAAATTTTTCTAGATCCGTTTTCTTGATATTATATATATATATATATATAGAAATTAGATTAGATTAGATTGATTCGAATTTTTGTAAAAGATTATATGAATTGGGATATTCTGAAATTATTAATGTACATAGAAATGTTATATAATCTATTCTTTATTTTTTATTACTTTAAAAAAGCAAACAATATAAATGCGATGGAAATGATACAAAGTGAAAATATAAAGAAACAATAATTACGCTTATTCTTACATTAAGGAATTTTTAAAAATTGAAATTGATTTTTAAATAGAATAAAATTTTTCAAATAAAAAGGAAACGTGTATATATCTCGTACGTTGGATTATTCACATTGATAGCGTGTCCATTGGTATGGTATGATATTTTAAGAAAAAAGTATAGCTTTGCATAAAATATTCATTGGATCGATATAAAAGCATATCCATAAAAATCATTTCATCGGCCGAATTTTCCACGTAGAATTTTCCTTTTGTAGCGACAATCTTCAGGCATCGAATGTATCAAGGAATAAATTCAATGCTACTGAGAGAGAAAGGAAAATGCAATAGATTTTCTTCGAATAATGTCATAGTTTCAAGATTATATAGTTTGAAACAAGACGTTCTTCATTATCTATAATGTAGAACTTTGCGTGTTCTTTATTATCTATAATGTATTACTGCATTTTCATGATATTTTTCATGTCACAGATACGATCAACTATGTTGCAAATAATTTTCGATGAGATCATTTGATTATAATGTCTACGTATAACTGCAACAATTTCGACGTGTCTTATTTTTCATCGTATATTAGTATCGTATAGATGTTGATGTCATTTATTTACGTTTCAATTAAACGTTTACAATTTTCCGCATCGTGCGCAATTTTCCTTTCTCATTCATCCAAAAGTTTTCTTATAATCCATGTTTTTAATTAACGAGCATTAATGTTGAACGATTTCCTGGAAAGATAAATTTCAATAATACAAAACTAATAACGTTATCCTGTTTTGTTTACTTTCAGGAAAAAAATAAAAAAAATGAAGGATGACGTGGACGAGGATGATGCTGGCGCGTTGTCTTCCACTTCTGTGCCGGAAACAACAATCTCGTACGGGTAAGAGTCCAGTTTTCTATTCTAAATCACGCTCAAGGTGGAGGCTCGAACTAATAAACACGTCAAGTCCATCGTATATTTATTTCGTGCAAAGAAATGTATTCCGATTGGTGCGAATTTGTTCGATGCTCGGTATAAACGATGTATTGTAAATTAAAACATTCCATAAATACCACAGGATAATTATAAATAGAATAATAATATTTTATTATTATTATTCGTGAAAGTTTAATTTACTTTAATGGAACGAATTATATATTTAAATTAAGATATTAGGAAGAACGAAGATACTGTTAGTAGGATATTCTGTTAGCGCGAGAGCGTACGTAATACTCGAATTCTCGCGCTTAAATTCAGCAAGACACACGAACGAAAATTTGTTTCTTATCGCGCGAGTGGAAGCAGCCTTACACAAGGGATCCGCCTAAAAATGTGTTGTTATCATGCTGCGCGTTCTGAGCGCGGATAGCATTGGAAGAAGACGAGGGGAACGACGATTGGTCGTCTGCGTGGAGGGGGGTAACGTTGATTGTTACGCAGAGTGGGGGTAACGCTCCACCGGCAGTTCGTATCTGACTATCGTACGTGTTGCGTCTTGACGCTCTTTAAGCTGATTTTGGCAAATATTCATTTCGATGAATATATGTATTCTTGAAAATATACGAGACGTATATACACAAGTGTTGACGCTTCGACATGCTTTTAATAAATATTCGCTGTATTATCGTAGAGTAAACTGTAAAATCGAATCGCGCTGTTTGTTGTATCGATAAGCGATATATCGTAACTGTTCGAAATCGACGTTCAATCGTGAAAGTTCGTGTGTGCACTATCCATATTGTCATTACTCGAAATATGGCATAAAATTTGTGGCTTATATCCATGGAATGCATAGTTTACGTATATTTTTTCCGTTCTAAGAGACATTTGGGACAGTGTGTCAAGGCTAGAGATTCCACGAAGTAACATAGTGCCTTGGGTCTCGTTTTATTACGTTTCACACGATGTAATGAAACGTCGGAGCGGGGAGAAAGATCAGCGTATGCATCTGAAACGCGTTTTGATCTGATGGTAACTAGTCTGCTCGTCGATCGATGCTCTCTTGTGATCCGTATGTCTTCGTGTACGGATTTCCTGCTGTGCCGCGATCTAGAACACGGTGTCAAGGTCAAGCGAATCCGACGAAGAATTCGCGTGCATGTCAAATATTCGTAAGCAGAAACCGAGAGGCAATCGTTCCGATACGTGACATCTCGGTTCACGAAGATCAGTGTATCGTGGAATTGTCAAACGCGTAAGCGTGTTAAATCAAGCGGGAAAAATCATTACCACGGTCGTTACGTCACGACAGTTTGAAGCTAGTGCGTTCCAGACGAAAAAATGTGATTTTCCCGTGACTTATCTTGAAAAAACAGTGTGTTTTTGCAATTTTTTTTTCGTCAATGCAAGTTTTGACATTGCATCGCCATTACGTTGAGTGTATACACGTTCATACACGAAAGAAAGAATAACAGAGATTTGGCGGGATAACAAACTAATCGTAGGTTCAACAGAAAAAAGCGTAACCATCGATAAAACAGTTTCTCTTTTTTTTTTTTTTTCGTATTTTTTTCTGTGTAAGTGCCTCTTCATCGTTTCATCGAAATTTCGATATATTGTCGAATGTTTGTTCGTCGTCCAACACAGATAGAGAGGTTTTTATCTGTACGCGAAGAAACAAGCACGAGCGATCGTGCGAGTAAGATTAACCGGCGACCTGGCTAATTTTAATTCGCGCAACAAACAAGCCGCGAAGTTGTCGCGCGATAACAGTGGTACATCACAGTTGTAACGTTGAACGTCGCTGTTTGCGCGTTCTCCAATATGGCGAACGACGCTGAAGAAGAGTTTAGTGTTTTAAAAGTTTCTTCTTGAATAACACGTTCGTTTGAAGTATCAACAATTTTTTCGTTAACAGGTGTGCGATTAATATAGAAGTGTACAGAGTCTATGGAGTGAAAAAACCAAAGTGTCAAAAGATAATTTTCAAATTAAACAATCGATACTCGTTTCTTGTACAATGATACGCAAGGATAATCTACCGAATTACAGTTTGCACTTTGATCATATATACAAAAAATTTAGAGATTCGTGTACTTGAATCGATTCGCGCATCGTTCGACAAAATTGATTGGTACGCGGTATCGTTCGAAAAGTGTTAACTATGTGGAGCAAATCACAGGAGCAAGTATACTTGCATTCTCAACAACAACAACAACAACAAACGCTTCACCCGGGGATCATCGGCACGACCGATATGATGCAACATCATCATTCATCCGCCACCATGGATTTGTCGATTCCAAGGTCAGATTCGTTGTTCTGTTAATCATATAAGGTCGGAATGGATGCGCCAAGGTGAACGGATATGCGTGTAATCCGTGTAATGTTAAGGTTCAATATTAATCGTTTTGAGGTTAACCCTCGCATCAGCTAGGGTGAAATATTTTCGTTACGTAATTGATCTAGTGTAGTTTTATTTAATCGTGATAGAAAAAAACAAGACGGAATTTACATTTACTACGCAATTGTAAGATGCATATGAATACATATTGCTTGCTTATTGAATATTCAAATAACAAAGTAAATAAAGAAACATTTTTTATCAAATAGAAAATTCGATCTTTTCGAAATTGCATAAAGTTCTAGAATAAACGAAATCGAAGTTCAAGGTTTCGAATCGATTGGCTGTTATGAAAAAATATCGATTTGTTTGTGATTTTCATATCGACTTATCTAATATGTAATTGAAAGTCAAATTGTTTTGCTGCGCGATCAGCAACTTTTACACGCGATTCATTCGTGCATATTCGTTTTAAAAACGCGTTAATTAGAAACTCGACTCGTTGATTTCAATTGCTCGTTTATCTTATTTCTTTTATGAAAAAAAATCGACATTCGCTTTCCTATTTTTTTTTTTTTTTTTTTGTAATCGTATTTAGGCCAACATGCTCAGTTTCAAAATTAATGCAAGAGAGATCGGTGCAAGTTACGAACACGTAGTAGCTTGGGGCATACCGAGATTGCAAAGGTCACGATATTGCTTCAACCTTGCAATCTATATTCTACCGACAAGTCGAGCATAGATAGCAGTTGACATTATGTTTATTATCAACGTGTATTAACGGTCCTCGGAGAGTTTTACTGTAATGGATTAACACTGTACGGATTGATCCATTAAAAATTAGCCTCGAAATATTAAAAATGTTTAGAAGATTTTCTACGTTAAGATTATTCTTGAATATATTAAAAAGACTTTTGGTTTTCTTTCTTTCTTTTTTTTTTTTTTTTTTCGTTATTAGGATATCACATAAATTAAATTTAGGTTTATATATATATTTATATATATTTTATTTTAGAAACTTTCAAGATTTTAATTTTCAAATTTTCGAAATTCGAAATTTTAATTTCAAATTTGTAGAGAATTTAAAATTTTTTAATATTCATGTTTTTTAATGTTTTAAATTTCCGAAGATCCAAAAATTCTCCACAACTTTAATATTTTAAAATCTTAGATCAATAATTGCGTTAACGTTTTCCTATCTCTTTTTCTACTTTACATTAGACGCAGATTAGTTTCATATGATGACCTTCCTTGTGTGTCGGTCGCGCGCTTTTATTTACGATGCAAAGTTTTAATTTTAAAGTAGTTCAAATATTATCAAAGAACTTTCGATACGTATTTTTTAAAAATAAAATATTAATACAAGTATATCATCATCCACCATAGATGTATGTTGTTATGTTCTAAAATTAGAACGCAAAAGTAAATCAACTTTATTTTCTAATCATTTTTTTTTTCGATCATTAAATTAAAATCCGTTGAATTTTTTTTTAAATTTTAATGAAAAAAAACCATGATATAAAATCTCGTAATCCTTGTTCGATATCGTATATCGATATATAATAAAATTTTTTTTTTTACAAATTGTATTTACAATTATTGTAATTACAGATTATATGAAATATACATTTCATTACACGTGACAAAAATCGAAATCTACAACAAACGATACACAATGTACGAATATGTTTATACGAGTGTTACGTGAAATTATATGTTGGAGAACGACGACGTCAATTATAGAAAAAACATTTGCTTCCATATGTTCGTAGGTATAGGTGTACTTTAGAAGAATTGCATGGAACGTTTTAAAATATGTCGTATAACAACATTATCGTTATTTTTCTTCTTCCTCTTCTTCTTCTTCTTCTTTTTTTTTCCTTGCAAATTGTAAAGAATCTTAACCATATACGATTCGAGCATTGAATATTAATGTTCAATTATAAATCGTTAGCCGATGGAAATTTATTTTGTACATATTGGTTAAATTGTATGCAACGAGAAGTAGAAAACGGAATGTTTTTTTTCTCAGATTGCCGGAGCTATTAATACTTTGTATTAATATTGTGCGCGCTACGAAGCGCGATCAAGCTGATTAGGCAATGAAAATTAGATAAGTTTACATTTATCGATAACGTACCACGTATCCTACGAGTTAATTACGCACGTGCAATTTTTTTTTCTCTTTTATCGTGCGAAATCTCGTTTTCGGCGAGTGATGCGCAGTTTGCATAATAAGTTAATTAACCACGATCGCTTTTACAAATATATCCACCCGCGGTGTTAACGACGTTGTTTCCGTATTCGTGCAACGAAGATTTCTTAAGTGGTTTTCGATAAGTTGAATGGAAAGAGCAAAGGGTAGAGTCGTTTTTTTTCACGAACCAGTCCAACGAGTCGAACAAGGAGGATCAAGTGTACAACTTGGAGAAGGAAATGGAGCCTGCTACAATGGCTGAAACGAAAATAAAAATGAATCGATTAATATAAAATCGTATCCAATTATCGCAACTTGTAAAAATCACACGATTTACCTTCTCTTCGATATTGATCGAAGGATTCAATTTTGCAATTTTTCGGTTAGTCATGGCAGAATTTTTCGCGCGGTGAGAAAAAAAATTATGATATCGATGAGAATAATATATGAAATTATTGTTGGAATACGTGCAATTCGTCCGATGCAGTATAACGCATCATTGTTATTTTCGAATAAATGCATGTGATGACGTATTTAGAAAACGAAACCATTCAAATGAAGGAGAGCAATATAAAATAATTAATTGCATAGAATATATTTATATCTTTTTTATATGCGAATAGTTTATGTAATTAGAATTTCTGAATCTCCCCACTATCTGTTTGAATAATACGAGTTCAAGTTCAATGATGGATTTCATTAACAAAAGTTCAGAAGATAGTGTTGTATCATATATGTCGAATTAGAATTTTTATTTTCGTTTCAATCGTGCAACGTCTCCGTTAATTTTTTTTTTTTTTGAAAAATATCGCAAAAATATTACTAAGATAAATAAACATTAATCGACAAAATTACAACAATTATAACAAAATTCACAATTACGCAATTCTATTAACGATAGAAATAATTATAACGATTGCCTTTGAAATCTCTGAATATCGAATCGAAAATGAATACATATACACGAGGATAAATAATTCCGTGAATATTTTTTTTTTTTACGAAAAAGGGAAATAATTCAGAGATTTTTTTTGACTTATGAACAGATTTTTAAAATTAACCCTTCTTAATATGCTTCAAAAAATTTTCTTCTTTATGGAAAATCTCGCAGAGGTAAAATTCTATTAAAAGACGAAGTGAATAAATTATTTGATACGCTACTAAAAATAATCCAAAGGTAGTAAGAAAATAATGAAATGCGAAAATGAAAAATACAATTTAATAGATGTATCCTTGATTAGATAGACTTTATGCGAAACTATTTATCTTTCAGAGAAATCTCTATAATTCTTATAATAAAATTCCAACGGATGAGTCTATCCCTACACTTGAATCATTTCGCATTTAATATAAATTATCCGAGATTGATTAAAAAAAAAAAAAAAGTAGTAACGTTCGAATTGTAATCGTAAAAATAATCCACAAATTATTTCACGATCGTCAAATACAACAAGAAACTGTTGTTTTCAAAACTTCTATTACCGAAAAGAAAAAAAAAAACTTGTTCCATAAATATGGAAATTTCGAAGGCTGCATTAGTGCCGCGAACAGTGTCTAGTAATCGCTCATTTTCTTATGCAATATTTAAACGTCGTATTCACGACGCGTTAACCACAATTCTTTTTCAAGAATTCTTTCATTTTCTTTTTATTTATTCTTCTTCTTTTTTATATATATATATATACATATATGTGCGAAGACGAGCAAAAGCAATATATTATCATCAATATGGTCCTTCCGATATTTTTTTTTTCTTTTCTTTATTATTTTTTTTTTTTTTTTCCATTTGTCACGGATCGAAACATCTCTTCCTTCTTCGAATCGAAGCGCACGATTTGATTGACTCGTCGGCCTTGCTCATTTTTTTCCCCGCAGACTCGCGTTCGATCCGTGTTTCACCGATTTTATAAAGTAGTTTTGTTTGACCTATGCTCCTTCAACCGTCTGCCGACTTGCTGCTTTTCTCTTGTCGCTTTGACACAGATTGGTAACACGATCCCCTTTTTCCCTTTACGTAACGTCGAACGTTTGCGCTTGAAAATTAGTTTTCCATCGATAATGGAAATAATATTTGTTATCCGACATTCTTCATCCACGATCGTCTCGGAAATTCATGTCTCTTATATATAAATTTTAGATCAGGTTAGATCCCTGGATCGGTTTGTTCCGGGGGGATCGAATCGATCGTCGATTTTTGCCTCCATTATTTTTCAAATTTATCGCAATATTGTTCGAATGCATCGAAAAATATTTAACCCGGGAATAATTATTTATTTATTTTAGAAATTTGTGTAGGAAAAATTATGATTCGCCTCCTTACGTTATTTTCCATTCTATTGACCTTCTGGTTTATAAAAATATATTACAAGAATTTGAAGAATAAATATTATTAAAAATCTTCCAAACGCTATCTATATCAAAATACGTCACAGTATGTTTAAAATTCATGATAATCACGTAATTATTTATTGATAATTCATTCATGTTCGCGCAACTGGACGTCACATTGATTCGTTTGTATAAATATTTAGCAGGAAGAAGTTAAAACTTGAATCGCGAATCCATATATAACAAATTTTCCAGTGGAAATCGAACCATGTATTTCTTCATTGTTTCAAATCGCATATAGATCGGGATAGAATAGTTGAAAAATTGTATCTCGAATGATAGTTGAATGATCGTAGAGAGAGAGATAGAGAGAGAAAAGTTATTTGATTATTATACGGGAAAGGTTGGGAAACATTGATTTGTGAACACGAATCAATGCAACACTTGCTCGTGCGGATAGACGACAGCCACGAAACGCTTGAATCGTGGGTGGATCAATGTCGTTTTCAACGAGTTCCATTGTATGATGTTTCGTGTCTGTTACCGAAATGGAAAAAACATACGTGAATGAACTTTAAACGGAAGATTTCATTTTACACATCGCGAATGAAAGATTTATGTCTCATAAAAAATGAGAAATAAAAAAATTGAGAATAAAATGAAAATTTGGATGAAATTTTTTTTATCATTTTTCGATTTTGCATATCCTCCCTTTTTTTTTCTGATCTCATTGTCGGATCGTAAAAGTACCGTTGCACTGATCAGAGTTAACCTAGAAATGCAAGAATTCCCCTAAGGGGAAAAATTTCCCTTTGAATGTTTCTACTATGAAGCTCGAGTATAATTACTTTCACTCGTGCTATTTTGCGTTATTCGTTTCTCATAACTATATAATTAGATTCTAAAATACGTTGATTGCATATTTGTCGTTTGATAAGTTCATATCGATTTTGAGGTTATGATACTGTTATTTTGAAAGTGTTGTAAATGCTATCTTTTCCGTCAATTTAAAAAAAATGTATGAAATAATTTGAATAAATATTTTCATATTGAAACACCAAAATGTCATTTATTATTACACACAAAAGTAGAAAAATCAGATCCTCGATATCTATACCTAGCTTACACCACATGACGTAAAATTCTTTTTTATACGATAATTGTTAAAATTGTTAAAAAATGATTTTCCTTCTGCTACAAGATTCTCAATTACGTCATTTAACGACAACAAAAGCGACAACATGAAATTTCTATGTATAATTTTTGAAATAAAGTTAAGATATTTTATGTCATCAGACAATCGTTGAAACTGTTTTTTGTTTGATAATATTATTATATCGGAAGGATAAAAATATAATTGAAACAGTTGGAAAGAAAAAGTGCGTTTTTAACTTGGTTATGATTTAGTTCATTTTTGCCACGTGTAATATGATACACGTGCAGAGTTCATTCCATGCATACTTCGCGAAAATATCTTCGCATAATAAATTATTATTGAAAATACATCGGTAAAGAAGAATTGATAAATATTATGCGCGCGATAGAGATGGATCAATGATGAATTGTGATTTCTCGATTTGTTTGTTGATGAATATTGTCTCTGTAAAAACAAATAAGAATAAAAAAGCAATTTTGTGCGTATTGCTCGATATTACAATGCATAATAAAATATTTGCATATATGCTCTTATTTTTGAACGAAACATTTTGTTATCGTGTTTTATACCATTTTAGTCGAAATGAAAAAATGATAAAACTTTCGAAAAATGAAGATAAAGAATATACAAATTTTTATGTATATTCTTAATATATCATTTTTCGCAATATAACTGATTGATAAAATTATAAAATTAATATACAGTTATATGAAAATTTGTAGCTAATTATGAAATATATTATATTTAGATCTAATTAATTAATATGTAAATTCAATAATAAATACAATAGTGTGCAAATATTTTGAATATCTAGCTTAATTAAGATACAATTGTGCATCTCGTTTCATCGAAACGTAAATACGAATTAATGAATACACGTTTCGTTCTGGATAATATTCATCGAGATAGTCGATCGTAATTTCTCTCGTTGCGGGAATTATTTAATGAAACGAAGATGTTCCACTAACGAGACAATTAGCGCAATTGTACACAATATTATTGCGTCAATGAATTGTTTTGAAGAAAAAATTCACTGATAGTTGCAAAATAAAAGATAAAAAAGGAAGTACTATATTTTCCATTGTATACTGAGAAGAAGCATTTTTCTACTTAACGTTATTTGGATAGATTGGTGTTAAAAATTACTAATCGTTACAATATTTGATAATTATATAATATTTGATAATTACAATAAATATTGATAGCAATATTAATTTTCAATAAGATTGAAAATTATTTACAATTATGTAACATAGATATATTATGTTTTTACATGGCACAAAGTATATTTTTCGTCAAAAAAGGACAGCAATCGAAAGAAAAATAGGATCGAAAGTCGAATGCCTGAAAAACATACGTATGTATATTCGAAACATAATAAAAATTATACATTATACGCTATATCACTGGATATCAGTATAGAAAAAGTCAACATACTAATGAAACATAGCAGAAATATGCACTATAGACTATATGCATTATAAACTGTATCGTTATATCAGTATAGAAAGAGGTTAGAAATGGATAACAAAGTTAGATCAGTTCACTGACATTTTTCTTTCCAATTTTCTTTTAATATTCACATCTCCGAACTTAATGTTTTATTTCATTATCTTTTTGTTTACAGGAATTTCGATTTTTCCATAAATATTTCTCGAAACTTCTTTAAACGAATGCCATCACGCACTATTTTAGTCGAAGCGAATCGCTAGTGTGCATTCCTACACGGTCGAGGACAGACAGATATCGAGGAAAAAACGAGAGAGAGAGAGAGAGAGAGAGAGAGAGAGAGAGAGAGAGAGAGAGAGAGAGAGAGAGAGAGAGAGAGAGAGAGAGAGAGAGAGAGAAGAATAAGAAGGAAAGAAGGAAGGATCGAGATGATCGGAAGTCTATAAAGAATCAGGAAGGAATGAAACGAGAAAAGTTAGTGATCGATGGTAGAATCGAATTTCACGTCGATTCGATCCGAGGTCGAAAGGAGAATAGCGCGAGCAGAATGGAAATGGTTATTCTTAAAGCAGATTCGAGATATTTGGAGGTTAGCTACGTCACGATGCACGATGATTCGCGATGCATCGAAAACACGTTTCGTTTGTAACTGGCTCGGGAATAACCGAATTTACCCGTGAACTTGAACCGCGTCACGATCACGTTGGCGATGAAAATTGCAACCTCTGTTTTTGTTTCTTCATCTCTCGTCTCTCTTCTGCTTTCGTTCTTTCCGTTATGCAATTTGGCTTCGAACCTGTAATTAATCTATCTTTATATCGTACGAATGTTTTTAAAATATGTGATAGAATCAAAAGGAAAATCATTTCTACAACTTATATAAAAATAAAAATCATTAAATTTGTATAATTAAAATTAATTATGTAAAATTTAAGCTGATCTAACCTAACTTTTTTTTCGTATAAGACTACGTTTCTTCGTAAAAGTTTTCGAAAAAATTAAAGAGAATTAGAAAAGAAAATATCAGTTTCTTCGGATGATTGAAAAAATTATAAATATCTCTAATGGAAAAATTATATAATATTAGGATATCTTAACGGAAAAGTTTGATATATAATAGATTCACCGATTTAAGAACGTATTAACGAAAATTATTGTAAAATCATTATAAAATTCTTCAAAAGATTATCGAAGAAGTTTTTATATGTACTGCTATAATTCATAATGGTTATCGATAAAACATTTCAACTTTATAACCAAAGTTAATTATGCTCAATCGAACAAACAGAGCATTGTTTTACAATGTTCTTCGTAAACACGAAGTATCGTTTTCAATAAAAAATCTGGATTAATAATAAGAATGATATATTTACAGTGAAAAGTGATCCCATATAAACTTATCCTCTATTTAACGCATAATTGAGAAGGATTTTTATCGATCATATATCAATCTCGATATTATTAATTGTTTGCGCCATTTTAAAAGATTATGGTAGTGTACACAGTTGCAATAATCGCGTAAGCAGTTCACTGCTAACGTTCGTTATATATCTTATCGATGAATATTTTTTTAATCTAGAAAATTAATATATTTTTTTTCAATCGATAAAGATTTTTCATTGTTCACAGGTAATGAGTAAATTATCGTATTTTGATATGATTCTTATATATATATACGTGAGATGAGGTTTCGTGGAATTTTAAGAAAAATAAGTTTAAAAATAATAAATGTTTAAAATAATTTAATTAAAATATTGTATTCCTTTTTTCTTTTCCTTTTTGTAGGTTTTTTAATTTTAGATCTTTTTCTAAGTTCAATAAGAAACAAACAAATTTTTGTTTTATATAATCCGAACATCGTGCAACGCGACATTTTTTTGGAACCTAACCTCTCTGTTATACGAGAATTATCTTGTACTTGCTATTTAATGGCTAAGTCATCTACCATCACGCGATGCGAAACGTGTGAACATCTGCAAGAATTCCAACTCGTTACATTTAATCTCACGTTTCGAAAAGTGAGCGAAAAAGAACTTTTTGATAGAAAAGAGAATTGCGCACCTTTCTTTCGAAGAAATACCGATGATTTTCTTAGTTGTGTTAGTTTTCTAGAACGTGGCAATCTTGTTCGATTTCAATTGCGTCATTCTCGCGGCTTAAAAACTTTGTAAATAGATCTAGAAAAAATAGTTATATATATTTTATTTCATATCAATATACAAAAATAATATATTGATTGCTATATGGTTTTTTTTTTTTATTTTATATCCTCCGATTTCTTTTGAACGCATGTTGTTCATGTTCGAAATTCTTTGCGAATTTCAATTTTTTGCGAGATTTCGTTTTTCTTTTTGCCGTTTTTCTTTTTTTTCTATCGATACTCTATTTGTGTTTTTGCGTAAAAGATTCTTATTTTACAATATCGTCAAAAAAGATGAAAAATAACGTCTAGTGGACATCAATGATAAACGGTTAATATATTACGTCACTTTTGACTCGCATCCCTGAAAAACGTAACATGGAATAAAAATTTTCGTTCAATAATTTTTTATTTCCATTTTAAATTTTATCATGACGAATTGATCGATGTATTTTCTTTTTATTTAGATTAAACACGTGTGAATGATGATTTCATTTGAAGTTGGATATATATACATGTATTTTTTCTTCTTTTTCGAACAGGTGAATGTAAAACTTTTTATAACAATCTATTTTTTTTCCTTTTCGTTGCACTTTTTAATTAAGTTTATTCTAGAAACTCGTTCCTATGCTATATGGTATATCTATAATACAAGCGATCGCTTTGTTTAATACGTCTTGCATATGCGTCCTGTAGTCCATTTTCTCTCAGGGCAATAGTGTGAAAAAATATGTTCCTCTTCTGTTTTAATTAAAACTTTTCGTTCCCAATTTTAAATCTCCATGCTTCGACGATTAAATAATAAATATAATAAATACATATAATATTTTTATACTATGGTCACCACAAATTTATATTACATCATCCGACATCATTCTCTGAAAAATTATCGTGAAATTAAAAAAAAAAAAAAAAGTGGAAAAAAATTAACATAATAACTGGTTTTGGCCAGATCAGATTTCTTTATTTCACTTTTTTATTTTTTCATATGATCAATCCTACTATTTTTACCATTTGCAAAATCATATTATTATCGATCGCAAACATGTTTACTCGTAAAAATTATAAATGAAGTAAAATTTTAATTTCTAACATAAAAAATATAATTGTTTTAAATATATATACAATTATATATGGTAAAAATAGATAGGATAATTATAATACGACAATGATCGATTTTATGATTGCGCCATACTTCATTGGTTAAAGCTGCTCAGCTTTCCGCGAAAACGAAACTTTTCTGAACGAACCTGAGTCCGTTTCTTGCGCAACAGGTTCAAGGTCCTACCGCAACCTCTCTCATCCTACCACAACGTTTATTCGCGCCAATGTTTCCGTATTCGAAGGTCCCTCTCTTTCTAAATCTCATTCTGTATTTGTTCGAAACACCTGACATAGATTCTCGCTCACTTTGTTGTTTCCGATTCACCTCTTTACTTTTCGACATTTTTAAAGCCGATTTAACAACGATCTGATACAATATAAAATTACTTTGATTCTGTTAATGAAACGCACAAATTCAACGATAATCGTGTATATTTATGGTTCATGTGTTTCGGTCAAAGTTTTCTGATTGTTATTCTAATTAAGATCGTTTTGTATTTGTATAGTTGCATATGCCATTGCATGTGCTTACGGAATTAACTAATTTTACGTTTTGATGTAATCTACGTATTTGAATTTAAAAACTCAAAGCAAATTAATTTTAAAAAATTTTTAAACTTTTTTTTTATTTTTTATTTTTTTTCAAATTTTTTTTATTTCAAAAATGAACTGAATTTAATTATTCTTTGGAAATAATTTTTAAACATTATCGTGAATCGTACTAATTATCTAAATTATTAGGTGTTGGTATGAAATATTTCCGACATTAACAATTTATAGCGCTAAAATATTTTTTTTTTAGAAAAAATTATAAAACTCAAAAAAAAAGTGCAAAAGAAATATGAATATCTAGCATATAATTATAATTATAATATATTCTTTTGATTATTAAATTTTTTTGAGCAATATTGATACATATAATGGAATTGGAAAATAATTTTTCTTTCTATCTAGTTTTTTTTTATTACGAAATTGTTTAAAACAGATTAAGACTCTTCTGATAAAAATAATATTAAATATTACTATGTTTGAATCGTAACATGTTAGAGCGAATCAAATAACATGGATCTATTCGTGAAAATATACCTTTCGGATCGATTATTGCTATATATCCGTTTATCACCAATGTCCACTAGGCGTCACTACTGATAATTATCGATGAGCACCATAATAGTCACGTGATCATGAGTCACATGATCAAATAGATGGAAAGCCATTATAAATTAGTGATTTTTCTTCAAAGTAAGAAATTGTGAAGTATAAAATGATATAAAAAAAGTTTAACAGTTTACTAATGTAAATTTTTCCAATTATTTTCGCGCGAAGGCGCGATTGCATCGTCTAGAAAGTTGCAAAATAGACGCGCTTCGTGGTGACGCGATGTGGTATAGTTGAAACATGGCCGCGGAAAGTTTCTCGGTTTCGTGCATCGGTAGATAAGACTCGAGAGGCCTTGACTTATTTCTCTCGTGCCGCGCAAGAAATTTTGCTCGAGACGTGCAATCGTTACGGGAACGTTCATTGTAAGCGAAAACAAACGTGTCGAGTGTCGTATGATCGATTGCTCGCTCGCGTCCGTGAGATTTTTCCATGTTTTCTCTCGCTTCACCGCCTTGGAAGCCTAAGGTGGAAATGGATATAAGACGGATAAAGGCTCTGACGTTTTTCGTGAGTATTACCTATATTAAGTTATAACATTAAATGTTCTTTGCAACTCTGATCGATTTCTCGACAAACAGAGAAGGACAAAAAGAGTAGGAAATGCTATGGATAATAATGCTTTAAAAGAGGGATTGAAAGTATCGCGAAACGAAATCAACAATCGAAATAAAAAAATATCGATCTCGTGATGATTCATAGAATTTTTCACATAAATTTTTTATTAATCTCTATGTATTCAATTCCTTTGAATGACAAGGCTTTAATATCTGCTCTGTATTGTGAAGTAAAATTTCGACGACTATTATCTACCATGAACAGGATCCATTCGGTGACTAATGTAGATGTCTCTGATGTCTGTATATTTCGACCATTTCCGTAGACAGTACCTATTGTGTGTTAGTAGTGAGCTAATCTATTATTCCATAAGTTTTCCTGTCATAATATCTTTGAAATACATCCTATCGTGATGAAAAATTTTCACATTTGAAAAGCAATTTTGTTATAATAGGAAACGAGATATTCTAGAAACAAGATACGGTTCAACTTTTCGAATTAAAAAAAAAAAAAAAAAAAAAATTAGTAAAATATAACAAACAAAGAATTCCAAAAATAAAACGAATGTAGCAAAGATACTAAAATGAAAGTTAAAATGATAGAAAAAAAACAGTACAAGAATCAGAAAAGATATCAATATAAATATATCGGAAAAACTACAATAATAATTATACATAATAATAATTACATATAATATTGTGGAAAAAGATGAAATAACAAAAATATTAAAAAAAAGTGAAGTTATCAAATCAAATTTTGTTGAATGAAATCAACTTTAAATTTTTCAAAATAAATACATATTAAAGCGATGAGGACATAGATAGACATAGATGCATCGAAAAGGAAAGGACTATGTTCATTACATCCACCCTACTATTTTTTTTTTAGTAGAGGGTAACAACCCTTAAAAATGAATGCACGTATGGCTAAGTTTCGCGGTAGATTGAATAGCTATTGAAGAAAAAAAATAATGAAATTAAGTATACAGTGATCCGTATAAAATGTTAAAAACCTTTTCGAAACTAAATAATTTTTTTTTTTAATTAAACGATATATGTACATATCGAGAAGCCGAAAACAATTTTTAATTTTTAATTTTATTTTTATTTTTTAAAAAATTAAAACAACACTCTTCCACTCTTTCGAGACTTATTCCAAAAATTTTATATTTTAAATCTTAATTGGTTTTTGTATAGCGTTTAATTTGAGAAGAAAATTTCGAAGTTGAAAACAGTTTGTAACATCAAGCGATGAACAATTCAAAATTCAATTTCAAAAAAGAGATTTTTTTAAAAATTTAAAAAGAGATCAATTTATTTTATTCGCAACTTTGTTCATATTGAACATAAAGCGTTAATTTTTCATTTAACATCAGCTTATTCGTTCCCTGAGTTTCTTGAATAATATTTCGATTTTTATCGTTAACGGCCCGTTATCTCCGGTTAATGAATATTGATAGATGCGATAAGAAAATTTGAAGAAGTATTATTGGCAAGGCACAACTCGACTTTGATAAATCGAAGGTGGTACTCGATATATACGAAGTATAGATATGCACCTTTGTTCATGCAAGAATAACACGTTTCGCTACAAGATTTTTGATTTGTTTTTCAAGGAATAGGAATATAATCTTGATCGATGGCGTGATAACTTGCACTTTGTTTACGATTTTTTGTATACGCAAACGGAATGAAATTCTTGTAAACTGATTACGATTCATTGTATTTTATAAATTTTCCGTTTTTCTTTTTTTTTTGTCGTAAAATGTGCGATTTGTTACGTACTTATTTACGTATTGATATCGTAAACTTGATTTGTTTTGGGGGAAAAAAAAAAAGGCTCGTCGATAAAACGTTACGCTTGAATATGTGCTATTTGAAATTTTAACATACCCACTCGAATTATTTATTATTATAAAAAATATTTCAAACAGAATTTAATATTGTTTGAAAACCACGAGTTGATATAATTTTTTTTTTATGAAAAAGATAATTCTTTTTCGGCATTTTTTTGTACTATTTTTTAATTCCATTCGATAACTTTCCATTTTTTTTCATTTTTTTCATTTCATTTTTTCCTAAATTTTTTTTATATATTTTCTAATAATATTCGATGAATAGTTCTAAACATATAGGAATATAGGAATATAATGGTTCTAAATTTGGAATTCATTGGTTCAGAAATTATGAACATTGAAAGTTTGGCGAAGTGGAAGGGATAACGATAGGCAAGGCAAGTTAAAAATTCCAGTTAGAGACATTATGTATCGTACCTATCCAGAAGCTTACCTATATCTGGTGTTCGAAAGAAGGAAGGGCTAAAAATTCTTTGGCCGGTTGTCATCAGGTCTATGAACTTTAATCTCGAAATATAAAAAGAAAATACTTAGGAACGTTATAAAAGCGTCTATAAAAAGATGCCGTAAACGGTAGATAAATCGTTATCATCGGTTAACCGTTTTACCATCGAGTCATCTGAGTAAAGTTCGTCCCTTCGAATCTTGTGTAAAGAAATAGAACGCGACAGGAAAGATAAACGTATTTCCGTGATGTGGAAATTCATTTTTATTCAACTATCGATTTGCAAAGTATAAATAGCGGTTTATACATCTATTTATAAATTTACTTGAATCAAAATGGAAAATTTTTTTGAATAATGCATGATGCGGTATGTAATCAAGAATGGAAGGTATTTCATAGATTTACAAGTCACTATTTTTCTTTTTTTAACTGGTTATTTTTATCGTTTAATATATTTATTCATTCATATGCATTTATTCATTTTAAAAAATAGCATCGACTGATTTCATAACTGTGCATTCTTGTTATGCTCTTTTTTTTCCAAAATTTTACTTTATTCGATTATACGTAGATCCGTCGAAACAGTCGGATCGATATCCAATCACAAATTTATCGAAACGTCGACAACCAATCGATATATCGTTACCTTACTATTTGGCTAACTTCATCGTGGTCCTTATCCAATCACAGATCTATCGAAATATTGACAACCAATCGTTACTTTACATTTGGCTAACTTCATCGTGGCCCTTATCCAATCACAACATTCTATCAAAACATTGACATCCAATCGATGTATCGTTACTTTACATTTGGTTAACTTCATCGTGGCCTTTATCCAATCACAGTTCTATCGAAACATTGACATCCAATCGATATATCGTTATCTTTTCACTAACTTTATCGTGATTCTTATCCAATCTACAGATCTATCGAAACATTGAAATACAATCGATATATCGTTACTTTATATTTGATTAATTTTATCGTGACTCTTCTCTAAACATAGATCTATCGATACATCCAATCGATATATCGTACCTTTTGACTAATTTTATCGTGATTCTCCTTCAATCATACATCTATCGAAACATTGATATCGAATCGATATATCGTTACTCTACATTTGACTAATTTCATAATCTATACTCAAATTCCGTAGTATCTACAGATCCGAAGAACAGTGAGACCTTTGTGTTCCATACACCAGTGATACCCACCAGTGATGGATAAAATTTAATAGTTGAAGTTATTTCGATAATTTATCGTTCAAAATGTAATAATAATCGCAAATAACTGTAATGGCAAACGGTCGAGATTATACGAAGAGCGAATTAATTATAATATCTATTTGAATAAATTATTCAAGCGTTATTTAAAATAATTTTATTCAAAATTTTTAACTACTTACTTTTCCAACGGATTAATGCTCAACTCACATCGTGGTTAAGTAGTTCCTGGTTCGTGTGAAGTAGTTTACGTTAGGTTAGGTTAGGTTAGATTAGGTTAAGTTTGCAGTATTTGATTTTAATTCGAGGAAAAATAATACGCTCGATGAAATAACTTATGTTTAATTTGAAAAAAAGATACGTTCAATTATAATAGCCAGAAATAAATATCATTCAAGCATTATTTAAAGTAATTTTATTCGAAATTTTTATCTAGTTACTTTTTCAACGAGCTAATGCTCAACTCTCTTCGGTGCACACGTTTCACAAAAGAATCTAAAAATGGCTATTCGAAATGCTGTCGTGTTCGGAAGATGAGACCTCCATGTCCCGACGTCGATCATGAAATTCTCGTAGAGAGTGATCTCGAAGGAATAGATACGTTTGACCGAATCGTTTGCCGTCTCGTCGACAAAATCCGATTTGTGAATTGCGGATGTCAGAAGCGCAATAACGTCTGTATTTTGTTTGCATCTCGTCTGTTTCCGCGTGATCTTAGACGTGACATTTTGATGGAATTCTCGTCAAATGCTCATCAGCTTCTTCCTCTTGCATAATTTCGAGGAAATGCAATCGAGAATGTTTCGAGCGAGTGATGCCAAATGTCACAAAAGATTGATTTTTCTTTTTAACACTTTTACTTTTATCCTCGTAATAGTTTGTGCCTATTCCGTGATAATTATAATTCTCCACGAGCGGATAGGATAATTTTTAAGACACGTTTTAAAATAAATCGGAGAATTTTTTTTTACAAAAAAATTTAAATCAAATGATTCAAGCGTAATAGAGTGGGTTAATTAATGGATTTCTATAATTCTTTTCATCATTTTTCTCGATTTCTTTCTATTTCAACGTATATCGTAAAAATATTGGAAATACGAGAAATTAAATACGATGTGAAAGAAAAATATTTCGTTCGTTGAAAACACTTAAAAATTTTAAATAAATCGTATATAAGATAATCAACGAGTCTATTTTTTACCTAATAATTATTTTATGATGTCAAATTGCGTTATTTTCCAATTATAGAGGAAAAGTCATTGTTAAAACGGTGCATTTAGCGGCGAAATACGTAAAAGGAATATCGATAACAGTGTATACATGAAGAGTTACGTAAAACCTGGTTTCTCTGTGTCGCATGGTAACGCTCGTTTCGGTGGTTCAATCAACTTCGACACGAATTAATCGGGAATTAACGTGCAGGAAAATCTTTTCGAAATGCATCGGACGATCGGTCGATTCGATCCTCGATCCTTTCATTTGCGATAAATTTCACCGAATAAATTTCATCGAGCGATTGGAAACGCGATGAAATGTCCGTGAAAGTAAACACGCGAGAATCGACGTCGTGGAAGGAAAGGCCACTAGCTTCGTGTAAAGTCGTTTTATCGATGAATAATAAAGAACTTTGCTGGTGGTAATATTTATGTTTTGTGAAATCACGACGCATTTTTACATTATGATATAATATTCGCTTTATTAAAGATTTTTAAAATGGTTATCGGCTGTGGATAACGAAATTGGATGACGTGTATGGGATTTTTGATTTTTAGGGAATTTTATTTCTAGACAATTTTGAATAGAATCGACTTTTTATTCGCGATTATGAAGTGAAAGATAACAAAATTTAAAAAAGTTTTTTCAAGAGATTTTTTTTCTATTTTTAAATTTAGAGAATTTAAAAAGGAAATTAAATCGATGTGTTATTAATTCAAACAAAATTTCAATTAAAAATTTCTTCAGTTTTTGACATTTCTAAATATTTTTTGCAGTCTTTTCTTTTTTTAAAAATAAATTATTATTATATTTAAAAAAAAAATTTAAATACCGAAGTTTAAACTCTTCGAGATAAAAGATTTTTAATCGAAACGAACGAAACAGAAATTCTTAAAATAAGTTGTTAAACGTAGATACGATCTAAGAGGAGTCGTAATTGGAATAATCAGCAATTCACGTTCCATTTAATCGCTCATTTTATTGAATAGCGCTTAAGCCATTGTAATCTGTAACATCGAATTCAAAATGCTATAATTTGTACCGATATATTCTCGATTTAAAGATTCGAATCTATTAAACCTATTATATAATATAAACTTAAATTTTTCCGCATAATTCGTGATTTTACATTTTATTATTTTATATATAAAAATACGTAAAAACTGGTGAACGTAATTTATCATATAGTTAAGAATTTTCTAAAAAGTAATTATTTATACCTTCCCTATATTTGTAAACTTCTTACGCCATTAAAAAATTAATAATATAAATTATACAGTATATATAACATTTGCATATAATTATATATGTAATTATACAACGTTCTCGATAGGTTAGAGTTCAACAAAAATATATACGCAAAATTGCGTATCGTAATTGGCGTTAAATTGTACCTATCGTCTCATCGACCTTAATTGATCAGCCTGATTCGCGGCACCTTGTCGACTATGCGGACCGCAAACCATCACAGACACAATGTATTTCCCAATATCAAGGGACACGATTTATCGAATTGTACGTTTGCCAATAATTATAATCGAACGCTAACTCAATTATTTGGCTCACCCGTGACAACTTGTGTAGCGCAAATCCTTCTACCGTGATATATATATATACACAAAACAGAGATGGTCGAAAATTTAAATAGTTGAAATTGAGAGTAAAGTTGCTTCAATAATTTTCCACGTCGACTCTATTTATATCGTCGAAACTTTTTAACGCTCTTTCTTTTATCTTCGTAATAGTTTGTACCCATTCTGTGATTATTATTCGAAAGCATTATTCGAATAACTTCATTATTCGAAATAATGAACTATGGTGGCCGAGGTTATGCGAGGAACGGATCAATTATAATTATATAAGCTATAACGAGTAATTGTTATTCAAGCATTTTAATGAATAATTTATATATTTAAAGCGAAGTTTTTAACTTTTAGTTAAAAATTTTTCAAGTTAGCGGCTAAGCCAACGTTTTTTTAAACCAGAAGACCAGTGCCAGAAGGAAATGTTGAAAAAGCGGGGGAAAAAAAAGCTACGCAATAATATGAATAAATACAAATTTTATATCTAGTATTTTAGAGAGGAACGAAGATGATTTTCAGTTTTTTTATTCATTTAAATTTAATGCAATATTTCATATGTTTTATCATATCATGTGAAATCGTATATCAAGATTAATTCATTTATGTGTATAATCATGATCTTCAAGGTTAGAAATGAAACATTTTGCAATTATGTGTTGCTTACTGATATTTCTTATTGATATGTTTATCTTCCGTTTATAACATGATTTTTATTAATTAAAACTTTCGCATTGTATGCAAAATCATTTTTGATGATTTCTGTTATTTCGTTGCAATTTATACATTTCTTGAACAGTATGTTCCTAAACAAATGGATTTGAATATGCAGATCTGTGAAAATTTTCAGATTTTTTTATATTGTTAAAAATATCGTTTCTATCACAACAAAAATAACATTTTATTATTCATCGATTACTATTTCGCTGAATTCGCATGAAAACATTAACGATATATAAATTTTACTTTTTGTTAATTAAATTTAATTTCGCATATTTTTTACAATTTTTTCCGATCGTTTCAATATTTATCTCGTGCCAAATTTCGATCGCATTCACCAAACGTAGGAAAATTCACGTTTCCTTCGAGAAAGAAATCACCTCTGTCCTTGATTGCAGTTGAAAGAGGAGGATACGGAATAGATAAAGGGGCGAATAACGAAAAAGAAATTACACGTGACGTAGAAATATCCTGGGATATCCGGTCCCATTTGCGCGGTCCAGGCCGTTGCGCAGAGAGGGAGAGAGATAGCATCGATATTAAATTGGACGAGCATTGGAGCATTCTGTGATAAAAATCGAGCACAATTTCGCGAAATTGCATCGAAACGAAGCAAAAGAGAATCGTGCGCCTTGTGTTCCTTGAAGCTAGGAAATTGCATCCATTAGCAAATTACTCTTTACCTACTTTACCTATCTTCCACGGATAGAAGGGCCTTCGATACAAAACAGTGGATCGTTATCTATATTGGTCAAGGTAAAAGTTGCTACCTTCGCAATTTTGCTTGGATAAAAGTAACTAACGGTCTATTTTCATATTCGTTCGCTATGCGTAGATATAATATTTTTGATTTGATTGTTAATAATGCGAGTCGAGAATTAATAATATTGCAATTAATAATATTTTAAGGCCGATATTGGATCGATCGATGTTGGATCATTAATGGGTCGAAGGTTAAGCACGTTCGAGTGTCTGTTATAGTCTATTTATAATTTTGTTGAAATAGGTGAAAATGAAATATAAAGAGAAATTATTGTTAGAAATCAAATTTGCACGTGCAAAAGAAGATTAAGGAGAAATATCATGGAAATGTTTGCCATTATATCGATAAATATAATGAAAAAGAAGAAGAAGAAGAAGAAGATGAGAATTTTAAATGTAAGTAAAGAGAAGTAACGTTTTCTTAGAAAGGTATACATGAAGGAAGATAGGAATCTTCAATAGGAGGCGCGTTTCAGCTGTTCAATTAAAGATTAATATAGAAGTGGTATCGTATGTAGACTTGTGAAGATTATCATTATTTATTGATTAAATATGTATACAAGTTGATTAAATATACAAAGACAGTTCGAGAAGCCGATCTATTATTTTGCTTGGCATAAAATGTCTTCTAGTTTCGATACGTAGGGTATCGGTTGCTTTCTTTTGCCAAAGAAAGCAAATTGCAAAAAACGGATAGCAATAGAATAATTTTCCACAGTTTTAACCTTGTACGAATTTGCAAATCTATCATCTTCTCTCTGTAATATTTAAAAACTAACATTTTCAAATTTTTTTCCCATATTCAATAACGTGCTCGATAAAATTTCTTCAATTCTTCTTTTCTTCTTCACCCAGATATAAAGAAACTTCATTAGAAACTCAAAGAAAAGACTTAGAAAATAACAACTGGAATCTCCTAATCATCGGATCGAGAATCTATAATTTAATTCGTTTTTCGTACGTGTTATTTATCGTATGTGTACATGCGGTTTAAATGCGAAGAAAGTTGACATTTTTCCAATATCAACGTCGAACGTGGATAGATATTCACGTTAAATAATAGGTTTTCGTGCCTTCGTCCACGTTAATAGGATTCCTATGGAGGCAATGGGAAATTAATTAGGCAGAGCGATAAGCGATAGACGAATCGTGGCTCGCTCGCCGAGCAGCACGAATCCAGCACGAGTCTTCGTCGATATCGCGTCTCGAACGGGGGATCGTATTATTAATCGTGTGCAATGATGATGAGCGTAATTATATACGTGAAACGGAAAGAGAGATAATCGTTTAGCGTTGAAATTGCCATTAGTAGGTCGGATGCGTTAAATCCCGGGACTGGTGCTCTGATTTATTTGTACAGATAGAAGGAATGAGTCATGGTAACGTTCGCGATGTTTGCGTATTTTATATCCAACGACCGATGATGGTGTACGGTTCAACTTCAAGTATCTTAATTAATGGACGGATATTTGTTATCCGTCGGTTTATTCCTCGGTTCCAACTTCTTAAGGTTTTCGCAATATGTGTTTCGCGATATTGAAATTAAAAAACCCTATATTTTCTAGGGAATTCTTAGAAAAAATTCTCTAGGGGTTATTTTTCTTAACGAGTCATAAAGAAATTCAAAATATTTATCCCGTATATACTATCCTGAGATCTAGACAAGAAAAAGAAATTTCGTTCATTCGTATTTCGGTGATTCTTTCGGAACTTATGGTTTGTTTGCAAGGAGTAGAAGTGTGAAAACAGTAGTATAATTTTGTTTCTCTATCGACATCTTCTCTTCTTTCCCTGCTCGCAGAACCAATGAAATCTTGAAAATGAGGAGAAGGAAAATTAGAGACATTCGAAATTTCGACGCGTGCACAAGAATAAGTATCTTACCATTTGGATACGAATGCAAATAATCGTGAAAACGCGATTACTACCGCTACAGCTGTACACAATTCGGAAGAGAAACAACGATAACCTTGAAACATTCGTTATATCGCAAAAGAAAACAAACCAAGCCGGATGGATCTCTCTTCGAGACTCACTTCGACCTCGCCTATTAAATTTTTATTTATCTCGTTCACAGGCGTAAATGTAAACGAGAAATACACGGTTGTCGCGTTTTCCCGTGTTTTACACCCTATACATGTAAATAAGCGAGTAAGACAACAAAGCGAGTATATAAAATTTCTTGGTTACATAAACGATCAGTTGTTATTTCGTGTGCAAGGTCGGCTCGAATGGAAAAGAAGATCCTTGAATGTATTCGTAGTTTGCTCCAGAATCATGCGTCGAATCTTTTTTTAGACACGCCTAAAGTAGATTTTGTCCAGTTCCTTAACGTTTTGACTAGCGTTTTGCCTGATATAAAAAATTTTTATCGCACCATCTCTTCTTCTCCTCCTCGATTAATATCGATGCTCGCTCGTATCGACAGTTAATCCGCTTTATATATACACGTATGCATGCAACTGACTAAACAATAATTCTAAACGAAGACATCGTTAATAGTTTCTTGGCCCCCATTGACAGCTGTCCACACTTTGCACCAGTTGTGTCCTTGTGACGAGGAGCGTGTACGTGTGGATTTCATATTGGCAATGTAAAATTTTAATTTATTAACGCGATCTTCCCGATTCAATCGAGTTCATCGGTAAATAAAAATTGTTATTTATTTTTTCTTCCGATTTCTTTACTCTCTCGCAGCTGTATTATATTCAATTTTGTTTTGCAAAAGATGATAAAAAAATTGTAGAAACGTTTGGAAGATTAGATTTTAAATCAAAAAATCGATCGAGAAACATTCTGTTCCCAAAATTCATTATCTCGATGAGATACTCACTTTTGTCATTAATATAACAATTATATAATAGTGACAAAATAATTGTAAAACGTTTAATCATTCTTTGATCATTAAAAATCGTCTCGGATCGGGGAGTGATTTTTATCGCGGTTTGATTGTTGTTTATTTATTATTGTGTTAACTCTTTACGTGGAAAAATGTATCCGATGCAAACCATAGTGGATTAAGCAAATCTATTTACATTGGCAAATCAAATATATGTATCAGGTTTAATTTAAACATTTATATTTACATTTTATATTATCTTTTCACATTGTATGTTAACATATTGTACCATAAACTTCTACGATATATCAATTCTATTGCAATGACTCGTTTATCAGAAAACTGATCCCGGCTATCTTATAACAGAAAATTATTCTCTACATAAATATGTACACGTGGATACAATAATTAATTAAAATTAATTCATATTTTTTAGAAAATTGTTTGGCAAGAAAAAATAAATTCTTTTTCTGCCGGGTATTGATGATACTTCTGCAATATACACGCTAAAATCTATCGATTAATTATTCAATAAATAATTAAATTATATTAATCTTGAATTAAATTAGTATCGAAATACATACAATTAATTTTTTAGATCGATTTAAATAAAAAGGAAAAAATTAAAAAATAAATAATTCTAAATGGATTATCGCTAGACAGGAATAATTTACACGATGAAAATACACAAATTTTTTAAATCGCGTCATTTTATTATCCTATCACATCGAGGTTCACGTATACTTTACTTAATCTCATTTATTTCGAACGAGTTTCTTGTATTAAATATTCTCCGATTAGAATAAGTGGAAAAAAAAAGTTTACACTGTCGTTAATATAATCTTCTTGTAGATGTTTGCGTATGCAAATCGCGCGCAGAACGAGGAGAATCAAATAGTAACACAATTGTATCTATTGATCTCTTTCTCCACTTGTAATCGTGTTATTATTAACCACGGAATGAAAGTAAATAAAATTGGATGGATGAAATATTTTCGTTGACACACTTGTGCAAAAAGTCGGTGCATAAGTGTTAATGCGTTTTAGAAAAAAAAAAATCAAGCGTATAACGATGTTAATTTATTATTCGATTTGCGCAATTTTGCATAGATAATTTCAATTGGTTTTAATATTCTATTAAGCACTGATTTATATATCGTGGTGTTTATTTATGGAAATGAGGAAGACTTTTTCATCGTGTTCATCATGATCATCATCCATTTTTCTTCTATAATTTCCATATATAATTTTTATACAATTAATATTCATTTATACAGTTAATATTCTTCTATAATTTCCATATATAATTTTATGAATCTTTATACAATTAATATTCATTTCGCTTTCGCAAATATATCATTTTGTTCCCAGTTTCGTTTTAAATCTTAATCGAATAAGTAAAGAAAAGAAAAAGAAGAAAAATGTAAACTCGTCGGATTTTCTTTTTCTCGCTTATTCGTCGACGAGATATTCAAATTGTGCAAATATCGTGGAAACGTTGCGGCGGGAAATTTAAAACAAAATATGAACCCGTCATCTCTAATTTCTTTCTTTTTCTTACTAATTTCTCTTTACTTGAATCGATCGATTTTCAATCATAGAAAACCAGTTCTTCGTGTATTCGTATTTTCGACGGAATGATAATATTCTCACTGTTCCTCGATAAACGGGCACGCATCTAGCGGCACAATTAAGCCAAGTGAAAATCTTATTGCGCCTTTTATTATATACACGCGACGTTAATCGCTCGAAGGCGTTGATTACTGGCTCGGTTTAATTACAACCCCGCGTAATTAGAGATTCGAGAGAGAATCGAAATTAAAAGCACGCCAGCTGGTTGCGTGCATTTTGTTGCATGTTTCCACGATCGAGCGTCGCGATATTTCTTTTTCGAGCATAAAAATACTTGTCGCGATACTTGGAGCGAAAGGAAAGGGAGATTTACGAGCCGCGTGAATCACTGTGAGATATACTGGTTACTAGACTTAGGGATATTTATGCATCTAGGAGAAATCCAACACCAGAATCGCTAAATTGTTTTATTCTCGCATTCGAGTACTTATTCATTTTTGCACTGTGTAATCAATTATACGGTATTATAAATAACGATTTAGATTTTTTTAAATCTATAAACGTGCTATTATCTCGAGCAAATAAAAATGTATTAATCTTTAATTCAAAATTATATAAAAATATCGATTTAATTAGGACAATTATCTTACTTTGCAATCGATATATAATAATATTATTCGTATTATTTTATATAACAATGAAAAGAGATGGGGAGAAAAATTATCGATATATATCATCGTGTTTCAAGGATCGAAAGAAAAAAGAAAAAATGTGACTCTCGGTTCGATTTCATCGCATCTTCATCGAGCGACTCCATTGTCTCTCCATTGTGGAACGTGGCTCGATTGAAAATCATCGAGACACATACACGCGGAAATTCGGTAAGGAAGGGCGGAAAAGAATGGTCGGAAGTCCGTATCCGTTCGTGTGCGAAGAAATTACATTCGCGTCACGCGCTTTTGTCTCGTCGAATCGAGAGGGTATATACAAGATCCGTACAACCAGCTTCGACATCTTTTCGATGCTGGTCAAATTCGATTCGACGTGTTTTCGTTTCTTTTTCTTTTTTAAAGGAGAAAATCGTCTGCATCTTCCTTTTTCTTTCGACGATTCTGCGATTAAATTAAACATCGATCGCGCAACAAAGGGAATTTAGATACTTTAAAAATTCCCTAGATTTTAGATACCCTAGGAATTAGTTATTGCATTATGGTAAAGTAGATTTCGATTAATTATGAAAATTTTTGTTTAATCGATTTGCAAAATATAAAATCCATCTGTACAACAATTCAATATTAGAATTTCGAAAACCTCGTAAAAAAATTTTATTGTAAAAGTTGGGCATTAACCCGTTGAAAAAGGTAAGTAGTTAAAAATTTCGAATATTGAAATAACTTATCGAAGTGACTTTATTTATAACTTCAACTAAATTTTGCTCGTTACTGAACGAAATTATTTTGTTAACCTCGAATTTATGTTTGTTCCTTGATAAAAAATAAATAATATAGTAGCGTCATGCGACATGTTATATGCATATATACAAAAATAAAACATGATAAGATTAAATTTCCTCATTTTGAACACCAAAATTATAGCATAGTGGATATAAAATCCTGGAAAAGTTAGTAAATTATTTCAAAATTTTATTCTATATTTATTTATACTTTATATTATTGCAAAAAAATATGCGAATTTCATTTATAAACTAATCTCGTTTATTTCTAAAAGAAGTTCGTATCGATAAAATAGGAATTGAAAATCTTCTCAAACGGATGTAAAAATTTAACATCAAGTATCGATTCCAGCGAGAAATGAAATATAATGCGCGTTCGTTTGATATAAAAATTCATATATATATACATATATATATGTATATACATATATAATAAAGAGAGATAGGATTAAAAGCGTGGAATGAGACGGTAACGTGAACGAATACGTGGGAGAAAATCATTATATCCATTTGACATTATTACCGCGTTCGTTCGAACCATTCAGAAGGGATATCTGCTCGTTATTCGTAATGCGAGTAGCCGGCTGGGCTATATAAGTACGGCAATTTTCAACGTGTCGCGGTTTCCCAAAATAATACGCAACCTCCGCCTCCAAAATTCGATCAAGATTTTTCGGCGACAATCGGCGCAAATTTAGCTCACAATTTAGTATTTTGCCTCGTTAACAGTGAAAAAAAAAAAGGAACACTGGCAACCCGGCTCAAATTGACGCAATTAGAGGGGCTATGATATTTTTAACGTTTTTTCTTTCTCTTTTTCTTTTTCTTTTTTTTTTCAACTCGTTTCTTCCCGATTCGTTCGAAATTTTTGCCTTTCAATGATTATTACTTTTTCCTTCGTTTCTATTCTCGTTTGTAAAAATTTCGATATATTTCTTCTTTATTTAAAATCTTTAAAATCTTTTATAGTTAATCGCTATATCTATTTTCTTTACAACTCTGAAAATCGAGCAAAAGAAAATTCTCCATAAGACGATGAAAGAATGGAGAAAAAAAAATGCGAAACTTTCGTAAAACAAACTGCGTGCATATATTCTCTCTCTCTCTTTCTCTCATCGGATATTTTTAAGTAAGGAACCTCGCGATTGCACGACACGTGTAAGCTTCTGTTTCCAATCCAAACTGCATAACTCGTACGCTTATGGAATACTGTAAGCGGTACGAGTGTCGTGATGGCTCGAGGAATCGAGGAATTTTCGTTTTACGAACAATCATAATTTTAATAGATTAGAGATGTAACTGGAATAATGGTTTCGTGCGTGTAATGCCGATGAAATGCAATTGCACCGAGTTGAACGACGGTTTTGTTTCTATTAGTTATTTCAATTCAATTCGAACTCGTGCAACTTGAGATTACATTTATCTTTACTTGACTCGGTTTGAAATATCGTTTCGGGATTTTTTACGAATTTTCCTTGATTTAACCTAATGAATTGAAAGTGGACGATGAGTATAGAAATTTATGAGAATTATGTAATAACCGGTACAACTTCGTAAAGTAGTAGATAATTTTCTTTAATCAAAAACGTGAAGTTCGAGTTGAACTTGATTCGTGTAAAACGAGATTTCACTCACGTCTGTATATGTTGTCTGTTTCCATTTATTTTTTGTACTCCATTGTACTCCGACTTTTTATATTGGCAATTAAAATTATAAATATACGTTCGATATTTACAATCTCTTTTCTATAATTTTATCTTTTATTAATGTAACGTTGAATAAAAAAGAATAAAAATTTTACGAGCGTAATTAATGAAACGAAAGAAAATCTAAAAATGGGTATTGAGAAATATTTATAGCGATTTTGATATTTTGCGGGAATAGATTCGTTTTATCGTAGCGAATGTAGCAAGTTATGCATTCCTCTACCGCAGTGCGAACAATTTTCGCTAAGACTGCGAACTTCTAACGTTTCTTTCTGTAGCGGAATTTTATTATTTCGCTTTTCAAGATGCTATTTTATCACCCTTCGAAATTGCTTATAACTTAAAAAATAAATTTCAACGAAAACATTTTTAATCCGTACAATTATTTCTTTTTTTCATTATTAAAATAATATGTCCAAAGTTTGTCACGATTTTTTGGCATTTCTGATAAAAGGAATATCGGCTTATAGAACTCCATCAGAAATAGTATTTCATTTCTAAATTTATTTCTATATTTTTTCTTTTATATATTACATTATATTCAGAAAGAAAAATTTCCAAGAAAAAATTAATCTACCTGGATGAAATTTGCTATTCATTTTGTTTGAACATTTGTATCACAAAAATTTAGAAATAGTGAAAAATTTCATAAAAAAATCACATATTAAATTTATTTATAATTAAAGACTAATAATTTTTTATTTTCTTTATCCGAAATAATTACCAATGCCAATAAACATTTATTAAACGATTACTTTCATAATTATAAAAAAATGCTTTCAAACATATCTAAATTTAACGACAATGTATACATCATTGACGTATTTACAAAATTTCGGGAGACTATATTTAAACTATATTCAAAATTCTCGAAATTAACCTTTGTATATTCAAGAACTCATCCATTCGTGAAAGGTTCGTAAAAGCGGTGTAAAATTACGAGTAATTCATCCATTACTTCGACATTGAAGCCGTGTTAAATGTAACTTCGCATCGTGAAATACGTTTCTCCTTTCCCTGGTGTAAAACCGAGCCAGACAGTAGGCTGGTTGGAGGAGGGAGGTTAGCATTGGAACGTGGCTTCCACGAGTTTCAGTCTGGAGCTCTCCCTTTCGCTCCTTTCTCCCTTTCCCTGCCAGGATATTCGGGTTGGGAAGGGAGAACGACGGCAACGTTGCGAAGGTCACCTTCCTCTACCACCCTCACGCACCCTAACGAAGGGTGGTCATGGTCGAGCGCGATTCATGGGAGATAGAGAGGGGTGATGCATGGTAGAAGGGTGGATAGGATGAAAAGGATGCGCGAAAGGCGTGTCCTGCGGTTTCACACACCGCCAAAACGAGAGTTACAAGTGTATGTATAATTTTATAGCAACGAGAGATTATTTCGTTTCACCGTGGCGAATAAAAATTCTCGCCTTAAACAGAAAAATGTGAAAATTAGATTATTTATTATTGGTTTGAAAATTTGGGATATTTACCGATGTTATGATAATTATTTATTTATAATTTTTTTATTTATCTCGATAAAAAATTGTTTTTGAGCATATAAAAAAGAAGAATTTGTTTTTCTATTGATACCTCAATAATCTGACGTGATTCCGTTAAAAAGATACGTTATTGACGTTAGCTCGAAAAATATCAAAAGATTAAAGACAGAAAGAATTCCTTTTGAAAAAATATTCAAGCATTTCGTAAAAGCATTGCAGATCTTTCAAAGATCGTATGACATTATTCGGTATCAATTCAAATGTTTCTTTTGAAGAAGCGTTTCAACTTGCATG
The DNA here is from genome assembly GCF_029169275.1 of Apis cerana. Taxonomy (NCBI): domain Eukaryota; kingdom Metazoa; phylum Arthropoda; class Insecta; order Hymenoptera; family Apidae; genus Apis; species Apis cerana. The sequence goes on along the minus strand of NC_083858.1, from coordinate 11,829,632 downwards.
TAAAAGCTTATTGATTATCTATATTTCTTAGAAATAAAAAGGAAATATATAGAAATATTACTTTATTTAATCACTGAACTAAAAAAATACAAGAGATAAGAGTTCAACTATTATTAATAACACGATTAAACTTTCGAAGTTTCCAGTGTTATAGATGGCACTGTTTCGTAGGTCAGTTTTCTCTTTTTTTTTTATTCCCGCGTCTCGTACTCGAATAACATAAATAGTTTCTGCGAAACTACATGGATATTCTAGAAACAAATTAATGGATCCAACGATCGCAGCCAAAAACCAAATTCTAAATCCGTATCACGAGTCGCCCACAATCTCTACGATGCGTGGCCGACAAATGAATCTACCAAAAATAATATTCCACGAAGTCAACGAAGATTCGTTTAATTTGCTTGTTTACCGTCTGTAAAATCACGAGAGAAAATTGCAACTTAAAAAGAAACCTCGCCTTAAATAGACCTCGTTCCCGTGCATCAATCGTGGAAACCCGTTGGTTTAATTTCGATTCCAACAGCGAAGCCCGCCAAATCTTCGAAAGCTTTACGAACGAAACAGCGCACCTGGTGGCGAGCGACGTCTAATTTTACAAAAACGCTGATGCACGCAACGCGCGCATATTTATGAAGAAAAACCACGCCCGAAAACGTTTCGTGCTTCGAAAAGGAAGAGAGAGAGAGAAAAATACCTAGGTGGACGTGGCTGGAAGAAACGGTGGATTCGCGAATACGAGCGACGTTAGAGAACATAAAAAGAGCAATCGAAAAGAACGAGGAGGCGCTCGATTAAGAAATAATGAAACAAAATGACAGTGTGTGCTGGTCGCGATGGAACGAATGGTTGAACAACGAAGGGGGGGAGAAGTAAGTTGAAGGAAAGAGAGGACAAAGTCTGGTCGATTGGATACGTGTGTATGCGCGCGTGTGTTCGTCGGCGGAGGAAAGAGGGGCCGCGATGATTTACGATTCTCGGTTGAGTGAGAGAGACGAAAACGATCAGACGATTTGAATGGAACAGAGACGGAACGAGCGTGGTAGCGGTAACGGTGAGGAGATGTATAAAGTTGTGTGTGGAATGGAAAACGAAGAGACGACGAGTAAAGTGGAGAAGGATGAGCGTATGGATTGGTGGAGAGATGAAAAGAGAAGAGAGAGAGAGAGAGAGGGTGAGGGAGAGGGAGAACTACGGCAAAAGGGATTCGGTTTCATAGGACGGGGAAGTAGTTTCGCGACGATGGAGGGGAAGCATTGGAGGTGGGAAGAGCGGGGGAGACGGGATGCGACGATCGGTGAGGGTTTTGCTTGGTGAATTGCGGAGGGGGGAGGGGAGGGGGCGAACAGAGGAAGCAGAAAGAGAGAATTCGGGGCTGTTGACCGGGGCTTCGAATTCGAAAGGCTCACGCAGGCTCGCAGTGAGGCAGGACGCGGATCGCGACGGTGCCGACACAACGTCGACGAGGACGACGAAAACGGCTACAACGCAGTCGCCGACACCGCCCGAATTTCACGATGCCGAGTTTAAGTGTGTGTGGATGCTCGATGCGAAGCTGCTCGGACTGCACTCTGTACTGTGTGCGTTGTATGTGTATGTTCCGCGTTTGGACGATTGTCGCTTCGGTTTATTGGCTAGTAAATGTTTCGAATATTATCTTTTTGAAAATATGTTCGAAATATTTATCGAATTGATGATTATTAAGATTTTATGAATAATATAATATTTTTGTTTGTATTGTATGGCTTAGGAAGTTGTAAAAAAGGAAATATTTCTTTCCTATTTGAAAAATTTCAAAATTACTCGAGATTTTGAGACAAGTTTTGCACGATCGAATGAAATGAATGTTATCGAATTAAACCTTGAAGAATAAAAAAAATAGCAGTTAACGTTTTAATTGCTACAGTGCAATTATTAATCTATGATGTTACCGAATCAAACCTTGAATAATATCCAAGTATTATGATTGTAAATTGTATAACAGTCTTGTATAACATTCGCAAATTTATCGCAATTTATTTATTTATTTTTTTTTTATCTATTCTCGAAGTTGAAATAAATCGCACAAAATAACAAAGTAAACAAAAGTCCAGTTATGCAGTATCGCGAGCAATTCTTATCTCAAGAGCAGCCTTATCGCTGAAGTTATCGCAGTTTGTTTTCACTTTTACATCGACAAGAAATAATTGAAAAGCATCGCTATAAACACCTTCAATATAATAAACGTTCTAAGATTTTCATAAAATTGTTCGAAATATTCGAATTAAATCATCTTTACCTAATTTAAAATAACTACTTTCAAATAATTTTTAATTTTTATTTAGATATTATTCTTTAATTATGGAATATTAATAATATCCTTTTTTGCTGATTAATAATTACAATCTCGTATATATATTTTTATTAGTTTCTTCACTAACTAATCCTTTTTATCAAACTATATCACGAATCTCATCAAAATCCTTATTAAATGTATATATACAATAATCTTCGTCAATGGACCTTATCAACTTTTTCTTCAGATTGATTGACAAATTTTCGACACTCTCTTTTGTGTTTGGAATCGAAGGAATTTGGAATCGTTGGAACATTAATGATCAAATTCGAACAAATATAAAATAATAAGAAAATAGTGAGAAAAAACTGGAGCATATTGTACATACTATACACGAAAAATTCTTTGAAAATTCCTTTCTTAGAACAACAATTTTTCAAAAATTATCTTCCCGATCTTCAGCTCCTTAATCGCAATTATTCATCACGCACGTTTCAACGATGACACCTCGTCGAATCATTCCGCGATGAAAAGAAAAAGAAAGGAAAAAAAAAAGAGATCGCGTGCAACGTGTTTGGTGATTGTATCCCCAGGTTGACCTTGAACGCGTACGAGGCACAGGGAGGCAGAGTCGCGGGAGGGTTGGACACCTCTCCTCGTCATCTCTCGGAGCGTAGACCGGGAGAGTATCGATCGGTGAACGAACGCAGTCCTTTCCACTCGCGAGAACCCGCGTTCCGACAACAACCCCTTCCCCCATAGGCGGGTCGAAAGTCTGGAGGCCTTGACGTCCAGACGGAGCGAGGAAGAACGGGGAGGGTCATGGATTTCGCGTCCCCGCGCGAGAACCAATGCGAAACGGGAGGAGAGAAAGCGAAAGTAAAGGGGATCGAGCGGATGGATCGTTCGCTCCGATAAACCTACCCCCGACTTCTAAATAAAAAACAGTGGCAATGATGTAGCGGCCCGATAAACCTTACCTTTAGTGGATCGTCGCTTCAATTTCCAGAGGGATAATTTTATAGGTGTAATTCTTGCATGGATTGGCGTGCTCATATTTCGGAAGTACACGAGAGTGATTGCTATATAAAAAAGGAGGGGATGTAGTTAAAAGTTACTTTGGTGGTTAGTCGGTTTTCAATGGATCGAGAGATAGATGTAATTCTTATAGCGTACGTGGATTTCGAAGTACACTCGAGAAGTAGTATAGCGTCTCTATTTTTCTATGATATATCTTTTTTATCCACCTATGGAGGGAAAAATGTCGAAAGGAAAAGAAAAGAAAAATGAGATTTCTTTTTCGAATTCAAGTGTATTTAATAAGTGGATGCTTGATGTTGTTTGATTCGTGATGCGCAATATCGGATTGCGCACGTTAATAGAGCTTTTTTAGTTTTAGTTCTTGTGTTGTTTATCTTGAAGTTTTTAAAGACTCGAATAGTCTATAGAGTCTGTAGAGTCTATAGAGTCGAGATTGCCGATTCTTTCTTTTTTTTTTCTTTGAATCTTTAAATGGATTTACATAGTCGGAGAGTATTCCGTGAGTCGAAGTTGAGAGAGAATTCGTAATCGGATAATAAAGTTCATAATTACAATTCACGGCAGTTAACAAGTACAGTTCGCAAAAAGAAATCAAGAAAAATGCAAGACCTGAAATGGTTGCAACGATGGCTTCAATTGAAGATACTATAGTAAATTCAACTATAATATGAATAGACGCAACGATTTCTTGACATTTTTTGGTTTCGTGACGAGAAGATCGAAGCTATTCCTCTTTTTCTAATCGCTTCCTTATGCATGCCACGTCTTCTGAAAACCGTAAAAATACGTCGAAACGTGTTAAGTTATCCAGTCAAAATTATAAAACAGAGGGATTCATCGATCACTGGGACTGGAAACCGGGATTCTGGAATTCGAGTGATTTCTTGTCCAAGACTGCATTGTTTTCATGCTCGTCGCTCCGTCAAACATCATCGCTATAAACGGCGTCGTATCGTGTGTAGACACTGACGCGACCAATGCCGTTTTTTTAGATAACGATGAAATATTTTCGACCTTGAACCTTCGGTCCTCACTCGGTCCTCGAAACTTTTGCACTTTTTCGTTTCCCTTTCTTTCGAGCGTCAAGCTGAACAACCAATGTTCTCGAGCTTTGCTGTATTTTCCAATGTTTTAATCTATTGAAACATTCTGAAAATCGAATAAATAATCGGATCATAGTGACTCAGTACATCCAAATTTGACTAATTCTTATACTCCAATTAACTTTATCGCTTTACTATTTATTTATGTAGATAATAAAATCGCTTTATCATTACGTAGAGTTAATTATTGGACTGGGAACTTTTATGTTAGTATTCAAAACTTTCGATATTGTACTAATAAATTTTTCGAAATAAAATTCTAATTTAAAAATATAAATTGATAGCAAAAATGAGGATAAAAATATATCTAGTAGGTATTCAGATATTAATATAAGGGTTAAAGGTGTTTGGGCGCGGCGACGAGAGAAGAACGAGCCAATCTTTGAAAAATTCTCAAACGTCACTAAATGATAACACTTATTATCAACGTATAATTTTTTTTATCCCGAACGTTTCGTCAATTTATCGGCTATTTTTCATTGCTTCTTATCGACCACACTCTGCTAATTTACAAGCAATTTCTCAGTCAATCTTTATCGGAGCGATATTCGATCGATTGTTCAAATGAGCGAACATTTCCAATTAAATTCATCGATCGTTTACTCGTGTCTCTAGCGATTACAATTAACCTTCCGTATTCCTGTTTCACTTCTACTCTCGATATTATAATGAATTAGTTTCATAAACAATCTCAAAGTTCTCCTTCCCCAACGAAACTCTCATTTTCCTCTTTTCCTCTGCTTGCGTCAGAATTTCAATCGCTTTACCATCGATTTTAATGTTCATTTAATAAAGAACGCGCGCGCAAATCCACATGATCGACGTAATTGAATATTCATTAGATAATTATAATTAATAATTATAAAATTTCATACTTCCGGGTTTTCTCTAAAAGAAAATCGAATAGTATTATAAAAATAATTGGAAACATATTTAAGTTCTGTCTAAATAAAAATTTTCCTACGGAAATTTAAATTTGAGTAATAGTAAAAATAGTAAAAATATCGAAGTTTTTTTTTTTATTTAACAATCTTAACAGAAATAGTATTTTAAACTTATTGCTTCGAAAAATCTATGAAAGTGTAATAATATCTAGTAAAAAATTTTCAACGCTTCCAATAATTTTTACAATTAGTCCCATAGGTTAGTTTTTCCTTCACTTAACCTATAAATAAATAATACAGACAAATAGATATCTCAAAAATAATATAATACGAATAATAAGAATATCTATATTTTAGGGATCAAAATCTAAAATTCCACTGTTCCTTTTAAAAAAATCCAAAATCGAAAATTTTAAACTTCAATTATACGCAGATACCGGATTATGAAAATTCTGGTTCGCCATATTTAAAATGACGGACGCTCTTGAATAAAACAAAGCGGTCGGTTGGGTTAGCCCAGGATCGGAGAGAAGGGTTTGGCTGTATTAAAGCCAGTCGTCTCGTCCACGTGCATCGATTCATTCGTCACGGTGCCCCGACCTATCCAACGTGTAACTCCAGGACTTTGCCGCGCTGTCTGCATCTGTATATGTGTGCGTATGCTAACCGCATCGCATCACGTGTGCCACGATTATGTTTCGCTTGCGTATATTTCGCCTCGTCTCTGTTCTCTAGCTTTCTATGCGGACGACTCTGTCGGTAAGCGTGTTGGTAGGCGACGCGTGTGTGATAATATCGATGGAGCAGGCATGGAACGAGAGTATGAGAAAATCTTTCTGACGCTTCTAGCTTTGGAAAAAGAGCTACGATGAAACCAATTCGCAGACGATTCTAGCTTATACGAATCCGAGACACGCGACAAATTAGACTGTTTCGAGACAATGATTTCAAGAAAAAAATCTGCGAATCGAAAGTTTCATGAAGAGTTTGGATAATGTTTATATGTATCAAATTGAATAATTTTAGATTTTTTTATTTTGGCAATTATCAAGAATGCATTCTCGAAATTAATATTGATTTATAACAAATGATCTTTAGAAGTTTTTCAGTAATATTCTAGAAATTAAAAAAAATATATTTTTCATTGCAAATATAAGAAAAATTTATTATCTTTAACTTGATCTTTGTTCTTTATCTTTTAAAGAAAATAAAATTAGATGAATCATGTGATGAAATTAAATATAAGTTAAATATTCTTTATCTCTTGTCCTTTGTCTTGTCAGTTTTCATTGGTAAGTCATATGATGTGAAATAGATATGATGGTTTAGTATGGGTCTTTTATGACAGATCTTTTTCACATACTTTTTCTTCAACTTGAAGTATCTTTGTTCCAGCTCGTCTGGCCACCAGATACACGATGGAAAAAAGTCATGGATGACGTAAGACATGCGGGAACGTTCGTTTTTCTATCCGAAAGAACTCATTCTGAGAATCGTAATTAACTCTTCGTAATGAGATAATGTGAATCAGATTTCAGTTTTATTCAATTAGTAATATTTTTTTTAAAGATTTTTTTAGATAATTTTTATATTTTGAAAATTTCTTTCGTAAAAAATTGCAACAATATCTCGAATATTTTGCATACACTGTGTATACATCGTTTATACGATTTCAATTCGAAACTATAGATTAAAAACAAACTGCAAACGTGTGTGAAATTGAATCCACGTTTAAGCATACGTTGCACGTCGCGTATACATTTTCGCATAATTCGAATAATGAAACGAAACACGATGCCTCTCGATTTCGATAGTGGAAATCCTGACCATCGCAATTCAATCCGGAACGAGTCAAGTCTCGTGAAAGTGTTAGTTAATGTATTTTTTAATATATATAATACATTATATATATTATTATTTATATAAATTATATATACATTTTTATCACTGTTAACGAAGTTCGTTATATAACTCATAAGGATACTTTTCATATTAAATCTAATCGCTTATTCACATTTTAGCTACTTATGCTGAATTCACTTTTAATTTTATTTAATCGTTTATGTAATCTTTTTAAAGATGTTAAAAATACACATTCTATCTATAAATAAAACAAATCGCTAATTGAAGATTTAATTTTTCGATGCGATACAAAGATAATGCATAAAATTCAAATTTAAATAATTTTGCAAATTATAAGTAAAAAAAAAAAAATAATAATTTTTGCCTTTTTCTTTATGATTCAATTATACGTAAGAATAAAATTCTCGATAGTTATCATTTATATTTATCGCAAGATTTATCAAATAATCGTAGTAAAAGATAACAAATTGTTAGTATTAAATTCGTATTAAGTTTACACGAATTTTTCACGAAATTTATATCACACAACTTTAACACAAGATTGAATTTTTTTTATTTATCTCTTTTATCGAGATTCTCTGTGTCAAAACATCGAAAGATGTTTTTAGTTATCATGCAGATATCAGCGTGTTAGGATAATTAACGAAAATTAGTTATTTCATTTTTATTGTGCAACGTTTGGCTAATCTTAACTCGATGATTCTCGAAATTTTCACTAGTTCACATTGTTGCTTCGATCACGTGTACGAAAAATACGAAATAAATCAACTCGAACAATCCGTTTCCTAATTAAAAAATCATATACGTTTCTGTTTCTCTAATTAAAGAATAAAATACAAATACAGAGAGTTAAATTTTCTTTCTAGTTGATCTAAAACTTCGAAAAGGTCAACGGGAATACCAAAAACATAAATTTAGCATTTGGAAACATCGTAACCGTCCTCTTTTGACGAGTGACCATCGTTCAACTGTATATTCGTTCCTCGTTATTTTTAGATGCCCATTTATTTGTTTTAATATAAATACATTGCTGCACTCTTCAAAATATTCACGCAAATAATATTATATTACTTTTTAAGTTTTCCTTAAATCTTACGCGCAGGACAAAGATGTTGCGAATTATTGTAACAGAAAAAAAAAAAAAAGAAAAAACCAAAAGCATATCTCGAGGAAACTTGGAAAATACCAATATATACACAAATTGAAAACTCGATTCTCGTTAAAACAGAGTTTACTCACAAAATATTATGTTTCATGAAATAAAATAATCATTTTCCTCGAAATTCATAAATTACGTAAAATTTCACGAAACTTTTCAAAATTTATATTTCGAATCGAACGAAATATTAATATCGTTTCGAGAGAAAGAGAAAGAAAGAGAGAGAGAGAGAGAGAAGTCGGCCAGTTATCTGGTTGATTTTGTTTATACGACGTTGAAGAGAGCGGTTGATATGTCAGCCAGACAGACATTGGCGATTTTTCAATACGTCGAGACGCATAAGTACCACTCTTGAAGTCGTCACTGCACTACGGCAATGATTCTATTATTAACTTAGGCGTAGATTACAGTCGTGTAGCGGAGACCTTGATTATAAACGCGTACATAACAGCTGTTCCATTGTACGAGTATCAAACAACACATAGATTTATGAGTATACTTCTTCTCATCTCTTCCTGTTTTGGAACGCAACGCGAATAAGCCGTGCTGGAGTTACTAGATCCTAACAACAGGTCGTTGAATCGTTTTTTTCTTTCTTTTCTTCTTTTTTACAACATGCTCAACATGTTTTGTCACTTCGATGACGAGATTCAACATTTGATTTTTCATCGATTGGCTGTTACGTAACCGTTATTGATAAATAGGTTATATTTACATAAAATATGAAATACATTTAACAGGATGTATTTTACATAATTATTTTAATTATTATTTTCTCTTTCTTATATTTCGTCTCGTTCGATATTACGCAATCTTGCGAAAAGGTTAACCGTACAATTTTTCGCGAAATTTTCAAAATGATTGATACAGCATTATTAAGTTTCAAATTTAAATCATATCCGCTTTGATGATTTCTGAAGAAGAAGAAGAAAGAAAAATTGTTTAAGAAAGATAAGGATCGAGTAGAAAGAATTAAGCATGGAAACACGAAAGAAACCGTGTAATCGAGTTGAATTTTTGCTCGAACGATGCATATATATCTCGCATACGCAAGATACACTGCAACCAGTTCTAACAGCTTTCACGAGGATCGCTCGTCGAGTCGAACCATTTCGGTTCCTTACGTCATCCAAATTTTTATTAATATTCGATTAAAATGATGCGTTACTCGAGGAACGTGGACAAATCGGCGACACGAACTTTTAAACGTAATCATCGAAACTAAAAATGATCGAACGTTTCGTTTAACCTTCGAATCTCTCTCTCTTTCTGTCTCTCTCTCTCTCTCTCTGTATTTGAACGAATCTACTTCGAATCTACGAAAAAATCGGGTTTCAAGGTTCAATGACAGACTTTGTGTCGTTAGTCGTGGATGCAAAAAGAAAAAAAAAAGGAGAAATCATTACGATAAAGCAACAAACAAAATTTCAACGGTTGAAGTTAAGAATAAATTTACTTCAATAAGTTATTCGAATAATTTGCTATTCAAAGCGTCGAATAACCGCAGTTAATCGTAGCTCTATGAAGATTGTGGTTACATCAATTTTAATGGCTGCGGATAAATATTATTGGAACAGTTTGTAAATAAAATTATAAATAAATTACTGGAAGCAAGTTTGCTCGAGAATTTAACTAATTAATTTTTCGACATCAAAACATTGAGCGTTGGAAAATAGTTGAAAATTAAGTTACATCAAGTAAAAAATTCTCGAATAACGTTTATTCGTAGCTGCTATAGTCGATTCGTATAACCTCGATCGTACTAGTTATTTGCGATTTGTTCGATGCTTTGAAACGTAATAATGTATGAAGTCGCATATCGAAGTAACTTTATTTTTAATTTCGATTATTACAATTTTATTTCGCATCTCTGTTCAACAGATTTGGATCTGACACGCGGCGGATATTTCCCTTCGAATTTGTTTCAAAGTGAAGAGGGTCGTTACAGGCTAGACCATTTCGCTCGTTGATTGGTTGATGCTCTCTATAACACGTGACGCAGCTTTTCGGTTTTTTCTCAATGCCTCCTTTTGTCGTTGGACGGTTATTCAAACGATGATTTAAAATCGAAAGTGGAAAGGGAGAATGGGATGTTTCGAGTGAAAAAGTAAATGGAGGAGTGATCCTATTTCGATGAAGTAAAGTAACTTTTATGAGACAGTCTCGAAAGTTAATATTTTTATAGTAATTGAGTAATTAATTGTTTGTTATTTAATAAGATGAATTGAAAGGATTGTAACGATTGTTCGATAAACATATTTCGAACAAGTAATATGAAAATAGATTTACTTAAAATCCATCGTTCTTTGATATTTTATTTATTTCGTTGTTGTTCTTTATCTAAGATATTTTATTTTGTTTATCTCGTTACGAAACGTTCTTAAAACTGTAATGTACGCTAAACGTAAACAAGCAGCGGGTAATTAATATCACGAAATATTATATCTTTACGAAGGGAATTAATTCTAAAATTAATATTACGAAATCTATTATTAGAAAGTATATAATTTTTGGCGGGAATTTTAAATTTTCTGTTTGAATTAATGCAGACCAATTATAATGTAATAACTCATAATTGAAAATGTTATAATCGTGATATAATTTGGATAATTTTGTGCGTTCATTACTGTTGTATTTTATATAACATTTGCATTATTTGTCGTTCGTACCACGCAATGTTTTCCTTATTCGTTACACGTGCGCAGTTTATTTGCATGCCCGTCATTTGTACGAATAAATAAATCGACTATTTAAATACCAAAGGTGAGTGAATAAAAAAAAGGAGAAAAAAGAAAATTAAAATAAAATATTATACATTTAATCCGTTTTTTTCTTTTAATGATATCGAATTACAGATAAATATTTATTACAACTTGTGTTAGAAGGAAATACAATTATTTATTAAATTGTTACACTTATTTTACTCTATTTTAAAATAAAACGACGTCGAAACGATGAAATTGATTTTTAAACTTTAATTTAATTTTTTTTCTAGATATCAAAACTTTATGAAACTGTTCAATTATTTCAAAAGTTCTTTTTCCTCCAGGTTATTTAATTTCTGCAACACGAGCCCGCATAAAAGTTTTTTTTTTTTTTTCTCTTTTTTAAATGGAAACTACCACGATCAATTAAAACAGCGATTGTTTCGAGAAATAATTGAATATTTTTAATAAAACTTTTTATTTATCTTATATTTTTTTCTTATTCATAATTTTGAATTAATAACCACGTTATTTATAAATATACTCGTTACAATAATTAAATAATCAACGTACACAGATCGTCTCGATATCGTTATGATATAAATTTTTAAATCCATCAGTGTCGAATTATATTTCGACCGACTAAATCGATGACTCGAAGGTCTTGTAAGCCTTCTTGTACGCCAAGGGCCGACCGTAATAAAATGTAGGACATCGATTCCGTCCGATGTTTAACCCTCTTCCATCATTTTCGAGTGATGTACGAATTACGAAATTAGGATACACCTTCGAAGAAGGGTTGAAAGAAGAAATTTAAACAAAAGTTCTTTTTTTTTTTGTTTGCTTTCTTTGGTATAGCAATCCAAGGGCGTCGCGGAACATGGCGGAGAAACAACGCCGAGACAATCTCAATACGAACATCTCGGCGATGGCCGCGCTTGTGCCAACCGTCGCCGAAAGCCCGAGGAAGATGGACAAGATATCTATCCTGAGATTAGCTGCTAATTTCCTCAGAATACACTACAGTATGAGATTCAATTATTATACTTTTATACGTTCAATGCGGAGAGAGACGAATCTTTAATCGAAAGATTCGGTGATGAAATTATTTTTAATTTAAAAAGGATCATTTCTTGTTTTAATAAAGTTTTAATTTCGTATTTAATTCTATAAAGAAATTGATTGAGATTTTATATTGTACAAAAGATTGCTCAGATATGGTGCAAATGAAAAAATTAATTCGTAATAAGATTTTTTTTTCAACTCTTTGATTTACTACCATCTTTTTTTCTTTTATAATTCAAATTATTATTATTATTATTATTATATTAAATAGTTTAGAGAAGTCAGATGAATCGAGAAATATACAATTGGTCTGATAATTAAATATAATATTATTTGAATTGCAAAAAGGAAAAGATCCTTTTTTCTTTTCTCATTATCTCGATTTCCATTGAATTGTTCAATCAATATGTTCACTAGTTTAAAGGTGATTTGTGCATTTCCAGCCGTTGGACATGGCGTATCCGAGTTTCTACCTCGAGAGCTCGGTGATCTGGATTTGGAACAATACATAAGCGATGTGAGTACTCGTAAATCGATTCGATCCTGTTGTCCTTAAACACACGTTAAAATCATTTTTGTTAACCGTGACAGAATTTGATCAAAAACGGGAGCTTCTTTATTGTTATCACGACCACCGGGAAAATAGTATACGTCAGTCGGCAAGTTCAAGAGCATCTTGGTCACACTCAGGTAAATTTTATCTTAACCGTGCTCCTTTTATTTTATGAAAAAATTTTTGCAACATTAAAATCTAACTGCTCCTTTGCTGATATTATGCAACATATTTGAATAAGTTTTACGACATATCAAATTACAAATTTTTTCGACATAGTCATCAAACTTTCATCTTTAATATTTATATCAATTTTTAAATTTCAATATTCAGAAATGGATTAAAATAATGTTGTTGGATTGAAATAATGTTGAAGAAAAAAAAAGGAAAAAACAATGGATAATTTTCATCACCTATACTTTCTCTTCTTCTCCCTTTTATCCATTTCTTTATCCTTTCTATCTTATCATAACCCTCTTTCTCACGAAAAGTTTCCTCGCTGTAAACCCTCTAAGACACTCTGTTCAATCCGTGCTCTCTAAAACTTCCGCTCTGTTCGCTATCCTCTCAAGCTTCACCCTCATCCCACGCTATCCGTCCTTAAAAATACACTCGCTTAAAAACACACGTAAACGGCCATAGACACGCAATCGCGTATTTATGCTTCCATTGTTTTATCAATCTTTGCGATCGTTGCATTGTCCGTTTCACTGGTGTTTGCATTCTGTAATGCAGACCAACTTATTTCTATACTTGTTATAAATTCTTAAATAATAAGTAACCTGTTTTAATCAGTAACGCGCTTAAGAGAATGTGTTTTAAACGTGAAAACTGTGAAAAAAATCGCGTGAAATAGGATATTCATCCCAATTTCGTGTAAAACCGCAAAGGAATATAACTTTACCCTTTGTTTTAAAATATCAAATCACACATTCGTGATACGGTTTTCTGCTCGACGAAAGCAGATTATATTTCTAATAAGAATTTATTTTCAGTTTTCAATTTTAATTTTATACTTTACAACAACGAATAATAATCAACTATTTTATTCTACTTATTATAAAATAGTTATAATCCTTTTTTATTATTTAAAAAATTTATCTTTACGCGATAAAAATATTTATTTCGTATTTCTCGATTCAGAAATTTTTATTTTATTGTTATAAAAATATTATTTTTCTTTCTAGTTTTAGCCGGTTAGTTCTTTCTTCAACGAATTCTAACTAATAAAATGATAAAGACTTTTGTTTTATCCTTATTAAACTTTTTCCCGCGAGATTAATTCTTCGCTTCAATAGCGATCCAATTGCAGTTGCAATGAAACATAACTCTTTCCAAGAGTTCCAAATTATCGATCAAACGAACTAGGCCATCATGGTAACTACTCTGCACCTGCAATATTTTTTTCAACGTATCAAATCTTGCATGGATTATTCACGGTTTCATATTGTTTAATTCATTATTTATTAATGGAATTTTTCCCCCCGTTTCGTAGAATTATTTTTATCAACGTTTAAGGGATTCGGTGTAAGAGAGATAAAAAATATATTTTTTTTCTAAAAATAAGATTAAATAAATGATATTTATCTAATTTTTCTAATATCTCACGAATATGTTTAAAGTGTATCTCGATTTTATCAAAGATATAAAAGTATTTAATATTTATTAATTTATAAATAATGACAAACCGATAAATTCAAAAAATTATTAATCAAGTATTTTTCGTTAATATGTTTTTTTCCCCAAGAAAAACAACAATGAAAGATATTATTCTATCTTGTTCGATTCATCGATGTATTATTTCTTTTATTCCTTGTTTCGTTGTCTTATTATATTTTTTTTCCCATTCCCTATTTATCGTTCATTTATCGTTCATGTAAAGAATAATCAGTTAACTACGTGATCCGAACTCGATTTTCAATCGAATTGTTTGTCGCACGTGTACGGACTCGGATTATTTCGAACGGAATCAATAGGATTTAAACAGATACAAATAATGCGATGTATGTATGCGATTAAAAAAATAAATAAATAAATAAAAAATAAATAAAAAGAAACAAGAGATAAAAAATTAATAGAAGCATTGTATACAAGGATGAACGGAATAAACAAGAGCATATTATTTTGTCTAGGATAACTGAAACGATATAAAAAATGTTCGCCATTTCAACGATAAGCGAATTATTTTTCAGAAATCGTTCACAAGAAGATGTTTCTTCTTCTTTTTTTCTACTCGTATAACAACTCGAAATATCATCAATATTCATTCCGTTTTCATTTCCATACGACGTTAAAAAGTAATAGAGAATATCGGATCAAAGATATTTGCTGTAATTTTTTCTGTTCTATGACTTTTCTTCGCAAATTGAAACGAATGTTATTTAAATTTTGATTCATTGAAGAATTTTATTATATACTTTTCGACGAATAAAATGATGAAAATTTAATTATCGTGAAAATTTTGATTCTTGATTTTTTATTTGCTCTTTTTCTTTTTTTCTTTTTTCATTTCCTCTATATTGCCAAGTATTCTTGAGTTTAATAGAATCGTGGAATGCCCATACAACCAGTCGATTTCGCCTCGTTATTAACTTCATAACTGGTGCCCTCTAAGTCGAGAAGCGCGCGCTAGAGAATAACGAATAAAGTTCCTCTGAAACTTTAGACCACGATATTTCGGTAATTACGAAAACTCCGATCGAGAGTATTCTTAAAACAGAATTTCTTGACTTCGTCGTTTTCGTTCTATTCTTTGAAATTTTAACAATATTAATATGCTCAAGATACGTTTTCACTATATACAGTAATATTAAAGATGTTATAACATTTAAAAATATACGTTTATTTTTTAATCTGTTAACTGTTAATATGTTAAATGTTTAAATTGTTTTACAAAAATGAGAGATAACGAGTATATTCGTTATAATATAAAAAAATTGTTATTTCTTCTACGAGTATATATGGATAAAAGGTTAATTTAAATTCTTAATTTAAATCAATTTATAAATCCACTATTTAAATCCAATATTTTGTATATCAGGCAAAAGAAAACGAAAACGAAATCGAAATCGAAAATCTCTTTGAAAAAAAATAGAATAATGAAAACTCTCGAACAATCGAAAGATAAAAAATTCTATCGATCCACGTGATTCCATAGAAACTGTCATGGCGTTCTATATTCGAGCATAACGATAATTCGATGCTCGAGCATAACGAACTTGCTTACTAACGTTCGACTGAGTTATAACTTCAGAGTGTAAGAATATACCAGGACGAAACGAGGAAGAAACTCGGTGACAAAAGATAGAGAGATCGAAGAAAAGAGAGAGACATGAGGAGAGACCAAGGAGGAAGAAAATAAGAGAAGAGAGAAAGAAAAGAATGTGGAGGCGGTGCGGTGAGTTGTTTGCGCGGGATCTTCTAGGTTTTTTAAGGAGATACTCAATCAGTCGGTATTGTTCTCAAGGAGAAACTCCCTGTGGTGAAAACGAGCCTCGTCGCCGACATGGTGCACCGTGTTCGTCGCGATTAAATCGCAACAAATCGAAGTCAAGATGCAGAAGGAAAATGAATAAGAACGCGTGGATCTAGTGCCAGCTTCCTATGATGGTTTTAATGATCAATCATCGAAAGTTTTTGTGAAATTTAATGGAGTCGCATTTCGAGTTTGAGAAAGTTTGTTCGTTGCGATTGGAGTTGAATTTTAATGCTCCAGAGAGTATTAATAATTAAAGTTAAATTTTAATTTTAATTAAGTACTTACATAATTTAATCTAAAATTTTAATTCTAGGTAATCCAAAAATGTCAATTGGAATATCAAATTAACATGTTTTAATCACGCCTTCCTATTCTTTATTGAGATATTAATTTTCTTCATCTAACCTTTCTTTTTCGCCAAACTCGAAAAAAAGGAAAATAATCGAATAATCAATGATCACTCTTCTATAAAATCAACAATATATTACAGGCGGACCTACTTGGCCATTCTCTTTACGCATTCATTCATCCCAAAGATGAAGAGGAGCTTGCGAAGAACCTCAATCTGGATGAAATGCAAGGTGTGGTATCCTCGTCATTGCCACAGATCACCGACGGATCGAACGACAATTCCAATTCATCGGAGGATTCAACATCTTCGAAGAACGGGAGAACGTTCCAGAATCAGAGGCGGACTTTCGAACTTCGAATGTTACATCGTACTTCATCGAGGCGGGAGCATACGCAGTACGAATGGTTCGAGTTCTCTGGAATGCTCAGGCTTGCGGATGCTTGCAAAAATCCCGCGTCAAATGTTAATCGATCGAGACATCGAGGTAATGATACGTGTCATTTGAAATACTAATAACATTTTATCATATTTATAATAATTTTTTAACTTATTTATAATAAAAAAAAATTGTTATAGATGTATGTTATATTTTTTTAAATTTATCATTCAAATTATAAATTGAATCTTAAATTAATAAAAAACTTTGAGTTAAACGAAAGACTGATCATTTTAATTTTTTTTTTTTTGTAGAAATTACTTCAACCAGTAATGACATCGTTTTCGTGGGTATAGCACAATTATTGATGAAGCAGCCACTCACGAAAATTTCAATAATAGATGCTAATAAGAACGAGTATATCACTCGACATTTGGTAGATGGCAGGATCATTTATTGTGATCACAGGGTGTCAGTTGTGGCTGGATATTTATCGGAAGAAGTATCGGGTATGAGTGCTTTTGGTTTCATGCATAAAGATGATCGTATTTGGGCGATGGTTGCACTTCGTCAAAGTGAGTCCAAGTATTTTTATCTTGTAATTTTTATAATTATAATTTTTTTTATATATTAATAATTATGCATTTTTTTGTAATTCATTTACATGATTTTTAATAATGATGTTTTAATAATTAATTTACAGTGTACGATCGCGCGGAAACTTGTGGATCATCTTGTTATAGATTAACATCAAAAACAGGAGAACCCATTTATCTACGCACTCATGGATATTTAGAAGTAGATAAGGATACACAAATTGCAGTATCCCTTGTGTGCATAAATACATTAGTATCGTAAGTTTTGTGATACGTTAATGTTTCTTTTCATTTTTTTATCTTCTTTTGTAAATTCAATATTATAAATTTCTTTGTAGGGAAGAGGAAGGAATACAACTTATGCAACAGATGAAAAAAAGATTCTCGGCTACAATTTCTGAAACCATGAGAGCTATAATCCAAAATGGAGATGATGCATCGATTGATTTGGTAATTTATTTTATAAATTTGTATGTGACGAATAATATAAAGTAATCGCTAATCGAATATTATCAGATTAAAAATAAATATTAAAAGATTATTAGGAACATTATAATTTACAATTTACAGGGCTCAGATTCTCAAAATCCAAATTCGAAAAGTAATATGGAGGATCCTGCACAATTAGAGGATGCCATCACATATCTAGTTAGTGATCTATCATCACCTCTTCCAGAAGATTGTCTATCACCTCCTACACAAAATGAACAGTATGCGAAAGCTGCTATGATATCACAACATTTACCTCCTGCTGAAGCCCAAGCTCGAAGACTTGGAATTAAGAAAATCGATCGTTATTTAATGGTGCAAGCCAAGGCAAATCATAATCAGAAATCAGAATCAAAGACAAATAATAATAAGAATAACTTTAACGAGAAACAAGAAAACACGAGATCGTCAAGAAAAACTGTACATGAAGTTACAAAACAAACACGTAATAGTACACAAGATGAACAGAATTCATCACGAACTAATAGTATGTCTAATGTAGAGTCATGCGTAAATACCCAACGAAAATCTGGAATATCTCAACTTGAGCTTCATCAAAATGTGGATATTTTGAATCCTAATACTGCAGTTAAGAAACCTGTTGCAACAATAGGAAATAATCCATGTAACATTAAAGTTGAACATAACATGGATGTTTATACGCCCGAGACTGAATACTTTGAAAAGAATCCAATTGATAATAGTTCTGATTTGAAGAATCATCCTCCATTGAAGAGGATATACAGTGACGAAAATATTAAGACAGGTTGCATTAAAAAAAGACAGTGTAATAATGTTCCTTATGTGTCATCGGATACAAGCGATGAACAGAATATGTCTTACATTGATTGTAAGCCTTTCGTTGATGAAGAATTTTCAACGGATTTCAACAATATAAATCCTCAATCACTAAAGATTGCTGAATCACCAAATTCAAGTCTAAGTGAAGTCATAACTGATTATCAGCAAGTGGATTCTAGTATACCACTTATAGCTCCAAATCCTGAATTGGAACCGGAATATGGCGATCTTCAGGACAGTTCATTGCTGAGCCTAGACCTGGAATCAAATCCAGGTACCGAACTCAGTACAGTAACCCTGCATCTACAAACGAAGTAAACAACTAAATTTTGTTTATTGCAGAGTAGTGGGTGGTACTTTTAAATTCAAAATATCATAACTATTTATATTGATATTATTCTCTTAATATGCACAAGAGTTTTTTTTTTTTTATAAAATATATGCCCAAGCTCGAATGCATATGTAACTTTTCTTTTTATATCTTTTGTATTTTAATTTTTTTGATTTTCATAAATTTTTACGGTTTTAGTAAATATTTGATTTTCATTTTACAGATCTGTTAAAGATATTTGATGACCTAAGGCATATTCCAATACCAATTCTTGAAAGTAAGTACATACTTATATACATGTTTATTAAATAGAATATCGAAAGTACTAATAAGATTCAATAATAAACTTTTTTTAATATTTTAGATACTTTTAATGAAACAGAAGTACAATTAACAGACAATATGGTAAGTATAATTTAATAATAATATTACATTAATAATACAAGGCAATCATCACATCAATTTTATAATAGGTAATCAATAAAGAAATAAGGAAAAAACATCTTCAACTTATGAATAATATAGCACGCCAAGAATCCCAGTTGAATGTTTTGGCACGAGACTTAAAAAATCCAGCTTTACAAGCGAAAAGAGGAAGTTTAACACCATTAGAGGTATGAAAAACAATTTTTAGAAATAAATATTGCTAATATATGTTATTTAAAAAATTTAAAACACTTATTATGAATTTTAGGTAGAACATAATATGCAGAAACAAATTCTTGAGACTTTACAAAAAGATCACATGCAAATAAATATAAAACATAATATTGGTGTGTAAAAGTAAAATTCAGAATTTAGAATTACTTTTAACAAAATATTTCTTTGGAAGATAATTATTCTTAAGAAATATAGAATTGGCAAACAAAAGTGTGCATATCATTGCACATTGAATATTTCAATGAAGTTTATTACAACTTATTTCTCAACCAATGAATTAACGAAGTAAAAGAAGAACGTAACAATCTACAATTGCATAATAATCGACTTATTACAATTCAACAAAGGAAAGATAATAATATTTATTATCAAAGACGTCTAGTGAAAATGTAGTGTCGATTAAGAAAACTTCAATATTATGTGTTTTTAAACTGAAATAAAAAGAAGCATCATAAGTAAACAATGTATAAAATAATCAAGATGTATATTTTACATCTATTCGTAGAGACTTTTTGAAAGTCTAGTGTGGACATTATACATCGCCATGTTTGGCATATAAACATATAAACATATATTTCAATAACTGCTTAAAACATATACGTAAATTGTATTGTATATGATGGGCACGTTTTACAGTTTTGAAGGTCCAATGTTACGCAGTTTTCAAATTTTATCATAATTAACTTTTATATAGCGTAAAGCCAATTTTAAGCGGCTACGCTATTTATTTAGCCTCCAGGACTGTTTGTGCTTGGCTATTGTTCTCGATCGAGAACGAAAATTATCTCTACGTCGAATGACTATGATATGTATATGTACTATATATATCGGATGGATACAGTACCAGTTCTGTTTAAATCCTATTAATTATTGGAATTCAAAATTATAAAAAAAAAGCAAGTTTCTAGTACAAAATTTCTGTTTTAGACAAAAAAATATGCTTATAAAATATGCTTAGACAAAAAAACATATTATAAAAAGAATATTAATTATACGTAATTGTACCTTTTTACTATTGTTACGTGAAATAATTCTAACTATGACAAATTGACTGTCTCGATTTCTATCGATTTCTTTTTTTTTCTAAAACAATTTTGAAAATTGTGTGGATTGTTATTATTTCTCTGTATATTTATATGCATTATTTGTAACATACATATGCACTTTTAAGCATTTTACATATTGACTTGTTATCTTTTTTTTTTTTAAATATATATTTCATTGGAAGATAATGGTAATTAAAATTATCATTTTTTTTCATAATGAAATTTTTGAGAGAAAATTGGTATTTTATACGTTATATTTCGTGATTGTAATTATTTTATTATGATGAATTTTTAGACTTTACTGGCCTTGTTATCCACCCAATACCGTGTTGCTTTATATTATTTTATTAATTATAGTTAAGCTTTAGTATCTACTATAAGTAGTATAAAATTTTCGTGATTAACTAATATGTGATATTATTAAAAATACATATACTATTAATCACGATTTTTTTTTATCTAATGAATCATAAAAATCATAAACAAGCATAATCAAGCAAATGAATTTGCAATTCAATGTAAAATATAAAATATATAGAATGGAATTATGCACTGAAAAAATTATAAGAGCGCATACATTATAGATATATTCAACACATATAAATAATAGATCTATATGTATATCATTTAGTTCCAGTTTCCTATGTACAAGCATAAATAAGGCTGATAAATTGTAAATAATTCCGAATATCTTACTGATTGGTATTATTACCGATTAAAGAAATCACTGGGTTCTTTTTTTGTGAATTATTCATCATTCATTCATGTTATATATCTATTTGCAACTCGTGTGCTATTTCCCAAATACATTAAAGAGCATTTTTCATGCTCTTGCGTACTGATGCGAATTATGATATCAGTAGAATTTAGAATTGTAGTTTAAAAATGATGTTTTAATGTTTGAGCAGTTTTTTTACCCCTTTTAGCGTAAATTCTTATTTTAAGAAAATAAGACGGCAAAGCAGACATGATATTATTCAAAATAATATTGTTTATAAATTTAAATTGATTTTGATGATTTGGCAGAAGTTATAAATATATATATATATGTATGTATTTATTTTAATTGAAAATTATTTTTGATCGATGCTTTGTACGAATGAAAATTATGAAATTACGAGAAAGGGGTATATTATCTGCGTATAAATTCTTATACATGTACACAACATGTTCATTGTAAAAAATGATCGTTAATTCGTTTTTATGTCATTGACATCGATGTCAAACGTATTGAGGTATATCATGTCATTTTTGTTTTTTTTTCAACTAGGATTATAATATATAAATGTATAATATTAAGAAAAGCTTGAGATATAAACTATGCTCATTTTTATGGTTAAGAGGATTCGATTATCCTTGCCTCATGATTGCTCGATGTTGATAAAGATTCAAACTTTTTTATATATTATCATACTGTTAGTAAAAATATAAATGATCCTACAATGTAATTCACGTTACATTATTGGGATGTTTAGTTAAGTAAATGGCAGACTTTCCAATTTGTCATGATCATTATAGTACAAACAGCAAGTTTAAAGTGTCTGTATTTAGTGTCACTCTCTTTAATCTATCAAATTGTTCATGTGTTTTGTGATCTTTGGCATTTCAAGCCTGGCCATTGTGCTCATTGTTTTGTATGTTTCAAACTATGCATAAAAATTGTATTTCTACAATTAATTGTTATTAAACTAATTATGAAGTGATCAAGATATGTAGTATCTATAATATCTTGTTAATTAAAAACATTATAATACATATAAGTGATTTTTATGTGTTTCTTGAAGCCTCGTAAATAAGATCAGTATATAATTCACATCTATATAATATTTATTGAGGGCAGTGAAAAATGTATAATAGTTATTCAATATAAAAAGAGTCTGCTCTTTCACTCAAAAAAAAAAAAAATCAAAATCTCTGCCCGATTAGAACATAATAATAAATGAGCAGAACGTGACACGAACAGATGGCACTACAGAATTCGCTAAACATTTAATCTTATAATACTGTAAATACTATCTTTATTATATTTTATACTCTGCTGTTTGCACATAAGTGATTTTTACAATTTATTTCTGTAAGTTAACATACGCGAAGCACAATTTAATACAATTGTGTTTTACATCCTTGTATATTTCTACACATATATCTTTATAAGTAAAAATGGCATCCTTCGAATTATTGTGTGGTCGAATTAAAATATTAATTTTGCAATCTACATTCTGTGCATCAAGCAATGTTAAAAAGTTTTTATATAAAGCGGTTGTCTCTTCTTTGTAATCTTGTTTGTAAAAATGGAAAGATAGATATGAAACAATTTATCGTGTGCTCGTTTTCCGTAAAAAAAAAAAAAAAGAAAAAAAAAAAGAAGAGAGAAAACTGAAGTAAGAAAGAAGAAATAAAAAATGAAATTTCATGATGACAGTATTACGCTTTTGCGTAAGGTAACCGCATAGTAATATATTAATTATTTATCTTTTAAGAATAACGAAAATAACTAATAATTCAAAGTTAAAATCTCCATTTAATTATGGAATATGTGAGTCGTTTTCTATCGTCAGATATAATCTTTAAGCTTGTATTTAAGATATATTTTCACACAGTGAGTTGGAAATATCGGTTTTAAATTCCATTAATCAACATGAAATGAAATAAAAACGACACATATATTCGCTTTCGTGTACAAAACGAATTATCGAGCAAACATCTTTGTACAGGCTATTTTAACTTTAAAACTCGGTGCTTTCGAAAATTTCTCGAACACTGTGTACATTTTACCGTAGCTGTTAAGGTATATGCGAATGTGATTCGCATTTTATGAGCTTCTTTGAAGAGAAATGCACCACCGAATTACTTCCAACTACATTTGTATGTTGGACGAGAGCATAATAAAATGATAAGTTTAATTAAAATCATTATATATCATTATATTAAGTATTTACGAAGTTCACGTACGCCCTAAATATTTTTATGTTAATTTTATGCCCATTTTTTTATGTATATATATTTATGTTCCGTTGTGAATATATTAATGTTAATAAATGATAATGCTGGATTATTATCATCAAAGGGATTTTCACGAAATGTTGAAAATTATAAGAAATTTGTAATATTGGCGGTGTATAGCTCTTCGTAGATTGCCAAAGAACGATAGAAAATATGTAACTGAATTCCGTTCCTCTGTTCTTCCAAATCGAGAAAAAGAATTGAGAGAAAGAATATTACTGTGCACGACGAGGATGGTTCATGCAGAAATTTATAAAAATGTTTACAGTCGCGTTGCTCATGTCAACATAGAAGTTGGAACGAATGAATTTAAAAAAAAAAATGAAAATTTATCATACAACATTAATTTCGTTCTCCAATCTCTAATGAAATGAAAACGAAAGAAAACGAAAGCAAAATATATATTTTTTCTTTTTTTAATAACTATATATCTAATGGATTGCGTTCTTGTAGTAATCATTTTCTAATTTCTGTTTTTAAATATATTTAATATGAGTAATAATTATAATAAAACGCATATATAAGCAAGCATAAATAATGTGAATATGGAAAAAGAATAAATTTCTTAATATAATCGAAAGCAGAAATATAATGATTGGGATCATATACACGTATAACTTGTGTCAAGACTGAATTATCAAGACTTCGTAGAAGGTGGAACATTTTTGTAAATAATACTGCCTGAAAGAAATATATGTAAAAATTATATGAAAATTACAAAGATTACAACCCTCATTTAAATGTATTTTACTCCTAATGTCCTATCTGTTTCATAGAATCTATGCACGTTTAATATATTTAATTGTTCCAATATAAAAAAAATTACAATAAGATAATAAAATATTTAAAATTATGAGTTTATATTTATTACACAACAGGATCTTAAAATAACTGCAAGACCGACCATCCTGCAAAGACAGTATTACAGACCTTATCACATTAAACATCACCATATAACTGATAGCATTTCCTCATATTCTTTCGAGCTGCGATCATTTTATTGTATATGTATTTTATAATATTTTATTTGTCCCCATAAAATTCTTTTTTAAACATTTGTTTCTTTCTTATTTCTTTTTCTTCTTCTTCTTTTGTTTTTTGTTTTTTTTCTTTGAGCATTCATCTAAGAAACAAGTAAATCGTTCCGCTAAATATATAGGATTCATTTGGATCGTGAATATTGGAAAAGAACAAGTGGCCAACGCTTCGCAAGATATTTCGCGAACGAAAGAAGCGTATATTTTTCAAGTGTTAAACAAGGCCTTTTGTCCATTTATACGTATCTACTAAGAAAAAAAATTGATGAACAAGGATTTATTCGCTACGAAAATTGTAACTAGGTGTATCTTAATTTATACATATATCGATCGAGCGAAAGATCGAATCGAATCCCCAATCTAATGTATCGACGACAAAAACATCGAAAAATTAAAATCGAGAAGAAAGAACGATATAACACAGGTTTCGCTTTGAGAAAAAATTTTTTTTTTCATCACAATTAAATCGACGTTTTTTAATCAAGTTTTGGAGGTAACGGACATAAATGTAGTCAAAGTGATTCGTTTTTTTTGCATCACGCACCTTTTTATTCTACTCGATGATGCAGTTTATGAAAAAATTCAAGAATAAGTGACTTATACACACGCGGATGATATTAATTTGTACCTGTATGAGAAAATAATCGGAAAGGCACGATACTCGAGGCGATCTCAATCAAAGGCACGTATAATTGATAGACGATGGTGCAGACAAGAGTCTCCTAGCAATGAGTAAGCACTGCAATTTGTCTCTCAATTTTTATTTAACATACTGTATAACCGAGCAGTTCAATACGTGTACAGCGTGGATCAAATCCCAAGCACGTAATCATATAAATGATAGTTAAAAAGATTGATTAATTTTTAATATGTACAAGAAAAAAGAAATAATTTGAAAAAATTGATAATAAAATTTTTGGTTATAAGATAAATATATCGAAAAAATGTTTAATAGATAAGAAATTTCGTACGAGACTTATCATGAGACACACGATCGAACATTAGAATAAGAGTGGTACAAATTAATAATCGCGATTATTTATATACTTCTTTTTTTTTATATATATATATATATTATAGATCGATATTTCATCGTTCGGTGCGTGCGATTTGATTCGTCCTGCATGAAAGTTCGCGAAACGCTGCAACGCAGTACAATCGATAGTCATAATCGAGATTCAGGGAGGCCAATGTGCGTTTCGATCAATCGTCGTTTTGCGATTCGAATCATCCAGAGCTCGCGGAATTGAATAGATCGTAAAACGTTAAGCCTTATAGTTTACAACGCAATCTATAATTAATTCTTTCAAAAAGAAAGATAGAAAAATAGACGTGTCTCTAAATACAATACAATAATATCTCTTGGCGCGTTTGGAGATCGTTTTCTTTCTTTCACGGAAAACGATATTCTTTCGTTGCCATAATTTAAACGTAATTCGGAGCGAAAGCAAACTCGAAACGTTTAGACGGTTGAAATAAAATCGATCGGTCGACACGATAAAAAAATTAAAAAAAAAAAAAAAAAAAAAAAATTCAAACGAAATTGTTCGATTTTATTTTATTTAAAAATAAAACATTGGAACGATCCACACTATTGTCTGTTTTTGTCTCGTTCTACGTGTCGCTATATGGATATTTGGTCGAAGGATCGAAAGGTTAGCGATTAATTCTTATCTGGTAAGTAATTAGTATTAGTAGTTATTTAAATATTAAAGATTTTTTTCACCCGGAGTTCAAGTCACCGCGTCCCATCGCAGAAATGAAAAGAAACGAAAGTGAAAAGATTATTGTGATTAATGAAATTGTTCGTAGTAACGATGGATCGATTCGTGCGTAAGTGGAAAGTGATAAGTAGTTTGGAAGTGGATAAGAAACGAGAAACAATCGAAATATAAAATATAATAAATTAAATTATAAAATGTTAAAACAAAATTAGACGACATTGAATAGTCGGTCCCGTCGTGACGCTTCCCGAAGTTGCTCGAAATTGGGTGTTTGATTCGCGTTGATCATTTTTTCTTTTAGTTATCTACAACTAAGGGCAGTATGTACAGGGGACAAAGGAATGTGAGATTTATCTTTTCCTCCATAGCCGCTATACGACAGGCCAGCAGTATAATCTATTCGATATAAATATCCTCTATCGGGAAAGCAGTCTCGATGAACTTCGTGTAGAACCGATGAAAAGCACGCCTATGAAAAAAAATAATGTACATTTAAATAATAATAATCATCCTTCTAATAATCGTTTTAAATGTGGATTTATATAATATGAATATAACTTTCTTTCGAACGAAAGAAATTTAAATTACTTTAGATGAGACCAGAGATAATGGCGAGAAATAAATTAATTTCGATCCAATTGATTTTCAGAGAAATTAAATGAAATAACGCATTATGATGAAGACACAATAATAATAAAAATAAAAGAATAAAATGATATACGTACCCGACAGCTTCGGCAACGGGCCTCGTGGATTCTTGGCCGATGAACACGTGGCAAGCGAACCTTTGCAAGGTAGGATGCTTCGTGATGAAGCCGAGGTAGCGATGATCGCGAGGATGAAAGGCGCAGAATGAGACATTCTTAAGCGAGTAGAAATAGTCATGGCAAGGTCCTTGATTTTTCTAAAAAAAAAAAAAAAATGGAACGTATTATTGAATTAATATAGAAAATACTATAATTTTAACAAGAGATTATTACTCTACACTTTTGTTTATTATAATTTAATCGAATCGATTATCTTCAATTTACCCGTGGTTTACTCCTATCGACCATTCGAAGACCTTGATCGGATACTTCTAAGATACAACTTTGTGATACAGGTGACTCTTGTGAATTTCCGACGATTCTTCGAACCGCTTGACAAACAACACCAGTACCTTTGTGTGCCAATGTCTCTACGGAACCCAAATAACCTAAAAGGTATCGTTCCCTTTTCACTTTTGGTGCCGATGGATCAAAATCACTGTAATCCATGTCGACCGCATAAGCCGAGGGGAAGATACCTTGTCGACCTGTTCTCAGGTTCACACCTTCAATGCGATAAGTATATAAGAAAAATAGGTTATGTGTTACGTATTTTTAGAAAGTCTCGAAACTTTGATAAAGATTGATTAAATACGTATAAATAATGTTCGAACCTTCACACCATAGGTCATCGGCCTCTTTTTGAACGTAAATGGGATCGCCAATTTCAAGATCGATCTCATCGTGGTGTCTTGGCACGAATTTGTGCAATCCTCGATGCGTTGCCTCCAATAGTTCCAGTTGAGTAAACGGTACACCGCCGCTTCCTTCGAAGCGACACGAGAGCATTATGGTGAAAATTATAATGAAAATTGTAAGTAACAATAATAATATTTTATCAATTGTTATAAAGAAATAAAAATTTTTATCGAATCACAATTTTTCGAAAATGATATTTTCGTAGTAAGTTTGCCGTAAAACGAGAAAAAGTCACCTGGTGTACTACTCGGCGAAACAGAGTCCGTATTCTGTAATGTGTTACAAGGTATCGGCGATACACTTTTTGGCCCATTTTCTGGCGAGTGAGCAGTAGAATGGCCACTGTCGGTGGCCATTCGCTCGCTATCGGGTGAGCTATCCTCATGACGAAGCCTTGAATGACACTTTCGTAAAACTAAATGCGGTCGGTTGGAATTAGAACCAGTTGCCGCGTTCAATTCGTCTGCCAGAGACGACGAGGATTGCATAGACGTTTGTCCAATAGGTAGAGCTGGAAGAAAAATGTTGTATATTTATAAAATTATTCTATAAAACAAATGATAACTTAATTGTATAACTTAATCGAATGAAACGATGACTACCTTCTTCTGTAACAACAAGATGCTTGAAGAAAGCGTGAGAACTTTATATATTCAGCTTCTGAATACATATATATATATATATATATAAAATCATTGCGTAATCATAACGCGTTTGATACATATCATTGTATAACTACAAATATAACCAATCGTAACTGCAGGTGAGTAAGTCATGATCAGATGTATGGATCTCAAACAAGTGGTATGACGTAAGTTAAATGTCATTATGGATTTTCTTTCGCTGCGGTCGTCGATTCTGCGGTTAAATATGTGGTGATTGTCAGTGAATCGCGATAGATGATGAGAGGCGTATAATGATATGATAAATATTCATTCGTAATATATTGTTGCAGACTTGGATATTCAATTTGGAGTGTCATTTTTAATCAAGGTCTTACGATCCCTTTTCCGTACTAACCTCTTTCGACAAAACAAGCTGGAACGATTTATTTATTTATATATATACATATATATCATTGTCTATCATTCTTTCTCGCGAGGAAAATATAAGCTAGATGAACGTTTCCAATGAACTATCACCACTTCTACTTTCTTATAATACACAACTTAAGAAGGATTCGAATTTACGAAAGGTAATACGGTAATCTAAAAGGATATATAGACATCGGTATTTACATTTTAATTTTCTCTTACATTTTTTCGTTTTAGGGATTTCCGGTAATCTTCGACGTCTGCGCTCGGTGCTACCGCTTCCGGGACGATTCGAGGGCACATGTTCCGGTGTCGGCCAGGAACTCAAACTCGAACAGGAATCTCCAACGTCGCTGACTACGCTATCTCTACCACCGTTACCGGATACGGTAGTACTACCTCCGCCAGGACCCGGTCCACCGACGCCTGCTGATCGACCCCTGCTGCTCAGTCCACCGAACAAGCTAATGTCACCCAAGGGTAGTTGTGTAGTGAGCTAAGCTACCTTTCACCATGCCATTTAAAGTGTGTAGGTTGTACTTCTTTTTTTTTGTTTTGTTTTGTTGTTGTTGCAATTTCCGCTAGCGCTACCAAGTTATAATCACAATTGAGAACGGATCACAAGGTTTGATTTTTCTACACAAAAGCGTGGTAGAAATTTTCTTGAACAGCAAATGTTTCTTTTTCTTTTTTTCCAAATTTAATTCGATTGATATACACGTTATATTGGATTATATCATGTAATTTGTTCTCAATGGTTTAACTATGTAAGGGGTTTTTACTTCTTCTGTAGATGCAAGACATACATGATACTGAAACACAACTATCCTAGCTGCAAATAAATCGTGACGTGCAAACTTGGCTGAATAATGCATTTTTAAAATGCGTATCGATAGATAAATGAAAAAATATCGATAGCTTTTTTTTAAAGAAAATAGAGAACGTTTAAAAATAATTATAACCTTCTAGATCTATG
The DNA here is from genome assembly GCF_029169275.1 of Apis cerana. Taxonomy (NCBI): domain Eukaryota; kingdom Metazoa; phylum Arthropoda; class Insecta; order Hymenoptera; family Apidae; genus Apis; species Apis cerana. Next base: position 11,799,576 of record NC_083858.1, on the reverse strand, counting down.
AAAGGAAGTTCGAAAATGTTTCGAATTAAAACGGATAACATACTTCTTGCATGCAAGTTATGCTCAAAAAAGGTTTGTATCGGATGCAAGATTAAATTTTGAATTTTAGTTTGAATTAAATTGATTCTCGATCGATGCTAACGTATATAATTAATTGAACGTGAAAAATAATGAAAAAGTTGTATGCACTTCTGAAATAATTAGAGGCTGTACATTCGAAAATTATAATTAAAACTCGATATTGTTCCTTCAAGCAAGAAATCCTCTAATTATTTCGAATAAAGTTCGAGACGAATTATTTAAAACTTCAATTTACATCGCGTCAGTGATGTTATATAACACATGGGAAACAAAGTTTCGATCAAATAATTCGATAATTTCTCAAGTCATAATTTTTGGACCAAGTATATAAATTTAATAAAATCTATCTTTGCAGGCCAAAGAAGAAGTAGGTTAACACTTACGAGGTTACCAACCTAAAGTCGCTATCAGCTACAATGGAACAATTATGATCAAGATCTTCGCTATCATCTCCAGAAGTATGTCCGCTTTGGTTATCGTGTCGATGAATGACCACCACCTCCTCATCCTCGGAATCGACAGCGACTCCGTCGCAAGATCTCTCGACCTCCGCATCGCTATCCTGCGACGAGGTCGGCGAATCGTCTATCATCACATCGTGAACAAGCCTATTTCGAAGAATAAATCGTTTTGGAAAATTAATTCGTCGTTCGATGCGGAAAAATTGATGGAAATTTTTCTAACGAAATCAATATGTTTTATAATGCATCTTTATAATGCACGAAAATCATGTCATCAAAGTTAATAACATGTACGAATTATCGTAAAATGTCTCGTTACAGTCAAGAAATGCTCGAATTCTGCTAACAGGTAAATGAAAATATTATCTTGATCTTGGTAAATGTATATATTTTTTTTATATTTTAATGTTGTTTATTTAGTCAAAAATATTCCTTGAGAAATGAAACATGACAGTTTATAAATTTAATTATTTGTTACTATAATATTATTTGTTGTAATCAAACGAAAAGAAATAATCATTTCATCGTTTGAAAATTATGAGCAATTTATTGTTGCAAATGGAAGGTGAAGGATTAGATAATTAACGATAAAAATTGGGATGCACTCATGAATAGCGTGCGTTTTATTTGTTGAGCAAGTAATTAAGACTGGCAGATAAAGTGAAAACGATTTCACGTACGCGACAGAGTTCAATCGATTTTATTTCGTAGCGTTTTAACATATATGCATTCATAAATAAAGAAAATTGTCACCTGTACATTGCATTTTCAATCTACGATCGATGTTATTTAACGACTAGAAAAACTATCTATTTTTAAAATATCCAGTTTTTAAAACGTGTGGGTTTAAAATTAAAAAGAAAAAAATTACTGCATAAATTAATACGTCAAATATATAGAACGATGTAAATAAAAGAATATTAAGATTTAATCGAAAAAAAAAATTAATCAAATAATAACATATATTAATTTTATAAAGTAACGAATCATTAATCAATTTGTTTGGATACAATCAAATGTTGGAAATTATTCTATATAAATCGAATTTATTTGATACACAGAGAGCAGCATAGACCGCACCTTGCACAATCTTTTCAATTTAATTTCTTATTACTTTACTCTTTTCTCGAATATGCTGAATAGACTGAACTAAAGTGATGCTAAACAATAAATTGCCACGATGATTTTATCAGATACGCATTAAGTTATTCGTCAGTTATAGAAACAAGTTGCAAAAACCCAATAATATTTTTTAATAAAAAGAAAATCAAAAACGTTCTTATATACGAACGAATAAAATCCCTAAGAAATTAAATCAAACGAATTCCGTTCTCCGTTATCATAATTGGATGCATCGGTCGTGGAAATCGACACGTTGACTCGAAAATGTCATGAATTAAATTCATCTCATAACCACGTTTCTATCATTTCCGTAATGTTTCACCTGAAGAAAATACGGTCACCCACTACAGCAACCAGAAACCCTGTCACAACGTCGATAACGCAACCCCCATTCAAGGTGTCCCTTTACGTCAAAGGTCGGCTCAAATCGGTCATTGTACCAAAAAACGTTCCGTCTGAAAATCCATACCTTACGATGTAAAAAATAAAGAAAAGAAAAAAAAAACAAAATACGTGGAAACACGCATCGCCTTGTAAGAAACGGTGTCATCGATGCTCTCCGTTCGAAGCTCTCGAACAAATGTACTTTAAACGTCGAGAGCACCCTAACGAGGCTCCTGATATTCTCTATTTTCAGATACGAAAAGGAAAACGGGTTGCTCACGTGTAATTGGAGAGTGGTGCCTTGAGATGCTGCGGAAGTCTTTCGAAGTAATGTCGAAATTCCTCGAACTCGGTGTCGGCCATTCTGCGGTGAACCAATGAAAAACACACGGCGTGGGGTCGATCCTGAAGGCGGCCGTGACGGCCTGGAGGAGAGCTGCTCGTCGACCCCCGGAAAGCAGAGGCAAGATGTCGCTCACGTTAGAGACGACGACGGCCGAGCACCAACGCTTCGACGCCGCTCGTGACGTCCCCCTATTGATTCCTGCGTGGTGGGCGTCGCGCATCCGATGATTTTCCGCCGCCAGGAAATCGAACGGGAGAAGCCGAGGCCTGAAACGCCTTGGCCGCACGCGTCCACGGTTGCCCGATTTAATATTTCAATCGGGACGACCCGATCGTGGCGACTCGCTGCGCCACCTCAAAACGAAAATATTGATACGCGATCTACAGTTTCGTAGGGGAGAAGACCAGGGGATGAACCGAGCTCGTTGTGTTGACGAGAAGCCTTTTAACGCGTTTCGAGCTATAAATTGAGAGGAGTAGAATTTCGTTTATACGAGTTTATCTCGGGGATGGAGCGGTTCGAATAAACTCTCGTTTCCATTTTAATTCTGATGATAGAAATGGATATTGAGAGAACTATATTGAAGATGTTTGTATTGAGAGGAATATGGATGTAGAATGTGTATATACTTGCTATAAGAATTCAGTAAATTAGGAACATATATATATATGTATCATAGATATTAAACCTAAAAAATGTCGAGGGAAAAATGTTAAATTTACACCAATAAATATTATAATAAATTGAATTTGTAGTCATTTTACATTAAGAAGCAATCCTGTAATTAATGGATATCAATGAATAAATCTTGAAATAATAGCAAATACTGCTCCTATAGATAATACATAATGAAAATGACCAACTACATAATGTGTATCATGTAAGATAATATCAATTGATGAATTTGAAAGTATAATTCCTGTTAATCCACCAATTGTGAATAACATAATAAGACCTAGAGATCATAAAACTGAGATGTTTAATTTTAATTTTGAACCATGATATGTAGCTAATCAACTAAATACTTTAATTCCTGTTGGAACAACAATAATTATTGTTGCTGAAGTAAAATAAGCTCGTGTATCAACATCTAATTCTACAGTGAATATATGATTATATATTTATAATATATATATATACGTTCCACAATAAGATTCGTGTCGATTGTTTATCAAGGAGAAATATTAGATGTATAAATAATTTCATTGTGGATGAATTATTTATAAATATCTGTAATTTGTAATTTTAGATATTTTAGATAGAGTTGAGGAATAGAAGGAAAACGGATAGAGAGAATAAGTTAGAGGGAATAATTAGTACCGGTTAATCGAGTTAAAGAAGTTAAGTTTAGACACAATTGAACCCGTGATTCTTCGCGATCTTTCTTGAATCAAAATCTTCAATCTCTTTAACGTTTAGTTATCTACTTATGTAAAAAGCTATCCGCGACAGAAGAGCACATGATTTTCGTTGGATTGGATCCGCGCCAAAATTAAATTGGTTCGAAAATCTGCCTATAATAGAATCATTACTCGTAATGGCGTCATTTTCAATTTATTCGACGTAAATGAGATATTTTTTTTTTTCCAATTCTTAATTTTCATTCATTCCTTTCTGCGAGTAACTTCTTTGTTCGAATCAGTAGCCCACTTATTCGTGCTAAGAGCACGATCCAAAAGGATCTTTCTCTCGGCAAACAATCAATACCTATCATCTTGTCCTTATTTACTTCTTCCTCCACTTTTCGCTAATCGATTAAATCCTTTAAAAAGCTCGATTTGTATCAATACTTTGGTAAGAGAATTCAAAAGAAAGTTGAAATTCAATTTGATTAATGATTCGAAACAGAAGGAGAAATGTTTTTTTCTAAAACAGATTGATTCTTTTTTCTTCTTTCGAGTATTAATATATTCAAAATGTAAGAAAAAGATATTAGAATATGCACAGATAATACAAGGCTCGATAACCTTTTCAAGAATATTAATTTATAAAGAACGTGTATCGACCAATTTGACAAATTTCCCTGAAAAAAATAATAGAAGAGAATTTTTTATTCTAGAAAAATCAAATTTCTATCTTGTAATTCAACAATGCCTCCAACACTTTAAAGTTATTTGCGATACAATGGAGACAAATTACGAAAGTTCAATTTTGGTTCAAAGGATGGTAAGATATCACGTTTCGTAGAACCTCTCGTAGATGAGAAGTGAATTTGAAGATGCGGGTACGACGAGAGGATACGATTCAATGATATTTTTATAATTATTAAATTCCACCGAATTTTCTCGATAATTAATTTTCAATCTTTTACAGATCGAAATACATGCCTGATGCGACTGGTCATCTTGAATGCAGAATCTCTCGATCAAATTATTTACCAATACACGTGAATATAATTTCGACGCGATTTAGATACTCGATGATAAAACACCCCCCCTCCTGATCGAACGATACTCTCAATTCTCTTAATGCCACGCTCGGTATAATTCAGCAAGGGTGGTAGCTGATAGCGGTAAGTGATGGACATTGGTAATGTGCTGCATCTGCTTTGCCACGAGGCGAACGAGCGTAGTCGCTTTTATTAAACACGCCCTTTGTTCCGTGGAAAAAGAAACACGAAAGCGGGAAACGATTGTCTTTCTGAAGTAGAAAGAAAGGGAGGGAAAAAGAAACAGAAAAATTAAATAATCCCACCCTTCGAAAAGCACTTTCTCGTTCAAGGATATCGCTTATATCTACCAATATATTGTTCCTCCAACTTGGAATTATTGGATTATTGATATACATAAATATTAATATATTATAATACGTTGCGCAACATCTTGCACGATACGTTACAATGTAATGTTGCGTGTATTTGAAACGAGAGGTGAATCAATAAGATCTATTGATCTAATCTAATAATTAAAAATTTTAAGTTTGGATAAACGTTATCCAATTATCAATTGGCAAGTATTTACAATACTTGTGAAATTGAAGGAAAGGTACGTAAAAAGAAAAAAGGTATAAATAAATATTACAGCGATGACGCAACGATCCTCGTTAGAATCGAGTCGAATCACCGATCGAGCAACCAAAAGGCTGGATCCGTGTCTTTTCCTCGACGGGCTAATTTCGCTTGGCCCAGAAATCCAAAGAAGAATCCGTTTCGCCGGATCGTGAAAGGACAGGGTGAATGAAGGAGGAGGAAAAAGAGAAAAGGGAAAAAATAGTCGCGAGGACCTTGCAATTTCTTCTCCCATCGTCTCGAAACCACCACCCACAGTTTCGTGGTGGACTCCAGTGACGTCACCAGGAGTATATCCTGGAACAGTTGCCGTTAAATGGGGGGGCTCCTCTTCAACCCCATGAAAAGTCTTCTACCCGACCAATAGGGGAACTTCGTGCCACTGTGCGTCGACCAATCGCGAACAGATGGTGATTGAGAAAGGCGCGTAGACGGAGGGGACCGAGGTCTTAAGAAGAGCGGAGGATACCGGTACCGGGACACTGTTGCTCGCGGCCCTCGAAGAGGCGAGTCGTTCAACTTGATCTCCTCTTAATCTCGTCACAGAAATTGTGCCAGTGCCGTTATCTCGCGACTTAGAGTCATAATAGAATCATAATAGAATAGAGGAATCCAAGGAAGAATAGAAATATTACGTTTGGAAATTAAGAGAGGGTTGAAAAAGTAGCATAATATATTTTTAAGAGTGGACATCTCTCCTTTCTTATTCTCGTGTCGAATCTGTTGTCTAGTTATGAGTGGTTCTGGGAAAGGTCTTCTCGGGGTGTGGTTGTACAGAAGAGGCGACAACTGGGCCATTAAAGAAGGAAGCCCCATTCACAAGTCGAGCGATGTACGTTGTATTCAAAATTGCTTTTCTCGTTATTCTTATATACATATTTTAAATCGGTCAGAAGATTTTTAATTATCCCCGTTGATACTTTTTTTTTTCTTCATTTTATTTTCACGAAACTGTTCGAATTAGCATCTTTTATTAGTGTACGATGTTGATAAGTAAGGAGAAAAGAGTCAGGTACAGACAACTTCTTAGATATCTTCTTTCATTCGTTCAGATCCCCATGGTCGAGCGCAAATCGAACAACGACAACAAGAATTCCGTCGTTTTCTCGTTGAAAAATCAAATCGGCGGTTTGGCACGAGCATTGCAAGTTTTCCAGGTACGATATTTAACTCGACGATCGGAAAGGAAACGCAATAATTTTATCGACTTATTACTCTTTTTAAAAAAACGAATATCTCAAGTATAAGAATATAAATTGATTCTTCTTGAAAAAAGAAGATGCTTGATGAAAATATTTTACGTTTTCTCGATGAATCTTATCACGAAGGATTTGGGGGTGAATGTGATTCACATCGAGTCACGGAAGTCTGTGCGCCGCGGCTCGGAGTACGAGATCCTCGTCGATGTCGAATGCGATTCAAAAAGGATGGAACAGTTGACGAGAATGTTGAGCCGAGAAGTTGCCGCGATTAATTTAGCCCAATACGAGCAAATGGGGAGTATCCCTCACGCTCCATCCCTTTCCGCGGCTCCGAGTTTTGGTAAGTCATCTCATACGTTTTCCTTCCCCCCCTCCGAATGTATCGTCCTGAATTAACTTGCGTTATCTTCAACCAAATAATTTACCAAATAATCTAAATTTTCTTCGAAGCAAATTTTCAAGTGAAATTTTAAAGTAATTTTTCGAGGATCAATTGTTATTCCACTCGTGTCTTCAACTTGCGTTATCTTCAACCAAATAATTTACCAAATAATCTAAATTTTCTTCGAAGCAAATTTTCAAGTGAAATTTTAAACTAATTTTTCGAGGATCAATTGTTATTCCACTCGTGTCTTCAACTTGCGTTATCTTCAACCAAATAATTTACCAAATAATCTAAATTTTCTTCGAAGCAAATTTTCAAGTGAAATTTTAAACTAATTTTTCGAGGATCAATTGTTATTCCACTCGTGTCTTCAACTTGCGTTATCTTCAACCAAATAATTTACCAAATAATCTAAATTTTCTTCGAAGCAAATTTTCAAGTGAAATTTTAAACTAATTTTTCGAGGATCAATTGTTATTCCACTCGTGTCACTTCTGTTAGATTTCAGTGAGGTAGATATGCCATGGTTCCCACGAAAAATATCGGATCTGGATCAGGCTCAAAACGTGCTCATGTACGGATCCGAATTGGACGCGGATCACCCCGTACGTTCTTCTTCTTTTCGATATTAATAAATTAATAAATCTAACGTGATTATCATTTTCAGGGCTTCAAAGATCCGGTCTATCGCAAACGTCGCGTGCAATTTGCGGATATCGCCAACAATTACAGATAGTACGTTCGATTAATTAAAATTGAATGTTGGAAGAAAGAAGGGGGATCGTTTATCGAAATCAATTCTGTTTCAGCGGCCAAGCGATTCCCCGAGTTCAGTACACTCAGGAGGAGATCAAGACATGGTCTGTCTGATTTTCGCGTGATTTAACGCGTATCGAAGCACAATTTTCGAAAAAAAAAAAGGAAAAGTAAAGAGAGAGAAACGAGAACTCTACTCTCGTTACTCGAAATCTTCGTACGTGCTTCGACGGGCGCGAAGCTAATCGATGGCGAGAAAAAGATTCTTTCGATATCTTGGCGAGATTTTGCTGCAATTACGAAACAATATCCTAATCCGATATAACTAGGAAAAAGTTTCCCTCCGTTCTCCTCGCAACAAGAGCCGAGATTGACTCGCGTTGAATACGCCCCTTAATTGTCCTTATTTAATTTATCCTCACCATCTTCGAGTGACTTCTGTAATTCAATTTATCCCGGATGTATAGAAGATAGATAAACGGTCTAGTTGAAGACACGCGATATACACGGGACGATAATATTTTAGAACGAGAAGAAAATGGTCTTGATGACCATTTTTATTTACACGTATTTGTACCTGTTGGAAATAATTTTATATTTACATTTCTTTTTAGGGGTACCGTTTTCCGTGAATTGCATCATCTTTATCAGAAGCATGCTTGCAACGAATATCTTGAGAATTGGCCAAAGTTGGTGAAATATTGCGGTTATAGGTGAAATTTTTATTTCTGCTCCATATTGAAATTGAAACTTGTATATATAAAATATAATTGATATTGTTGTCGGCAGAGAGGATAATATACCACAGTTACAAGATGTGAATGTTTTTTTGAAACGTGAGTAAATTACGATTAGAAAAAGATAAAAGAATACAACTGTCATTTGCAATTACCAATTAGGCACTACTGGATTTCAACTTCGACCCGTGGCTGGCTATCTATCGCCGAGAGACTTTTTGGCTGGTCTCGCTTTCCGAGTATTTCATTGCACCCAGTACATTCGACATTCGTCCGATCCCTTTTACACACCTGAACCGTAAGCGGTTGGAGATCATAGCAGTAGAAATAAAGAAGATAAAAACGAATAGATAATTATTTTAAAATCGTATGGAATGAAATAATAAGACAGGACAATGCTCGTTGAATCTTTTCTTCATTTATTTCTCTCTCTCTCTTATTTAATTCTTTCCAATCGTCTACAGAGACTGCTGCCACGAATTGTTGGGTCACATGCCGCTACTAGCGAATCCAAGTTTCGCTCAATTCTCCCAAGAACTTGGACTGGCTTCGCTCGGAGCTTCGGACGAGGATATCAACAAATTAGCGACTGTAAATGCTTTGCATTCGCTCCTTAATCTCGTCAAAAGTTTAAAACGATAAAAGCGAAGAAATATTTAACGGATACTTTTTCTCTTCTTTCTCACTTACGTCTCGTTCCTTCTTTACAGCTTTATTTCTTCACGGTGGAATTTGGATTATGCAAGCAGGACGGCATACTTCGCGTTTACGGGGCGGGTTTATTATCTTCCGTCGCGGAACTGAAACACGCGGTCTCCGTTCCTGAGAAAACTTTCCGATTCGATCCGGAGATAACTTGCAAGCAGGAGTGTATCATCACTGCGTTTCAAAATGCTTATTACTATACGGACAGTTTCGAAGAGGCGAAGGAGAAAATGCGGTAAAAGAACCAATAAAATATCGTAAATTTTGAAAAACGAACGAGATCGAAAGAGGCATTGATCCCTTCTTTTTTATTTTTAGAGCATTTGCGAACCAAATACAACGACCGTTTGGATTGCGCTATAATCCTTATACGCAATCGGTGGAAGTGTTGACGGATGCTCAAAAAATCACGGCAGTAGTGAGTGAGCTGAGAGGCGATCTCTGCATCGTTTCGAACGCTCTCAGGAAGATACAAGAGCAGGATGACACGGTGGATATCGAGAGGATAACTAGTCTTTTGACTCAAGGAATCGAATTGCCTCAAGATACCTCGTCTTCCGATAGCGATGTCGATAAAAGTCCTAATATCGAGACGCCGGAAATATCAGTACGAAATCAAAATAATATATATTCCGATGATGATATAATTAATGATTAAAAAAAAAGAATTTGTTTCATAAGTAATTGAAGTTCGATGTGCATAGTGAATTATCGTTAGAAAAATTATTTCTCTCTTTCTCTTTCTATATATATATATATATGTATGTATGTATGTATGTATAGTCTGCGAAGAAAATTATTAAAATTAGATAAATGTTTTATTGAACTGAATGTAAATCGCATAATGGATTGTAGAAATATGTCATATAAATATGTTAGAATTCTTTATGCTTGCAGAAAATTATATTTAAATGATATTGTTAAAGTTATACATATGGAAAATAATAAAAAAAATTATATAAAGTACAATAATTGGACATTGTTATTATATCTATATTATATTTATACAATTAGAACGTCAAGTTAGATAGAAGTAGTAATAATGTAAGTAATTTTTAGATGTTTAATTAATTAATCCAAAAGTATCGGAAGGGGAATAAAATTGATTAAAATATGAGAATTCCCTTTTCGGCGAGTAAATTTTTCAATAGTATAGACAAGGAGAACAAATAGCAAGAGAAGGATAGAAATAGGATAAAAATTCGAGAATCAGCGCCATCTCTAGAGTGCCGCAAATGAAACTCAATATAGACAAGGAGAACGAATAATAAACAAGGATAAAGAGAATAAGAATTGACTATCCGCGCCATCTCTCGAAGAAGAAAGACATTTCTTCGTAGGCTCGATAAAAAAGGATAAGAATTGAAGTTTAGCGCCATCTTTCGAATCCCTTTGAAAAATATCGAGAACGTGTTTCTTAAACCATTTCACAGATGGCGCTTAAAGTCAATTCCCATTCTATCTCTATCCTTCTCTTACTATTTTCTGTCCTTTTTTATGAGTTTCATTTGCGGCACTCTTGAGATGGCGCTGATTCCCGAATTTTTATCCTATCTCTATCTTTCTTTCACTAATTTACTCTCCTTGTCTATACTCGCTCTGTCAAAAGTGAAATACGTGATATTGATCATACATACTTTCATAATTTTCCTCTTATAATGTGTTTTAATTTTCAATACAAAAAATTGTTTATTTTACAATATATCTTTACAATTTCATATTCAGACATATAAAGCGAATATTTTGACGACATTGCAGCGCATTGAGATTGAAACGAATGAAAGTTTAAACCAATAGAGACTGGCAACAAAGAGAGAATCTTAAGGAAGCGTTCGAAAAAAACGAACAAGTTACGAATATCGTTAAAAATCATATCGTTCGAGTCGTGCGCGAACTATAAAAATTCTGAAATTCTGTAAAAAAAAATTCTGTATCTACCTCGCGATCACTTTTTTATTTTTGCACCGTAGAGAGATAATAATCATTACACGCGAACACACGTAGCGTTTATCTTTCAACTATGCGCATAAACAAACGCCGTCCAACGCGTTAAAATTACGAGCTCATATTTCAGCCTATCTATGGATTCCTATGCAACACGTGGAGGATTATTCCAAATCCAAGCCATTAACTATTCTCTTTCGAATAGTTTCTCTTCTTTCTTTTCTTTTTCTTTTCTCTTTTTTTTTTTTTTTTTTGCTTTTGAAATTTTGTTCTTATCGCGCTTAATTTTCACGATTTCAGATTAAAACTGTCGTAAAAAAGGCGAAGATTTTAATAAAATGGAAGAACAGCGCGTTCTTGTGCTCTCGTGACCATCGCCGAAACGAAGCCTTTTCTCTTGCTTCTCCTAAAAAAAAAAAGAAGAGATACTTTTTCTTCATCGCTGTTCCACGATGCGCGTTCTCCGCTCGTCGATTCTTCTCGTTCTCTGCCTGTTTCTCCACGCTTCCGTACAAGAATGGCAGATTCAACACAAGGAGGCCGACGATGAGATTCAGGAACGAATAAAGACGTCCACGTTCACAATTGTTCCACGTAAGTGCACGGGTAAATGATACAACGTTAATTATTTGTCTACGAATTTTTCACTCGTTATATTTTCTTTCATTCCCTTCGAATGGTGGCAGAAACGAAGTGGTGCGGGCCAGGTAACAAAGCGAAAAACTTCGACGATTTGGGATACTTTAACATAACCGACGCCTGCTGCAGGGAGCACGATTTCTGTCCCGAGAGCATCAAAGCTTTCAGAAAAAAATACGATCTGTGGAATGCAAGCATATTCCTCAGGTTCTTTTTTTTCTTTCTCTCTCTTCTTTTTAATTCAATTCGTACATTTTCCCCTATTTTCTTCTTCTTCCTTTTAACTAGACGTTAGATATTTCCTTCAAAAACATCCGACGAATACTTCTTTTTCTCTATGCGCTTTCCTTCATGATCTTCGATTCTTTGAATTAGTTTTCTTCTCTCTTTTTTATCGATGCTTTCCTACGATGAAACGTGGAAAGCAATAACTTCAATTTTTCCCAAGTGTTCGCGCGATGATAAATGATCACGAGTGATCGTTCTCTCGAGTGATTCGTTCCTTGATTCGAAGAATAGATGAGAACAGAGAGGATTACTAGATTATTAGAATCACACGCTTAACAATCTAAGATATCGTTCAGCGATTCACGAACCATCGATGGATTTTCAATGCGTTTTGGAAAGGGTTAAGAAACGAGAAAATTTGTCGAACAGGTCAAAATGTTCCTGTGACAATAAGTTCTACAAGTGTCTGAAGAAATCGACAGAGAAAATCGCTTCCATTATAGGTAAGGTTTACTTCAACGACATATTAAATCCAAAGTGCTTCGAATTCGATCATCCTATCACCGGCTGCAAAACGTACGAGTAAGTGGAAGTGATAAAATTTATAATCGTTTTGAAGTTATTTCAAATATTTCTTAACAATTTTTTTCGTAGAAAGGGACGTTGCATCAAGTATAATTTGGACAAGAAAAAGCCGAAGATTTACCAATGGTTCGATCTTCCCACCTTTTGATTATTGATTAATTATTAATTAAATGCTTGATTAACTCCTTCGATTATTATTTTTCATTCGATTCGATATCGTAACATTTTACTTTGGAAACAAATTTTTCAATCTACCAAATTTGCCCAGTCGATGAAAGTGAAACGAGTTTTTCTATTTAATTAATATGGATGTCTTATTTAAAGAGGTATCAATCTTTTGAAAATTAAGATCAAATGAAAAATTGTATCCTATGAATTTCGAAGAAAGATTTTTCATTTCTTCTTCAAATGTATGTATATATATTTATGTATATAAAATTGAAGAATGTTCTTGTTTATCATAAAATAAATTTAAGAATTATATGCGAGATTCCTAATTTCAATTTATCAATAAACAATCATCCGTTAAATTACACGTAAGTAACGTAATAGATTCGAATTTTCGTCCGTTGAAAAAGAAAAAGGATATCGAGAAATAATAAGAAATGCACGTTTACGCCCGGTATTTATTTTAACATTCAACTGACAACAATATATATATGTACAGTTTTACGTATACGTAATATCAGTGTATATATATTCATTATATTTATATATAATTGTAACATTAGCTACCGTCCCCCACACACCGTCCTTTTATGTCTTATTCGTTATTGCGCAAGCTACATCGAAATTATGGTATTACCTTAGTTTGTTACGATGTGTCATTGATAAAACTCGAGTAACGCGAATCATCGGTGAAATCTTCGCAATACGCTTCGATCTCTTTCCAATAAATACGCGAATCTTTTTTCTTTCTTTTTTTTCTTTCGATTCGCTTAAATCGCGTTTAAATCGCGCCCTAAATATGGATGGAAATGACCTTCTCGTTCGTACGCATTCTGAACCGAATAGGGCACAAAATTAAAAATAGTGATAATAATAATAACAATAATAAACGATAAAAAAGAGATTAAACTTAGAGTCAGAGTTGGTAAGTCAGAGGTATGAAATTATACGAAACTTAACTAATGAATACTATATCGATATTACATTTTTAGCTATCCTCCTGATTAAATACGGGATAATTTCTAGATACGTTATTATTGATACGTTTCATCGATACTCTTTGTTCGCTCCACCGATATGAAATGTATTTTCTTGATCCTCGAACGGATGATATGCGGAAAATCAAAGTAGAAAGTGCGCTGAACAATTCGTTTATTTTTTAAAAAAAATTTTCCTCCCTTAATTATTGTCCATTAATTATTGTCTTATTATTAGGGTGCAAGTGATATTCATTGCATTTATATATATATATATATGCGTTTCAGTTAAATATCATTTATTATTCAGTTCGATAATTAGATAACTAAACTGCGGATTTTTATGTAAATATATATATTTTTCACATTATGAAGATGCGAAGAAGAAATGTTTTTGATATTGTTCATTGATAATTAAAAATTAATCAAAATATCTTTAAATACGAGCAATATCATCGCTTAATTTATCTTAAAATTCGATTAAAAGCGTATTAAAATTAGATAAAAATTGAACCGTTATAATTGCAAAAGTAATGATTTCCGATCAACGAATAAACGATCATTAAAGACGCGAAACCTTATCATTTAAAACACTTTTTGATTCATCTCGATACGACTTCCGATTCCCAAGATATCATCGCGTAAAGGAAAGGATGTTTTTCAATCATTTATCTTAAACTTGACTAAACTCTATTAAAATTAAGAAAAATTCGAATCGCAATATCTTCAAAGATAATTCGCTTCCGGTTAATGAATAAACGATCATTAGAAGCGTAAAACCTTATCATTTAAAACATTTTTTGATTCACTTTGATACGACTTCCGATTCCCGAGATATCATCGTGTAAAGAAGAACGTATTTTTCAATCGTTTATCTTAAACTATTAAAATTAAGGAAACTTTGAATTACTATGACTTCGAAGATAATTTCTTCCGATTTCGACGAATAAACGATCATTAGAAACGAGAAATCTTGCTCTTTAAAACTCTTTTTCGTTTATCTCGATACAATTTCCGGTTGCCAAGATATCATCGTGTAAAGAAGAGGATAATTTTTAATCGTTTACTATCTCATGTTTACTATCTCCGTCCTTGTCACCTACTCGAACCTTTCGCCTCTTCTTGCTAACCTAACCTCCAAACGAGTAATACACGAATCCTGGAAGAATATTTCACGTATTTCCAGACAAAAATATAGATCACTAGCTCGTTTATAATCTCTGCGCTGTGTCAAGCGTAATGAAAACTTTGATTGAGATATCGGGATAAAACGAAAAGTGATTTGAATGACACATATTTTTCTTTGTTTCAGTCGCATAAAGATCCACAGTATAGCCATTTACACTGCATTCGCGTTATAATTTAAATCGTTAACGCACCGTATAAACTTTTGAGTAACCGTTCGAGGCTGAAGAATAATTATGTTACGGGGAAACAAGAAACTTATATTCGAGTGAATTTTATCCGAGATTTGTACGTTTCGCAGTTTGGGAGGGAAACGTTCACGAAACATACATGATATAGAAAGAAACGTTTGTACTATTCATTGCAACGGCGATTCATCATGTTTCACGCGGCAACTCCTTGTCCCGCAAGTTATTGTCTGTTTACAGTTTTTTAAAAGACACTTCAACAATTATTTACAATCGAGCTACTGTATAATACGGATAATTAATATAATATACGAGTACAATTAAATCACTAAATCGATTCAGGAGCAACATAATTAATCCTCGGTGTAAGTGTTATTAAATCGATCTTACAAGGATCTTAACAAGTATTATCAACGATATTTTTCTTTAATAATATATTCATTTCGGTATTAAATCACTCTTATATATAGTTTTATAGTTTAGCACCTTATCGAGAAGAAACAAGAGAAACGATCTACTCGCGAATGTAAATATTTCTCCCCGTGTGAAATTAAACGCGTGTGCGATTCTATTGCGTGACGTTTGCCGAAGACCAAGGATTAATTTTCTTCTCTCTGGATGGTAGAACCTATTTTTCATTCTCTACTATTTTCATGTCCCCTTTTTTCTTCTTTTTTTTTTTTTCTTTTTCTTTTTTAAGCCGTTTCGTTGAATCATCGTCGCGAGATCTTGTGCGAACAACGATTCGATTGTTAAAAAGAGTTTAGAGAGACCATACCCCGTAAAGCGCGTACAAAATAGAGAGATTCGAAGTACAAATAGATACGATTGGAGAGTATCTCGCTAACTGCTCTAACCTCTGCTAAGAAACGATTCCCCTTTTCGAAGGAATAGATTAATTAGATTTCTCTTTTCTCTCTTGTGGAATTACATAATATTCATTTCGCGTTAAATAGATCGCGAAGAATTTACGCATTTATGACATGTTCGAATATACAAAAATCTATAAAATGCATATAATGAGATGAGAGAAAGAGAGAGAAAAATATCTATAAAACAAACTACGTGTTATGACCGTTGAAAGGACGAGACATATCCTTTTTTCTTCCAATTTCATTTCCGTTCAAAGAAACATTTGCATAAATATTCGCCGGTATAGTAAAGTGTTTTGATTTTTTTTCTTCTTTTTTTCTTTTATTTTCAAATTCTTTCAATAATGTAAAATTTCTCCAAAAAATTCTCTTGTTTTCGCGATATGATGTAAAACACGATTATTAAAAAAAAAAAAAAAAAGAAATACAAAGAGGAAGAATATGAACGATGATGAAAAATATCAGAAATCAGAGAAAAAATACGATATTCTCTATTCCTTCGATCGAAGCAACATCCTTCTCATCGATTTTTTTCGTAGGCCTCGGTGAATGTGCAAGAATGTGTAATAGTGCAATCTATCTTTTATACGTCTTATTGTCGAATTATTTAATCGTCTCGATTAAAAATTAATTTTCGATTTCGTCGAATCTCATTATTATTGTCGTACACGACCCCCGACCGAGTCTTAGAAAAAAAAAAATTTCTTATTGTCTGTTATAACAACGTTTATGCAACAAACGTCGAACAAGATCGAGCGTCGTAATTTTTTTTTTTTAATTTTTTTTTTTACCTCTTCCCTCGATATCGATACTTTAGCTTCGTTCGTTCATCGGATTATTTTATTATTACCTCCTCTTCTCGCCCTTACTTTTTCTTCCCTCTCGATTTAGAAAGAAATTCTATAAATTCGACACGTGAGATATGTATATGTATATGTATAGCTAAAGTAATAATTGATATTCGATTTAATAATAAGAGAGCTAGGGATGGGGCTAATTCAACTAACTTCGAATGCATCACACTTGATCACATCGTTTTGCGAAACGAGATCATTGATATGATTCTTGATCGGATTGCTCCTTCTTCTCTCTCTTTTTTTTCTGTTTTTTTTTTTGGATACGTTCTTAAAATCTTACAATCGATCGAATTTTGGCTAGATCTTTGTATAATATTATAATTTCGCGACGATAAGAGCACAATGGAGAATCAATCGGTGTTCTAAAGTAATGATAATAAAAAAAAAAGGAAGAAAAAGATAATAATAAAGCAGAAGATAAAAAAGTGGAATAAAATTCGGGATCGTCCCCATTTTTTTTGTTCTTTTTTTTTTTTTTTCCCTTTACGGACGGCTCCTACATCTAATCTTAGGTTTCTCACATTATTTGCAATTTTTGCTAAGCGGTAAAAGTTTTATTTCGAGTCTAAACTTTAACTTATTAGTTATCCTATTTTATCATGATCGTCTGCAAATCTGTCGTTGCAGCGTTTCAACTCGTCTTTTAAGAATGTAAGGTCTGTAAATGCTAAATTGATGCGCGTTATATGCTATATAGTCTTTGAAATACACGATACATCTCCTAATAAATCATAATTTTTTGATATCGTATATAACTCTTCTTTTCCCCTTCTACTTTCTTCTTCGTATTCTTTAGTATTTAAATTCCTTTCTAACATTATCGCAATGTACAAAAGATAAAATTTCGAGTGCTTTTTCACGCAAAATATTCGTAAAAACGAATCGAATAACGATAAAATATATCTCGACAAACGCATCGGGATGCATCGTATATTCGCAAGCAAAGAAACTGTAAGTTTGGCTTGAAGGTAGAACTCGCAGTTTCTTATTTATTTACTTATTTTTTTTCTTTCTCTTTTTTTTTACGTTTACTTATCCACTTATACTCATTTTTCTCGCAAAAATTTGAAAACGTTTCCGTTTTCTCCAATCGATATTGACGTTCGCGTGTATCGTTAAATGATTCAGAGACTCGAAAAACAGCAGACAGAGAGAGAGAGAGAGAAAAAGATCACGTCTAAAAGATGAAATAAATAATTACCCCCCTGCCTCCCTTCGTAATTCAATTGAAAAAAGCGTGTTCCGTCCTCCTTCCCCTTAAACGAATCTCGTCGCCGTCCTCGTCACAAACATACGCGTAGATCAAATTATACAAACGTCGACGTTTTCGACATTAATTGACACGATGTACCCTTCTAAGATATACGCTCTCTAAAAATAAAGAGTATGTGGCGCTTAAATTGAAACGAAGAACGACGGATACGAGGTCTGGCAACGATCCACCCCAACGATACGAAGTAAAAAAATGCTGTTCCTCGGCCTTACGAACCATTTGAACGCACGTTAATCCAACGCGTGAGAGGACAACCATTCCTAGGTGAGATCCTCGTCGTCGTCGCTGGGGCCGCCGGTCGGGCAACAGAGTCCCTCTGAACCGTCGCTCCTTATGCAGAACAGCAGCGTTTCCGCCGACGTCACCTCGTGGGGCACTATGCCGTGAAATTCTTTCAGATCGGCAGCGGGGAACCACGCTTTCTCGTTATCCTCGATTATCAGTATCCCGAAGAGTCTGAATTGCGAATCGAGAATTAGAGGAAAAGATTCGGGGATGGGTGGAATTTAGGGTAGTTTTGGGGTGAAATCGAGTTTGAGTCGAAAGTTGAATTGAAATAGAAAAATTGTATCGTGGATCTTGCGAAAAAAGAAGAAATTAGAGAAAGTATACATGAATACATATGGTGAGATTTGAGTCTAAAATTAAGAATTGAATGGTAAAGAAGAAAAATTATACGCGCATGTTGTGAAATATAATTGAATCTAAGATTGGAGAATAAGTGAAGAGTAGGCGCCAAAATATTAAAATAGGAAAAGCATACCAGGGATCTCGTGAAAAAAAAGAAATTAGAAAAATTATACATGAATACATATGGTGAGATTTGAGTCTAAAATTAAGAATTGAATGATAAAGAAGAAGTTATTAAAATTATACGTGTATATTGTGAAATGTGGAGTCAAGTTTGGAATCTAAGATTGGAAAGTAAGAGAAAAAGTTGAAGTGCGAAATTACAAAATAACAGAAAAATTATACATCCCGTTTGAATCTCGACGATAGAGACAAAGATTGAAGAACTGTTATAGTAGAAAATGCGAAGTTAAAATTATAAATAGAAAAAAAAGTTAAGGATTCTACCAAAATATACCAAAATTATATTATATCTGGTATTGGAGAATCGTAGTAATTCGACTAATATGATACGAAGATAAAGATAAAAAAGGAAAATTTACCTGCAAATTGCAACGGCGGGAATCCAAAGAACGGAGGCGAGGATAAGGAGACCGATGAGGCCCAAGGCCCAAAGGGGCCACTCGTGTTTCTCCGTGATACCCTTGCTGGCAACCCAAGCTGGATAACCACTCCCATCCACGATGATCTCCACAATCGAGGCAATTAAGATGCTCAGCATAGCCATCGGGCTCAAGTACTTCCAACATATCAGCCAATAAAGGCCTGGACGGTTGCCAGTCATCAGTTCGATGTCATCCGCGAATCTACGAACGAAAGAACGAATTTCGCTCGACCATCCTTCGAAAACGATATCGCAACAAACAATTTAATTTCCTCCATACCTTTTCAAACCGTACACGTAGGACACAGCGATGCATTCGAAGAACGCGATGATCAACAGGGGGAAGTTTCCACTGAAATTGTCGAATAACACGAAGACGTAGCTTCCAGCACCGTGAGCGAAGGCCATCGAGATCACGCAACAAAGCAAGCAAATGCCACCTAAAAAACCAAATTACTATTACTTTGTCCACTTTCGAGACGAATGTTAATAAACCTGTGAGAATTTCTTTGCGCAAGTTCGGGAACAGTTTCATGTCGACGATGCTCGTGACCACCCCTTCCAGCGTGCCGAATTGAGAATCTATTCCCAGGGTGAACAACATGAGGAAGAATAACACGGACCAGAATTGAGCTCCGGGAAATTGATTGATCGCTTCCGTGAATATGATAAACGCCAGGCCAGTCCCCGATGCCGACTATGGGACAAAATCGGCGAAAAATTGGAATTCGATTATAATTATATACGGACGAATGGTATATATAAAACGAGCTCACGTTGTCCAATTCTTTTTCGAGGTCGCATTCGGGTAATTCCGGCATGATCAAGCTGTCCAACGTCCCATTCCCCGTGGTCACGTTCAAAAGTGTGCCAGCCGCTGGTATTTCGTCGGGTATTTTATCCAATTGGCCAAATATGTTGAACAGGGTCGCATTCCTTTCGGTTAGACAGTGCTCGTAGACCATGGTAGCTTTGAAACCTTTTCCAGCGATTAATTACACAAACATTCTCGAAATTATACGCTTGTACGTATATTACCGATTATTTATTCGAGAGGGAGGGAAAGACCAATAATTACCAATAATAGAAAACACAACAATCCCGGCAAACATGGAAGTGAAACAGTTCGTTAAACTGACCATTATCGCGTCTCGATAGCAATTGTTGTTCACAGGATTGTAAGAGGAGAAGGCTATTAAACCGCCAAACGCCAAACCAAGGGAAAAGAATATCTGCGTGCCCGCTTCCAGCCATACCACTGGATCGGTCAACTTCCACCACTTGAACAAAGAAGAAGAAGAAGAAAGAATGATCTTCTTTTTCGAAAAGAAAAGAGGGAGAGAAAGAACGAGTTCGTGGTCAATTAAGGAATCGGATACCTTTGGGGTGAAAAGGTGACGCAGCCCGTCGGACATCCCTGTCAGAGTGACGCCGCGAAAGAAGAATATGATCAAAACGATGTACGGAAATGTGGCGGTCACGTACACGACCTATAAAAAACATTCCAAATTTATAAAGTTGTTGTTGAAAAATGGAAATCTTTCGATTCTCGCACGCGCGATATTCGATAACGACAACGGTCGAACACTTTAAAAGAATACCTTCCCTGATGAAGCGATTCCCTTGATCATGCACATGTACACGAGGATCCAGGCGATCACCAGAGCCAAAGCGATCTTCCAATTGAATATTTCTGGGGTGTTGATGTCCTCGGATATCATCAAAGTTGTCCGATACCAGAAGTATTGCGTGGGACTGCTTATCTGGAGAGACGAGCACTGGTTAATACACCAATGTCCAATGTGCAATCGTCCAAATTGAACCGAGCAAGTTAATTAATTCGAATTTTTCGATCCTACCACACACTCCGATTCGGGTGCGTACGATCCGTTTTGGAAATACACGTTGGGGCACTCGGCCCACGGTAGCTTCGATTGAAAACTCTGGAAAATAATTTTTGATAATTTCCATCAATACAGAGAACTCACTCTTTCATCTCTTTTACTATTTATTTTCTTACAACATTTATCTCTAATAATTTTCCTTCAACATCGTAACATTGCTTTATTACTACAAAACTTGCCAAGGAAAAAGAAAAGAAGTACGATAATACTCACTTGAACGAAGTAAAATAGGCACCAAGCGATAATAGTGTTGTAATACAGAGCTACGTTGAAAGATACTACAGCACTGCTCACACCTATACCACCCATGTACGGAGAAACCTGTGTTAGAAAACAACGGATGTGATCGCTTGGACGAAGAATCCTATTTCGACGGATTGCGTTGTACATTGTGCATCGTGCGACAATCACCTGATTCCACACACCGATAGCTCCCTTCCGTAATCTCTGGCCAATCGCCAATTCCAGATAGAATATGGGGATGCCCTCGATGGCCAGCATTACGAAGTATGGGATCAAAAATGCTCCTGTTAGGGGGAAAGAAGAATATTCACAGAGGCTGAGAGAAAATTAAGAATAAACAGGTTTCCAAGTTTCGAGAAGTACAAGAGGGAGAAACCCACCTCCGCCGTTCTTTTGAGCGAGATAAGGGAATCTCCACACGTTTCCAAGACCAACGGCGTATCCGACTGTTGCTAGTAGAAAAGTAAGCTTACTATCCCAATTTTCTCTTTCGTCTTCGCCCGCTTCCGGCCGGAAAATCGCTTTTCCCTCGTTGCTCCCGAGCTTACTACCCCCACCCTCGTTCCCCGCTTTGTTCTGCAATTAAATATTCGACACAAAAATTACTCGTTTCATGTTGCAATATTTTATATATAAATATATATTTATATATCGACGTTATTACCTTCATGTTAGGACTGGAGTCCTCAAAGGCTGCGTTCGTGGCCCCATAATTGGCAGTGGTGTTAGTCTTTCTATTGTCCACCACTAATCTACCTCTCATTTCCTTCATTTCAAGTTTGTCCACACTTTTCTGGGGCTTTAAGTCGCGCGAGCTTTGCCGGCGGACGAGATGTGCCGTGTTCGCCATTCTTTCTTTCTTTCTTTCGCTCTGTTGCGCGACCACGGTTTCCTTCCTCCCTTTCTTTCTCTCTTTCTTTCTTTCCTTCTTTTTTTTTTCGAAAGATCAAACGGAAATACCACGCGCGCCTATGGACTCCATCCTGTTAGAAGTGAAAAAATCTTGGTTACGTAATCGTTAATTGCTCGAAGAGAATGTGTTAAATAATAAATATTTAAAAAAAAAAAAAAACAGAGTTGAAGCATGGGAATGAGGAAATTTCTCTTTTAACGAGAACTGAAGAGTTTGGAAAAATATAGAATTGGATGATATCATTAATAATTATCTACGCGATTTAAAATTAAACTTTGGATTTTTATTCAATTAATTTTAAATTTGATTGATAATTAATTGGCAATTTAATCTCGGCCGTAATAAAGCATAACGTTCCAATTTTGAAATTTTATTTAATTAATAATAAATTCAATCGATGATTGATATTTAATTTTTGCACAACGAAGGAGCGATATATTTTATTTATAAGCTCGATAACAATATCGAGATTACATTTTTAAATTCCCCGAAAAGTTTCTATTCTGATGCATTATTATCAAGGATCGTTCAAAAAAGAAGAATCAGAAGTAGATATTTTTATAAACGTTCGTATCATTTGATTCACAATTTCATTGAGCACGAGCTTTTTGAAATCACGTTTGCATACGCTCCACAAATTCCGTACACGCGTTACACTCGAAATTTCTATTTATCTTGTTCACAGTTCTTCGAACAAAACGATTGTTTTTTGAAAATTTATTACTTTCAATATATATTTAACAACAATTCCTTTATCTTTATAATATCTCAAAATCTTTTCGCACAAAATATAAAGTTCTTTCTTTTCAAAGATATAAATAAATTTCGACGAATTTGTCGCGAAATTCGTGTTGTTACATAACACCGAATATAAAAATTCGAAAGGAATCGAGGTAAACAACGTATAATAAAAACGACGTGTAGACACGCAATTCTCCCTTAATTAAACAGTCATTTCAAGAGGAAAATACTCGACGAGAAATGTCTTTGCGATTCTTTTCCAAAGAATCTAGTAGTACACATCGTTTTTTATCGTCGATGAGCAGGAGAGAAAGATGTTTGCCTTTCCGCTTTACCATGGCCCTGACCTCGTATACAAGGGATCTTGACAGTCAATTACCAGTCTCTAAATATTCAACGAGTGTAATTGCTCACGGAGAATTGCTTCTTCGTTTAAGATGTTTACCCACCCATCGATTTTATCGACGATCGAGTATCGTCATCACATTTTGTCCGAATTTTACACGAATAAAAATATATGGAGCGAGGACACGTTGTGGAAAAACATCCTTTCACCATTCTATTTATCGATTTCCGAATAAATATCCGGATAAAAACATCCTCCCACCCCAAATAAGATATTCTAATAACATATTGGGCGGCAATTTTACACGAGTGCACATGCACTATAATATATCGTTCCCATTGACGTCACGGATCAAGTGACATTTTTCGTCCCACGTTCGTGAATGAAAATGATAATCCACGTAATGAATAATCTTTCGAATAAACGATCCACCATTTTACCCGATACAAACATTTATTAAATCAAGAAAATCCCCTTCCGCACGAAGATACGAAGAGAAACGCACGATACCCGATTTCCTCTCACTCTTTTGTTGATTTTTTTCCCCTTTTTTTCTCCTTTTTTTTGAAACTTTTGTTTTTTCAAAGATTTTCGATTCTCACGCGGCAATATTGGACATAATTCGCGCGACGCGCGAATGTATTTATCGTGAAATTATTCTGGGGAGGCGGGGCAGGGGGGCGGGGGTGAAAAAATTGTGCCGTCCGGTAATAACGTTTCGAATTCGCCACTAACCTGTTGGGGTGAAAGAAAGAAAAGCGCGAGGGCCTCCTTATGGCTCGAGGAGCAGTTAGCTACTGTGGCACCCTCTACTGCGATGGTAACTTTTGAAATCACGATATCCAACGGAATCAATAGCGGGCGCCGGCGCCCCAATGCCTCCGTGTCCTACAGACCGGAATATGCGTGGACCCTTTTTTGCCCGAGAGATTGGTCGATGATGATCGGTGAACCGATCGCAACAAGGCGAAATAACCGTTGCTCGTTTCATGACCAATGCTCGCCGCCACTCAAACAGGTGAATTGCGCGGGATCTTGATTAATATTGATAATTCAAATAGTCGAAGATTGAAATATTTATGAAAAAGAGTGGAAATATCGTTTGGAAATAATTATATTAAATTCAATGATGATTTATGATAGATTTTGTATATATATATATTTATATGTATATTAGGTTTATCGAATAGAATTGTATCCGCGTGTGTGCAATCGGAAATTCGGATTGAAGATTAAGCAGAAGCGTTTGACCTTTGCGAAAAGAGAATCGATAACGAGTAACACGTATTTTTATATTCTATGTACGATAGAAAGTGTCGAAATGTGACACGTGTGTTAAAAAAGAAAAAGAAAATTACTATCGACATTCTTCACTTAAAGGTGTCGAAAGGAATTATGCTTTAGTAAGTGGTTGTTCCCTTCGATTACTAGCTGTTCGTGTTATGGATAAATAATGCGAAAAGGATGAATCTCGGTGACAGTAATGCGATCAAAATTAATATCGTTTCGAGCCAACGCTCGTTTCGATTAAACAATACAGTTTTCGTTTAATATTTAATATTTGTTTTGTCAATGTTGGGAAAAATTTAAACGATTCATTCTATTTAACTTTTCTTTTATTATTACAGAATATTTCTTTTATTTCTATAGAATGGATTTAAATACACGTGTATTACATTCATATGAACACGATGAATGGAACGAATAGTTATTCAAGTTTTAGATTAGAATTTAAGTTTCATTACAATAGTGGCTATTTTAGAAATTATTGATTACAACATCAGGAATGCCGTAATATCTTTTCTTTTATCGTCACTTGCAGAAATTACAGACAAAAAAGACTTATTCGCTGTTTCAGTAGATAAACTCGCCATTAATCGGCCAACTTGAATATGCTACCTAATATGCGTGTCAGTGTATACGATGATTTAAACTACTTGTATCTATCTATTTTCTCGTAAACTAAGTATAATAAAAAAGTAATAATTATTAATGCAATTATAAAAATGCATAAAATAAAATAATATTTATTATATAAATATTATAAAATGAATTCGATAGATTTATGGTTTTAAGTATTATTGGAATTTTATTGGAAAGAGGAAAATAAAGAAGATAGTACAAATGGAAATATTTATTTCATTTATGTACAAAATATTGCAATCTGGAAATATTTGCTTATAAAAATTGATGAATTGAAATGTAATAAAAAAAAAACTTTTAATGAACGGATTCTTTTATTAGAAATTGTGTGAAATAGAGTATTCCTGGAATAAATAATGCAAATTAACGAGGAAATTGCTAATTAATTAAAATGCAAATTAGAAATGGATACTTACGTTCGATCCGCGGTTTTTTAAACCGATCCTCGACAAAAGATTTTGTTAAATTTTCTACCGTTTCTTCATCTTTATAATTGAATTGTTTTACGTTTTTATTGATCAGCAAGTATCTAAGAATTTTACGAGTTAAAAAAGATTTTTCAATAGATAAAATCTATAAAGTGTTTCCAATTAAAGGATACAATTCGTGGTAGTAATTGAAAGCTTCGATAGCCCATTGTAAAAGTAAATTTAGTCTTGGTCTATAAGGTGTACCATTGATTAATTCTTTCATCGTTTCTTCATCTAATGAAATTTTACTTCTTGTTTCTTCCAAATTGTTTAAACGATTTTTTAGATCCTAAAGTAATATTTTCCTTGATAATTTTATTGAATAATTAATTTTTAATTTTATCATAATTTTGTATACATACTATAAATCTACTATAAATAAAATTGATTTTTTTTTACATGTAAAATTTTTTCATTACATTTACGAACATTATTCATAAATTTTATAATTAATAAAAGAGGAGAAATATTATATAATTATATAATTAATATATTAATTAATTATTAACGAACAGCATATGAATAAAAAATTAAAATTATAATTCTATTTACTTGATTAATGTTATTAAATCGTGTCAAAATATCTAAGAGCAGTTCAAGTTCACTGTCGATTCCCATAAGAATTTTAAAAATCAATCTTTCACGTAATTCATCTATTTTACAGAGTTCTGCATCATCGACTTCGTTGCTGTAACAAAATGACATCTAACGATAGATTAATGAAACTTAACGACAATGTAGCTCTGAAACATACATTAAGTTTCTGCTCTACACAATACATTTGAACCAGTGATAAAAAAATTATAGTAGTAAATAGAAAAATAAGGAAGTTAACGTTACCTTATGACGAGTCGGAGTTGCTCTGATTGATTCTTTAATCCGTGTAAAGGCCGTTTGGCTTCTTCGGACAATTGATTCCATTTGCAACTTACTTTCTCTAACTGTGAGAAATAATTTATCAAACATTTGTGTAGTTCCTTTGCCATGTCGTCTATAGGTTAGTGTACAACTTATAAGTCGTATAGAACATTTTCTGCTACAAGAAATAGAGAGCGCTGATCAATGCAAATATTATCAACTCGAGAAAAAATTTTTATTAAAATCTTAATATATTTACATATAAATATAATATTGTTATACAAATAGATTATTAAAATTAGCTAAAATTTTTGTTTTTGTGATATTATAATTATCTACATTTTTATAAATTCTTATTTATACGAATAAAAATTTTTCTATTTTTAATTATTATCCAATATGCAAATTTAACATTTCATAAATGTTTTACTATAAATGAATAGAAGATGAAATATTTTTATCTATAACTTGTAACGGATAATTTTTTACTATTATAAATAATGAATCTATATAACTCGTTTTTTAATTGAAATTTTATCGAGTAATATATTGTATTGTTGCATTGAAAAGAAGAATTTTAAAATCTAAATATAGTGACAATATATATATAAATACCTGAATTCATATCATTTAGATTTATTTATTTGCGTGAAAAACAATTCTGATTTCTGGCATTGATAATTCAGTTTATTACTATTACTATTGATGAGCTGAAATTACTTTCATAAACTTTGTAAAACTAATCTTTCATATAATCCATTCATTTATTCAAATGCAAAACTACGCAGAAAAAAAATGAAATCCATTTCCCAATTTAAGTGTGGTTAAAATTATGCAAAATAATGCAACCATTGATTCGAAATATATATCATAACATTATTAATATCGAACCAATTAGAAAAATATGTAAAATAAATTAAAGAATAATTTAATTATAATTTTTTTTAATTAATTTTAATTTATAAGTATTGCATAAACAATATAGTTAGTTTATTGTTTGTCTTAATCTAAAAAATTTCTTTGATTACAGAAATATAACTTTTTTATTTTTTAAAAAAAGAATTAATCTTTAAAATTACTAAGTCTTGAAAAGAATATTTTAAAAAAGTACAAGTCAACGCAAATTAAAAATTGTTCCTTAAAACCTTTTTAATTTTTAACACTTTGAAGTTTGAAAATGATAAAAACATAATTTTAAAAATTAATTGTTACGAAATTTACAAAATTGTTTTTTTTATCGAATGAATTATTTTAATAGAAATATTATATATTAAATATAAAATAAAAACTAAAATATTATGTATTAGATATAAAATAATTAAGTTTTAGGTTTTCTAATTATTCAAGTCATTATAAAATCATTGGAATACTTTTAATACTTTGCATTGTCTCTGAAAATGAATATCGAAACTCATTTAAATTAATTCGTAATTAATCCTAGTCTTAATTCATAATTAATTTTAAATCTTAATTTCAAGAGTTTCAAATATATTACATATATAAAATATTTTAAGAAATTATCTTTATATATAAAACATACTTTAACATTTTACCAAATTTTAAAACACGTATGATTCAACGATTTTCTTTATGCGACATGACTCATGTATTGAACGGTTTGAAAGAAAAAAATTGATTTTCAAATGTTTTAATAAAATGACAATAATTATAATGCCAATGACAAATGCCAGATTCAATAAGATGTTACAATATTACAATAAAGAATATAAAATATTAATATTCCTGTTTTAAATATTCAAAATTATATAAAATATCTTGTTATATTTCTAATTTCTATTTTTTAATCTAAATTGAGACAAAAAATAATAATAAAAAACGATTTTATCAACTTATTTTTTAACGTTACTTTAATAAAATTTTATTAATTTCTAGAAACTTAAATAAAGTGAAAGGGTTTTGCTACTGACGTAGACGGTCCTGGTTTGATTTTCTCGTGCCATTCCGCTTTCACAGGGGAGACTGACGAAGATACCCGAACGAACTTTCGACTAAGCGGCACGATGCGCACGCATCCGACAGTATCCCTTGCGCGTTCGGTGGGGCTCGGTAATGGTCGGAGAGTATTTGGCCGGTTCGTTCTGTCGAGCCGACAGCGAGCACAGTAGATTGTCGACTGACAACCCTTTCGCGTGCGAACATGTCTCGCCGCGGTTGAACAAGAATTTCCTTTTTTTTTCTTCATCGTTTTTTTTTACCCTACATCTGTCTCGATTTAAACGTTAATATAAACAGTGCCAAAAAAACTAAAGCACATCGTATAGAACGTCTCGCACCTGCCGATACGTATCGACGTTTCGTGGTTAGCAGTGTGTGACACGTCGAGCCGTGTCTATTGTCTCACTCTCTTTCCACATATATATATATATTTCCCCAACCCTCTCTGTCTCTTTTACCTTTTTCTCTGTTCGTGATTACTCGGAAAAACATGGATGAGGCCAATGGAAAAATGCGAAGCAAACACGAGGACGTTGATGCTGCGTCCCTCAGTGCTGACATCCTGAACCCCTTCGTACATCGTCTCGAGCTCGACACAACCTACGACAAGCTCAAGGTCAGTAGTTCTGCGAATCTTCCTGCACGCGGAAATATCCTTCGGGATCGATGTTCACGCGTAAGACTCGAATGTTTTGAGAATTATTGAGGGCGGGGCGGAGAATTTATGACCGTTGCAACAACGGCTATTTCGCTTTTCGGCCACATCATGCCATACGCCAGTCTTTAAAAAAACGAACTTGAATGTACGATTTATTCATAAAAATAGAATAATTTTTCCCGGTGTGATAAAATTTACTTTAATTACTGTGCATTAGCGATTGTGTTCGTTTCAATGTATTTTTTATTTTTGAAATATTGCAATGTGAATACTTACGTAAAATTCGAATCGCTGTAATGTAAAGATCGGTTTTCCGACTCGAAGCGGAATTCGACGATTGAATCGTCTGTTTTCATATGGAACGCATCGCGGCATTCGTTTCCTATTTTCGCATTTTAACATTTTAACAGGATAACGAGATATTGTAAATATGAAATATTCGGTGAATTTGTATAATTTAAATTATACAATTCGTGTTGTTAATCAATCTTTTTAAACGTTCGATAAAAAATTTTCATTTATTTAAATTCCATAAATTTGTTTTATTTAAATATTATCTAAATTAAATTCAATTTTTTTAATTGATTCGAGAAAAAAAATGAAATATTAATTTTTATTGATTTTCTATTTTGTAAAATATAGATGATTATGTTCGAAAAATTGAAATAAGTATAACAAATTAAATTGATGAACTTTTTCTTTATAATAGGAAATACTTGTTGAAAATTGTTTAAAATGTTTCCCATCTATATGTAGACAGTTTTGACACCTTGACATTATCGAATTATCGATATTTTGGGGGTGTTCCTGTCATTTCAAGTGACACAGCTTCGCTACAGATGTAATAGAATTTTTCAATTTAAAACATACTACGTTTCATCTAAACTAGCTTACAAGCTATTGAATTTCTTCCACTACAAATAAGTCCGGTAAAACAAAACTAGATTATTGTGAGAAATTGTTACACTTACAAAATCGATACCAAACACGTAATAAAACACCAGAGAAAAATATTTATATTGTATCATGTGGATGCATTGCACGATTTATCGCATGGTTCCTTAATGATTAATCGGTGATTTCATCAATATCGTTTGGCAGGTGACACGATCGATAGTTTGCACGATTAATCGATATACATTTGACGGTGACATTAAAATATTTTTATCGATGTCTGGTGACGAAAAATCGCGAGATCATTACTAAATCTTGTCTGGTATAATATATTTATTTATTTTCGTAAAATATAATCTATATCATTGATGTAATTATTAATTACTATATAACTTGTATAAACTATATAGAAACTATATAGAAAAATAAATATAAATAACAATGAGTGTCTTCAAATTTTATTAACAAAACGAATGATTAATAAAACAAAATATGACGTAACCATTCTAGATCGATCCGTAATTTAAAAATATCAAAAGAGAATTCAATCCAAATCATTATGAATAAATTTTTATTTTGAATATCAAAATTGTTTTAAATCAATATCAAAAGTTTTCGTTTCATTGATAAAAATATTTAAAAACTCGATTATTATCTCGTCAATATTTTTATTTATAAATTGAAAAAGAGCGATTGAAACTTTCCATCTGAAATTTTATCGTGTCTAACAACGAGAAGTCGTAAAAATTCGTCCGTCTATGCGCTCTAATTGGCACGCACGTGCATTATCCTACTCATCATTCGTGCGGGCGCATAACTTAAACGCGTCACGAGATATATTTTTTTTTTTTTTAAATAAAAGAGCCTCGGAAAGCGTTACTGCAATATTTAATACGCGCATCACCGCTTCTGCATAGTCACACGTAATATCACGCGATCGTCAGAGATAAAACAAGTTAAAAGATCGCCGTCCTCTTTTTTTCCCCGACTCTGTTTCAGTTTCAAACTCTCATATGCGTGATTATACGCTTTTCAACATCATGCGCGTTTCAAAACGACAATGTGCAAAGTTACTTTTTAGATTTTTTTCTCTTTTTTTCTTTTCTCTTTTCTTATCTCTCTGAACAAATGGACGAAAAAGAACGTGTAAGAAGCTGATTGAATTTTAAAAAGTTGGTCCATTTTTTTATACGGTGAAAATAAGTTCGTAGGAAAAAAGATTAAAATTGGAAGATTGAATTTGTTTAGCAGTTTGTCTCTTAAATCTTATTTCACTTCCAATTAACGAGATGGTTCTGTTCGGTATTTATAAAAGAGTTGAGCGTTATTCAAGTTGTTTCCAATAAATATTTATCGAAGATAATTATAATCTAAATAAATTTTCACTGTTTCTTTTTGAATAAATATTTATTATTCGAATAATAATAACGGACGAATTTGTTTCCAGTAATTTTGCACGAGTATTTTTATGGGGATATTTACGAAGCAAGTCACACTTGTGTATTTGCCTCATAAGTGTGATATTCTTTATCTATCTAAATATGCTCTTCTATATCAGAAAAAATTCACATTAATACAAATTCATTAAAAATTACTGCGTCGTTTATCGCAATTACTTGCAAATTGTGAAAATGCAAGTAATGCAAATTTCAATAAGAAAATTTATAAATCAAAAAAATAACGTAAACATTTGATTAATTGAATTAAAAAAAAATCACATTATTGCATGTGAATATTTTTCTTGCTTTTCATATACAAATAATTATATTGAAAATTGCGACGAATGGAAAAAATAAATGATTTGAAATCCGAGTGAATGATAACGAAAAATTAATACTTTGAATAGAAAATTCTCGAAATAAATAATATACACAGAAATATGCTTTTTTTCTCAAATTGTGAAGTAATATTCATCTGTGTAAACTGTGAGTTTGTACATGCAGAAGTAAAAGGATCATTAACGTCGTTTCCTAAATATAAGTCACATTTAAAACACAAAGGCACAATTCTCCAAGAATATACGTGGAGATTATATGAAAACGAAACGATGTTTACATCGAAAAAAAAAAAACTTGCCTAAATTTTCCTTTAGAAAAGAATATGTCGCGAATGTTAAAAGAAAATGCAAATAAATAATCATCATAAAAACAATTCAAATATAACAAGAAGATACGTTAGTTGTAAGATAATCGATATTTTCGATTTTTTTTTTTAAACTTCGAGAATTAAAAAACGTAAAAAAAAAATAATAATAATAATGATAATAATAATTTCTACGATAAATAGAACATCATCCTGAGAAAATGAATAAATTTGCATAACAGTTTCACAAGTAAAAATAGAATAGAGAATTGCGTGAAATACAATTGCATTTTAAACATAAATGTATCGCAGTTAATATGATCGGAGAAATGTTTCATCGATCCCATTCACATCGATTAGATATTCTTTTATTCAATCGACTATCAACAATTTTATCGTGATTCAAAGTAAAATAATTTCAATATTAAATCGATGATATGATTTCTATTATTTTTATTCGTCATTTGTTATACGAGTGCCTCATAGGATTAATTAAAAGTAACGATGTTTATATAAATAGACAATTTGTGTCACATGACGAAATATCAATCCAGAATTACTGTTATTAAAATCTTATTTTAACCGTACACAGAGATGACAAATCGATCGGTAGATTTCTATCGATCAATATTATCTATATGCTATATCATATTCTTTCACAAATTCGTACTTTCCGTATTTTATAACAGAGAATTATCCAGAATTTTCTTTTTACTTTTTTTCTTTTTTTAATACCGCACTTATGTACAGTTTCCACAAATTTATAATACTTTATGATAAATTACGTTATTAAGTTTTCGTATATAAATTACGATTTTCTCCAAATGAAATTATTACTAAAGAAAGATTTGTAAATTACTTATGTTCGCATTCTCTCGCATTCTCGTATACATCATCCTGACAGTTGTTCGAAATAACACTTTTGAAAATGCAATTTAGATAAATATTTTAACAGTATTAATTTTTTTGATCTTACATGATGTATCTATCATCGCTATCGCTTATTATTGGAGGAAATTTCATCGTAGATTTCTAATGAAAGGATCGTTTGTCTTGTACATAATGTAATAACACGTTAGATATAACAGACTGTGAATAATGAACAAACGTTACATTATCAAACGTAAAAAAATTTTACTCGATATTTTCTAAATTATTACTCGAAAAATTAGATTCTTTGCAAGATTAAATGAAAAAAATATAATTTATTTCTACCAATAACTAGATATAACATCGTGTTTATTTTGTTTATATCTCATTGATACAATTTAGCTCATGTTCCGTAATGTTATTATTATATAACATCCGTATCGTAATATAAATTTTTACACAACGTTTTATAATATAGTTTATAATATAATAATACATTTTATTACATCTGTTACTTTATACTATTAAATATGAATGAATCTTTATATATATATATATATTTGTTTCCTATTTTTAAATAATTAAAAAAATTTAATTTTTAAATAAACTCGACCTTCTTTCTCTTTGACAAAACTATGCAATTTCACGTAATTTCGCAATTTCATAGTCGGATACGTTCCAGATCGATAAATCTTTTAATTGCCAATTTCCCTACCATTTGTCCCAATAATTAATCTATTTTTCCCCCTTTTTTTTTTGAACGACGAATCGAAATGTATTTTTTTGCAAAAACAAAAAAAAGTATATATAATATAAAATCTTGGCACGTTCTTGGCACCAATTTGATTTTCCTTCAAATGGTATTGGTGTTCGCAATTCCAATCGCAAATCGAACTTTCTCCATTTGAACCGGACATACCGGATCCGATACGATTTACAGTGGACAATGCATTGTCCAAGAAATTACAATATTCTTGCACTATAATCGAATTATACACAAAAACCAAGCGATATTTCGATTATTTCACAGATTATTGTGTAACAGGAATTCGACATTAAAAAAAAAATAATATTGCGATATTGCCTATTTTGCAATACGAGTTTCCTCCCTCCCCCCCTCCCCTTTCGCGCATTAAATAATAAAAGATTCTTGATTATCGCAATCGAGAAGTGACATTTCTTTAAAATAGCTTTTCCACGTGATATCCATACACCCGTACATTTGTTTTCTATTTACTTGTAATTAAATATTATGACAAACCGATATTATCTTTAAAGGTTTCCAAACAACTTTTGACATTATAAAAACTTGCAACGTTAAAATCGTTGTAGTAAAAACTTTGTAATAAAATCTTACGTAAAATAACAATAAAATTTGAGCTCGAAATTTTTGTTACGCGATTATTATAAGTTATAAAATATAAAAATAGAAAAAGTGAAAAGAGTAAAGTTTTTAATTGCGATTGATAAACATTTTTTATATAGAAATATTTTTAACTAAAAGATTTGCAGATTGCATATTTCTAGTGACGAAAATAATAATTTTTTTTTCTTTATTGAAAAGAGTGTAAATAAAATAATTTTTATCGAGAACGAGTCTTTATAATAGAATCAGACTATAATAGCTAGGAAATATCTAGGTAACACGTATCCAAGCAGTATTGAATTTTGAAGCCTCTAATCGTTCTTTCGTCGTTGGAAAGAAAATCTCTTTAACTATGACAAGAAACTCTGACGACGGCATATTGGATCGTATAATATTTTTGTGCTATTTATACTCGTTTCTTTATTACAGCTTTTTTTCAAATGAAAAATTAGCACAGCGTGCGTTTATTAGATATATAAATTATGATAAATTATGAAATTTTATCGTTCGATGAAAAACGGATGATAAATTAATACTCTTTTAAAAATAATTTAATTTATACGTTACAGACTGTGATTCAATTTTAAAATAATTAAATACTTTTACAATTTTAATTAGAAATATTATTTCTATTATTTGAATCTGTAATAAATTAAATGAAAGATTCGTGTTGATATCTAATATTTTTTTTATATTGATAAAAATAAATATACTTATCCATTCTTCTCTCAACAAAATTCCTCGATGTTTAAGTTTCAAATTAGTATTTACGAACGCTGTTTTACGAATAAATTTATCCAACTCGAAAATTCTGATTTTAATGAAAGTGTACATAGAATATAATTTTCTTGTTTACGAGAAATCTCTTCCAAGGAGTGAAATCAATCTGAAAGCAAATATTGTTCAAATATTTTTCAATACAATTTTTTAATACAATTTCATTACAAGTACAATTTTGAAAAATTTTTGCTACACCAGACCGCTAAATTCTAAACATTTTCTAATTTAAAAATTTTATCAAAATTTACGTTTCGTTACGCATTTTTATTTCACCGTTACAAAATTTATCAAAAAAATTTTTTTACTTCAATAAAAATTCAAATTGAAATCGTTTGAGCATCGATCTCGATTCCTTTAAAACATTTCTATTTCTAAAAAAAAAGAAGCGTACCATCGCGCTTTGAAAAAAATCACAATCATTTCGTTGAAGAATAACAAAAACCCGAATCACTGGTTGAATCAAGAAGAGAAAACGCGTAAAATTGACATTTAATAAAATAAGCAAGGACCGCTGATGATTATTTATCGATGTAACTCGACGCCATTTAATATCCATCCATAATTTTCCTTAATTCCGTGAATTTTTTAATCAAATAATTAATCGAACGAGAAAGAGATGGATAAATAAATCTTCTCGCTCGATTATTATTATTTTTCCTCGTCATTTCTATCCAGTCGTTAAAAAGTATTAACCGAGTTTAAAAATTGTTGTTGAAACAAGTGGTAAGTAATTATTAAATTCAAATACGAAACGAGTAATAAAAATATCGCGGTTAACTTCTCGGTGCTGTTGCTTTTCACCTTTTACTTTCGCGTCGTTTACTTTTTTCTTTTTCTTTTTCTTTTTCTTTTCTTTTCTCGGTCAAAAGGATATGGAAGGCAGTTTGCTACGTTGCGTTGGCAAATTTGCGACGGTAGGCGTAAAAAAAGAAAAAGAAAAAGAAAAAAAAACGCGCCAATTCTGGTGACATGAAGTAAATGAGCGACGCGAAACGGATGGAAAAACAATTCTCGTCAATTTTCACTGGTAGAAGAGCAAGTCTTTCGCTTGAACGAAATGTGGGTCATAAGTAGGTAGAGAGCCTACTCCGTCGAACGTATTCTCTACAAAGAGCGAAAAAAAAAAAAAGAGGCGGAGAAACAATCCTGGAATTTTTTTCCTTTCTTTTCTTTCTCTCTCTTTTTTCTTTAAAAATTCAAAAATTACACCAAGAATTATTCGTGCACCCGCGAGATATTTCTTTTAAAATGTCGATACGATTGGAAAATATTTCTGAAGAAAGTTATCCAGTTATTTCGATACTGAATATCTGTATCAAAATAATATAAAATTTTTAATCGTGCGAAACGATACATTTCATCTTCTGCGAAAACGATCGCTCTCTCGAGATAATTGTCTTAATCAATGAAACGAAATTGCATATTAAAAAACTTGAGATTACGTGTTAAAAATTTGAGTAAACACTAATAAGAAAAAACAAGCGTTAAATCGAGAAAATTTTATCGCTTAAAAATTGAACTTTTAGTTGCAACTTAATTTAATCTTATTTAATCGACTTTGATGTTGACATTCGTTCGCAAACTGTTAAACAAGTATGTGTACGTCTAATATACAACCCAACAACTTGGAAAATAACATAACTAAAAGATAGAGGCGAGGCGAGGGCATTAATCACGATAAAAAGATCTCGTATTTCCGTCAACGTAAGAAATTAAATAGCTTCTCACAAATTTCTCACAATATTCTTTTTTCCTTTTCGTCTCCGATATGTGCACGTCTCGAAATTCTCGCTTTCGTATCACGTGTATCTTTTCTCTTCTCCTGAAGAGCCTTGACACAGTTTCTGTCCGTCAACCCAAATAATAAAGCCACGAGTTCGTTAATTCATGATCGTAATGCTGTTAGATTAAACCCGTGACTCGTTCACGGATACAGAACGCACGACACGTATCATTGAGGATACCTGAATGAACGACCTTGTAGATTTCGCACAGATACCGTGCACGACATTGAAACAGTTCATTGGAAGTTACCGAGCGAAAGCTTATGTACGTTGGAAGTTTCTCTTGAATGTTAATTGTCGGCTTTAAAACGTACGACGGCCGTCGTGCGGCTTAATAAACATCCTTTCGATGTTTGGATATCCGCTCGATCGAATTTGTAAAAACTCATGGCTAGTGCAATTGTGTCGAAAAAAATTTTTTTTATTTAAAAATTACAAACACACGTATCTGATTATCTTTAAATCAACGTTACATTGGGAATATACGTATATATATTTAAGATGCGGTAAAGTAAAAAAAAAATATCACCTATTAAATATTATCTATTACGAATCATTGTAAATATTTAATTAACGTTCATATTTGTCCTCATTATCATTATCTTCATCTTCATTCATTGTAAATATGAAATATATATATTATAAGAATATCAATTTGTTTTTATATGCCTTAAATGACAAAAATTATTATTTTTCTTCGAAAATATAATTGTTTAAATATATTATTTCTTGTTATATCCTTGAATTGACGATATTCGAGAGATTGTATAACCCCTCGAAACCAATAATGGCGACTGTATTACATATAAAAAGATAAAGATCAGTTTCTTTTTTTATCAGATAATTTTATTTTAAGATATTGTATTCTTTATCAAAAATAAACACTTCAGGAATTATTTAAGAGAAGAAATTAGATTATAAATTTTTTCTTATATGTACACACACATTGTATTTGTTAATAAGAATTAGTTAATGAGCACGTTATAAAGCACAAAGTAGATAAATAGTTTCTAACAATAAAACTTGAAGATTTATCGCATTTAATAATGGCACACTGTCTAAATACAATGATTAAAGTTTATTGTTTGCTTTCTCTCGTAAAACTGACTTTTACTTCGCAAGTTGATTCTCAAAGATAAAAACAAAAAAGGAAAAAATGTAAAAAT
Organism: Apis cerana; assembly: GCF_029169275.1. Taxonomy (NCBI): domain Eukaryota; kingdom Metazoa; phylum Arthropoda; class Insecta; order Hymenoptera; family Apidae; genus Apis; species Apis cerana. The sequence goes on along the minus strand of NC_083858.1, from coordinate 11,761,286 downwards.
GAAATATTTTCGAGTTGGGCAAAATAATGTTTACTCGTAAAAAGATTCATCGATATTTTTACGTTAAAAATCGTCCATCTTGTCCACCAAGAGAAAAATAGGACGAAAAACGCAGTATGAAAATTGCTATCGGGTTAATTTCACTCGATTTTTCGTGCATAATAGTGCAACGTGGCGAGGAATAGCGAAAGCTTCGATCGTAAATTACTTTTAATTAAAAACGCGATTGTATTCGTGGAAGATTTAGGAAAGAAAAGTTATTCGACGAAATTTGTTATTTTGAAAATTGCAAGTTGTATCGATTCTCCAACATGAATTTTTTTTTTTTCATTAAAAATAATGAAAAGTGTCGTTCTAAAAAAATTTAGAAGTTAAAAAAAAATGGTTACGCAAAATTACACGAAAGATAACGTGATTTAAGAATTGCTCGGATGTAACCTCATTGTTTAAAATCACACATGATATATACATTATGCATGAAGATATTTAAGAGCTGGTTGGAAATTAAAAGAAGAGACGAATCCATTGAACGTCAATTTCTTTTGTAGTTATATTCATTCATATCTTTAATATTTCTCTCTTCTTATTTTTTTTTTTTTTTATATCCAATGTTCATTCCGCTCTTGGAACATCCTTTTATACGCGAAGGTCGTTTCTAAAAATATTAACATTTTCTTGGAGCAATTTTTAAAGCTTGAAAAAATTATTCCAAGAAAACGTATTTGAGAAATTTACGAAGACAAGGCTCGGGGATTGTCGAAGAAAAATTTTATCAATTTTATTCTATTATTGTCGACACAAATTTTATTAGATTCGAATTAAATATCGTATATCGTAAAATCTTCTTATCTTAAATAAAAAAAGAAAAGATTTAATTTAATCATGGTTTAATTTAATCAAAGATAGAAGATATTATTAAATTGAAATAATGAAAAAAAATCTGAAGGAAAAATATAGTTTGTTTAATCCGTTAAACAGTTACCAGATGTTTGCCGCATTTACTATCACTAGTCGCTAAACAACCACTCATCCAATTAGACCTCGCACTTAATTCGAACCACGTCATAAAGAACGTCATAAAGGAAAAGTGAAACTAAAAATGACTTCCTCCATCTTCTACAAAAGTCAAATTTCAAAAATAAATACACTCGTAAAAATGATATAAATTTTCCCTATGATATATTCAAACACATATTTCCATAATATTCAAAATTCCAAAAAATATTTCAAAAAAATAATCAACATGGACAAGCATTTTTCCAATTTCGAAACAGAAATGTGAATGGGATTTAATCATCATCATTTAGTCAATTTAGGAATCCGGAGTACGTCGAAATGATTACTCGATTATAACCTCGATCGATTTCTCGATACAAATACAAATACAAATATATAATAAAATTTCCAAAAAAAAAAAATAAATAATTTATAGATAACTAATCTTTTTCTAATTTCAGAACGTGAAAATGGAATTTAGTCATCGGGAATTCAAAGTATGTAGAAATGATTCGGTCATAACCTCAATATTTTTCGATATAAAGCATAAATATATATTCAAAAAATAATAATAATAATCCGTAGATAATTATGATCTTTTTCTGATATATCGAAACAGAAAACGTGAAATAAAATCTCGTTCGTCGACAAAAATTCGAAACTTGTCCATATTCGAAACGATTACTAGATCCATAAATCAATCTCTCAATCCTTTTCGATATATATAAAATACGCGCACACATGCATATATATATTCAAAATTCCAAAAATCCACTTGGAAAAAATAATCCATAATTATTAATCTTTTTTTCTTTTTGTCGAAATTTTGAAACAGAACGTGAAACAGAATTTAATCATCGGGAATCTGGTACATGTCGAAATGATTACTCGGTCATAACCTCGATCTTGAAAGTTTCGTGTGTACACGTTATGTAAATACACATGCGTGCGGCTGTGTTGCGGGCACAAAATGACGTGAACAGGTGATAGAGTCTAACGGAACGTCTGAACGGTACTCGTTTCTTCTTTTTTTACCTCTCTCCTCTCCTTACCATCTTTTTCCGCCCGTTCTCTCGATCGTTCGTGCCGTCCAGCATCCTAAATCTCCACTCAAGCCCCGTAACCTTGGCACACTGAACAAAAAAGTAGTCCTTGTTCCGACCGAGAAACCAAGGTTCGCTCGGTGAACTCCGGGATTAATTGATTACAACACGTGACCTCTATTCCGATAACGATTCTCTCCTTAATTTCACGATTATTATTTTTGAAAAAAAAAGAATTTTTTACGAATGAATGGATTCGATTCTCGATTAAATTTCGATAATTTCGTAAATTAATAATTCGCGTATTTTAAATTGCGTTATTTTCTTTTTTTTAATTTTCTTCTTCCATTCGAGATATCGAGTTAAGGTGAGTTAAAACGAAGTGACACGATTTTTGAACGAAAGTTAGGTATTAGAAGAGGAAGAGAAAGATAAACAGATGTAATTCTAGCTTTAACTTAATTTAGCAAAGTTAAATTGCTTGTAACTTGAAAAATAAGATTAAATGGACGTTTATTTGCAATTATCAATTTCACTATACATCTTATAAATTTCTACTTCGTTTCGAACGATTTTGTACCTCACGTACATCACGTTGTAATAAAAGTAGGTTAATATTAAATTAACAAATTATTGATAATAAGTCTAAATACCATACAACTTGCATGCAAATTAAATTATTAAATGAAAATATATAAAATCCAACGAATTAAATTGTCGAGAAAGCAAAATATAAAAAAAAAATTCTTACAATACTTTAACTCGCCAATGATGCAATTAGTAGAAAGTGAATGTCGCGCTAACTGATATTGACATTCTCGCGTAGTTTTCTCGAAAATCCCTTTCTGTAAGAAAACTCGAAAATTATTACACGCAATTACGCAAGGAAAAACAAATAAATAAATAAAATCATCGAACATAATGTTACATGAATTGTCTGCGATGCATTGAAATGAATTTACATGGATCGGTTGAATAAAAAATTTTACTCGAGCAATCGGCATGGAAGGTCGTCGTTCTTCTATCCACGTCTAAGGTGGGCCGTTTATCGATTACCATACAAAATATATATATATATATTGAATGTTTGTGCCTCATTGTATTGATGAAGTATGTATAGATTGTGCTGATCAAGGTTTCGATAATTCTTTATCAGCGAAAACTTTCGCGCTATCTCCTTACTTGAGTCACCTTAATAAGGACTAAAAAAAATTGATGCATCTTCACTCTTTCCTTCTCGAATAAAAAAACCCTGAACTATTTTACTCCTCTTTGATCTAATATTTTTTTTTTCGAAATTCGATTTGACAAACGACTTAGCTCCACTTTCGAAATTCGCTCGAAATATTTTTAATCTTAAATTTATTATCTTCGACATTCTGAAATTTTGATATACTTTTCGATTCTGTCTTTTAGCAACCTTACTGGCCGATCGTCGTTGATTTATGAATTATCGGATCGATTTCTTTTTAATTATCATCTTATTGGGAGAAAATATAATTTTTTGAATAGTAACACTATCTTTTCTTCTGATTCTTTCTGGCAGAGATTAGAAAATATTTTCTAAGATGGAATAAATTAAAAAATTTAGATATTAGGAATAAAGAAAAATATATTGTTTTTTTTTTGAAATTTTTTTCTTATCATCGCTGAAGATTAGAATTTAATTTAGGATTAATTTTTCTTTATCGATTATTTCGACTTCTCTCCTTTCCAAAATATTTCCATAGAAGAATAATCAAAATGAAATAAACGATGAATATTTTAATTTAAAAATTCCCCCCTAATCGTGTAATGCAAATGCAAAAAATATAACAAATAATAAGATAATTAAAGATGAATCAGAGATCACAAAGAAACAAAAGAGATGGAAAATAATGCGTCAAAGTTGAAAAGTTCTTTTTTTTTTCTTCTTCTTCTTTTCCCCTTTGCATTGGAGCAACATATTGATAGCAGTTGTTGAAGCGGAAATGCTTCGTATTTCAGACGGCATTCCTGACTGTGGCTCTCCTACCATTCAGACTAGCTGCAATTACGGCTCTGGTGATCATGGCCTGGCTTTTGGCTTGTCTAGGTCTTCTTGGATTGTCCGAGGAAGATCTTCGACGTGCACCTTTGACGGGGTGGAGACGGTAAGATGCATCGAACCGCCATTATTACCTTCGTCTCATTTCCATGCGTTTTTTTTTTTATCGCCTCTGCACTCTCTGGTTTTTCTGTCCATTCATTTCGAATGCCTTGAACTAAAATTTAAAAAGTTTTTCCTTTATTATTTCTATTTTTCTAACGAGTTTTTTGATTTTGTTTGTTGTATGGATATTGGAATTTTTGCATGGCTTTACGGCTGTTATACAGATATTCGTTTATTTGTCGTTGTTGATTGAAGACTGGACATAAAAAGAATCGCAAATATCGTAATTAATATCGTAGACTTTCGAATTTTCTTAATATAAAAACTTTCTATTGTTAATTAAAGTTTTAAAATATCGACGTGTGATGTGATATAAAAAAATAAAAGGATAAAATTTTGTTAGATTGATATCTTAAAGTAGCTGATATTTTAAAAATTTTAATTTTCAGCACAAACTTTTTCTTTTATGACCAGTCTTTAATTGTAATTATAATTAATTGTATAGTTTTATATTAGTTTTATAAAAATAATACCGAATAATAGATAAAATTTTTCTTTTCTTTAGAAGAGAAAAGTGATTTTAAAATTGAATACAGTAGTTTACTTTTTTTTTTTTTTTTTTTTTTAAATGAAATTTTTAAATTCGTGCATTCAAATAATAAGAGTTCACTTTCAGACAAGCGGATTTAATCAAAATGGTTAAAATTTAATCAATCGGATGCTATTTAAAATTTCGTCCCGATCAATGAAGTTTTAGTTAAATGGAATATTATTGTAAGTTCTGTCTTTTTTTTTTCTTTTTATTTGACTTTGAAATTATCTTTTCTTTTTAACGTTTCAAAAATGTTCTTAATTAAGTTTTTGTGCTTTATAAAATTTCAGTATGCGAATTCTCTCGAAATTTAACATATTTTTCTAATGAATTTTTTTCCTTTTTTTTTTAGTCATGAAAAATTTACAAGCAAAAGTAAATTAACCATATTTGTTTATAAGATTTATAATGAAATCTTCAATTGTTTGCCTCAACTTTTGTTCGTTTTATATCAACATTATAAATAATAATGTTGAAAGATTGATGGCATCACGTTATTGGTAATGTAGGGAAAAGTAGGAAATTTAGTTTAGTAATTTAGAAAGGAAGCAGCTGATAGAAACTTGTATATAAATAATGTATTAATTATAAATACGTATTAATATTAATTCGATGCAGTTTGAACTTGATCAAATTGAAATATTGTATTTATTAAATTATATTTACTAAACCAAATTTCAAGAATTCATTAACTATATTATTGTTCTTTTTTTTTTCAAAAAATAATTATTTAAACGTAAAATTTGATACTATAAAAGCAAAGAACGATTCGCTGATCTATATCGTTATAAAGATTATTTACATGCAATCAAAATAATAAAGATATAAAATTCCATTCATTTTTTCTTTTTTTTTTATCCAACATAATAAAACATAATAAAAATTCTTATTATGCAATTTTTTCTAATGTATCATTCTTTCTTTTTTTTTCAAATTAACAAACACTTCATTGTCTGTTAAAATTTATTTCACATAAAGCGAATTCTTTTACTCACTTTCTTACTATTACAAATTTTTATTATTTCTAATATAATCTTCCTTCTTCTTTCGAACCAAATACCGAACCTCTAAATCAAAATTTACTTTTCAAACTGAATCTTCTTATGTACAAATTCTTATTCTAATTATTTCCAATATATTGTTTCTTTTCTCGAGAACCAAATATCGAATCCTCTGTATTAAAATTTACTTTCCACGAATCTTTTTATATAGAAACTTTTATATATATATATATATACATGTATACATTTCTCTTCGAGTCAAATACCGAACCCTCTGTTAAAATTTACTTCACCCAATACTCGATCTAATATAGCGTATCATTCCATTTCTTTTCGAATCTCCATATTAAAATTTTTCCTTCCCACATCAATCTGAATCTTCTTACGCTGGCAACTAACTCTTAACTATATATAATTATTTCTCTATCGCTCCTTCTCATTTCGAGCGAAATGAATGCACCTTCTAAAATTTACCAAAGCGGGTACACTTCTTACTTCTTACATACGTCTCGCTTGATACTCTTCTCCGCTGTATATTACTTCCTTCCTTTTATCGGGCCAAATGTTTAAAATGTCTCCGTCGCAATACCGTGGCTCGACGCAGCCACGAGAGAGAGAGAGAGAGAGAGAGAGGGATGGATGAAGAAATGGCCCTGGCCAAGATCCGATTACCGACGGCGAGACGAAAATGATTAGGATAAATTGCGGAAATCCCTTGAAGGATTTTATTTCACGGCCGTACACTTGAAACGATTGAAGATACGCCTAGGTGGGGAGTGAGCGTGAATGACCGCGGCAAAGAAAGGAACGAGAATACGATAAAAAGAATAAGTAACGGGAGAAAGTACGGGTTGGATAAGTAGTTCGTGGCCGTTCTCTCGCTCCCAACCTTCCGATCGATGGAATTCGCAATAACAATTCCCCCGGCGCATCATTTCGCCGCCTATCGCTTATCGTGTCTCGTGATTTCGATCGTTCCACGATATTTAATCGCAGCAAGTGTCGCGTTTCGCGCGCACACCTCTTCGATCATACATTTCGAACGAAGACAATTTAATCTCTGTAATTTTCAACAGCTGAAACGCCGCGCCGCGCCGCGCCGCGCCGATTTCACGTGGAAATGATTTTCTAACCAGAAGTTTTGCTCGCGATCAGATAATATGCGCGTGTGTATGTATATACATATATATATATATATATATATTATTATTGAATCGCAATTAGATACTTTCTTCCTCTTTTCTTTTCGATTATATCGTTCTGATTTTATTATTGTTTCCTTTTTTTTTTTTTAAGATGGAATATTGTATCGTATTCTATATTGTATTATGCATATAGAAATACGTGGCGTTTAATAATGAATGTAGGAATGAAATTTTTAAAAAATTGGATATACATATATATATATTTTTTATGAAAAAAGCCGTAAGATATTTAATAAACAAGAAAGTAATTATCTGTTACTTTTTTTATTAGAAATTGTAAATGTATTTATAATGAAGCTTGGAATTTGGTTCGATGGAAAAGATATAAATGATATATTGATAATTCAAATTATGAATAAGAAATATTATAATAATAATAATAATAATAATAAAATTTGTTTCTTTCGTCTACAGTAACATTCAGAAGGCGTATTTGTTTCGATTTCTATAAACGGAAAATGTGTCGCAACACTTTGAAACGTAGACATCGTTTAGAATAATAAACTTCCCCATAAGAACACGTCACACAGGAGAAATATTATCGGTAGAAGTTTGTTTGCACGGAAATATAGTCGCTTTTCGCAATAAAATAATTATTGCCACCTTCTACTCTACTTTGCACATCCACCGCCAGATATACATCCAATATTTATTATTAATTCGAAATGCAAAGTTCCATGGACATTGTAGACACATAGACCAGTATCGATTGAATTTAATTTTCATGTATAGCAAAACAAAACATATAGCAAAACAAATTGTTAATGCTCTGAATTATAAATTTGTTATTATTCAAGTACATTAGATTGATACATAATTATTAGACTTTTTGGAAATTGAAGGATAAACATTAGAAAAAGATTAGAATTATGTAACTAAAAAATGTATCTAATTTAAATAAAAAAAAAAGAGAATAACAAATATATAAATATATCTTTTTCAATTTTTAATTTATATATACTTATATTATTGCTTATAAAATGAAGTAATGATTTTTATCTGATAAAAAAACAAATAAATAACTTTTTCAAGTTCGGTTTATAATCTCAGGAAGAATACATGTAACTTTTTTTTTATTCATATAATGATCAATAAAAACGATTTTTCCACAGTATAACAGCTGTCCACTTTGAATAATTCAGTATCGTTGTATAGACATTGGATTCGACTGTAACCTTGAATAAATTACTTTTCTACCTTGAAGATGCATTTATTATGGCTTTTATGTTATGTTACATATATATATAAATATCATGTACATATATAACGAAATTATTTAATTATTGTAAATATTTTTTGTTAATTTAATTGTTATGGATCGAGATTAATTTTAGTAGATTGATACACGAGATGCTTAATGTATATACATCGTTTGCTATACTATACTGCTATACTCTTTTTCTTTGTAAATTATTCTTGTTTCCTTTTCCTTTGAAAAAGGGAGGCTATGCATGTTTCGTAGCATCAATAATTATCTAACATATCTAAGAATCTTTTATATTTTCTCTCAGAATTTTTTCATTAACCATAAAAAACTTTTTCTTTATATCGAGCGTTATGCATTGCCTCATTAATTTAACTTACACAATTATTATAACTAATTTAATTATTTACCAAACAAATACGGTCAAATTCATTTTGACCACCTCGATAGAACCTCGATTACTAAAAAAAAAAAGAAGAATAAATTCATTTATATCGTTAACTCTTCTTTGACCATCTTCTTTTCTCGCCAATTATTGTCATCAATCGTCGATCTAATTTCTAAAAATTTATAAAATTTCCTTCGATATCCGATCAATGAAAATGATATGGATATCGACAGGAAGTAGCGGCAAAGTAAACGAGATTCTATCAGATTTGTATATAACTCTGAAAGTAGCTGTGCACGACATAGAGAGTTGTAAAATTGCTTGCCAACGATTGTAGCACGTTCTATATATAAAATGATGTAATTTAAATATACTTGACCATGTATCTGTATATAGTGTGTATATATATATATATACATATATATACATATATACATATATACACATATATATAAAAATGGAAAATACAGAGACATGCGAATTGTGATCTGCTGGATGATGCGAGCATTGTTCATCTGCGGTGGATTTCATCACCTGAAGGTCAAAGGTCGTAGAGCAGAATCAAAGGATGCTCCCGTGTTAGCCCTAGCCCCGCATTCAAGCTTCTTCGACGCACTTCCGGTTGTTTACCTCGGCGGACCGAGCATCGTCGCCAAAGCGGAAATCGGGCGCATTCCTTTTTTCGGAAGTAGGTTTTTTTCCTCCCAAATTTTTGCTCTCTCTTTCTCTCTCTCTTTCTCTCGATCCGATCAGAATCGTTGTTCCGTCGTTTCCGGTTTCTACGAATTAATCGAATTAGCCTCGTTGCGTGACTTCTTTTTCGTTTTCTTTTTTTAGAGATTTCGTCCTTTTCTATTTTTTACTTGAAGATTTTGCTTAAAGATAAGATTGAGAAAATAAGAAGAGAAAAGAAGGAAAGCGATCGTTGTTTTGTAAAATTGTTGTTTTCGAATGTCGTTATTTGAAAAAAAAAATATCTCGAGGGAAGGAAACGTTTGTTTCGCAATTTGTTTTCTTAATATCGGACACTTAATCTCGTGAGAATTCAATAAAATAAAGTAGCGTAAGAATTTTTGCTCCATAATTTAATTTTTCAATCGCTCGAGAATTAATGAGATGCGGCGAAGTCAAATTAAACGAGTATAAAATTCGTTGAAAAACAAAATTGAATAAATCGAAAGAAAATTGATCATTTCTGTAAAAAAGTAGAAAGGAAATGATAATAATATATTATTTTACGAAACTTGAAACACGATGGAACACGATTTTTAAAAATCTCATTACGAATAATGCAAATCTTCATTTTATTCATATAATCTTCATTATCCATTTTATTCCTAGAAATTGAATCCTCGAATAAGGATATATCGTTTCTATTTGCTAAAGAAAAGTTGTAAGAAAATCCGAGAATCTCGCATTATTAATCCTTGTTTATTAATTCTTCTCCGAATCTATTCTATTAGTTGAAAAGAAGAATCTTAAAAAAAAAAATGCATTCTCAATCGATCGAAATATCATTTCATCTTGAATTTTATTATAATTTACGAATCACGTAATTTCATATATACGAAATCTACGAAATCGCATATAAATCGTTAAAACAACGTAAGATTTTATAAAACAACTTCGTTATCATTATACACGTGCAGTTAATATCGAAGAAAAGAAAAGAAAAAAAAAATCGTATCGACTTGAGATGATACGAAAAAAAAATGGAATATAAACATGCATATACATGCATGTACATACATACACCTGTGAAAACAGGGAAGAGGAAGATTATTCGGATATATAAAGGCTAACAGAGATATGTATATAGGTGGTGAATGGGGAACATTATGTATTGTTACTAACAATATCTGGAATAATGGGCATACCTACATCACTAACTGACACTGTTTAATACTGGACAATCACAGTTGGAGCACGTTATTTTCTATAAGAGGTTCAAAGGTTAACAACAATCGTTACAACACCTATAACGCATGACTACGGATACCACGTTCCTTATTTCCTATTTTCCAAATAATATCCTCCCTCCCTCCTCCCTCTTCTCTCCCCGCTTCGACCCGAACGCAACGCGTGCAATACACGGAATTATCGGTTTTTTCTTCCCTTCCTTTCCCAACCAGGGAAAAAAAAATAAGTAAAAAGAGAAAAAGTTCGTCAAAGTCTCGGCAAAGCGGAGGTGTAACGCAGGAGGAACGGTCGGGAGTAGCTCGTGGAGTAACGAACCTCGCGGCTGCGTAAACTTTCTCGTTACAATGTCACGTGACTCCTCGGGAGCGAAGTGAAGTTTCACTGTTGCGCAAATAAACCGATACGATACGATACGTCAGTTCCACGTGACGTTCGAAGCCAAAATTAATATATCCTCTCTGTTTGCAAATGTCTCGAACATTTTTAAACCCGTGTCGATACCCAAAAATGGTATGGTCAAATGGAACGTTTTCGATATTGTTCGTTATTTCAATCAACGCATTGCCTTATCACACGAACCGACTCGAGACGTTAATTAAATGTTATTTACCCGTATCGGCCAAGCTGTATATATATGTATATATATAATTCATTTGACGTGAAGTATGCAGCCAAGAGTTTCGAACGAAACGGGCACACGGTAATTTTAAATATTGACATAAGAGTTTCCGTAAATTTGTCGGGAAAGAGGAAAGAGGAGAATTTTCATCTGTGTAATTCGAATCGGTAATGTTGCTCGAGATTCCGTAAAGGGAGGGAGTCGCGTTCTCTTAGAAAGTCGATTGGAGGAAAAGATCAAAGGAACGAGGCTCGCTTCTCGTTCAAAATTTCAAGCAGTGTTAATTACAAAAGAAAAAGAAGAAAAAAAAAATCTGGATCAAAAATATCAGAAGATATAATTCCTTTTGCCCTAAAGGAGATTGGATCCGAATTTTTTTTTTCACTTTTGTGAACGAGAGGAAAAAGGGGGACTAGGATAGGGATATTAATTAAAGAATAATCAAAAATAAATTTTTCAAACTTTCTCGAAACGGTCCACTCCACTCCACTTTATTATGTAATATCGATCGATAAACGGGGTAATAATCGAAAAATGGGAAAATAATCGTAAAATAAATAGGCAGATTAGACGTTTGAAGGCAAAAGAAGATAAAAGAAAGATAAAAGGAAGAGAAAAAAAAGAAAAAAACGATCGCGTCCTCGAGATCTCGGTGGATCTCGAGATGAATTTAAATAAATGAACGGGGAACCGTGTTAATCGGAGATTAACGTTAAAACCTGCAGCAAAATAGTGCCCTGGTTGTGCTTTATGGGTCGGCTCACTTACCAAGCAGGAGGAATGAGAATCGTTGTGCGCGGAAGGCAGGCGACGAGGGCGGAAGCGCCGATCTTAGTGGTTGCACCCCATTCGACCTTCATGGACGGAGGGATTGTCTACATAACTGGCTTCCCTTCGATCATCGTAAGACGAGAATCAGGATTGAACCCTTTCATCGGAAGTACGTGCCAATTATTGAAACGATTTCAATCGCTTTCGATCATTAACCAAACTGGCTGGATCCTTTCCTTCAATAAATTGCGTAGAGTTAATCAACTAACCAATTTCTCATCGTACGTTATTTAATATATCATAACATTTAGGGTAATTCCGATCGGGACCAATTGGAATATTTTTTCGAAAAAGGATTAGATCAGTTTAGTGACTGTTTTTAGAAGTTTTTTTTTTTTTGAACGTGAATTAGATCTAGATCATATTAATGATTGTATGTGTGTATAATTATATCGTTATTTTTTGGGAAAAAGTAAGTAATACTAATTTAATTTATCGATTGAGTAAAAACGTTAAATGAACGTGAATTAATTTGAAATATTGAGAAGAAATATTGTATAAATATTTCGTGTGTATAATTCATATATTTCGCGACGTAAAAACAAGATATTTGACTTGAAACTTTCTTAAATTTAGATATAACCATCTCGTATGACGAAATTTTACAAATTATTTTTATTAAGACAAACCATAAAACATAAATCTTTTTTTTTTTTAATTCTAGAAATATTAGAATTTATTTGGAAATGATCAATTTCAAAAATTTTTGATTCCCTATTTTTCTAATATTATATTTTCTTTTTCCATTCATTTCATTTCTACATACATCGTGTACGAGTAAAATTAGCTCATTAAAAAAAGAAAAAAGTATGGATTATACATACGAGTATTCCTTCCACCAGATACAGAATTATATTGTTTTGACATTGAAAATATTGATTTTTAGAATCTATATCAATATATAATATCAATCAAGTATTTTATTTCTCGTGATGAATAATATTTAAACATAATTAATTATGTTTTGCAATTTTCTAAATTGTAATTTGTTTTTCTTTTAGAAATTATTATTAGATTATTTTTAGAAATAAATTTCATTGATAAATTTAACGGATAGAATCAATATAAATTTTTCCACACAAATGATTCTTGATTCTTATATTTTGAAACACAAAACGAATAGATTTTGTTATTTAAATAAACTTGTTAATTATATTTCGTTATTTATATATAATATATATTTTTATTAGTTTCGTAATTATTTCATGAAATAACGCGATTCACATTCACAAAAATCTCTATTGATATTAAGAAGGAAATTATGAACCAAAATTATGAACTTTTAATAAAAAGGATGCCCAAGAATTTTGATATGTAATTTTTTACTTGTCATAATATTAAGAAACATAATAATATAATGATTTAATAACATAAATATTCGAAAATTTGGATTAGAATTTTTTTAAGCACATCATTTTTTAAGATTATAATAAGATTATAATTTTTAACAATTTTTATTTTTATATTAATGTAATTTAATATAACTATTTGCAATTAAAGAGAATTTCCATTTAAAAAATATCAATATTGCCAATAAACGAACTTTTTTCCAAGATTCTCCCATTCACCACGATACATATGAAATAAATTTTAAAATATATTTAAAATAATAAAGTTTTGAAAAATATGTTCAGAAACTTTGAGGAAGGTAAAATTAAATAATAGAAAAAATTCTTTTAACATTCACTTTTTGTATTTAAGTAAAATTAATACGAACTACAATTGACATAATTGTATAATTGACATAATTGAGTGGCGTTGAAAATTAATTTATTGCATGTTTTTTATTTTTCCATTTGTTACATATATATCTATGTACGTATGTATGTATGTATATATACATATATTTTTTTATGTCATGCTCATAGAACTTATCAACTATACGCAACCAGTCTATGTTTGGAGAGAAGATCCGAATTCACGACAAAATACGATTAAGGAAATTATCGAAAGGGCTACTTCGAAAGAGGATTGGCCACAGGTATCATTAACAAAGAAAACATTTTTTGTAAAAATCAAGATAGATAAAAATTTTTTATTTTGATTAAATCGAACAGATAAACTTTAAAAAATAGAAAAGAAAATCAAAAAATAATTTTCTACTAAATCTCATTAATTTTTAGATCTAATTACTTAATAATATATTTAAAAAAAAATTATGTTTTAATCTATGTGTGTTTGTAGTATATTTTTAATATTAATATATCTTTGATTTTTTATGATTTTTATAAATTTTTAAAATATTTATATATTTATATATTTATATATATATATAAATATTTAATTAATAATTAATTAATTACAATTTAATTACTTATTTAACTTATTATTATTTAAAATTTATAAATAATAAATTTATTTATATTTAAAATAGTTAGAAATATTCTCAATATTTTTTTAATTAAAAACATTTTTAAAAAAAGATTTATTTGCAGGTGATGATTTTTCCCGAAGGTACTTGTACAAATCGATCGTGTCTCATTACTTTCAAATCAGGAGCATTTTATCCCGGTGTTCCTGTCCAGCCTGTTTGTATCAGATATCCTAATAAATTAGATACTGTAACGTGGACCTGGGAAGGTCCTGGAGCGTAAATATTTCATGTTTTTTTTTGTTTTAATTAAAAAAAAGAAAAAAAAATTCATCGAAATATAAAAAATTATAAAAATTATATTTTCAGATTAAAATTATTGTGGCTTACATTAACACAATTGAATAGCAGTTGTGAAATAGAGTTCCTCCCCGTTTACAAACCAAGCGAAGCCGAGAAAACAGATCCTAAACTTTATGCAAATAATGTACGACGTCTTATGGCAGAGTGAGTATTATCAAAGTAAAGATAGATTTTGAATTTTGAAAAATAAATAATGAAATAAATAGAAATCTTTAGAAATCTTTATATTTGAATATTAATTATATTATTAAGTAAAAATAAAATTTCATTTATTTTTTAGAGCATTACAAATTCCTGTATCAGACTATACGTATGACGATTGTCGAATTATTAGCAAAGCTCATCAACTACATATACCACGGGCATCTACCATAGTGGAAGCTCATAAACTTCGTAACAAACTTGGGTATGTTACTGATACAAATAGATTATTTGTACAAAAATAATATATATGTATATATATTATATTTATTATTTTAATACATACAAGTATTACAATAATTAAATATATGAAATTTTTATTCTTATAGTTTGGTATCGACAAAAATGGAAGAAGAATTAGTTCAGAAGAAAACAGAAAGATTTAGCGAAGAAGTTAATTTACATGAATTTGCACAAATTCTTAGAATAGATGCAAAAGAATCTGCTACTCAACAACTGTTTCGAATACATGATAGAGTCTGTATCATGTATTATTTTTTATTTATTACAATTATTCATTGTAATGATACTTGTTTTGTCAAATATCTAGTATCTTTCATTATTTTCATTTTCTCAGATTCTAATATCAAAGATAATAATAATTAAAATAGTAGTTACGTATACGTATAAGTTTATTATGTAATAATAATCGATACATTTCTTCTCGTGAATATAAATAATGAACATATATTACACGCGACAATTTTACTGATACAATGATTATTGCAGCAAGGAAATGGTAAAATAGATTTGGAAGAATATTTATTCACGGTACTAGCCACGACAAACGCAAATTCAGAGTTAGACAAAGTTGAAACAGCGTTTGAAGTAAGTATGAAAAGAAAATTTCATAAATTTATCTTTTACACATATTATATATATCATGACGAACAGGTATGTGGCACAAAATCATTATCGTGTATTAATAAAATGGAATTAAGAAAAGCTTTAAAACTCTCGCTAAATGTGCCACTGGAAGAATCTGATAAAATTTTTCAGAATGCAAAAATTGATTTTGCCGATACGACAGTGAATTTTGGTAAGTTCCAAATAAATTTTAAATTAAGCTATTAATAAGAAAAAAAAATGTAACTTTGTAATAACAATTATTTTTTTTCCCCCAATTTTAATCATGTTCGGATAGAATTCGTTTTAGCCGCACTAGCAGCAAGAACAGAATATTCTCATATATTCGCTGGAAATCCTGAAACGAGAAAAAAAAATATTTGAGAGTATTTCATCAACTCGTTCCATGCTCATCGAAGATACAGGACGCATCGTGTTTGTGGCAGACCGCTTCTTAATCAGATATGTGCTAGTCCTGTGTAAATTTGTTCCATTCTTGCTGACATTATTATCTTCTCAACGAAAATAAATAGCCATTCATTGTTTAATATTATATTATCGTTGACGAAGCAAGAAATGTTATCTTCGTAAAAACTAAGAAAATTATATACGGAACGAGAAAAATCTATAGAGATTATTAGAATCGTACTGAGCAAACATTAAATAGAAAAGTTTTTCGTACGAATAAAGTCAATTTTTAAAAGGAGTGCAAAAATCCAAAATAAAAAATAAAATAAAAAAGAAAAAAGGATGATATATATTTATTATTTAACTTGTATTCTAATAATTTCTTATTTACTATAATTTAATTTATAAAAATAAAAATTTTTATATCGTATTGTTTTTTTCATAATGAAAATATACGACTATAATTACAGAAATGCGAAAAAAATAAAATATTTTTTATGATCTTTTTTATTTTATTTATTATGTAGTTCATACGCATATAGTAGTCGTGATATTGTTTCGTTCGAATAACAAGGCATAATAAAAAAAAAAGTACTATGTATTTTCATTCACAGATACTTATCGTTACTCACTTATCGTTATTCGCATAGAATTTATTGCAAAAATTTCCTCCCTTTCAAAGTTATCACGTTAAATTTTAAAGTCATGTAAATAGTATTATATCGAAGGTTTCTTAGACGTAAGCGTATGCAGATTCCCTCCTCGTGTAAAAATAACGACAAATTGTCCATGCAAAATAAAATTAGTTTTAGAATTATCTAGATTGCTCAGGGTACTGATTAATTAATTTGAATGTTCTGTGCGTTGTATTGTAATAAAACGTATGGCTAATAGTTGGTGAATAATCGAATTATACAAATGTAACCAAAATTTCTGATATGTCGAATATGTCTAAGAAAACCAAATGTGTTTAGAACAATGCATTTAGAATAAATATGCTATAAAATTTATTCTTTGCACGATAATAATACATGGAATAATATTTAATAAACATAAATAGATATATACACGTATATATATATATGTGTGTGTGTGTGTGTGTGTGTATGCATATATATGTAAAATAATGATAATATGTTGATTATGAAATACAAAAAAAAAATATCAATTATTGTACACGCGCGCGCGCGCACGTATGTATGTATGAAATATATGATACATTGATTATATACATGTATTGTTTTAACATATATGTATATATATATATATATACATATATATATAGTGTATGTGTGTGTGGCGCGCGTGCGCGCGCGGTGAATACAATAAAATATTCTTACAAAATATAATCTATTTTAAATAAATTTGATTAATTTCTTTTTTTTTATAGTAAAAAAAATAATATTCATATTCATAATGACCAATATAAGTACAAATATACATTAATTATATTTATAGATTTATGATATCACACAAAATCTTTAGACGTGACAAAAATAAAAACTATTTTGCTTTTTAATATCAAATAGCAATACAAAATGAAATCATCTTTATTAAATTTCTAACATTTAATGTTTAACAATCACAATCTATTTCTTAAATGTGAATATACTATATAACTACATTCCTATAATTTAAAATATAATAAATATTTTTAAAACTATACTTTTAAATTCGAAATATTATTATATTATTATGGCAAAATATATTTAAATTTTTTTTTAATAAGAGTTAATTACATTAATACACAATTAATACACAAATTATTTACATTAATAAAAATATATGAGATTCATTTTAATAAATATATTATAATTACTTAAAATATAAATAATAAATTATAATAAAGAGAAATAATTATGTAAAGTATTATAAGTATTTAATATCATGCTTAATTCTGCAATTAAAAATCAAAATCAATATTCTATTAATTTCTGTTCTGTTAAATTTTAATTTTCAAAACAGTAAATTTTGTAATTCACATGATTTAAAATTACATCTGAAAAGGCACACCATTATCGCAATATTCAATAATATTTATCAAATTTATATCCTGATTATAACGAATAATACTTATAATAATATTATATTCTGATTAGTATAAATTTTGTGCATCACTTGTACTTTTAATTGTATAATATATATTAAGTACAACATAAATATTATAAATAAACTTTGAAAACAAAAAAAAAATGTAAAATTTTAAAAACAATGAAATATAATATTTATAATTAAACATGAATAACAAAAAAATTTTATTTCTTTCGAAAAATACTAGACATACTTGGCGAACTAGTTTTTTGTTGAAATATTTTGCTCACTCTCTGTCTCATATCTTCTACACCTTGTCCTACGTTTACCGAAGCCATTGATAAAGAAAGGCCAGAACTCATTGATAAAGATCTAAGAAAATAAAAATAAATAACTCACAATAAATTTATTTTCAATATCATCAACATAAATATAAGTTCAAAACACATTTAAATATTTACCTCTCCATTGGTTTTGAAAGATCCTGTCGTGATTCTGTTTCTCGTAATAATGATCTAACTGTTTCTTTTTGTTGAGGTAAATATTGATTAACCAACTGTTCGAGATATTTTAATCCAGGCAATAACACGCCAGAAACACATTGATTACTCAATGGACAATAAACCAAAACAGAATATGCTTCAATTAATGAACTAATGAGATCAATTTTACGACTTTGCTGTAAGGCTGATGAAGTTATGCCCATTAATTGCGTTGCTATAACTATAAAAAATTAAAAACTATTTAATGTTTTATATATCATAAATATTGAAAATATAAAATTTCTAATAAAAATTTACCATCTTCTATATAATTTTGAGGGCAATTAGGAGCAATAAATGCTAATGTTGAGACCAAAGGAAGTGCTAAGGTTGGCGGAATGCCATGAGGTTCTTTAGCAATAGTTTCTAAAGTTAAACGTGCTTTATCACGGATCTCTCTAACTTTACATTCCGTTATTAAACGACCAAGAGAAGGAATTGCAGCAGATCGAACAGTTCTGAAAATGAATAAATACTATTTTAATTATGTTCTAATTATACTAATTAATAAAAAATATTAATAATTAATAAAAAAATAAATTCTAATTATATTATGTTAATTAATTATTCATATTTTTTCAAAATGAATAATTGAATTAACTTTATAAATATAAATAATATTAATAATTTGAAGTGAACAAAATATTTACAAAGATATCTTACACATCAGGATCACTAACGAGCGTTACAATTGCAGGAACTACCTTAGCACTTGCTAATTGATCGGAAATATGAGCTATTATACAACCAAATAATGTTGCAGTTGTGCATCTTACAATAGGTCTTTGATGTACTACCCCTATAAAAAATAGAGGAAGACATAACTTGATTACTAAATTTCTAATAAAAAAATTCTATTTTAATTATTTATAAAACTAACCATCCCATAAACCACTAAGAATATGTTCTTGCATATTTTCTTGAGCGCATAACATAATAATTGCGATCTGTAAACTAGTAATATTGGTGCCACTCATAGATAAAGCAACAAGAAATTGTTTTAAAGATTTAGAAACATCTATACCATTCAAAGTGGACAATATTATTAAATATGTTGGAATTAATGTCAAATTCATATTCTTTTTATCAGTTGATAAAGTCGTTAATTGTTGTTCAAGTTCAGTTACTTCAGATGCAATTATTGGTTGAATCTAAAAAATATAAAATTGTTAATTATTTTTATATGATATTTACATTTTATCAAAATTATGAAATATTTAAAATCAAAATATTAAATATTAATTTACCCGTGTTTGTGTAATATATCGCCCAAAACCCAAACATAAAGAATGAATATATGTTAGAAGAGCATTTAAAATTGTCTCTTGATTAATTTCGACAGACTTTACCATTTCCAAAATGTCCAATACTCTAAAAGTGTTAATATCATAAATATATAATACTTATTATAATTATTATTAATTAAAAATTATTAATTAAAAATTTAAAGAAAAAAACAAAGTACAATTTGTTTGTAAACCAATCTAATTCTGGCCATGAATCATTTTCCCACGTATTTGCAAAAAACGCATTTAGAAGATTTCCTATATCCACATCACCATCGTAAAATACTTTTGGATTAACGATATTGGAATGACACAAATTCACAAACATATCAGCTATATAAAATATAAAAAATTTTAAATATTACAATTATTTAAAAATCTATATATAAATTATATTACGATATACTCACGTAAATCAGATGATGTTCCATGTTCAATATAAGTTCTAACTGAATCAGTATCTGCTATGCAGATAACCATATGTGGAAGTAAATACTGTAATACTCCAACTGATGATACTATTTTTTCTTCATCGACATGATCTTTATTAGGTGAATGTTGAAGATATGAAGATTTTAAATGATTTTTTACTTTAGATATAATACGTGGCAATAGATGTGTCTGTAATCTTTTGAGAGAAAGCGCCCATTGAGCTAAAATTGGTAAAAGTAAGGAAGATGCAACTTCAACAACAATAGATGATATATCATAAAGTGCTGTTAATGCTAATTCTTCACACTGAAAGTAAATATTAATAACATAATATATTTAAATTAGTTTCTTAAATATTAAATTTATTAAATATTAAATAATACCTGAAAATATTTATCAGGATCATCCATTAAAGCTATCAATAATGCAAGACTTCTCACCACACTAGCCCTAACTGTAGGATCTTTATCTTCAAGTAACATTTGTTGAAGCATAGAAAGCATTAAAGAATTTCTTATGCAAACTGACATATATGGAGCTAATACAGAACAGCACTCAACAGCTAATAATCTTTTTTCAGGATATTTGTGTTGACTTTGTTCCCAACAAATAGTCAAAATTTCTTCACCTTCCATTGGTTCATCTTCAAGTTTTGCCATAGCAACAAAACCTAATATTAAAATGAATAAAAAATAATTACATATTATTTATAATACATAATTATATTTCGTACTAACCAGCTAAAATCAATTGTCTTTCGTCTTCTTGTGGCCTTTTCTTTAGATTAAATAACAATTGTAATAATTTTTCTCTTTCTGTAGAATCGTTATGAAGTCGAATTGTGCTTAATATTAATGGTATCACTTCTTCGCGCTTATTTAAAATAACATTAGGTACAATCCGAGGTAATGTTTGTGTTAAAATTTGAATAAGAGTATCACGTGTTACACCATTTTTGAAAATTTCTTCTGCAGTAGAAATTGCAGAATTTGAAATATTTATTAAGCAATGTGCTATTACTTCCATTTTGAATTTTAATGGTAAATGTCTAAAAACATTTGTTTTTCATAAAAAATATATATATAAATATACATATAAAAATGATATATTATTAAAAAATAATACCTAGATGGCGGATTAGGAAGAATGGATGATCCTTCGGTAACATCCACTCTAGGTAATTGTATTCTAGTCCATTCTTTATCTCCGGGATCAGTTTCGCCAAGACTGACAACAACAGAAACACTATCATCTTCTTCGACTTCTTGAGTCACTGTCGATGTATCACGAGCTGGTGTTTCAAGAAGTTCAAATTTATCTGGAGTAGTAGAATTTGAATTTATTGTTTGTATCGTTCCGCTACTACCTTGCTATATAAAAAAATATATCGATTAAAAAACGAAAAAAGACAATTTTTTTGAGTATCTTTTATACAAATATTAAAATTTATACCTTAATTGGATTTTGAGATAAATTTTCACTAGTGACAATAAATTGTTGTAAATCCAATCTTTCCTGTTCTAATAATGCAGTCTGTTGTTTAAGTTCCTCTACTTTTTTTACCTATTAATAATGTTATTTTAATAAATCTAATTTAATAAAATATAAAATTTATTATAAATATAATTTTTACAAACCATTTCTTTAAATTCATCTTTCTCTATTTCTACTTCTGATTTTTCACAGAAATCAGTTTGCACACCAACATTTACAAAAGATGATTTATCATATCCATTTGTTCTCATATATTCTCTATAAATTTGTAATAATTCTGCTGGTTTTGGAATATTTAATCCTACATCTTGCCAATCTTCAAAATCTTGATTTTCATTTTCATCACTAAATGTAATTGATGTTAATTTGTAAGAGCTTGCTAACAAGTATTCGTTAACAAGAAAATTTATAGCTCTTTGTTCATGAGGTTTTATAGGGGTTTCATTAGATAAATATTTATCAGAGAATTTATCAGATATAGTTCCTTCTAAAATGTTTAAATAAATATTAGTTTGAATTTATAATTATAATATTAGTTTATAATTATAATTATCAAACTCAAATAATTAATTAATAATAAATATATTTATTAAATAATAAATATATATATCAAATATCAATATCAATAATATCAAATATGTGTGAAAAAAAACCTGTTACTACTGTAAGATTTGCACGGAGAGCTGAAATATTTTCTCTAGCTTTTCTTAGTTCAAATTCTAAAATTGCTACTCTTTCATCAATACCTGCACCATCTTCTGAATATCTTGTCATATCAAGCGAATCCAAAGTAGCCTGACTAGAAGATCTAGCTAATAACATAAAATTCTAATATTATATTACTTTTGCAATTATTTTTTTTATAAAGAATAAATAATTATTACAATATAAATACAGCAATATAAATACAGCAATAAAAATTTGTTCTTGCATTAAATTTCTTGTTATTTTTTTATTAATTTTTAGTGTTAATAAATTTGTATAATAACATAAATAACTCCCACATCGTTTTACATACGCATAGTAGTATATGGTTCTGGCTTAATATTTTGATTTTCAAAATGATTTGGATTTGAAAAAAATTCTTTTAAAATAGGTAATTCTTTTCCAGCTTCACATAACTCTGCATGTAATTCTAAAGCCGTTAATAAAAGCTTTTCGTTTAAAAGTTTAATAGCAATTTCCTCATAAGATATTGTTGTTTTAATATTTGTAGATCCTGAAATAGTATATATCTAATATTATGGCATTTTTATAATAAAAATAAAAATTAATATGCAAGAATTTCTTTGTTCTAACTACCGATGACGTGTATATATTTTGTGTATATCAGTGACATAATTTACATTCGTTAAAAATACATTATTTTAATTTTTAATTTTATATAATAAATAAATATTATTTTAAAAAATATAAAGGATATAATTTTTTTTAAATAAAATCAATTAATAAAAATTATTTATTACCTTTACTGTCCGTGGACAGAGGATCTCTAACCTCCTGTATAACATCAGCCATAGCTTTCACTTTGTATGATCGTTTAACGAAAATGACATGTTCATCTAACTTGATGAATAAAATAATAATCCATTCAAAGACGTGCTATGCTTTTATTAATTTAATTAAGTATATTAATAGAAATCACTTGACTTTACGAAACGTAACACTTTACTTATAATGACAACAAAGCCATGTTAACCTCTATGTCATTCTATGTCAAACTAATATTTTTAAAATGGTAATTATGAATACATTAACTTTTTAAAATTTATTATAATAATATATATTATTGTTTGTAAATAAAATTAAAATCAATTTATAATTAATGCTACGTTAAATTCATTTAAATAATTATTTAAATATCTAAATAATATACGATTAATTATAATATACAAAATTAAATTCAGTTTTTTATAAAAGTTTTATAATGTATCATATTATTATAAAATTTAAAACAATATTTAAAAAAAAAAGATTTTAATAATTCATAAAGATTCCAAATCTAAACTGCACTGAATAATATATAAGGTATAAATTTTTCAACATACACGTATACTTCAAAAACATAGTTCTTTATCTTTCTTAATACAAGTTTGAAGCAATTCGAATACCTCAATGATTTCTTAGAAAAATTACAAATAAAATATAATTATAAAGAAATAAATGTGTATAAAATCAATACTTAAGCAGAACAAGTATTACAGATATAAGGCTTTGCATTATATTATACTTAACAATATAAATGTTCCTGTAATTTGCACATGGAAAACCTAACAAAGAACAGGTAGGTCTCAAGTGTACCGAACTACGCTTTAATTTATTATAAAGTCACATTTATTAGTCTCAGCTCAGCTATCTCAGCGTCATCAATAATACGAACCTGGTGTTCTATATACAATCTACCTTCTGCGCGTCTTTTTTCAAATAATCTTTAATAAGTAATAATAGTAATAACATGTCCCAAATTTTTTCGAAATATTTTTAAAATTTTTTTTTCGCCTCGTTGATATTTTTATAAGTGTGCTGAAAAATTGGTATAAATGTAAATACTAAAGGATTAATATTTTATCGTAATAATCATCGTAGCTTAGAGAAAACTCGGAAGGACTGTAACACTATTTTACATTATCTTATATTACTATTGCAACGTTATTAAAGTTGGTTCGTTTAGAGATATATGATTTTTAAAAACCACTTAGAAACGATATTGGCCGAACAATTCATTCTAAATAACTAATACCAATTTAATAACATTTTATTCCTACAATTCGTTCAAGCACCATTAGTTGTTTAATGTATGAGCGATTGAACAAATTGGATTTGATTACGTCTATAATTATTACTTCATTCTTGATTTACTATCATTGATAGATACTACTTTGTAAATGTCGATAATGAACTTCGATCGACACTAGCATGCTAATATTAATTCTTACAACTAGATCACTATCGTTGATAATATCAACGATAAGATTTTTTCGTTAGTCTTGCCATATTTCATAATGTTGGTAGCTATGACATTTGATTCGTATTGGTATTTTTTTCTCTTAGAATTCTATTATTTATTCCTATCATCACGTCATATAATTAACAACTAGTTTTAATTCGAACAATCATTTTTTTGTTACATACCAATATATTCAATTGTCTCAGTAACCAACAATAAAGTCAAAAACAGCATAAAATTTATATGAAGTATTACAGGTCTTCCAGAATTTTTCTAAGTTATAATTATTTTATTATATCTTTTCTAAACAGCAACCGCCATTTCCAGACTTCATTCAGACTGGGATCAAGAACCACAAGGCGGTGTAGTATTCTTTTTTGATTGGTATCAATCTAAATCTAATATTTGGACGAAGTGCGAGGATGGGTCGTGCGTGCTTTTGCTTTCTAAATCGAGCGTGCGAATCTCAAAATTGTTTTACTTCATTTAGCCACAGATAGCTTACTTTCGTATTTTCTTTGCCAGTTAATAATTTATCTTCGTTAATTCATTTGATATATGTATATACTAGTTTTGGAAAAAAAAGAAAGAAAACCAAAAATATCGCAATTATGTATATGCTTGTATTTGTGTTTGTATATGTATGTATTGTGAAGAATGAGTGGAATTTATAGAGCAGCCCTGAGAAAGAGCGATTGACGCGCATAGAAATAATGTATATGTGAGTTAAGGCAATAATGCCAATGTAAATCTAATCTGTATGAGAATGAACGTTTCACTGAACATGTGAATTTGGGAATTACTTATTATTTACTTTTTTCTTTATATTTAATTTTAACTTCAAGTCTTAAGAGTTGTGTGACGCGAATCTGCACACCCGTGCCTCGAATTTGTATACAAATGACAACCTTCAACACTAAATATCGATACTTCTGTAAAGAAATAAAAATCAATCAATGATAAATAATTCCACTGAAATATATTTTTTTAATAATCATATATTATTAACTTACCATCAGGCAATTCATATAGTTTTCTAGGAAGAGAGGCAAAATAAGGATGCCTTAATGCTTCTTCAGCTCCTATCCGTTGGTCAGGATTTAATTGTAAAAGTGATGATGCCATACTATCACCTTCAGCAATATCATAAAGTCTAGGAAACGAAAGACCCAATTTTCGTGGAGGATAGAATCCCAGTCTATGCGGTTTATATCCTGGCAGATGTGTAACACCAGGCCAAGTTTCTTCAGTAGGAGTACCCAATACTTTGAATATTTTATCAAGTTGGTCGTACGTACAGCGTACACCTGGGAATGTTGGTTCACCAGTCAACATCTCCATAAATATGCAACCTACTCCCCACATATCAAGCGAGGTAGAATACTCTGTGGAACCCAAAAGAACATCAGGTGGCCTGTACCATAATGTCACAACTTCATGTGAATATGTATGTGATGGTACAGATTTAGCTCTTGCTAAACCAAAATCTGCTAATTTAAGTTCGCCTATTTCACTGATTAACAAATTTTGTGGTTTTACATCTCTATGTAATACTCTCCTAAATTAAGATACAATAAATTAATTATCAATATTAAATTTTAAAATTTTAATATATATAAATGCTTTTACCTGCGGTGACAGTATGCCAATCCTCTTAATAATTGAAATAAAAATAGTTTAACATTTCGTGGATCTAAACCACCATTACCGCTCCCATACCTTTCCATATATTGTGATAGATCAGTATGAACATATTCAAAAACGAAAGTAAGAGTCTCACGCGTATGAATTATATCGTGTAAAGTAACGATATTGCTATGCTTCAATTCTTTAAGAAGGCTTGCCTCACGAATGGCAGTAAATGGAGCACCTTCTTCCTCTTGTAATCTAATTTCTTTAAGTGCCACCATTTGATTTGTAAGATGACTATAGCCTTTGAACACTGTGGCATATGATCCTTCCCCTAATTGTTCCAATTTTATATAAGCTTCAGATTTACCAAAAGGGGAATCTCCCTGTAAATATCATATATATATATATATATGATATATATATATATATATATATATACAGATACTTTTTTACACTAAAATATTAAAAAATAAAGATAGAAGATATGAACTTAACCTTACCCCAAATGCTGAAAATCTCTTGGTTCTTCTAGGAGGTGGATCTGGCCCAAGGAAGACCTCTGATTTAGGTCGCGGTGGACGCCGAGGTCGTAAGATTACTCTTGCTTCTTCTCGTATATCCTCATCAAGAAGCTTGGAATCACTAGAAACGGAAAGCTGCCGATGCACTCTCTCATGGTCGCCCACACCTGTCCATTCTATGACATCCAATTTCGTCCTTAAAACTTTCTTTAAAATAACAGCAATAGGAATCCACGTAGAATCATAATCCCTCAATATTTTATTAATACATAAAAAAATTTTAATTTATATAATATAGATAATTTAATTATATAATATAGATTATCGAATAGATATAATTATATTGAATCAGTTTAATCATATTAAGTGTTACTGATTGCTATTAATTAATAATAATTAATAATAATAGTAATAATTAATAATTAGTAATTAGTAATAAATGTTTAAATGTATAAATAGATATCAAACATCAATATAAATATATAAATAGCACTTATTCGTGTCACATATTATATCTTTAAAAAAATACTAATTATCTTAATAAGTACTGATAATAATAAAACTTACTCAGTTTGATAAAGTTATAATATGATAGAGTATTATAATTTATATTGTTAATGATTATATTATATGATTATAACGTGATTATTCTTATAGCATGTATAAATTTTACACTTACCGTAACGACGATCTTTATCTGCAGGTATATTGCCGTTTGGTTCTAAACGGTCTAGGAACTCCTCGGAATAGCCATTATATGGCAGTTGACCTCTATTTGCAGCATCATCAGCCTCTTCTTTTGATATTGCTAAAATAAAAAATATTAATAAATTAATATTAGATACAATAATTTTAGAACTATATATTAATCATTTTATTGTAGTAATCAATATAATTGTAAATATACATTAGAATATATTATTTAATTAATATAATATCATATAGCATAATAGAAGTACAAAAAATTTTACGATATAAAATAATAATAAAATCAAATAATAAAATTAAATGAGTAAAATTTTTCAAAAATTTATAAAAAAAATATCAATTCTTTGATAAATTCTTTGATAAAATATAAATTCTATTTTATACAATAAAAAATATACTGTCTAAATATATTAGATAAAAAATACTAAATTATTATCATTGTTATTTCATATTATATTAAACTATTTTTATCATTTTGTAAAAATAATTTCAAAAAATATAAATTAAATGTTAATTAAATATTAATTAAATGTTTTTTATATTTTTTTTAAATGTAATTTTTTTAAATATACTTACAAAGTCTTCCAAAGCTGTGGCTAAGCCTTTTTTTCAGCTTTTGTACTCTGCTAAGAGCACCTCCTTTCTTCTCCCGCATTGTCACAGACCCTGTGCATAATAATCGCAATCTTTAGCAACTGTAAATCAAAACAAAGATATATAAATTCAGACATTGGCGTACTGTAATATATGACCAAGAAACTGAGAATAATTCAAACATTATGGACTATTACATGTATGATGACATCATGCAATATGCAATGCCAGTGTTCCTCAATCTTATGATTAATGGTAGCATGGAATATACAAATTTATCTTAAATAAAATACAATATATATTTGGATAAAATGCAACATATATATATATATATATATATATATATATATATATATATATATAATTATAACAATATTATCAATGATCATTTTTTTTTTTAAAAAAGCATTCAAAAGTTTATTTTGCGTATATAGATAATGATATTTTTTTTCCTCTGTTGAATAAAGTGAAGATTATACTATATAACAGTATGTTCGTTTAAACAATGAAATAATAGAGCAGAAGAGTTTATAATTGTTTGTACAAATGCAAATGACATTCTTTCTTAATTTATGTACCATATAAGTATGTATACTCAATTAGAAAAGATAATAGTAGCAGTTGTTCATTATATGACAAAGTTATTCTATTAAAAAAAATTTATAAATAATTAATATACTAAAAGTAAAAGTTTGTAGATAGAAAATTTAAATATATTTATATTTTAAAATTTAAATATATAAAAAAAATATACAATGCACTTGATATAAAAATATAAAAATTAAAAAAAAAAATACATTTGATATTTAGAAAATAAAACAAATCTTTATTTTATTAAAATTAAACAGATTTTAATTTTATTCATAGAAATTTAAAAATACAAAAAATTATTAATAAGATATGATGTTACAATAATAATAAACAATTAAAGAAAAAATACTATAAAAAAATAATATAAATGTTTGAAATTGATTATATAGTTTTTTGAATGTATTTGAATTTTTTTAAATTTATGATTTATA
The DNA here is from genome assembly GCF_029169275.1 of Apis cerana. Classification (NCBI taxonomy): domain Eukaryota; kingdom Metazoa; phylum Arthropoda; class Insecta; order Hymenoptera; family Apidae; genus Apis; species Apis cerana. Next base: position 11,732,018 of record NC_083858.1, on the reverse strand, counting down.
ATTAAAGAGCGAATATCTTATGATTTAATTATTAACAATTATTAAAAAATAAAGAATAATTAAAAATTTGGTAAACACATACACACAAGTTCGTTCTGAAGAACTTAAAGCAGGATGACTTAAAAATACCGCGACAATATTCTTGTGTTTATATGTATCATCTATCGATAATTCTATTTTATTGTAACATGAAAAACTGATATGGGATATGTATATATATGATAAAATGAAACTGAAAATCCCAGAATTAAAAATAAAACCTTATTAATGATATATAAATATATAAACACGAAAATATTATGTACGTTAAACGATAGCATTGGCTTTAAAATCACTAAGAAAGAACCACCCTGTATATATATATATATATATATATATATATGGTTATGTTTAATATATAATGAATATAATATATAATGTGTGTATATATATATGTGTGTGTGTGTGTGTGTGTGTGTGTATGTAGGATATGTAAATATGTATATGCATGTGTTATTATTAAAGGTCAATGAACTGAATAAAAAAAAATCTAATTTTTATATATATAAAATAACGATAAATTACGTTGATAATTTCCAGAATGGCTATTGACTCCACATTTCGTTTCACGATAGTCCGCATGCTTCCCCGTACACAAAAGCACTTTTCTCCATTCACGCATCTGTCGTGGTTTACGAATGACGTTTTCGCGGCAACAAAAGGCACTGCAATATTCGCGGCACAAAAAGTGATGATGCACAACTTTGATGCAATCTCACATCTGATAAACTCGTCTACGCGTCTGAAGTTCGATAAAAAGATTTGCCAAGAATGTACATGATCCGTTTCTCTCTTCGAAATACATACTGTTCGTCCCCCACCCCTTTGGTTTGTAAACGACACTCTCCTAGTCTCCCTCTTTACCGCACTCTCTTGGCCTGTCATTTTATCTTTCTCCATCAGACTAACAATTCATCCCCATAAACGAAAAATTTTTGACACTCTATCCAATCTACTTAGTCGTATTTTATCGAATCCACATGTGCAAAACAGAAAGACAAAAATCCGAATGAAAGATAAAAATGGAAAGCGGTACATGAGCATTGAGGATACAATCTAATGTTGCAGAAAAATGAAAAAGGAGGAGACACACACGAAGGAATTGTGTGATAATTAAATCTCGCAGACATCAACTTACCCTCTTTGCTCTTGGAGGTGGTCGAGCCCTTGTCTTGACAGTACATGATTACTCATTCGTTCGAAAGCACGAAACACATCACATATGGGCGGTGACGCACTGTGTGTGTGTGTATATATAAGAAACTATGTTTCGTGGTATTTCTCTTGGGTAGGTCAAGTCTGGCGAGCACTTCCTTCACCTTTTCCGTATTTCATACATTGGTGATAGCGTATATCTTCTTAATGAACTAATCGCCATGAAAAACACATTACCGATTCTTCGTTCACTGTTTAAGATCTTACGCCGTGCGCTTTAACTGTGATAAACTCCACTGAGATTTCCCCGGTTAAATCTTGCTAAAGCTTTGCAAACTTCTATGCAAGATCGTAAGTATTTTTTACAACCGGGGACTTTGTCGTGACTTTCTGGATATATGGCGGGTGCTCGCGCACGCCACCACTATCTCGAACAACTCATCCGCGAGAACAAACTTCTCCCACGAAGTTCTCCGTTCCCATAGCCTCACTGTCTCGCGCCACAGACAAAAGTCTGAAACTGGCTCATCTACATTAGTCTAAGTGTATATAGTTTACTACTAGTATGGAAATTTAATACTACTTTCATATATGCTCATTTACTGCCATCTAAACTTTATTATTATAATGTTAAAGATAGACTGCTTTATATTTGCGATTTTTTTGAATGGATTGTGAATATGCCTTCATATGATTGTGAATATGTCTTTATTAGATAGATATAATATTTATTTGTGATTAAAGCGCGAAGTTTGATTTTAAAATGAAAAATTTTAATTTAAAATAGTTATTTAATGCAATTCCGGATTTAAATTTAAATTTGTTATTATCTAATAAATATTCAAATATAATATTTTGATTTCATAAATATTATTAAATTGAAATGTTTTAAATTTGATCAATGATTAATTATATATTTATTAAACAATTTTATTTAAATATAAATTAATGTGTAAATTCACATTTTTTATCATAAAGTAATAATAATTAACTTATATTTTTTAAAATGAACATTGAATATTATACAAATTATTTTAAAAATATTTTTTATTTATTTCTATATAAATACTTGAAATTATCAAGATGCATTTAAAAAATAAAAATAAAAATTTAAATTTATTAAAAATCTATATAATATACGAATGCATGATTCTTATATGAATAGATCATTAAATAATAATTAACCAATAGTAATTTTCAAAAAAATTTTTATGTGATTTTATTTGTTTACTTGGTGACTTGTTTCTTTGGACGGACTATAGATTGATTTATATTTCGACACACTTGTTTCTTGTGTTATATTCATATTTAATTCCACATATAAGTTTTAAAGAGGTTAACAAAAATTTTATTAATAAAATAAAAGAAAAATGTATTCAGAAAATATTAAGTTTATTTATATTTGATACGAATAATTCTACTATAATAATTTGGCAATATGTTTTAATATTATACATGAGGAATAAAGAAAAAAATATCTGTCAGATGAATATTTATTTAACTGAAATAATATTTAATTAAAGAAATGATTAATCAAAGAAATATTTTTTAAGAGAAACAATGATATATCTTCCATTACCAGAAAGGTAATGTTCAATTTTGAAATATTTAAATGAATACATGTTTTCTTAATATAATTATATTTTAAATACATTTGTATATGAATATGGCGCAAATACAAACTTCGGGTGCGGATGGATTACCAAAACATTTTGTGACTGCTATGCGTACACTTTTTGATATAATGGATGATCAAAATACTGGTTTTGTCAAGTTTTCTGATATTGAAGGCAGATGGCAAGATGATGGAACACAAGGTCTTCCAAAAGGAGTTTTAAATAGTCTTAAGAAAGTTACTCCATCTAATGGATTATTATCTTTTGAAAGGTTTTGTATGGGACTTAAAATATGTTTATTACAAATTCAAACTGAGACTGATTCTAAGAAACATGATGGTCAACCAAATAGACCACCTTCTGCTCCAATATTAATACCTGATAATCAAAATAAAACAACATGGACATCTTCAAATACAGCAACTATTAGACCGAATAATGTTATATCTCAACAACGTACCTTAAGCATGCCTCAATTATTAGCAAGTCGAAAAGATACAAATGCACAAATAGAATTAATGGATAATAGGACTGCACCTGAATTAAAATTAAATAAGACATATGGACCTCCAAAACCTCCAAGAATGGGTATTGCATTAGAAACCAGAACTATTAATTCAGATAGAAATTTTGATAAATCTGAAATTCGAACTGTATTACAAAATTGGCAAATGAATTTATTAATGAATGATGAGAAAATTATAGAAAAAAGACAATTACCAACGAATTATAGATCTGATACTAGATCATTATTAAGACCAACTAGAGTATTAGGAGATGGTAAAGCTATTGATTTGCAAAATAATCAAGTTATTTTACAGCCTAAAAAATCATTAAATAGACGCAGAGAACCTCGACGTCACACGTTGCAGAATGGTATTGATTACAATATGGTAAAGAAATTCTTCTCTAGGATTCCCAACTAACGATTGGTGATTGGTTTTGGGTATGCATGAAATTTAGTGATTATTAACATGTAGATAAAAACATAATTTATACTAAATATTTTGTTTAGAACATAATACTTATATTACATTTTAATAGAATATATAGTTGGGAAGCCTGTATCTTAATTTTTTATAATAATAGCTATTTGATAATTTTTTTTTTTTAGATGAAAAGAATGAAACAGATTGAACAAGAAAAAGATGTATTACTTCAAGGATTAGCTGCAGTTGATAAAGCTAGAGAATGGTATTTGAAACAAATTTCTTCTACTCAAGAAAAAATCAAACATCTTGGGCGAATGGGATCTCATGTGGTATTAAATTTCTTTTTAACTTTGTAAAATTATTTAAAATATTTTATGTTAACGTGTGTGTGTGTGTGGTGTGTGTGTGCGCGTACGCGCGCGCCTATATATAAATATATATATATTTATTTATTTATTTAGGAACAATGGACAGAAGCACAACAAGAACGTTTGGAATTACAACGTGCTCGGGTATTAGAAGTTAATAGACATTTAGCTGCATTAATAAGTAGTTGGGAACGTGGTGGACTTCCTCTTCACATGAATCTTGCTTTTCTTAGTACTCCTACATCAAGTCAACTTCAACAAGATATATTATCTAGATTAAAACAACAAAATCATAGATTAACAGAGGTAAATTAAATAAATAAATATGTGTAATTGTAATTGTAATTCATGTAATTATGTAATTTTTTTATTTATAAAAATAGGAAGTCACTAAAAAAAATCAACGGATAACAATACTTGAACAAGAAAAGGACAACTTGGTACGAGAATTGTATAATAGACAAACTAATATGGTTCAGTCTAGAAGAGCAATGATTCATGAACAACATGATCAAACATTCATGTAAGGTACTAACAATTATTATTTTAATATTTTTACATTAATATAAAATGATATTTTACATAAATTTTTTTTTGTAGAATATAAATAATCGAGAAGATTTGATAATATAATGAATTATATGCAAATTATCAAATATACATATATTAATGAAATCATATTGAAACTTAGATATATGTAAAGTATCTGTGAAATATTCTCCATATTAAAACTCAAATGTACTTAGTTATACATTGTAAATGAAGTTTCAAAATGTTTATAATCCGTTCAAGAATCAAGAGATCATGTTCTTTTATAATAAATTATTATTCTAATTAATCATCTTGATCTAAATTCTTGATTTTGATACTGTAATCTAGCTATCATATATATTTATCTAGATAAATATAAAATGAAATAAATTTATATTTATATTTTTAAAACTGAATATTCTTGTCTTGTAAATAAATATTTCTATAAGAATATTGTACAAATAAATTATGCACGCTTCGCGGTATAAACTACATCTACTTCCGGAATTATAGCATATTCGTGTCAAATGTTATCGAATTGTAAATGTGATAATATATTTCCTTAACTATCCAACATTATTATTTATATCCTAAATTAATAAAGAATTAATATTTATTTTAGTATTATTACAGAAATATATATATATATAATAAAAAAAACAATAAAAAAGAAAGTTAAATTAATTATAGAAGTTAAAAACTAATAATTAATTAAATATTTAATTTCCTGTTAATCATCTATTTGGAAAAATATTAACAATATTAGCAAAAAAGATACATATGCTCTAAACAATACAATGTTTCATAATCTAATATATGACGATCTATTATTTTTTATTTAAAATAATATATACATAAATACATATGACAATAATAAAATAAAATAATAAATTCAATAATAAAATAAATTAATAAATTCAAAACTAACGAGATAAAACTTATCAATAAAAATAATAATTGATATTAACAAAATGAATGAAATTACAAATCTATATAAATTGTCAAGAATATATCAATATAAAGTTATTAATTTTACACCCCATTTTCTTAATCCAATAGTGTCTAAGAGATATATTAGTTAAACGCATTAGCCCGTATTTAGTTAATAGTCGCAAAGCAGCAGTTAAAAAGTCTCTAGCTGCCTGGAGTTGGCTAATCAGTTCGGCCGACGCGTTCAGCGAGTTTAGTTGCTAGCTGACAGAAGAAGCTGTATTAGAGCACGAATTTTATCCTCGTGATAGTGAATGTGTAAAGAACTCCCCTTTTAACAAACGATCTTTAACCCCAGAATTCAAGCAATAGTTTATTCATTCGTTGATCGACAATCTCTGTCTTCAGAAATTATTTGGATCGTTATCGATATAGTTCTCCCCCGGATTTTTGTAAGCTTTAAACTGATCATGCTATCAAGATTGACAATACCAATAATTCTGCTACTTATTATAGGTATGAACGTATTGCATTCCTCAATATAATATAATTTATAAAAATATGCAAAAGAATATTATATTTATAAAATAATATTAAATTATAAACATTTATTTTACTTTTTTATAACTTAGATTAGATTGATCATATATTATAAAAATTATATTACCATAAATATTGATTTCTCGATCTTTTTATTTATCTTCAAAATTAGTCACTATATTACAGTGAAAAAACTTTGTTTGTATATCTTTTCTTAATTATATAAAATAATTAAGAAACACATAATATTATATAAAATAATATATATTACATATAATATAATAATAAAAAATATATTAAAAGATTTTAGTATTTCTAAATGTTAAAAATTTTATTTCAAGATTGTAGAAAAGTTATTTTTATACAATGTCTAGTCTATTTCTTGTATTTTTCTTAAAAGACATTAAATTAAATGATAGTAATTCGCTTAATAAAATAAATGCAACTGTTCCGTTAAAGGAAACATCTCGGTTCATTCACCGAGTAAACAGATAATGTATCACAATAATGAAATATACTTTTGATGATTCTATATTTCCTCTTACTTATTGTATTTATAATTAATATTACAAAATTTATAATTAATATTTTTTTTTTATTTAAAATTTTTTTTATAATTATAAATAGATCAAGAAAGATTCTTTTCAAATGATAATTCATTTAAAAAACTATAAAAATAATAATTTGCATATTCTAAAATCAATTAATTTGGACAAATACATATTTTATCTTGTTAAATATTTATTAATTCAGCCAAGTAGAAAATGTAATGAACATATTCAATAGTAAAAATAATTGCTAGTATTCTCCTTCATTATATTATCTTTTCAGGGTAAATAAATTGTAGATACATTCACTGTAAATAGACAATGTCCATGAAAAAAATATTGCAAATAATGCAGAATTATGTTTAAATTAATTTTATTATTTAATTTCAATAAATACATTCTTTTTCATTTCTAAATTCTCCATTTTAAATTTATTATATTGAATTTTGTTATGTACTATTTTATATATATATATAATGATTTCACGAAATTTCTTTTATCATCTATTGATAGAAGAGTATTCTATTACAGTATTATCATTTAATCTCGTGATAAAATTCTAAATAAAATTTATCTAGAACTAAAATTAAATATAAAAGTATTCTGTTAAGTAATATGATATTATATTTTTTAATAAAAAAATAAAAATAAGTGATTAAAGAAATTAATCATTTTGATTGATAAATTAGACGATATATTAATATTTATGAATTAAAAATACACAATTAAAATTTAACTATTGCAAATTATATCATTGAAATATTTTATTTTAATTATAATAATAGATATACTATCAAAAACTAATGCTTGCGATTTGGATCAAATGCAATATGGATGTCGTATCTATAATGCACAATGCAGATGCGGTTATGGTTGTTCTTCTGAATATAGATATAATAGCAACGAAGATTGTAAAGAAGCGTTAAGAGGTAACTTACCTGTTAATTTCAATTATAATATTATTAAATATTATTATTCATAGATATTTTTTCATAAATATTTAAAAAAATAAAAATATTCAATATTGATTTGAAAATTCAATATTAAAAAATTCAAATAATTTTTTTTAGGTAAGCGTAGCGATATATGTTATCGAACAAAACCTTGTTTAAATGGAGGATCATGTTTACAAATATCATCAGAACCTGGATTTAAATGTCGCTGTGAAGGAACTGGTTATTATGGATCACACTGTGATAAACGTTAGTAATTTTTATCATTAAAAAATTAAATTATAAATTTTGCATTCGTGCATGTTTCATTAAATTGGTAATTTGAAATGATAAAAAACATTTTACTCAACTTTTAATTATTTAAATATACGAATTTTTAATTATTTAAAGATATATTATTATAATAAAATATATCATGACAAAATTTAATAAGTATAATAAATAAAAAATATTGAAATATCTTTTAAATAAAATTATATATTTTGCAGCTTGTCCAGGTCCAAATAATCAACGTTTCCGAGGACTTTTTCCTTATGAATGTGTTGTGATCTAATTCAACTTGTCTTTTTTTAATCTATTAAATACATTTAGCATGTTAAGTACAAAAAATAAACATATTTTGCAAAAATTTACACATCTTTGTACATACATAATAAATATATTGTATATATAATTTTTCTTGTGTTATTAAAAATTAAAAAAATATAAATAATAATTCTTAAAAAAAATTATAATTTATAAAAATTTCAATTTTTTATGTTTTTAAAATCTCTGAGATTCATAGAAAAGAAATATCTTTGATATTTTCACTGTTTATTCATTAATAATTTTACAATATGTATGCACATGATGTGTTGGATCCACAAATTTTCGAACAAACATTAGTTTGTATCGTGCTTGCATTAATGCACATCATTATTTTACTTCTTTCATCTATTTTCTATAATGCCACGTGTACCTCGCTTGTTGTTTTTGATGGCAAAACTTATAAAATGCAATTTTTTTTTACTTTTCACATAAGTACTTCTTATAATTCTCTTGTATATATCGACTGAATCCATAATACTAATTTGATTTTATATTTTAACACGAGACTGCATCAGGAACTTAACGACATGTATATATATTTATATGTTATATATTATCTAGGACAAACAATTGGCCAGTTGTAACTTTTTACAAATTCATAGACATTTTTTCAACAGAGTAACATGTTACAATAATTTATATAGTAGAACACATGTCTGCTTCTTGGACTATAAAATTCATAAATTTTAAATAATATGAATGCAGTTTTCTTCTTTTTTGATTATATGGCCAATCAATGTTATCATATATGCTGTAGTGCATATGACACTGATTTTTTTTTATTATTATATGTTATTTCAATTGATTGCGATATATGTTGCAGGTAAAACAAATATTCTAAATAAAATAATATAAATAAAGATTTTATCAACATGTACGTATATTTTTATAAAGATAGACGGGACATTATCTTTGAACATTACAAACAGGCAGATTGTCAAACAGTTCAATGTTAAATTATTTGAATGATGAAATATTTTTACAATTTTTATTGGAAAGAAAATGTGTAATAATTAGAAGTTCTAATGATATTTCATAATCATTGTTTATAATTATATAAAAGTCTATTACATGTTCAAAAAAAAAAAAAATCAGTAAATTTTTTAAAGAAATTGAAGTAGTTCAGACAAACTGCCTTCCTGATTATCTTCATATTTTATAAGATGATAAAATGACTCGTTGTTTTTTTAGTTTATATTTTTTTTCTCAACAAGATCATGATCCAATCGATTATCAATGTTATTATTGTTGTCACATTAGTCTCAATTTGGCAAATGTTTACGATGCTTATAATAATAATAATCTCGGTACCGAAGTGTATGGACTAAAAACAAGTAATGTAGATTACAATTTGGATAAGCAATAATCCTTTCAATACAACATTACTCTTGGATAGCACCAGGAGTATGCTGTGATCTTTCTTGACTAAATCCACGTGTGCCATCTGGCCCTCTTGGTTGCCTAACTATAGTTAATTTAGGACCTGTATCTTCCAAAGATGTAGTACGCAATCGACTGATTAAACGTTCAGGTCGTTGTTGAACGGCATCACTATACAATAAAAAAAATATGAAAATTAATGATATTAATAGTATAATAAAACATGTAAATATAATATTATAGAAAATTCACCTTAATCGTGTTACATTGCATGCAGATGATTTACCAGTACGTTGATTCGTAATTAAAACGAATTCAACCTGATCTCCTGGTTGAAGTATTGCATGATCTCGAACTTCACTCATGTGGAAAAATAATTTCTTACCCTCATCAACTTCATATGCAAGAAAACCAAAAGGGCCTTTTACTGCATCAACTGTTGCTCTTCTTTTTTTTCTAACTGCTACGATATTACAAGCATGACCTGCTGAATCCACCTGTAATTGTACAGGATCACCAGCTTGTAACAGCTCACGTTTATTGACAAGTCCCATAATTCTGAATTCATATTCCGGAGTATCTTCATCTTCATTAGTAGCATTTATTTTTATTAAGCCAGCATACTCTGCCTGGTCAGGATTTGCACTTCGTAAAGGTCTAATAACTGTTCCATCAAGCACTTCACTAACTGGTGTTGGCCTAGGAATGCTTCCACGAGGTACCAATTTAACGTAATCCGCGGCTACACAACCACCATTACCTCTACCATTTCCAGAACTGATCGTACATTCAATATCAGCTCCTACTTCTAAAGCATTAACATCCCCTTCAAAATTGCTAAAAAATACAAATATTATCATAAAAGATATACAAAATATAATATTCTCAAACATATTATTTAAGTTACTCACCTGAAGTGAAAAAATATTTCTTTATCATGATTTACAGTTTCAATAAAACCAAATCCATCTTTAAGTGCAGCAATAAAACCTTGACAAACTTGTCCATTTAGTTTTTTGTTGCTATTTTGAGTTTTTTCACCGGAAGAGTTCATTAGAGATATGTCGACAGCAACAAGTTCTTTATTTCGTTTTACTTGACAGATACTAAATTGAACCTAAAATACCAATACTTTTAAAAAATGTATTAATAAAATCATAATAATACACATATGTATTATATATATTAATGTACCTTATCACCAAGTCTTGGGATATTCTTAGGATCACAATCTTTATTAAAGAAAATAACGCTTTTTTGTTGATTTTCTTTTGTGTATCCAATTAGACCAGGCACAACGCCATTTATACCCTGAATTATAGTACCCAATAAATCTTTTTCTATAATTGTTTCAAATTGAACTGTGCCAGCCGGTAAGTGCTTTAATCTAATTGCACTTTGTCGATTGTTTGAAAATGAGGAAGAAGGATCCTAATACAAAAATTTAATTAAAATATATTTAAAAAAAATAAAATAAATTCTAGATGCATTGTTCTTACTTGAATTACTGTGAATTCAACTTCATCCCCTACACTAATTTCTCTATCAACATCCAAAACTTCGTTAAAATGAAAGAAAAGTCGTGTATCTCGATCTACACAACGAATAAAACCAAATCCATCTTTTAATGCAGCTATAATGCCTTGTTCTCGTTTTTCACCGGATACATTAAAAGATTCAGGTAATAATAATATTTCAGTAGCTCTCTTGAGTTGATCTCTAGTATCTGTAGCAATACGAAATTTGACCCAGTCCCCATGTCTAAAAATCATATTAAGTCATAATTAAATAAATGAAAAATAGAAATAAATAAAAATAATTTATAAGTATGAAACCTAAGAGTAAAATCTCCTTTTTGATCCTTGTCACCAAAAGGAATTTCAACTGTATCTGAAGAATGTTCTGTATCTCTGTACCGAATTCTTCCAGGTAAAGGATCATTTTGATGACGAGCTGCAGTACCTCTTTCCAGAGGTTTCAATACTTGTCCTGTTACTATTTTATTACTAACTTCTTCAAAGACTATTGACCCAGGTGGTAGCTTAGTAATATTACAAGCTACTTCTTTTCCCTTAAAATATTAATAATAATTAAATTTATTAATTAATAATTATAATTAATTAATATATTATTTATATTAATAATTAATAAATCATAATTATATTAATAATTAAATTTATGCAAAGAATTAATATTGTTGTTTAAAAATTATTCATATATAAAAATATATAAACAAAAAAATATTTACATTTCGAGTTTGTATTATAAATTCAACATCATCTCCCAGTCTAAGTTCTTCTTTCATAGACTTAGCTTCGCTAAAGTGAAAGAAAATCTCTTTAACTACGTCAGCACGTTCAATGAAGCCGAAATTTTCTTTCATTGAGCATACAACTCCACGATAGCGAACTGGATGTACTGGATTTTCCAATCTTACATGACATGCACCTAAATTTCCACTGTAATTAAAATGTAGTATTATAGTAATTTTGCCTGATATAATATTTTATATATATATATATATATTGCAATAATAAATAAGTAATATATTTAAATAAATTATTTAATAAATTATTCACCGTTGATTAGTAGCAATTTGAAATGACACTTTATCACCAGCACGCAAAGTAACATTTCCTTCAACATCATCTTTTGTATATGGCAGAAAAAAACATTCTCCACGATTTTCATAACTAATACGACCTTGTGTATCACCACTTGTATGCAATTCTGTTGTTACATTTCCAGTAACTCTTTCTTCACTTAGCACCTACATTATAAAATTTTATATATTTTAATATTTTATATGTTTGAATATTTTGGTTATACAACTTTACATTATTCTGGCATTTTATATAAATATATTAATGATATACTAACCACCTCTGGAGCAATCTTACTAACAGTACTAGCAATAGGTTTGCCTGTCCGACGATCATAAGTCATTTCAAATTCAACAGGATCTCCAATTTTTAAATGTTCTATATTACCACTAAATTGGCTAAAATGAAAGAACAATCTTGCTTGTCTTTCACAGCATTGTATAAATCCATATGAATGCTAGAAAAAAATAAAAATTGCAATTTTATATATAAAATGAATATTAAAAATAATATAAAATGAATATTAAAAATAAAATAAAATTCTCACCAATAATTTTTCAATTATTCCAGTTTCTCGAGTTCCTTGATTTTCAGATTGATCCTGATAAGTGGAGTTATTTGTTGTTGGTTCTTCTGTATAACCAGTGCTTCCTTCCATTCCTGTAAATGTTCCAAAAGGAAATCTGGTAACTTCATTACGTGACATCTTAGTGTTGGGATAACCAGCATATTGTATTGTGTTTTTTCCATTTCCAGGAGGTGAATCCATCATATAATGATCTCCACTATAATTGGTACCATTTCTGTAGATATTAGTTGTTGGTTGATGTGATCCTGTTATAACTTTAGGACTTGGTATAGTCATAGACTTGTAATCAAGTATTGCAGGGTCAGAGTTCATGATTGGCGGCTGGAACGTTTTCCACTGAGGATTGTTGGACATTGTCTCAAATTTGCACAATTTTAAATGTAATCTTTACGTATAAGTTTTCCTCTTTTCTTGAAATAATTACTTAATTTCTTTTTTATGTTCACTTCTGTTTCACCACAATATATATATATTTATATATATATATATATATATATATACTTATATTTAGAAATTTTTAGTCTTTTCAATTATTTAAGTGTTAACATAGATATCACAGAATGGTTCTTGGTACCTTATATCTTCGTTCACTATTATAATGTTACAAGAACTTAATACAGAGGAAGAGAGGCTCTTAAAAATGCTGCAGAAATGCAGGCTTCTTTGTGACCAAGAAGTGGAAGGAAGGATTTGAAAATATTTTGACGTTTGTCATAAATTATTTATAAAAGAGTACCCAGGCAACTCTGTGCAAAATTGGCACTCTTCAAATACAAATACAAATGTTTTATTAGTCAAGAGCAGCACAATCTCAGCCGCAATCACAATCACGGTCACTTTATAGCTCACCTAACTCTTTCTCACAAAGCTTGTGTACACAATATACAAATGAACAATATAGTTAATGTTGATTTATGAATTAATACAAGTACAAAATTCTTAGCACATCATAGACCATTGATACTTTCCACATACGTATGCACGTGTTATAACAACTGTTTGATATTTACTCAATATAGCGTACACTAGAATAACTGTGTTCCTTTTAAACAGCAGTCATCCTTTATAAAAGGAGTAAATCAAAAAACATAGGAGATTTAAAAGATAAATGTTGACTTGAAATCCTCAGATGTCTTCAATGCGTGCTGAGTGTGATTGTGTTGTTCCAATATTTCTATGTTAGCGTTTCTTTCTTCAGCATTTAATTATGGAATTTACAGTGAGCCTTGGTTTCAAAAGTGTCCTAAACTAACAATTACACAAGCTGAAATAAAAAATATTTTGTCATATTAATATAATTAAACATTAAAGAAATAATAATATATTTTAATAAGATTATGAGCTTTACTATAAGAAAAAGAGTTTAATAATAATGATATCATAAATAAATATTTCATTTTTTCATTATTTTATTTAAAATATATCTATAATAATAATAGTTAATTATATGATTATATTTAAATAAAATATTTTACTAAAATAAAAAAACAAATAATATTGTTTAAATGTAAATATTAAAATGTTAAAATTTAAATGTAAATTAAAGTTTACATTTTAAATAAGATATTATGCATTTTATATCTTATATATTTATAGACTTACATATATACACATATCAAAATTTATAAATTTTAATTATGATTTATATTTTATATTGAAAAAAATATTTTATCATACTAATTTACTAATTTTTATAAACTTTTATTAATATAATTCTATTATATTATAGATGTTATTATGGATGCATTGAAAATAAAAATTCTATTTTGAATAAACTAAAAAAATAAGTTTTTAAGAGAGATGAAAAAAATATTTCTTGTATATATAGGTTATTATATATTTTTCTTTTCACATTATAATAATATACAATTATATATAGAAATCTATAATATATTTATTGTATCCTATTTATGGTTATACATAAGATAAATAAGATATTGACAATAATTGACTACTAGTTTGACATTGACTTTTTATGCTCCAACTGGTACAGTTCTTTCAATGTTTTTTATTTATTTCTTGAAATTTTATTTATATTCAAAGTTTCACTTATTAATATTATACAAATAATAAAAACATCTTTATCATCAATTTGTTATTCAAATCATTATTTTCGAATTTTGCTGTAAATGGAATGTAATAGTTGGATACCTACATGAAAATGTTTGAAATATATCTAACAATATAAGTATTATAAATTTCTCTAAAAGTAAATAAACATATATTTTGCTTAACGAAACATCATAAAAGTAATTTTGAATTTAAAATAATAATAACTTTTACAAGATATAGTTAAACAAAAATCCGAAATATTGTACATGCTCGCCAGTTACGAGATTCTAATTTTTTATGAGGTCACTCGTTTCTTTACATATCATAAAGATTTACTGAAATTTTCTATACTTATAAAATATGAATATAACTGTCAAGAAAGAAATAATTATAATCATTATGAATGTTTCATTGTAAAGCTCGTAATCAAATAGCTTTAAAAAGATTTATAAAACTCACCACGACACAGCACAGCACTGACGACATGCCGCCATGTTGAATGTCAACATTCAGTATTCACATACAAAACAGGAGCAACTACAGAGTGACTACAGTTAAAAATTTGGGTTCATAGCCATCTGGTAATATTGCCGCAAAAACAATTATTTGCATGTCCTATTATAAATGTAAAAAATCATAAATTTATATTTAAAAGTTAATAAATTTGACAAAAAATAAATATTTATTTGATTATAGAAATAGAATACACATAAAAATAAAAGTGTGTTCTTAACATAACGTTTTTGAGTAATGTTCCGGAAAAATTTAAACCAATGATATTAAAGTGTGTTCAAAAAACTGTCAATTTTAATATTTTGCTAAAAGTACCAAAAATACCAAAAAACAAAATTTTTAGTATTTAATTAAGATATAAATATAAATAATCTTTTAATAACAAGTTCTAAGATTGATAAAATAAACTAATAATGTACTTTAAAATTTATAACATGTACAGATCTTTTATTTATACATTTATTTTTGAAATACTTATTCATACTACACACAAAGTAACTAATTATTTATAATTTACAAATAAAATTTATTTTAATAATAATATTAAAAATATTCTTGCACATATTATTAAATATTCAATTTTTGTGAAGTTTCTCCATTTGACGTCCTTGAATATGTACCAAAGTGATTTAATTGATGCCAATGTAAGTCTTCAGATTCTGGTGTTGATGGAGCCGTAGCACATTCTAAACTTAATTGAAGAGCTCTTCTTAAATCATCATCCTCATCTACATCATCAGTCCCACATGTTTTTTTATTGTAATCATGAAAATCTAAACTTAATTTAAGATATTTATCTACATCATTTCTTTTATTCTCTTCAAAACTTAATTGAAGTGCCCTTTGTAATTCTGCATTTTCATCATCTTCTTCGTCATTTTTTTCAATTTTTATGGGAATTATCTTCTCTTGTAGTTTACTTGTCGATATTTTTTCTTTATTAGATAATGCTCTGGTAAATGTATTTGATATTACATTATTACTTATACCTGTAAAATCAAACAGTCTTATTTTGTTAGGAAAAATATATGATTACAATAAAATCTTCAATGAAGAGAAAAAAAATTATATTTAAAGTTTTATTTAATATTGAGATAATAACCTTTTGTTTTTGTTTTTAATGACGTTTGTCCTTTTGACATAGGTTCTATTGGATTTTTCATAAGAATATCATCTGCAGGACATTGTGGAAGTGCACCAATAACAATAAAAATAGAATAACCTATAAAAATATAAATTGTATCTATAATTTTGTTTTTTATTATATTTTACTAAGATTTTACCTTCTTGTAATAACTGAGCTAAATACATAGAAAGATAAGTATCCGAGATAAGTTCTGGTCCACTTAATACTGAATTTAAATTAAACCATTGCTTTCCAATCTTTCTTATAGTAAACCAATGACCTTTGTAATTGCAAATATATGCTTTCATCTGTCTAAAAATTATATATATTATAAAATATAACCATATTTTAATACATGATGATTTATACATAATATAATTTTATTTTTTTTTATTATATGATGTATTCATTTTTCAATTTTATTATTTAATTTTAATATAATATAAATATATTTTATGAATATTTCAAATTCAAATAAAAATTGTTTAAATGAAAAAAATTGAATAACATACAAAGGATCATTCTGTGCCATTATAGCTGCAGATTCTGTACTATTATATGGAATTAACTCTAATCCCCAAACTTTTAATGCACTACTAATTACTTGAACTGAGAAGTAGCCACTGTCATCCATGTTTCCTGATGGTTGCTAAGCAAAATAATTAATGCCCTTTACCACATATAACGATATTAGTACAATAATTAATATTTCAAATAAAATAAATGAATGTATATAATAAAATATTTAAAATCTTATTTTTATATTCTGCAATACATTATAAATGATATAAAAATAGTTACAATGCACAGATTCACCTCTAGAAAAAGTTTATAATCTTCACTGTCAACACCAGATTCTGCCATTCTTATCCTTTCTTCTTCATCCATTTGATGACCTAAACTAGCAAGATCTACAGCATTATAATATGGACCTTGTAAAAGTGCATTTAAACAATGTTGTGCGCATAAAAATCCTTCTTGCTGTAACAAACTTTTCCATTGAAATAATTTATATTTAAAAAATCATTAAATACTCACGCATATTATTATTTACCTTTTCATGAAATATCGTATCCATTTTATTAATATTTTTTTAATATAGTATGTAAAACATATAAATATCAAGTAACAATCAAATCATGCGTTGAATAATCTAAAAAGATTCTAAGATCAAACGTCACCCACAAAAATATTTTTTGGTTATAACCAAAAATATGTCATATATAGTTGATGAAACTTTTAGATATAATGAGTCATGTATATAGTATTGCCATCTTCTAACAAATTGCTTAGTTATCATATGATTATTACGAAATATTTCTTGTTTAAATTTTATTATTCATGGTTGTTATTAAAAGATTTATTTTCTTTTATATATAGAAATAATATTTTTTTATATAACAATAATTTTTTATATAAAATATAAAAAATAGTTGATTATAATGAATAAATTAAAAATATTGATAAAATCATTTTTAAATAAACATTAAACAATTAATTTAAATATAGATAACATAGATAATATTTCCAATAAATCATTTTTGTACATTATTTGTATTTGTTACATTATATAATTAATTAGATAACATACACTTTTCCGATTGGTTGTGCTGCAATTGATTATTAAAATGTATTTGATGTTCTTTCATAAGAAGCTTAAGTTAAGTATAAAATATTCTATTTCATTAAAGAATAATATAGAGACTTTAAGAAAAAAATTTTATCAAAAGCATTTGAAACTATAAAATAATTATTTAAAGCTAAGCGAATTTTAGCCTCGTCTGCTACCACGGCATAGAAAAGGAACTATTGAGTACTAATTATTAACGAAGGCAGAAGTACGAAGTCGCGATTAAATCAAAGAAGAAAAATTTTAGTGCGAGTGTATTGCCGATGTAACAGGCATTTTGAATAGAACGTGGAAGTGCATTGATAAATATAATATTGACGACCTGTAGAACGACACCTGCTTTATTCGAAACGAGAGACGAGGACACGGTGACGGCGGGGGCGGCCATACTCAAACAACCGCCGAGCGAAGTGCGCGGCATAGCGCAGAAATGAAACGATAATAAACTGTATTATATCGTTCGTAAACCCGGGGAGACGGTAACGGGTGTAAGTGCCTCCATTAAAACATATAGGAAAAAATTACAAAAGGAAGTGAAAACGGAAGTGTGGGAAGTGTGAAGAAAGAGAAAAGCGGCCCGACGAATCGAGGCGCACGGAACGGTATGAGTGCAAAGACAGACGTGAACAGGCGGGTCCTAGCGATTCAGGCCAAAAAAAAAAGGCACAAGCCAAGCAAACGAAAAGGAAAAGCAAATATTCAAGATGAATCAGAAACATCAGGAGCTCAATGTTCAAAGGCATCGACTACTCAACAAGGACAAGGATCGAGTTTCTATCAGGATGCTTCTGCACAAAGACCATATTCCAGTGATAATGGAAACAGGTATTCAAATATCATTGTCATTTTATTTTATTATATTGATATTTTTCTCGTTGACAGTTTCTCATTTACGAATTATATAAATTTTTTTAATATAATACATGTTCGTATTGAAAATCTCATCGAGTTTCTTTTATATTGCAAAATGATCAGTTTTGTTATGGAATATTTCAGTGAAAAATAATATCTATATTTTTTAAAAATGTATTTTATTATGAAATAATAGAATTTATAAATTGTTTGTTTTTGTTAATCCCATGAAAATTTTTGAAAACAGTTTATAGTCTTTTATTTTCTAATTCGTGTTTGCTCCCTACCTTTTCCTAACTAAAACTTACAGATTGGAACCATGTCATAGCTCAAGTAATGAAACAATGGAAGATGGTGATGAAGTATACAGTAGTGAAGATGAAGAACAAGAAGATAGCAGTGATTATTGCAAAGGAGGATATCATCCTGTTAAAATAGGAGATTTATTCTTAAATCGCTATCATGTAACTCGTAAGCTTGGATGGGGTCATTTTTCAACAGTTTGGCTTTGTTGGGATTTACAGGTATATATTTGATTAAGAAGAAAATATGTATTTTTTAAAATAAATTTATAAATATTATGTTTTAAAATATGTTCTGTAGGATAAACGATTTGTAGCACTTAAAGTGGTCAAATCTGCATCTCATTTTACTGAAACTGCATTGGATGAAATTAAATTATTAAAAGATGTACGTGATACAGATCCTAGTGATCCTAAGCGTAATAAAACCGTCCAGTTACTCAATGACTTCAAGATTAGTGGCATTAATGGTTTGCATGTTTGTATGGTATTTGAAGTTCTTGGGCATAATCTTCTTAAATTGATCATCAAATCTAACTATAGAGGAATTCCAAGAAATAATGTTAAACGTATCATTAGACAGGTTCTTGAAGGTCTTGATTATTTACATAATAAATGTAAGATTTTTATATTGAAAAACATATTTGATTAATATTATTCTATTAGATAATATTTGTGTTAATAAATTTTAATTTTACATTAATTTGAAACATTTAATATTATTATCACAAAAATTAATTATTAACAAAACATTTTTATGTTTTTCTTTATAGGTAAAATTATTCATACAGATATTAAACCTGAAAATGTTCTTGTTTGTGTTGATGAAGCTTATATAAGGAAATTAGCTTGTGAAGCAACAGAATTACATTCACTTGGAATGAAATTGCCAGTATCTTTGATTTCAACTGCACCAAAAGAATTCCAAGAACCCACTCCTAATTCTAAAATGTCAAAAAATAAGAAAAAAAAACTTAAGAAGAAAGCAAAACGTCAAAATGAACTATTAAAGAAACAAATGGAACAAATAGAAGAACTTGAAGAGCAAGATAAACTTGCAAATAGCACAAGAGCAAATGGAGAATTAGAAACAAATAGTCCAGATCAAGACATAAACACAGAAAGTATAGATGATAATACCGAAAGTAAAGGTTCACCTGACATTTCAGAACCATCTGCACCTTCATTGCATATAAATGGTGTAGATAGTTTAACGGTTGAAGAAAAAATAGAAAATCAAATATCTCAACAATCAGAAAAGATGGAAAATGCAAATTCATGCGATGTAGAAAAGAATTGTGGTGAAACGATACATTCACCTGATCATGAAGATACAGATGAATGTAGTGAAGGTAATTTTTAGAAAGTAATTTTGGTATATATAAATAATTATATTAATTTTATATTTAATTTTTTCTATAGGTCGTA
The DNA here is from genome assembly GCF_029169275.1 of Apis cerana. Taxonomy (NCBI): domain Eukaryota; kingdom Metazoa; phylum Arthropoda; class Insecta; order Hymenoptera; family Apidae; genus Apis; species Apis cerana. Next base: position 11,711,343 of record NC_083858.1, on the reverse strand, counting down.
ATTTACATCCACCTGAAAGTAAACAATTAAAAAGAGCATGTGTAGCTCCTTTAGATCCTGCCCTAGTAGAATGTGATGTTGAAGTGAAAATAGCAGATCTTGGTAATGCATGTTGGGTCCATAAAAAATTTACAGATGATATTCAAACTCGTCAATACAGATCATTAGAAGTGTTATTAGGATCTGGATATGATACATCTGCAGATATATGGTCCACTGCCTGCATGGCGTTTGAATTAGCAACTGGTGATTATCTTTTTGAGCCACATAGTGGTAATTATTATTGCAGGTAAAGTACTATTTTTTGTAATCATTCAAAAAGTTTGTTCACATTTGTAATATAATGTAAAATATATTTTGTTTTTTATTATAGAGATGAAGATCATTTAGCACACATTATTGAATTGCTTGGAGAAATACCAAGACATATTGCTCTTTCTGGCAAAAACTCAAAAATGTATTTCAACAAGAAAGGTGAATTGAAACGAATTACTGGATTAAAACCTTGGGGACTGTACGAGGTGCTTACAGAAAAATATGATTGGTCACCAAGAGAAGCGCGCGAGTTTGAAGAGTTCCTAACTCCGATGCTCGAGTTTGACCCGAGTACGCGAGCTACAGCAGCAGAGTGCCTGAAGCATCCATGGCTGCAAATTAAAAAGTGATCATGTTTTTTATCGTTTTATCTTTAAATTCTTCAACTCTATATTTCTATCATCCTGACGTAATTATATGTCGAGAGTGTAACAAGAGATAATGATCAGCAATGGCCAGGTTCTTTCATCTTATATATATTGTTTTATTTTTGCGTAATGAATGTATTATCACTAAAAACGCACAGTAAAAATTATTCAATATAAAATATTATATATATATGTATAATATTATTTTATAATAATATTATAATATATTATAATATTTAATATTATAGGATGCAAAATTATTAAAAATGTATCTTATAAATTATAATTTAGAATTGTTTTTTATCTTTTTTATCTGTTAATAATTTTATGATTATCATTTACGTCTATTATTGTGATTAATTTTATACAGTAAATAGGAGTTATCTAATACCAAAACAATTGGAAAAGAAAGAACTTGCTACATTCCACCAAATTCCAATATTTGCAGTAGTTGAATATGCTTCTAATTGTAACACTCTCGACGATGGCTGCCTATTTGTGTATTTATAAATTTGTTAAAACATGTTTTTCATTTAGTGATGCTATCTTAAATTAAAATTTCGTAGTACTTTATTATTTTACATGGTCATCGTTATATTATCCTTTATATTACTTGTCATTTAATTTATCAAATATCCCAAGAGTCATGGGACCTACTCATAATGTACTTTAGGAAAGGGCAGGCCCATTGTTATGCTATAATGAATATTAAAATTTTCATTAAAATATTTTTTTGCATTAAATTGATTATTCGAAATTTATTGATAGCAAGTTTTTTTCTCTGTGATCTCTCCTCGTGCTTAATTAGTGTTCAAGAAAGTTTAATAATCATTACTATTACTATCTTGATTAAATAATACTCATAACACATACGCCGGAACGTGTGTTTAAGCAATTGAATCTTTGTACAAATTCAATGAATGCAGAAATACATAAATATATAATATTAGTATAATTAAGAGTTGGTCGCCAGATTCTTGGTAAACAATTGGTATGATTCGGAATAAGACAGTGCATACTTTATTCAATTACAATGAAGAAATTCTAAAATTTGAATTTGTAATAAATTCATAATAATCATATATATATATATATATTATAATATATATATATTATTTATAATATATGAGTAATACAAAAATAATATAAAAAAAAATAAGTCATGGAATTTTGGTAAAATCATATACACTGTCGGATTTCGAACAATAACTGAGACATTCAATAATTGTGGTATATGTTTTCTTTCATTTAATTTATTACATATTTCTTTATATTGCTAGAAGCATATATCATATATATATTGTACAATTATAAAAAAGAGAGTAGTTTCTACATCATGACTGACATTTCGGTAATATTTCATAAAATAATCATGATAAAAGAAATACGGTGTTAAGTTCTGCGCGACCTTCTTTACTTCGAGCTATTGACTGATTATTAAGCTCTCTGCCGATAAATTGTCTTCTATTTTATAACGAAAAAAGCGAAACAGTACGATTACTGACTATTCAACATTACAAATATATTTTGTATCGTTGAATTCTATTTATGCTTCCAGACAAATGTTCAGTTTCGCTGTATCTGCCAATTTAATATCATTTTATCAAAAATAATATGATTGATTAAAAAATATTTTGAACGAAACTGATGGAAATGCATATAAAAAAAGCTTTTATTATTAATTGTGTTACATTAGATGAGAATATGTTTATTCTGGATAAAAGAGGAAAATAGTTACTTAAAGTAGGTCATTTAAAATTAGTTATGTTTATTTTCGTTAAGAGTTTGTAAATCAATGAGTCTTACAAAGAGACTACTTTAGTCATTTTAATACATTTATAATTCATTTCCATATTTAATAAAAATTAAAATTTATACGTACTACGATAAAGAAAAAAATACTGAATTGTTAATATTGACTTTTACAATATTTAAAAGAGATAGTTGATAATTAAGATCATGATAAGATTTGATTTGTTTGATTTTATTTTTTGTTTTCTGTGCATATTCTTAATGAAAATGCTTCTTCTATCTGATTGATGAAATTCAAAACTTTTATTTAAAATTATCATAGATACATAACTATCCTCATGTAATCATGTGATCCCACCGTAATTATAATCTATCTTGGGACTGATGATGGCAATCCTATTGAATTTGTACAGTACGTAACCGAAGTTGTCATAATTAAATATACATTCATATTATGTTACGGAACGTGGCCAGTGAAATCCAGAAAAAATGCAAAAAGGATGCGAGGAATTAGTAAAATAAATGTTTTTTCCGAAATATATTTCGAATTTTCTCTTGATTATTTTTATAGTTGATGTTCGATAATTCGATCATCATGTGTTTATGTATCGTTAATGATAATTTTCGCTTTAGCAAGAAAATATAAAATATGATAATATTAACAAATGAAGAACATTTTTAAAAATGAATAATAACTTAAATCATACAGTAGTCATATGACAAAATAAATGATCGGCTTTTTTGGTAAAAGTTTAGATTTCGAAGACATGCGATTTCATCGTATAGCCGCACATTACAAATATACATACCGAAATATATATATATATATATATATATATATATATATATATACATAGAATAAATGGAATGACAATTTACGTAGGTGTGATTCGCTGCTTTGGCGCTAGTTAGAATGAAATTAACAAACATCAACATTAAAAAAATGTGTATAGCTTAATGTACAATGAACGATGTACGAGAACTTCCCTTCTTTCCTTTCCTTTTCTTTCCTTTCCTTTCCTTTCCTTTCCTTTCCTTTCCTTTCCTTTCCTTTCCTTTCCTTTTCTTTTCCTTCATATATATACCTCCAAATTTGTGCAAATAATGTATTCATACATATATTAAAACATGAAAGCTCGTTGCACATATTCTTTTTCAATATTATAGAACAATCATTTTAACTACAGAAAAAGAAAAATCAATGAAGAATTAAACAAAGCCAAAGAAGCTTGTTTATACAGGGACCCAAACTTGAAACTTTTACAGAGATTTATATTTCAGTTGATAGATTTAATTACATAAGTGATTGAAATTTTCATGCAACAATTAAATGGAGTGGACAAAGCTCGATAGAAAATCTCATTTTATTATTAAAATTTATCTGAACTGGAATTTTCAAGAAATCTTAATATTAATTTATTATTCGAATAAAATTTTTCAAATATAAAAAAAGAAATGAAATTATATTCTACAATATAAAAATATTTAATGCGCCAAGGAAGAATGAACAATATCAACACCAGGAAAATGCGTAAATGGAAAATATAATGTGTGATTTTTTGTAATATTATAATGTTCAAAACTATGGATTGACAAATAGAGATGTCGATTAGGAATGGAAAAATTTGATAAAATAAAATTAAAAAAACAGATTTCAAATGAACACCAAGTTATATTATGTAAATTGTGGCGTGTCTAACACGTGTTGTAAATATTGAAATGTAATTGGGAATTTTACACATTTTTAGACTGAAGCGTCTACATTAAAAAAATTGCGATAAGTATAGAAAAATGCTTGAGAATCTAAGAGAGAGATCTAATGGATTATATATGACAACTTAGTCAAATTATAATCCCTTGGAATATTTCCTGTAATAAATGGATAGAATCGAGATATGATATTGTTTTATGGATCGATATATAGTCATATTGGTCGTAGCGTTGTAGAATTATTTAACTCTGCATGCTTAGTCGATTGCTCGATGTTGTACATATACAAATGTACTGTACTGAGCATTAATAAGAATATAATTATTGGTAAAAATATAGAAGCTCATGATATGTGAAAATTCTTTTTAGAATTTTATTGGATAATAATCTAATGCGTGAATAATATTTGAACAGAGAATATCTATACAATTAAACTGACTGGAGCATTAGCAAAAAAAAAGGAGGCAAATATGCTCCATGCTTTTAGACAATACTTCATTATTAATGAAAAAGATAACAATATCTATTCTTATATTAATGGTTGATTAAAATAGATAATTTAAATAGAATTTAAATTATCATAAAAAATAGAAATAATTTATAAAAAAAGTAAATGAAATAAAAACCAAAAGCATGCTTTTTGTAAAGAAATTTTGTTCATCTTATAAATTTAAATCATACTTAAAATATTTTACATTGAACTTAAATTTCATACATTGATCATACAACGGTATTTCCTATATTCAATATGTTTTTGCATTAATACAAAAAAAAAAGATGTATCATAAAATCAAAACTATTTTTTTTTTATATACATTTATCCGTATTCATATCACATTACACTTAAAAGAAAATACCGTGAAAAATCAATTATGATGAGAATGTTAAAAAATTGTAGCAAATCATTTTTAAAAACAAATGCCTTATGCTCCAGTCAATCAATCATCAGATGAGGCATAAAAACGTAGATATAATAAAGTAGAGATATCGAGTCAAACAAATAAACGGATTTGATGTTTAGACGCTGCCTCCGTTATGTGCCCTGCCGCAGAAAAATAAGATAACAAACCCGTGTACCCTGAAATCGGTATATGATATTAAAAATAAATACACATTAAAATAAAATTAACTGTATTATTTTTTTTAGCTCCATAGCCTCTGAAATCAAAAAAAAGGATTTTTTTTTAATGTTTTATTGTACAACTATATATTTATATTCATATATAATATAATTTAATTTTATATAAAATCTTAATTATTAAAATTATAAATTATAATACTTGAGTTTATCAGATAAATAAAAATGCTACAAAAAATATAATACATTCATATATTATGATTTAAATTGGCATGATATAAAAGAAATATTCAAAATAAAATATTTTAAATAAATTTTTATTATATGAAAAATTAAAAATTTTTTTGTTTATTTTTTTTTTAGAAAACTAATATTGTAAAAATATATTCATTTAAAAATATATCTTTTATATCATACAAATTAAAATAAAATATTTTAAACATTATATATACAAAGTATTTAATCATTTTATACGTATTTTATATTTTAATAATATATAGAATATTTATGAATAATTAGTCAATAAATGCATAAAAACTAATAAGTTTAAATTAAATTTTTATGTCATTTTGAACATTGATTATTATAAATTTTAATCTTTAAAAAAAAATATATAAATATCGTATTATGATATAATACAGGCTAGGACAAATAAAACATTATAAATTGTTTTTTTTCCAAAATTATTGCAATTGATTTGAAATTTTTATATGTAAATCAGACTAGTTATAAATTAGTCCAATATTTTGGGTTGTAAAATATTATGAAAATAAATTTCATAATATTAAAAATTAAAAAAATTTTATTTTAATTTTTTTTAAATGAAATGATATTAACTTTTTTTGTATAGATATCTATATTGGATCTAATAACATTTATCTCATCTTTTTTTATTCTGCAAAATTAGAATTACAGTGAAAAATACTTTCCATAAGAGTATATACATAAAAAAATTTATATCACTTGAAATATTTCATGTAAATTCCTATTTCATATAAATTTCTATGATTTTAGAAAAAATGTAAAATTTTCGTTTCCATTCTGTGTATATATATATATATGTAAATAAAAACACATTACAAACGATTCATAACAAAATTAATTAGTTTAAAAAAAATTTATCACTTATTTCTATTTATTTATTTTTTAGATTAAATAATTTAGATTTATAGATTCTTTCAATAATCCATATGATCCATATTTAATTTTATTTTAAATTTTCTAATAAATATTTTTGTTAAATATTTTTATACTTTTATATAAATTTTTATTTTACACGATATGTAACATAGTTATTTTAAGACATACATAATTTTTTTTTTGTGCAGAGATTTAAATACCATTAATTTTTTAATCATGTATTTCTTCACATTGTATTATTTGATTATATTATACAATTTCTAATTGAATATAAATAAAAAATAATTATTCTTATTCATTATATATAAAATTAAATAGTAATTTTATATATAATTTTAATTTTAAAAATATAGTTGATAATTTTTTTAAAAGTGATCAATTGTATATTAATAAAATTAAAAAATTGGAATTTTGTATATATATGTGATATGTACAAATTTAATACTAATAATATAAATTTTTACAATATAAATTGATAGATAAAATATTTTTGGTATATAATAATATTTTCATTCAAAAAATCAAATATTCAATAATAAATTTATTATTATATAATTCATTAATGATATTAAATTGATATTAAATTTATTTGAAAATTAATCAGACCAATCTTCATCCTCTCTGTAAATTAATTTTAAATTCATTAATACTTAAAAATCTTAATGTATATTAAATACAACCCCTCACCAACAATAAGCTTTGATATAGCAAAGCAAATGTTTAAATGCTATGATCTTTACTAAATTTTTGTTACTATATAACAATTGTAAACTGTTTACTGTTAATAAATAATAATATTTTTACTAACAATTTTCTTTTGAAAAACTAATTATTAATAATAATTAATATAATAATATAAAAATAATATTATTATAATATAAATATTCCATTTCAATATAAATCAGTAAGATAGATTATAATTCATATTTAAAAATATACATTAGAAATATTATACAAATAAAAATAAAAACTATAATCACAGAAAATATTTTTGTTAAATTATAGTGAATATTATTATCAATAAAAGTTTAAATATTTATAATATAAGCAGAGCAATGATAGCACATTTAGCACATCACATAAAATAAATTATATACTTAATATAGACCCGTGACTTGGACGTCTTTTACTTTGTTTTCCATGTATTTGATTTTGATTTTCCACTGATAAATTTATGTTTAGCTGTGCTGTTGATGCATTTGTTACTTCATCATCAGATTCCATTGGACTAATTCGAATAGCTTGATACCATTGATTTGTTAAATCTGTCATTTGAGATTTACAATCTTTCAATTCTTGTTGAGTAAATCTTCTTGTGAAAAATGGAATAAAAAATTTTAAATCCCATCTTGCAAAACCACGAATTCGAGATTGAAGAAAAGATACTTCAATCTCCTCTTCTGTTAATTCTGATAAATGTTCAGAATCTATTGTTTGTCCCTAAAAAAAACAAAAAAGAAAAATATATATATATATATAATAGACAATATATATATATATATATAAATATTTTTTCATATGTATGTATATATGTATGAGATATACCCATTCTCTAGTTTTACTTAATGAAACTTCTTTATCTTTCCTTTTTCTTCTACTATTGTTCTTTTGTTTCTTTTCTGCTCTTAAAAATTTTAATAATGGCATAGTGGAACCACCAAATATTAATGTTGTAAATAATACAATAATTAATGTAGTAGTTATAATCACATGTCGTGTTTCATCACTAAAATCCAAATGTAATGACAAAGCATAAGAAATAGCACCACGTAATCCACTAAACCACATTATGAACATCATTTTTCTAGTAATCTGATGTTCCCGAAAACGATTTACAAGAAAGGCTAAAGGAAAAATATTTGCAGCTCTACCAATTAAACATAGAATTATAGACCATATAATTAATGCTGGTTCAACCTATAATTAACAATTAAATATTTGTAAAATATTATAAAAATATATTATAGAAATTAAAAGTTTTATATTATTTTACCCTGTGTCTAAAACTAAATAAAGCTAATCCTAGATAAGCAAATACACAAGTTTCAGCAATAAATGCTAAAGTTCTCATAGTTTGTTGCATTGTAATTTGAGTAACAGTTGATAAATTAAAATGTGTGTAATGTGACATTACAATTCCATTAAATAAAATTGCCATAATACCTGAAATAATTTTATATTTAAATTATATACTTATTTTATTATATTAAAATATATTGAATTTGAAATTTATATTCATACCAGATAATTGTATGCCTTCTGCCAGAACATACGGAGCATAAGTAAATACTAACATAAGTCCAAACTCAAGGGAAGGATTTTTTCTGAGATCCACATGTTTAAGTAGTAATGCACTTATAAGAGCAAAAACAACTCCAATCCCAGCAGAGGCAAAAAACATAAGACAAAATCTGTTTAAGCCAAGTATAATAGCCTCACTGGTAGTTGTTGCATTATTGGATTCCAATACAGATGTAGTTAATACAATAGAAATAGCATCATTTAAAATGGATTCACCAAAAACTAACATGTTTAATACTGGATCTACTTCTAAGGCATGAAATATAGCTACAGTAGCAACCGGATCTACTGCTGATATCAATGATCCAAATGCAAAACTTTCAACAAAACTAAGTTTATATGCTACCTGAGCTAATCCCAACAAATAAATTCCAGCTCCAATAACAAATGCAGATATTGCTGTACCAAATATAGCAAAAACTAAAATACTACCAATATTTTGAAAAAAATTTCCTTTGTGCAAATTATATCCTGATTCAAATATGATAGGTGGAAGAAGTACAAGGAAGAATGCAGTAGGAGAAAAGGCTTCTTCTTTTCTCCAATTAGCTATATTTTGATTTGACATAAGATTTATAATCATACCAATAGCTCCTCCTAAGAAAACAATTACTACAGACTCTGGTAGATATTGAAAATTTGTTTGTAACATAAGATGTATAAGTAAAATGCCTAAAGCTAAAACACAAAGAACAAAAAATATAGACATAGAACTATTATGTTCTTCTTCTGCAGATCCCTTATCAGGTAATATTGGTTCTGCTGGTATAATTGTTGTTGTACTTATATTAGTTATATTATTAACGTCTGAACTTTGTGATGGAATTGTGAAATCTAATATATTATTTCCATTTTTATTATTAGTAATATTCGTAGGCAATATATTAATTTTTTCTGTTGTTTGATTATTAAAGTCATGATCTGATCGAACTGTAGTTGTAAATACATTTTGAGTTATATTTACTATGTTTGGAGTAATATTTAATTTTAAATTATTGTTATTAGAATTGTTTAATGTATGTTCTATTAACATATCGGTACTCAAATTTGTTGACATAGAATCTTTTAATATATTTTTATCATCTAATGTGACATTTTCATATTTAAGGTTAGAATTTTCTTGTGCACATGATTTTATAATCCACATACTCAATATGAAAAATGTAATATAAATTATATAATTTTTACATAAGAGTTTATTTTTAATCGAATAAAAATTCATATTTAAATTATTTTCTTTTACTTAAATATACATTCCACTGATTATATAAAACATCACAATGCCAGTCAATTCGATATCTCGGTATGTACTTACGTCATATATTGAACATGATAATATTTTTCATATTGTTTCAATAAAAAAGAATCATATTTAAGTTTTAAAAATCATATTTAAAAAATAAATTAAGAAAAAATATTAGAAAAATATGAAAGAAGTGTTAAAAAAAATTTAATAAAAAATGTAATAAGAAACTTAACTTCGTTTTGAAATTACTATTTTTTTGTATTATTTGATAATATTTAATGAATAAATGAATGAAATTAATGTTAGCAAATCATTACATCAAAATTATAAATGTTTAAAAATGCGCATTTTACAATTTATTTTATATTGATAAATTAATATTAAGCGCGTAAATTTTACAAAGAATAAGTAAGAGTAAATAAGAGTAAATAATAAAAAATTAGAAATATAATAAAAATTCAGAAATTAGCATCATCTCTAAAGTACCACAAATGAAACTTATATAGAAAAACAAATAATTGAGTTAGAAAAAAAGAAAAAGATAAAGAGAAAATAAGAATTATATTAATGCTATTTCTTAAATACTTTGAAAAAAATGATTTTAGCATTTTTCTAAAGGAATTTAAGAGATGGCGCTGAACCTTAATTTTTATCCTATCTTATTTAGTATTTAATAAAATTTATTATTTAAAATACTTATATTGTTTTGTTATTCTTTTCTTATTTATTCTTCTTGTCTATATTTCCATATATTTTCATATTTTTTACAGTTAGCATTGATTGCACAAATTTTACAATCTCTATTGTTCTATTTTTTTTCTCTCTTTTTTTTTATATATTTATATAAATCTATAAATATATATCTATAAATTTCACAAAATTTATATTTTAGGTTTCGATATTTGATTTATTTTATTATCTTTTTTATCTAATATATTGATTAAATATCTTAAGTCTAATCTATCTCTTTTTATGTCATAAATATATATATTTTATATGTTTATTTTATTCATCATGTATATTATATTTTTATTCATAATTATAGAATTAAATAAAATGATGAAAAAAATGGCAAATAATAAAACATTTTTTAATATTTTTTAATATTGTCAAAAATAAACGAGATAAATTGTCCATACAATAAATAAAATATATTTTGTGTCCTAAGCAATTTTATTAGCTGAAGTAGCTACTTCTAAACAAATCTAATATAAAATCAAAATTGGATAAAAATTTTTGTTTCTAAATTTGAAAAACAATTTCATATAATTTTTTGTCAAATTATATTCTTCTAATACAACTTTTGAATCTGTTAAAATTTCGATTTTAGGAGAATATAAATAAACTTTTTCAATAAATTGTAAATTTTTGACTTTATATTAGAAAAATATATTTACAAAATATTTAAAAAATATATTTATTTAATACAAGACATAACACATAGAATTTTTTTAATATTTCCAAAAATCGAAATTTTATATATTTATTTGTATTTACTATTTTATTATTTTTATTTTTATTATTATTTACTATTTATTTATTGTAATTGCCATTTTTTTGAATTTTGAATCGTTTTTTCAATAGTTTTTTTAATTTTATATCTATCTTTATATATATTTTTTATCTTTTATATATTGTAATAAAAATTATTTTTACAATATTGTATTGAATGTTTTTTTTATAATATTATAATATGGAATATTTTATGACAATCTTTTTAATTTTAAAAAATTTAGGAATATATTGAATATCATATAATTTTATGTCCGGAATGTCTAATTCTTTTTTCATATTAATAAAAAATATTTCAGATAAAATGAATTAAATAATAACATTTTAAGGAAAATATAATTATTTTTTTCTTAAATAATGCGTAAAAATCAACTTTACTTTTATAAATGAAATTATATATTTTAAATATTATATATTTTATAAATATAATAAATATTATATATTTTTTAATACATGAATATATTTCAGTTTTTTTTACTAAATATTAAAGATTGATATCTTTTTAAAAGTAAGATAAAATAAAAATTGAAAACTATTTATTTCTTAATTGCTTTTAGAAACATGATTTTTGATAAATATTTTTTATATTTACAGATAGTGTTAATGGATAAATATGATAATTATCTTTCTATTCTTCTTCTATTATCCGCTTTCTTTATATATATATATATATATATTGTATTTATGATTCATTTGTGATATAAAAATAATGCTGATTTAATTTTTAATCTATCTCTATTTTTTTTTTTACTATTTGCTTTTCTTGTTTATAATTGTACATGATCATAAATAAGATATATGTCATTGAATAATAATCTATTATATGTATATCTAATTTGTGATATCATATAAAGAAATTAAATAAAATTTTCTTTTTTAAATAAAATTATATTATTGCATGAAAACTATTACATTTATTATTTCTATTCATCATTTTTTTTTTGTAGAATAGGTTCATTTTCATAACAATTTGGTAAACCATAACGACCAATTTCTGCTGCATGTACTACATCTTTGCCTAACCTTTGTTCAACTCCTTTCCATGATCTATTATTTAAAAATTCTGCTCCTGCTTTTCCAATTGCAACAATATCTAAATCAATTAAAATAATTAAATAAAATAATAACAATATAATATAATATTATTTATAAAATATAAATTAATAATATTTAAAAAATTTTATTTTTATTTATTGATATAATACCTGATGTATTATTAATTACTAAAGCATTCATCTTATTTATATATGAAGCACTTTCATCATAGTTTCTAAGATTTCCCGTAATTAAAGAAATATCTGAATCAGTTGATGTTTTAAAATCAATATAATTAATTCCTCCAGGAAGTATTTGTCTAAAATCCATACAATATTGTGTATAATATTCTCTTGAAATATTAAATGCTAATTCTACTTCATAAGGCATTAATATTGGTTTTAAAAATTCTCTAGAATCAAATATTTCATTTTCAGGACATGTTATTGCAACAAATGCATCAATCTGTAAAGATATAATAATATTATGAGTTGTTGAGAATGTTAATAGTATAGCTAATATTTCAAGTAAAATTTATTATACCTCAGGAAAATTAGCAAGTTTTGCTGGATTTATTTTACCAACACTTAAAATGTAAGATTTTTTTTTTTTTTCTTTTAAAATATCTTTAACCATTGTTATTATTTTAAGATAATCTTTAATGCCTAAAGTAGCTACAACTATAGCAACAATTTTGGCATCTTTTAATTTTTCAACTACAAATCTTCTTCTTTTTAACCATGAAGTATTTAACATTTCATATTCAATAATATTATTGTCAAAATAGTACCATTTTTTTGCTGAAATTGTCATTGCTAATGTAATAAATGTCCTTCCATCATTTCCCAAGAAAAATGCTACATAATCTTCTAATTTATATTCTTCATCAAATTTAAAACATCTACCTAAAATTATTGTAGATGAATTATCTTTATTATCTGTAAACTCCACATTAGAGCTACAGTTTAATGAAGTAAAGACTAAATTCTTATAAATAGGATTTAATATTTTATATATACTTTCTGAAACAGAAACGTATTTATTATAATAAGAAATAATCAAGTATAATAAATGACATTTTATGATAGATTAAAAATTATCAATATTTCAAAAACTTACCAATTTTATGTGCATAAGCAATATCATAAAAAAATAAAATTCTTTCAAACTGATCAATAAAATTTAATCTAAATTTATTAGTAATTTCTATTATATCAATTTCTTGTTTGGGTAACACATGGAATACAGGTAAACGAGTAGTAGGATTTAAACAAGCATGACCAAAATGTATTATACTATCTGCATTAATATGTTGAGCAGCTATTTCATCAACACAACAACTACCATAAGAAGTATCTCCCAAAATATATACTTTTTTGTTGACAT